>NC_055986.1:105895035-107097343 GCF_018446385.1 Zingiber officinale
AAAAAAAACAGAAAGAACTAGAACTTCAGACAGATCTAGTGGCAGATACCACAGCAGCTATACAGCAGATCCGCCAGAGGATAGAGACAGCTCAGAGCCGCCAGAAAAGCTATGCTGATATACGGCGCAGACCTTTGGAGTTTTCAGTTGGGGATTCAGTGTTCCTTAGAGTAGCTCCCATGAAGGGAGTAATGCGTTTTGGGAAGAAGGGCAAGCTAAGTCCCCGATATGTGGGACCATACCTTATCAGCAGAAGAGTGGGCAAGGTAGCATATGAGCTAGAGCTACCCCAGGAAATGTCAGCTGTCCACAATGTATTTCATGTCTCTATGCTGAAGAAGCATATCCCAGATGCCACCCAGGTGATTGAGCCCCAGTCGGTACAAATCCGCGAAGACCTCAGCTATGACAGTCGACCTATTCAGATAATAGACCGAGCAGTTAAGAAATTGCTGAACAAGGAAGTACCATTAGTCAAAGTCATTTAGCACAGTCACACAGCAGAAGAGGCAACATGGGAGACAGAAGCCAGCATGAGACAGAAGTACCCAGAATTATTCTAAGTTCGAGGACGAACTTTTTATAAGGTATGGGGGATTGTAACGCCCGAAAATTCTCAAAACTATTGTATAAATATTCGATGATTTTTCTGGAATTTTAGGACATTTTTACAGAATTTTTAGAGTAACGGAAGTAGCAAAAACAAATAGAAAACGAAAACGGCCTAAGCGAGAATTGAACCCGAGACCTACGGTTTACGGATAATGTTAGTAACCAGTTGAACCCAGCAGGGTCGTGCTGAAAGGAAAGGGAGGCAATTAAATTTATATTAGAGTTGGGTTGAAATTACCCACTTAATATAAATAGGGAATTTAATAGGTGAAGAGTTATTTTTTTAACGTGACTTTTCCTCCTCCTCACCCTAACCTCACGCCGCACCTCTCCCTCTTCTTCTTCCTCTCGGCGCCAATCCTAGGGTTCCCTCCCTAGGGCCCCAAGGTCATCTTCCGGTGACAACTCCGGCACGAGGACGCTCTTCTTCGCGAGAGGAACGCATAGACGTGAGAAGATTGTCGAAGGGGTCGTCTCCACCGGAATTCTAGCGAATAGAATTGTAAGGAAATTAGTATACGAGGTAAGAAACCCCTCACCTACAGTATAAGTAGCTTCCGTTTGAATGCATGCTTTTAGATTAGTTATACTCGGATTTTTGTCGACATCTAGGGTGTATTTAACCCTCCTCGTAGCTTTAGGGATTAGTCAAGCACCTCTAGATGGGCCGAACGCATTTGTCCTCTTCAGTTTGAGGTGTTAGACGTTGTCGGGTGCCTAGAGGTGGTCTCCCTACTAGAGAGGAGAGTTAGAGCACACCAAATGCTCAATAAAAAGATTTGGACAGCTTTTGATTCAGTGGGCATTTATTCAGCTCAGTCAAATGCCGTATAGAAGTATTGATCCAGTTAATTAGCTTTATTACAGCTTTCATGGGACTAGATGTTCAATGGGTGGGCTCCCACAGTCGCCTCTAGGTTCAGACAACCTAGCTCTAGGTTCAGATAACCTAGAAACGGCTAAATAAAACAGTACAGCTATTCAATATTTTATTTTCAGCAGTGACACTGTACAGGATCAGATATCCATTGGGTTGGACTCCCACAGTCGTCCCTAGGTTCAGATAACCTAGTAAACCCTACTAGATTTGGAACTTGCAATCCCGGGTCTAGCTAGGGGTGCGCGCACAGCACGTACAGTTGCCAGGGCCCTCAGCAGCATGATTATTATTTTAATCTACTTATGTATACAGTTTTCAAAACTCTCAGTCACCTATGTGATCAGGATTTAATTCAGTATCAGCTTAGTTTAGTTCAGTTTCAGTTTAGTTCTTCCTGATTGATACCATGAGTTAGCTCCATGCTTAGATTTTGATATGCATGCTATGTTTCAGTATTTGTGCTTAGTAACTTTGCTATGTCATGCTTATCTATGTTTAGTACGTATTTCAAATAGCATGTTTTCAAAACATAAATTGCATCGTGTGCATGTTTTGTGAGGTAGCTGGTTTCTTACTAAGTTTTAAGCTTACGGATACTTTTTCCTTATACTGCAGATAAAGGTAAAGGGAAAATGGACTAGCGGAGGCTGGAGGACAATGCGATGAAGATGTGTGTGGAAGGAACTTGGGAATAAAAGATCTTAGGGATCTAACAAGCTTTATTTATGCATTAGAACTTTCAGCAAAATTAGTTAACTGTTAGAACCTTATTATTCTACACATAGTTCATTTGCATGCCATGAATTAGTGAACCATGCGTGATATCATGTTTAAAATGTTAGCTAATACATGTTAAAAATGTTTCTAGCTATTATAGACTTGATGTGTATGAGTTGGGCACGAAATAGTGTTGAAATCAGGGGTTCTGATTCGAAATCAGAAACCCAGATCGATCTACAGATCGATCAGAATTGGGTTGTCCGGATCGGTCAGGTGACCAATCCGATGCGAACAGTGAGTTAGCGTAGGTTATGGATCGGTCAGCCGACCGATCAGTAAGCTACTGGATCGGTCAGCCGACCGATCGGTGTACTCCTGGATCGGTCGGTAGACCGATCCAGCAGCATACAGAAGCGAGGTAGCGTATGGATCGGTCAGCCGACCGATCCAGAGTTTTTCTCCGTGCCGGTATCAAGCTGGATCGATCACTGGATCGATCCGACAGCCCAATCGATTCATGGATCGATTGAAATGCCTGATTACAGCTAGCAAGACATCCGAGAGGCATAGATTATCTTCCCTAGCATGTGTACAACTCCTAGGTACACCTAGAATATTAAGTTTAGATTTTACAGTAATCAATTTAGTAAAATTTTAATCAATCCAGATTTCCGCAATAGTAATTTAGCACAGCATAATGTAGGGATCGGCCTCATAGCCTAGTCAGTAAAAGGCGGGTCGTTACAACAATCCTACAATTGGTATCAGAGCATGACCACTTTGAATTGGTGAAACCATCAATCGAGCAAGGGGGTTCATTTTTTAACGAAAAATAGATATCATTTATGGTTTTATGCCTTTCGTTTTTTCCCTCCAAAACTATTTTTGAAAAATTTATTTTCATCTTTTCACCATTAGTCAGTATTAACGAAATATTATATTTTCCAAAATTTATAATAATATTTTTTATTAATTTTTATTAATATTTTATTATTTTTTCTCGAAATTAGTGAATTGCCATTTTCTCCCATACTACTAATCCAAGACCAAGTCTAAGAACATTTGTTATTATTTTTGTTGTGTGCGAGATTCTTGTTTTAAAGGCCCACTAAGAAGGATATAGCACAGCTCGTTCGCCTCTTTTCTACGGTGAAGAATTCGGCTACTGGAAGGGTAGAATGGAGTACTATTTGAAGACAGAGGTAGAGATGTGGATCATCATTCAAATGGGTTTCTCCCTACCGGTCAGCAGCACCGGAGCACTTGTCCCCTACGACAAATGGGACGCACCAACTCACAAGAAAATTAAAGCCAATACAAAAGTAGCACAAACTCTTCAATGCGGTCTAACCAACGAAGAGCTGAACTAGGTTGGTCCCTTCAATAGTCCAAAAGAGTTGTGGAAAAAATTGATCGAGCTGCATGAGGGCACCTCTGATACTATGGTAAGTAAAAGAGATTTAATTTTAAATAGATTATATAATATAAAAATGTAGGAAGGTGAGTCAGCGAGCCAGCTACATGCTCGCATACAAGACCTTCTCAACGACCTCCACGTAGTCGATCAAAAGGTGGAGAATCGTGACGTCATAAGGTATGTACTGAATGCTTTTATGAGAAATCCATTGTGGGCATCAATGGTAGATGCTACAATGTATCCAAGGATCTCCCAACAATTATATTAGACAAATTGTTTTTAGAATTTGAGTTACATGAGCAGACTAATGCATTGCCAGGTGAGAAAGATATTGCTTTGATTGTAGGTACAAGCAGAATGAGAGAACCAAAAATCAAGCACCGAACCAAACCTGAATCTAAAGTTGAATCAAATCTCAAAGATGAAATCACCACCAAACTAGTCAAATTAGTTCAGAAAGCACTAAAGAAGAAGAAGGTAACTCAATCGAACAGGAAGGCCAAGTCTGGAGTTACCTGCTACGGCTGCAACAAGAAGGGGCACTATAAATCTGACTGTCCAAACTAGAAACATGGAAAAAGGAAGGTGTTAAAGGCAACATGGTCCGAGTCATCGGAAGAGTCGAACGAAGAACACAAGCAAGTAAGCTTCCTCGCTCTACCGGTACAAGCGTACATTGCCGAAACCGACTCGGAGTCTGAAAATGAGAGAAAATCATAAACTTAGTCTGAAACTAGCCACGGATCCGTATCCGTTTCCGAAGTGCCAAACACCACAGTAAGATCTTCTCAAGTAGATAAGCTGTATCAGTTAATTAACTATTTAATGCGTAAATTAGCTAAGTCAAATATCCAAGTCAAGTCACTTCAAAAAGAGGTAATAACCCTTAAGGAAGTGACTAGCCAAAGCTCCTTGACCAAACCTATCAAACTGGAACTTCAACTCAGGTTCAACAACTTGAGAAAGAAAATTCCAATATGAAAGATCAAGTCAAGGAACTTAGGGGAACATTGGAACGGTTCATGTTGGGTTCCAAAAATCTTGTTTGATTCTTGGGAAGCAAAAGGCCATATACAATCGATCTAGACTTGGATACAAGACTAAATACAAATTCAAATCATACTTATCTCTTGTCAATTGAACAAATAGAAAAGCAGTCCAAGCATGTGTCCCAAAGTCTAACTTGATTAATCAAGTAGGACTTAGTTAATATTGGATCCCCAACGATCAGATTTATTACCTTGATAGACCCTATAGAGGTTATGATCCAGGGGGAGCCAATAAAAGGACCATCCTTATTAGATAAAATTGTTTGATTTTTTTTCTTTACTATTTTTCATTATACATGCTTAGATTAGGATATATAAGGACTCAGGCTTGATCCACACTTGACTAGTTAAACCTAGGATTTTCAGAAAGGAAATTAAATATTTAATTTCTTTAAAATACTTTGTTTATAAATGGTGGATCATCTCATACCTAAGAAGGTTTAGTACCTCACCACAGCCTGAAAGCCAATTATTGAAATAGATATTTAATTAACTAACTCTTAAACCTTAGTCTAACTCAAATGTTCATCAATCCTTAGATTGGAATTTAAATTGGAGATTAAATTAACCATCTCATAAAATTATTAAGGTCCCCTGATTAAAAATCTAGAAAAAGATGAGATGGACCTAGGTTTAAAATATAAAGTAGTTAACCAAACCTAAATTAGTTAAACTAAATTAAGTTAACTAAAAATTAATTCAATTAAACTAAGTCATTTTAATTAATAATTAATTTCAAAATCTTAATTAATTTTGCAAGTATATAATTAATTTCAAATCATAATAAATTTCAAAATGTTAATTATCTTCAAATCATAATTAATTGTTAATTATTTTCAAATCATAATTAAATTATAATTATTTTCAAATCATAATTAATTTCAAAATGTTAATTATTTTTAAATCATAATTAATTTCAAAATATTAATTATTTTTAAATCATAATTAATTTTAAAATGTTAATTATTTTCAAATCATAATTAAATTATAATTATTTTCAAATCATAATTAATTTTAAAATGTTAATTATTTTCAAATTATAATTAAATTATAATTATTTTCAAGTCATAATTAATTTCAAAAAGTTAATTAGTTTCAAATCATAATTAATTTTAAAAGTATAATTAATTTCAATTAATTCTAAATTACTTAATCAAAGTAAATTATTTTCAAATGATTTAATTTTCAAAATCTTAATCATAATTATTTTTAAATAGTTTTTAAAACTCAAAATTCAATTACTCAAACAAACGTATATGTTTTCAAATTCAAACTTAATTATTCTAAAACTCAAATTTAAAATACTTTTGTCTTCAACATTTTGACATCTTCAAATTCAAAATTTATATTTTAAAATCTTCAAATTCAAAATGTATATTTTAAAATCTCAAAGTCAGTATATTTTAAAATCTCAAAATTGAAATTTAAATTAAATTATTTTTGAAATATGGTCCTATATCATAAATATTTTTCAAAGTTAAAGATAAAATCAACTTAACTTAATTCCGTCTCACACATACTCATAAGCTGAACATGTTTGACAATATAGAATGAGTGAGATGAAAAATTAGAAAAATAATTAATAACTTTTTATGTTAATTTTACATACTTGGACTCTAGGACCCTCAAATATTTTTGGCATTAATTAAGGGGGTGTGAAAGGAAGGTTAAGACATTAATTTTTATTTTGTTAAACATTGGTTTTAAAAGTTAAACTTTTCAAAAGTTCAAAATACTTTTGAAAGAGGAAGTTTAATTTTTTAAACTATTTTTTTTAAAAAAAAATATTTTAAAAAATAAAAACTAAGTATTTGGTAAAGTATTTTTCAAAGAAATCTTTTACTTAGCTAACTTTTTTTTAAAAAAAATATTTTCAAAAACTAAGTGTTTATCAAAATCTTTTTAAAAGCTAAGCTTTTATGAAAATTTCTTTTGCTAAGTTCTTAACTAAGCATGTATCAAATTTTTTTAAGCTAAGTACTTAACTAAAGCTTTTATCAAAATTTATTATAAGCTAAGTACTTAACTAAACTTTTATCAAAATCCTTTATAAGCTAAGTACTTAACTAAGCTTTTATCAAAATCTTTTTAAAGCCAATTTTTTATCATAAGTTTTTCAAAAACTTAAGTACTTGACAAAGTTTTTTTTTTTTAAAGCTAAGTATTTTCAAAGCATTTCTAATTTAGCTAAGTATTTTTTAAAGTAATTATTTTCAAAGCTAAGGTTAGCTAAGTTTTTTTTAAAAGCTAACTCATTTTCAAACGCTTAAAAATTGGATAAGTTTTTTTTTAAGTGCTACCCTTAAGGGGGAGCTTAAGTTAAAGAGAGTAAAAACCTTTTTGACAAATAACCTTTCCTCCCTAAATTATTTTTGATATACGACAAAGGGGGAGAGAATGACCAAAAGTTAAGGGGAGTGATAGGGGGAGCTAATACTTAGTGAGAAAATGCTATATTTTTTCTCTAAATATTTTTCATTAAACTTCTATATATTTACTTAACTTTTGAATCTGATTGCCATAATAAAAAAGGGGGAGATTGTTAGTGCAGGAAGCACCAGAAGATCAAACTTATGTTTTGATAATGGTAAAGGATTCAAAACTTAAGATGTCTTGTTGTCTAATAAGGTTAATTAAGTTTGCAGAAAAGGCCTAAGTTGTCTTAAGAAAAAGTCCTAATAGATTCTAGGCAGGTGGAAAACCCTAGGGGATGGTAACCCTAGGTCCTAGGGGGTGGTAACCCTAGGTCCTAGGGGGTGGTAACCCTAGGCTATGGAAAACTCTAGGGGTGGTAACCCTAGGTCATAGGGGGTGGTAACCCAAGGCTATAGAAAATCCTAGGGGGTGGTAACCCTAGGTCCTAGGGAGTGGTAACTCTAAGCAGAAAGTCCAGTCGGTCTAGAGGACCGATCTGACAACAGGTAATCTCTCCTGAGAGGAGTAGGTGAGGATGCATTCCCCAATGAGGGAACAATATGTGTTGGTTCAACCTAGGGTTTCTGAAAGAAATTCGAAGTCAGAATCGGATAATTCGAAGGCTATCAAAGTTATTTATTTACATATTATCTGCTATGTGCTAACTCTGTTTTGCAGGAGACTAACACTTTGTGTAGGCTTAGATTCGACCGGGATCGATTGACAGAACCTCGGGTTCAGTCGACTGAACCTCCAAGCAGCAAGATCAGAGTTCTAGCCAGTGGACCGGGTTCGACCAGGGGATCAGTCGACCGAACCTTGGGTTTAGTCGACCAAACCAAGGATAAGCGACGACTGAATCAGGTTGGATTGATGAGGGTAGAGATCATCGGCTGATCGTGCTAGGGTCAATTTGTAGCTAGAGAGGGGGGGGTGAATAACTCAACGCGCTCTGTTGGCTTGCTTCAGTGTTGTTGATATGCAGCAGAAAGAACTTGAAACAAGACTTACAACACTAATGCATAGATTTACTTGGTATCCACCTCAATAAGAGGTGACTAATTCAAGGATCCATATGCGACACACACTTCACTAAAAAAATACTCCTTCTCGATAACTACCGGAGGTGGAAAAACCTCGTACAAGACTCACACAACAAGATATACAAGAAGAATGAAATACAAGCTAATACAATAGCAAATCTTACAAGATTTACAATGAAGAAAATCTAGCTTACTCTTCTTCTATCTTGAATACACCTCTTGACTTGCTTGGAAGTGCAACAACACTCCTCTCTAAGCCTCCAAGATCTAGTGTATGTGTGTGAGCTCAGTGGAGAAGAACGTGTGAAGATCGTGATGAAGCTGGCGAAGAAGTAACAAAGAAATCACTCATCAATGGCTTTAACTTATGTAACAGTCACTTCCCAATAGATTGAGGAGGCTTAAATCAATCAACTAATTGATTCAGAGTGCTTCTGTGCTCTACTGGAAAAGGCCTGAATCGACCGATCGATTCAGGCTTCCTCGTGATCGCGCGAGAAAACCAACCCCCAATCGATTAGCTGATCGATTGGGGGTGCCCAATCAATCGATTGATCGATTGAGAAGCATTCTATGCGTGCGACAATGGCTCCTAATTGATTAGCTGATCGATTGGGCTGCTATTTGTCACAGCACTATGCCCAATCGATCAGCTGATTTATTGGACTTGGTCCAATTTGATCACTTGATCAAATTGACCAACACTATCTCGCTCGAGTCAAGTCTAGGGAACCCAAACCTAACATCCAGTGGACCTTGACCTGTTAGGACTCCATCACCAAGTGTCCGGTCAATCCTTTGACCCACTTGAACTTTTCTCCTTGTGCCAAGTGTCTGGTCAACCTTGACCCATTTGGACTTACCATCTTGTGCCAAGTGTCTGGTCTTCCATGATCCACTTGGACTTCCTTCCACAAGATGTCTGGTTATCCTTGACCCATCTAAATTTCCTTGTGTCATGTATCCAGTCACTCCTTTGACCAACTTGACTTTTCCAACACCAGGTGTCCGGTCAATCTTGACCCACCTGGATTTTCACATGCCTGGCTTCACTCACCAGGTCTTTCCATCTACCTAACATCACTCACTAGAGCTTTCACCTAGTTTCACTCACCAGGATTTTCACCTAGCTTCACTTATTAGGATTTTCCATCGTCTGACTTCACTCACTAGGACTTTCACACTGACTGACTTCACTCACCAGGATTTTCACCTACCTGGATTCACTCACCAGGACTGTAACACCCCTAGAAAGCCTAGATAAAGTAAGGGCAATGAGAGTACGAATGTAATGAAAAGAAGGTGTAGATAGTCTACGTTGAATGTTACGATGGGAAGGATTTAGATGATTAAAAACTTTATGAAAGAAAGTAAAGTTGAGAATATAAAGTTCTATACATGATTTATAATGCAAGGAATTAATGTAAACAAAAGAAATATGAGATATTATATATGCATGTATGAAATATTTATGCATAATGCATATACATGAATTATTTTGTACAAAAATATGTTAGGAGAAGGATTTGATCCTTGGTTCTCTTGTGGATGCATGCATGTGTTAACCAAGTGTGATAGGAGTGAATATTGTAAGAGGAGAGATGAGAATTATAATTAAAGGAAAGAAAGGAGAGAAATTAAGAGAAAGAAAAGAGAGAAACTCAAGAAGCATTTCTCTAGCATATTCTTTCTCATAAAGAGGAGAAGTAAATGAGGAGGATGAATCAAGTCAAGTTTTCCTCCCCTCACTTTAGTATAAATAGGCATGGAGGGGGCTTCATCCTCAACTCACTCTCCTCCTCTCCTCCATTTGTGCCGAGCACTCTCCCTCCCTCTTTCCTCTTGTTGCCGAGAGCAACAACTCTCCCCCTTCTTTCTTTCTTTTTGTTGCCGAGCAACACAAGAGGAAGAAGCCTCCTCTTCTTCCTCCTCCTCTCCACCAAAAGACCTAGACACTTCTTCCTCCATTGGTGCCGAGCAAAGCAAGCAAGGAAGAAAGGTCCACAAGCAAGTTCTCAACTCTAAGAAACTTAAGCAAAGAAGGTAAGCTTCCCCTCACCTGCGGTACAAGGCTTTCATGTGATTTTCGGATTCTTTTTCTATGCCTTGAAAGAAAGTTTTCCCCTATGTTTTTATACATATATGATGCATGATCAGAGGTGTATGTAACCCTAGAATTTCAATCAAAAATATTGTAAATAGGTTAGGAAAATTATTGTCTAACCAAACTAGTGCAAGGTTCCCTCTATGAAATGCTAAGGACCTTCCTATGGTTTTCTTGCTTGGAAGTTGATTGGAACCAAAAGAACCCCACTCTCATGTTTCGGCCAAGAAAGAATTTAGGGTTAGGAGGACCTTGAATTTAAAATAACTATGCTTATATGACATGATATAAAGTTCTTAAGAGTTGTATACTTGTATGTTGAAAGAAACTCATGAACCTTACTCTTAATATTTTGGCCATGGTAAGGTGATGGTTTAGAGAAGCTTAAACAAAATTCTAATATGCTCAATGACCTCTGTGATATTATGTTATGAAAGATGATTAATGCTCTCATGTTTAATTGGAATGTAGAAAATTAGTTACATGATTTATGACATGTAAGATCACAAGAGTCCTAGCTTGTTTATGATCCAACTTTGTGTATGATGTTCTTAGTAAATCTTGCTATGAAATTTACTTAGGTTTCCCATGCTTTAGGCCACTTAAAGGAAGTTTATATTCTATGAATTTCGGCCAAGTAAGGTTTAAAGGACCTAGAGGCCTTGGAAATGAAACCTAAGGGGTTAAAAGTACTTCTTATGAAAACTTGATAATGTGTGAATGTGATACATGTTTGTATGACCTAAATGAATCATTATGTGTTCGGCCATGAAGGAATAGATGCCCTAGAAACCCTAGAACAAAAATTAAATATGTCTATGCCATGCTGTATGAAAATGATATGATAATAAGTTAGAATGCATGATTGCTTTAGTTACGAAATGATATGCATAATGAAGTTATATTATGAAATATGCCATGATGTGTTATAGCATAGAAAATGCTATACATAAAGAAAAGAAATGAAGTTATGTTATGATATGTGATAGCATAGAAAATGCTATACATAATGAAAAGAAATGAAAAGAATAAATGCATGAAAGATTGTTAAGGACATGATATGATAGTTATGCATGATAAGTTATTTTTATGGTTTGTACCAAGGGTGGGCTCCGTAAACGCCCCGGGGTCGATGGAGTAAGACTCGGGCCTCGTCAGTAATGGGCCTTTGAGTGCCCAAGGTAGATGGAGTAAGACTCGGGCCTAGTATGTATGCATGGTAGGGCTCAAGACTTGCTACCTTGGACATACGCATTATGTATGTGGTACAAACCGGGATCACAAATGATGATGATATTAATTTCAAGTACTATACATAATGAAAAGAAATGAAAAGAATAAATGCATGAAAGATTGTTAAGGACATGATATGATAGTTATGTATGATAAGTTATTTTTATGGTTTGTACCAAGGGTGGGCTCCGTAAACGCCCCGGGGTCGATGGAGTAAGACTCGGGCCTCATCTGTAATGAGCCTTTGAGTGCCCTAGGTCGATGGTGTAAGACTCGGGCCTAGTATGTATGCATGGTAGGGCTCAAGACCTGCTACCTTGGACCTACGCATTATGTATGTGGTACAAACCGGGATCCCAAATGATGATAATATTAATTTCAAGTACTATTAAGTATAAGTTTTCAAATTCACGATGCATTGCCTAAATTCATATGTGCTTGAATTATATGATGATATGATATAATGTCATGTGATATTGTGATATGAATATGATGCCCTTGTATGTCTTATGCTTGTGTTTTATTTGTTTTATGATATGATATTCATGCTTCTATGAAATGATATGTGAATAAGAAATATGCATGATATGTTTGAATAGAATGATATGTTATGTTATGATTAGTTGAGACGATGATATGTTGATCAATTCTTGATATACGATGATTCTCGGTTTTAGTGAGTAGGAAAGGAACTTACTGAGCCATGAGTGCTCATATCTTACTTTCCTTGTATCGCAGATAAAAGAGAAAGCTGGATGAACAACGGAGCAGCAGGAGGAGCAGATAGTGATGTGTGTGGTGGTGGCTCGGCTAGGACGATTCGGACAAATTAATATTTTTAGTTATAAGTTCAATATATGCACATTTGAACAAATCAGAATATGTGATATTATGCTTAATAAATTAAATTCTTTAAAATTTTTATTCTTCCGCTGTTATAGTAAAACATGTACGTAAGTAGTATAAGAACGTAGCGCCGCCTTTGGTTGGGTAAGAAGGGCGGGCGTTACAGGTGGTATCAGAGCGAGGTTAGCCAGCTCACTACACACACATCAAGCTCCTTCCTGCCGCTCCAAGTAAGTACAGTTGCATAATTTATTTGTATGCAAAATAGTATGATACTCTAAGATACATGAATGGTAGCCTAGGAAGGATACCTTAAGCTATACCCTAGAGAATGGTGCATGATGATAAGTAGGATGCATGAATGGTAGCCTAGATACAAGAACCTTAGGCTATAACATAAGAGGTCATAAAGCAAAAGACTGTCGCAAGAGCAAAATTAAATGCTACGACTGTGGACTGGAAGGACATCTGTCTAGAGACTGCCCTACCAAAACTAAAGCACCACAGTATGTGCCGAACCAAGGTGGTCCCGCAAGGTTACACCAACTGCAGACTTCTATTGAGGGACCTTCAATAAGTCAAGGGAGA
Organism: Zingiber officinale; assembly: GCF_018446385.1. Lineage (NCBI taxonomy): Eukaryota > Viridiplantae > Streptophyta > Magnoliopsida > Zingiberales > Zingiberaceae > Zingiber > Zingiber officinale. The sequence goes on from NC_055986.1 coordinate 105,907,943, forward strand.
TTGGAAGCTCCACCAGTATCTAAGGAATCAGAGCAGAAATTGTTATTCTAAGTTCGGGGACGAACTTTCAATAAGTAGGGGAGTTTGTAACACCCCTAGAAAGCCTAGATAAAGTAAGGGCAATGAGAGTACGAATGTAATGAAAAGAATGTGTAGATAGTCTACGTTGAATGTTACGATGGGAAGGATTTAGATGATTAAAAACTTTATGAAAGAAAGTAAAGTTGAGAATATAAAGTTCTATACATGATTTATAATGCAAGGAATTAATGTAAACAAAAGAAATATGAGATATTATATATGCATGTATGAAATATTTATGCATAATGCATATACATGAATTATTTTGTATAAAAATATGTTAGGAGAAGGATTTGATCCTTGGTTCTCTTGTGGATGCATGCATGTGTTAACCAAGTGTGATAGGAGTGAATATTGTAAGAGGAGAGATGGGAATTATAATTAAAGGAAAGAAAGGAGAGAAATTAAGAGAAAGAAACGAGAGAAACTCAAGAAGCATTTCTCTAGCATATTCTTTCTCATAAAGAGGAGAAGTAAATGAGGAGGATGAATCAAGTCAAGTTTTCCTCCCCTCACTTTAGTATAAATAGGCATGGAGGGCTTCATCCTCAACTCACTCTCCTCCTCTCCTCCATTTGTGCCGAGCACTCTCCCTCCCTCTTTCCTCTTGTTGCCGAGAGCAACAACTCTCCCCCTTCTTTCTTTCTTTTTGTTGCCGAGCAACACAAGAGGAAGAAGCCTCTTCTTCTTCCTCCTCCTCTCCACCAAAAGACCTAGCCACTTCTTCCTCCATTGGTGTCGAGCAAAGCAAGCAAGGAAGAAAGGTCCACAAGCAAGTTCTCAACTCTAGGAAACTTAAGCAAAGAAGGTAAGCTTCCCCTCACCTGCGGTACAAGGCTTTCATGTGATTTTCGGATTCTTTTCTATGCCTTGAAAGAAAGTTTTCCCCTATGTTTGTATACATATATGATGCATGATCAGAGGTGTATGTAACCCTAGAATTTCAATCAAAAATATTGTAAATAGGTTAGGAAAATTATTGTCTAACCAAACTAGTGCAAGTTTCCCTCTATGAAATGCTAAGGACCTTCCTATGGTTTTCTTGCTTGGAAGTTGATTGGAACCAAAAGAACCCCACTCTCATGTTTCGGCCAAGAAAGAATTTAGGGTTAGGAGGACCTTGAATTTAAAATAACTATGCTTATATGACATGATATAAAGTTCTTAAGAGTTGTATACTTGTATGTTGAAAGAAACTCATGAACCTTACTCTTAATATTTTGGCCATGGTAAGGTGATGGTTTAGAGAAGCTTAAACAAAATTCTAATATGCTCAATGACCTCTGTGATATTATGTTATGAAAGATGATTAATGCTCTCATGTTTAATTGGAATGTAGAAAATTAGTTACATGATTTATGACATGTAAGATCACAAGAGTCCTAGCTTGTTTATGATCCAACTTTGTGTATGATGTTCTTAGTAAATCTTGCTATGAAATTTACTTAGGTTTCCCATGCTTTAGGCCACTTAAAGGAAGTTTATATTCTATGAATTTCGGCCAAGTAAGGTTTAAAGGACCTAGAGGCCTTGGAAATGAAACCTAAGGGGTTAAAAGTACTTCTTATGAAAACTTGATAATGTGTGAATGTGATACATGTTTGTATGACCTAAATGAATCATTATGTGTTCGGCCATGAAGGGATAGATGCCCTAGAAACCCTAGAACAAAAATTAAATATGTCTATGCCATGCTGTATGAAAATGATATGATAATAAGTTAGAATGCATGATTGCTTTAGTTACGAAATGATATGCATAATGAAGTTATATTATGAAATATGCCATGATGTGTTATAGCATAGAAAATGCTATACATAAAGAAAAGAAATGAAGTTATGTTATGATATGTGATAGCATAGAAAATGCTATACATAATGAAAAGAAATGAAAAGAATAAATGCATGAAAGATTGTTAAGGACATGATATGATAGTTATGCATGATAAGTTATTTTTATGGTTTGTACCAAGGGTGGGCTCCGTAAACGCCCCGGGGTCGATGGAGTAAGACTCGGGCCTCGTCAGTAATGGGCCTTTGAGTGCCCTAGGTCGATGGAGTAAGACTCGGGCCTAGTATGTATGCATGGTAGGGCTTAAGACTTGCTACCTTGGACCTACGCATTATGTATGTGGTACAAACCGGGATCACAAATGATGATGATATTAATTTCAAGTACTATACATAATGAAAAGAAATGAAAAGAATAAATGCATGAAAGATTGTTAAGGACATGATATGATAGTTATGCATGATTAGTTATTTTTATGGTTTGTACCAAGGGTGGGCTCCGTAAACGCCCCGGGGTCGATGGAGTAAGACTCGGGCCTCGTCAGTAATGGGCCTTTGAGTGCCCTAGGTCGATGGAGTAAGACTCGGGCCTAGTATGTATGCATGGTAGGGCTCAAGACCTGCTACCTTGAACCTACGCATTATGTATGTGGTACAAACCGGGATCCCAAATGATGATAATATTAATTTCAAGTACTATTAAGTATAAGTTTTCAAATTCACAATGCATTGCCTACATTCATATGTGCTTGAATTATATGATGATATGATATAATGTCATGTGATATTATGATATGAATATGATGCCCTTGTATGTCTTATGCTTGTGATTTATTTGTTTTATGATATGATATTCATGCTTCTATGAAATGATATGTGAATAAGAAATATGCATGATATGTTTGAATAGAATGATATGTTATGTTATGATTAGTTGAGACGATGATATGTTGATCTATTCTTGATATACGATGATTCTCGGTTTTAGTGAGTAGGAAAGGAACTTACTAAGCCATGAGTGCTCATAGCTTACTTTCCTTGTACCGCATATAAAAGATAAAGCTGGATGAACAACGGAGCAGCAGGAGGAGCAGATAGTGATGTGTGTGGTGGTGGCTTGGCTAGGACGATTCGGACAAATTAATATTTTTAGTTATAAGTTCAATATATGCACATTTGAACAAATCAGAATATGTGATATTATGCTTAATAAATTAAATTCTTTAAAATTTTTATTCTTCCGCTGTTATAGTAAAACATGTACGTAAGTAGTATAAGAACGTAGCGCCTCCTTTGGTTGGGTAAGAAGGGCGGGCGTTACAAGGACTTTCACCTAGCTTCACTCACTAAGATTTTCACCTGGCTTCACTCACTAGTATTTTTCCACTGTTCGCCTTCACTCACCGGGACTTTCACCACCAAGTGTCCGATCAACACTAACCCACTTGGATTTTCCTTTCTGCCAACCTTCGTGTTGGACTTGCCTTTTCCTAACCTTCAGTTAAGACTTTTCCAGTCAAGTATTTGGTCAACCTTGACCTGCTTGATGCTTCTTCATATCAAACTGGTCAAACTTTAACCAGAGGGTAATTACACCAACAATCTCTCCAATCAGACGATTTCACCTGTAATCTCCATATATTGTCGACATCAAAACTCAAACATCAAGACTTAAGCTTAAGTCAACTCAAGCTTAGTCAACCTGATCAACCTTGACCCAGGGGATATTGCACCAACAATCTCCCCCTTTTGATGTTTGATAATACCTTTAAGTTAGGCTAATTCCATAGCCTCAACTTTGTTGGTTGCTACTCGGAAAACCTAATGGTTCCACTGTACAAAAATTTTGTACAAAGGTCCGAACCTTTTCCTAACTACCATGTGTTCTTTTAAATTAAACTTGGATCGCCTGCGAAACTTAACACGTTTGATCCAAAATTTAATCTATTTGTTCTTTTAGGTTTTGACTTGGATCTCCTACGGAACTTAACACGTTCGATCCCAATCACCTAAGTTATTAATTATATTAAATATTAATTTCTATAATTGGTTCCCAGTACTGACGTGGTGAGGCACATGACCTTCTTGGATATGGGAGCAACCACCACCGACTAGACAAAACCTTTTAAGGAAAGCTAATATTTAATTTCCTAAAATAACTTTAGGTCAACCAAAAAGAACAATCAAATCACAAGGAAAAGAACAAACAAAAGAACACTACATCGAAAGTAAATTTGAAACACTAAAATCGTATGCCTCTTGTATTTGGTATTATTTCCTAAAATAACTAGTATGATGCGGAAAAGAAAAATACTAGTTATACCTTTTAGAAAAACCTCTTGATCTTCTACCGTATTCCTCTTCTAACCTCGGACGTTGTGTGGGCAACGATCTTCCGAGATGAGAAACCACCAAAGCACCTTCTTCTCCTCCTTGTAAGATTCGGCCAACTCAAGTGCACCTCCAATGATGAAGAGAAAACACCACCAATGCTCCAAGGGATATAAGCTTTCTCTTCTTCTTCTCCAAGCTTGTATCCGGCCACAACTTGATCTCCAAAAGGAAGAAGAGGTTCGGCCACAACAAGGAGAAGAGAAAGCTTGAAGGGGCCGGCCACACAAAGGAAGAAAAGAGGGAGAAGAATAATAGAAGTTGTGTCTTTTGAAGGCACCCCAACCCCCTCTTTTATATTCCTTAGCTTTGGCAAATAAGGAAATTTAATTATAATAAAATTTCCTTAACTTTCCTTGACATGAATTAATTGGGAAGAATTAAATAAAACTTCCTCTTTATCCATACAATGGCCGACCACAATCAAAAAGTGTAAAGCCCGAAAAATTCCCGAATTTATTTTAGAAATATCCTATGATTTCTCTAGATTTTTAGGATATTTTTACATAATTTTTGGAGTACCGGAAGTAGCAAAAACAAATAGGTCGCAAAATAGCTTAGGCGGGAATCGAACCCGAGACCTATGGTGTAAGGGATAATGCTAGTAACCAGTTGAACCCAGCAGGGCCGTGCTGAAAGAAGAGGGAATCAATTATATTTATAATTGATTTTGGATGAATTAATTAGTAAATATAAATAAGGATTTAAGTGAGAAGTTTAGATTATTTTCTCACCGTAGCTTTTCCTCACCCGAAACCTAAAACCGCCGCACCTCTCCTCTTCCCCTCTTCCTCACGCACGGCACACACCAAGCCAAGGGTCAAGGGAACATCTTCCGGCGATGACTCCAACACGAAAAAGGTTCTTCTCCGTGAGAGGAACGCGAGGACATAAGCGGTTCGTCGAACGGAGCAATTTTCCGGAAAACCTAGCGGTTAGAATCATAAGAAAACCTTGCGATTGAGGTAAGAAACCCCTCACCTGCAGTATAATTGCTCTCGCTTGTTAGTTTTGGCATTAGTTCAGTAATTTTACAGTTTTCAGTTTTAGGGTGTGCTTTTAGTGCACACCAAGCATTCGGTAGAATGCTCAATTCAGAAGGATGCACTAGTAGGCGTCCTAACAGCATGTAAATATATTAGAAACATTTTATTCAGTTATTTATCAGTTATTACAGCTATATGGATCAGATATCCATTGGGTAGGCTCCCACAGTAGCCTCTAGGTTCAGATAACCTAGCTCTAGGTTCAGATAACCTAGAACAGCAAAGTAAAATAAAACAGTATTCAGTATTTTACTTTTATTCAGTTGGCACTGTACTTGGATCAGATATCCATGGGCTGGACTCCCACAGTCGTCCCTAGGTTCAGATAACCTAGTAACCCTGCTGGATTCGGAACTTACAATCCCGGGTCTCGTAGGGATGTGCGCACAGTAAGTACAGTTGCCAGGGCCCCAGCAGCATGTTTAGTATTTTCATCTATTATTATATATAGTTTTCCAAATATGTAATCAGTGATGGAAACACTAACTTAGTTTCAGTTTCAGTTGATTATCTCAGTTAAGTTTCATGATTTGAGTTCATGACCAGTTAGATGTATATGCATGACCAGTTCAGTATGTATGCTTAGTTTCAGATACAGTATGCTATGCTCAGCTTGTTTGTATGCCATGATCAGTTCAGTACATGTTTGTATGCCATGCCATGTTGTCATGCTCAGTTCAGTTTTCAAATAGCATGTTTTGAAACCATACTCGCATCGTTGCATGTTTTTGTGAGGTAGATGGTTTCTTACTAAGCTCTTTAGCTTACAGGTACTACTTTTCTTATACTGCAGATACAGGTAAAAGAAAAGTGGACTAACGGAGGCTGGAGGACAATGCTATGGAGGTGTGTGTGTGCAAGGGGTTTGGAATAAAGATCCTAGGGGTCGAAACAGCTTAATTCCAGTATTTACGTTGTTAGTTTGTTTATGGTTTAGTCCTTAGCTGGGTAAATGTTTTAATCCAGTAAAACTATGCACTATTCAGTTTGTTCAGTTTAGGACGCATGTAGGTTAATGTTAGATTGTTTTTCATGTATCTAGAACCTATATGTGAGTTGTGAGTGCGTTCCGGTGCACGAAAGTTACGAAATCGAAACTCGATTTCATATCGAGATGGATCGATGGCCGATCCGTTCGCGATATCGAGGATCACGGATCGGTCGGGCCGATCGAGCATCTGATATCTGCTGTATGCTATCGATCGATCGTCCGGCCGATCCGACCGAGAGCATCCGGCGTTTCCGGTGCACAGGTCGGTCTGCGGACGATCGGAACCTGGATCGATCTGCCGGCCGATCCGTGAGCTGAGAATCGTAGCAAGTTTGATCGATCCGTGGATCGATCGGCAGCTAGTTTAGTTTGAGTTCTAGCTCGGATGGGAGGTCAAGTATCCTCCTTAGCACATGTACACCAACGGAAAGGGTCTTGAATCCTTCCTTATAACAGCATGGGTGTATCTTGTTTAATAGAGTCGATTAGTGAAATTTTATTTTACCCAGTTTTCCATAGCTTGATAGTTAATGTAGCGATCCGGCTCCTGATTAGTACCCAGGAGTTGGGTCGTTCTGAGTGGTATCGAGCAAGTTCCTTACTTCCTACACACACATCAGCATGCCTCTTCCAAGTAAGAACATCTCTCACTCAATTTTGTTTTCGGCTTTCATATCGCCTATATGTGCTTTTCATGTTTGCTCTCATGTTGGTAGTTAATTAATTCATGTTTACGTGATAGTATTTAACATGTTACCAGTAGTTAACTATGACATGATAGCCTAGTTATATATGTGTTCTCTGCTATTTACAAAATGAGTACGAGGGCGTCCGGCTAATAAAGCATCGGTGGTGAGCTGACATGAGGCGGCGATTCGGTGCCTCCCCGGACCTTATAGTACTAGTGGCTCAGTTACAGTAGCAGCAAGAGATAGCCTCCTTAAAGGCTAACCAGCAGACTACTCCTCACTCCAGTACAGAACCTCACGACTCCGGTAATCACAGAGGTAGTACCGGCTCGGCTGCGATGCGGTCCTAGTGGCCCCGATGGCGAGGGCTAAGAGAAGCTTACCTTATCGGTGGCGGAGAATTAAGCGAGAACTTCTCGGGCACCGGCGAACCATGGGATGCTCGGGCATGGTTTAAAACCCTGGAAAGCACGATGGAGCTTCTGGCGGCGGATCACGAAAAGGTGAAGTGTGCCTCTTTACATTTATCGGGAGATGCGCGCTTGTGGTGAGGCAGTTAAATCGAAGTGGCGATCGTCGGATGACATGGGCCAACCCGAGAAAGAATTCTTGAGGAATTCTTTCACATGCAAGTCCTGAACCGACACTATGGCGAGTTCCTGAATTTCGTCAGGGAAACCTATCGATTGAGAGGCCGTGAAGAAATTTAATGTTGGCCCGCCATGTCGAGAACTAGTCAGCTCAGAACGAGAGAGAGTACGGCTGATGCTCAAGATGTTGAGGCTAGAGATAGCTCTGAATGTGGCTGGCAGAATAAATAGACCGTATACTGCAAAAGAGCTGGTTAGTAGTGCCCTAATCACGGAACATTACCTGAACAATATCAAGCAACCGAAGCTAGTAATGATTGAGAATAAAAGTTAAGAGAGTTCTGGCACTCAGAAACCCCAGGGCCAAGGTTCAACCTGGAAGGGGAGCTCCAAAAGAAAGCAGTGGAGTAATAAAAAGGGAGGATCCGTGAGCAAGCATCCTAAGTATGCTACATGTCCCCCATGTGGAAAGATGCATCCTAGAGTCTATAGCAAGGACACTAGAGGTTGTTTTGAATGTGGGCAGGAAGGGCACATGGCCAAGCATTGCTCGAACAAGAGCAAACTATCTCTCGTGCAACCTGTTCAGTATAGAAGCAAACAGGCACAGTTATACCAGATGCAGGCCGATTAGATGGTCCTTATGATTAACCAAGGTAGATTTTCTCGCGGCGGAGAGGGCGTAGAAAATGCCTCGGCGGTTGTCACAGTCGAATCAATATTTTCTGACATAATGCAAGCTGTCTTATTCGATACTGGGGCAACCCACTCTTATGTATCCAGGGCATTTGTCGAGAAATTAGCAACACCTCCAGAGGTACTCAATAGTCAGTTTCTGACAACACTACCCTCAGGAGACATTATGACATCTACACACTGGCTCAGAGCAGTGCCAGTCATTATAGCAGACAGAGAACTTTTTGGTGATCTGATAGTGCTAGAAATGACGGACTACGATGTCATCTTTGGAATGGATTTTCTGATCAGATACGGCGCTTCTATAGAGTGTCGTAAACAGAAGGTCATATTCCAACCTGAAGCAGGAGTATAGTTTTATTGAGTACTGAAAGCACAGCACTGAAAGCACAGCAGTTAATGGATTCAGGATGCATGGGATTTTTAGCAAATGTAGTCAACACTAGCCAGGACAAGAACCAACAGCTTTCAGAGGTTCGAGTTATTTATGACTACCCAGCAGTCTTCCCTGAAGAGCTACCAGGCTTAGCACCAGACAGGGAGATTGAATTTGAGATAAAGCTCATTCCCGGCACAAATCCAATTTCCAAGGCACCATACCGCATGGCTCCAGCAGAACTGAAGGAACTTCAGGAGCAATTACAGGAGCTTCTTGACAAGGGTTTCATACGCCCTAGTCACTCACCATGGGGAGCACCTGTGCTGTTCGTGAAGAAGAAGGATGGAAGCATGCGCCTATGCATAGACTACCGTGCCTTGAACCAGGTCACAATTAAAAATAGGTACCCTCTTCCCAGGATAGATGACCTGTTTGACCAGCTAAAGGGAGCCACAGTGTTCTCTAAAATTGACCTCAGATCAGGATATCACCAGGTTAGAGTCAAGAAAGGTGATATACCTAAAACAACTTTCAGGACCAGATACGGACATTACGAGTTCGTAGTCATGCCTTTCGGCGTGACAAATGCTCCAGCTACTTTCATGGACCTCATGAACAGAGTATTCAGAGAATACTTAGACAAGTTTGTCATCGTGTTCATCGATGACATTCTTATCTATTCAGGCACTCAGGAGGACCATGTAGAGCATCTGAAGACAGTTTTGCAGATCCTTCAGCAGAACCAACTGTACGCCAAATTCACGAAATGTGAATTTTGGCTAGACCAGGTAGCCTTTCTTGGTCACATTATCTCCAAGGATGGTGTTATGGTAGATCCCAGCAAGATAGAAGCAGTAAGTAACTGGAAGAGAACTAGGAACGCCAGTGAAATCAGAAGCTTTCTGGGATTAGCAGGCTACTACAGGAAATTCGTAGAGGACTTCTCCAGGATAGCCTCCCCACTGACAGCTCTCACCAGGAAGAACAAGAAATTTCAGTGGACAGAGGACTGCGAGGACAGCTTCAGCGAACTAAAACGGAGATTGAGCAGTGCTCCTATTTTAGCTATACCAGAAAACACAGACAGCTTCGACATCTACAGTGACACCTCTAAATTGGGATTAGGAGCAGTACTGATGCAGCAGGGCAAGGTGATCGCCTATGCCTCTAGACAACTCAAGGATTATGAGAGGAACTATCCTACTCACGACCTTGAGCTTGCAGCAGTGGTGTTCGCTCTCAAGATTTGGAGACATTATTTGTACGGAGCTCAGTGCAGAGTGTATACAGATCATCAAAGTCTGAAGTATTTCTTTACTCAGAAGGATCTGAATATGCGACAGTGCAGATGGTTGGAGCTGGTCAAAGATTATGACATAGATATCCTCTACCATCCAGGGAAAGCTAATAAGGTAGCAGACGCACTCAGCAGAAAGTCCAATGCTACCTTATTATCTTTAGCAGCTATGTCACCACCCCTAAGGAAGGAGATTACAGCCTTTAGTCTCGAGCTTATAGTCGGGCAGCTTTCCACTATGTCCTTAGCATCTACCTTGCTTGATGATATCCAGACAGCTCAGGAGCAGGATCCTGAAATCCAGAAAATCAAGCAAGGGTTAGCAGAATCAGAAAATGGAGAGTTCAGAGTGTCCGCCAGTGGGGTAGTGTACTGTGGTGACAGACTTTGTGTTCCAGATCAGGAGGAACTACGAAAACAGATTCTAGACGAGGCTCACAGGACTCCCTATGCGATGCATCCTGGTTCCACCAAAATGTATCAGGATCTAAAGAAACGATTTTGGTGGCCTGGGATGAAGCGAGATATCGCTAGATACGTCAGCATCTGTCTAACCTGTCAGAGGGTTAAGGCAGAACATCAGCGACCAGGAGGAGTTCTGCAGCCGATCCAGATTCCAGAATGGAAGTGGGAGGATATCTCTATGGACTTCATAGTGGGATTACCCATAACCACGAATGGTTTTGATGCCATCTGGGTAATAGTCGACAGGTTGACTAAATCAACCCACTTCTTAGCTATTAGAATATCCTATTCCATGGAGCAGCTAGCTCAGTTGTATCTCAAGGAGATTGTCAGGCTGCATGGAGTCCCACGAACCATTATATCAGACAGAGACAGCAGATTTACATCACACTTCTGGAAGTGTGTGCAGTCAGCTATGGGCACCCAGTTAAAATTTAGCACAGCCTTCCATCCTCAGACCGATGGTCAGACGGAGCGAGTAAATCAGGTACTCGAAGATATGCTCCGAGCTTGTGCCCTAGATTTCAAGGGAAGTTGGTGCAAATATCTGAGTCTAGCAGAATTTGCATACAACAACAGTTATCAGGCCACTATCGGCATGGCACCTTATGAGGCACTCTATGGGCGGAGGTGCAGATCACCAATCTGCTGGTATGAGAGTGGTGAACAGAAGGAACTAGAGCTTCAGACAGATCTAGTAGCAGATACAACAGATTCGCCAGAGGATAGAGACAGCACAGAGCCGTCAGAAGAGCTATGCTGATACACGACGCAGACCCCTAGAGTTTTCAGTTGGGGATACAGTTTTCCTCAGAGTAGCTCCCATGAAGGGAGTCATGCGTTTTGGGAAGAAGGGCAAGCTAGCTCCCAGATATGTGGGACCATACCTTATCACGAAGAGAGTGGGCAAGGTAGCATATGAGCTAGAGCTACCTCAGGAGATGTCAGCTGTCCACAACGTATTTCATGTCTCCATGCTGAAGAAGCATATTCCAGACGCCACCCAGGTGATTGAGCCCCAGTTGGTACAGGTCCGTGATGATCTCAGCTATGACAGTCGGCCTATTTAGATAATAGACCGAGCAGTAAAGAAATTACGGAACAAGGAAGTACCATTAGTCAAAGTCAGCTGGCAAAATCACACAGCAGCAGAGGCGACTTGGGAGACAGAGGCCAGCATGAGACAGAAGTACCCAGAATTGTTTTAAGTTCGGGGACGAACTTTTTATAAGGTATGGGGGATTGTAAAGCCCGAAAAATTCCCGAATTTATTTTAGAAATATCCTATGATTTCTCTAGATTTTTAGGATATTTTTACATAATTTTTGGAGTACCGGAAGTAGCAAAAACAAATAGGTCGCAAAATAGCTTAGGCGGGAATCGAACCCGAGACCTATGGTGTAAGGGATAATGCTAGTAACCAGTTGAACCCAGCAGGGCCGTGCTGAAAGAAGAGGGAATCAATTATATTTATAATTGATTTTTGATGAATTAATTAGTAAATATAAATAAGGATTTAAGTGAGAAGTTTAGATTATTTTCTCACCGTAGCTTTTCCTCACCCGAAACCTAAAACTGCCGCACCTCTCCTCTTCCCCTCTTCCTCACGCACGGCACACACCAAGCCAAGGGTCAAGGGAACATCTTCCGGCGACGACTCCAACACGAAAAAGGTTCTCCTCCGCGAGAGGAACGCGAGGACGTAAGCGGTTCGTCGAACGGAGCAATTTTCCGGAAAACCTAGCGGTTAGAATCGTAAGAAAACCTTACGATTGAGGTAAGAAACCCCTCACCTGCAGTATAATTGCTCTCGCTTGTTAGTTTTGGCGTTAGTTCAGTAATTTTACAGTTTTCAGTTTTAGGGTGTGCTTTTAGTGCACACCAAGCATTCGGTAGAATGCCCAGTTCAGAAGGATGCACTAGTAGGCGTCCTAACAGCATGTAAATATATTAGAAACATTTTATTCAGTTATTTATCAGTTATTACAGCTATATGGATCAGATATCCATTGGGTAGGCTCCCACAGTAGCCTCTAGGTTCAGATAACCTAGCTCTAGGTTCAGATAACCTAGAACAGCAAAGTAAAATAAAACAGTATTCAGTATTTTACTTTTATTCAGTTGGCACTGTACTTGGATCAGATATCCATGGGCTGGACTCCCACAGTCGTCCCTAGGTTCAGATAACCTAGTAACACTGCTGGATTCGGAACTTACAATCCCGGGTCTCGTAGGGATGTGCGCACAGTAAGTACAGTTGCCAGGGCCCCAGCAGCATGTTTAGTATTTTCATCTATTATTATATATAGTTTTCCAAATATGTAATCAGTGATGGAAACACTAACTTAGTTTCAGTTTCAGTTGATTATCTCAGTTAAGTTTCATGATTTGAGTTCATGACCAGTTAGATGTATATGCATGACCAGTTCAGTATGTATGCTTAGTTTCAGATACAGTATGCTATGCTCAACTTGTTTGTATGCCATGATCAGTTCAGTACATGTTTGTATGTCATGCCATCACTACAACAAAATCGCTCATAGACATCAGTGGAACAACAACAGTTTTAAGCAAAAACCGATGTCTTTGAGTATTTTACACCGGTTTTTCCAAAAACCGGTGTCTATGAGCGCAGATTTTCGCTCATAGACATCGGTTTTTTTAGCCGATGTCTATGAGCGCCTTTTTTTCATTAATAGACACCAATTTTAACCGCGGTTTTTAAAACCGGTGTCTATGAACCAAAATTCTGGCGGACTTTCATAGCGCCCTTTCTTTTGGGTTTCTCCTCGCCTTGGATGAAGCAACCAGCCAATTTATCTCCCCAATTTTGAACAATTCGACATGGCGAAATTAGCACTCCTCTTCCTTTGATCCCATTTCTCGCTCCCTCTTCCCCCTTCTTTTGTTCCTTTTCATTCCGTCGATCTGTTGGCCAGATGAAGAAAGGCCGAGTTCTGGTGGAGCCGGCGGCAGCAGTAGCGGAGACACGGTTCCGCGGCGTGCGGAAGCGGCCGTGGGGGCGGTTCGCGGCCGAGATCAGGGACCCCTGGAAGAAGGTCAGGGTGTGGCTCGGAACCTTCGACTCGGCCGAGGCTGCCGCTCTGGCCTACGACTCCGCCGCTCGCGCGTTCCGTGGTTCCAAGGCCAAGACCAACTTTCCCCTAGCCGCCGCCGCTGCTGCGTCTCCCACCCCTACTCCTGCATTCCGCTGCCCTCCCTCCGCTGACCCAACCCTAGGGTTTTGATAAGATACAAATTGGAATTAAGCCGACCCACCTCATTCTACGCACTCATCACCGAGAGGTCCGAGACCTTGCAACAGCGGCATCGTCGTCTGCAAATCTCGAAGCGAAGATGAAAATTATGGCGGCTTATCTCCTGGCCGTCCTCGGCGGCAACCCCAACCCCTCCGCCGATGATATCAGATCCATCCTTGAATCAGGTCGAACTCTCTTCCCTCTCATATTTATCTTGGTTTCATTTCGGTGATCCTTGTTTCTTGCTTGTAGTGGGAGCGGAGGCAGAGGATAAGAGGATCAACCACTTCCTCGCGGAAGTCAAGGGCAAGGACATAACGGAAGTCATCGCTGCCGGCCGGGAGAGGTTCGCTTCCGTGCCCTCCGGTGGCTCTGTGGCTGCCATCAGGGTCGCCGCCCCTGGTAGCGGCGGCGCGGGCGGCACCCCAGCTGCAGAGGAGCCTAAGAAGGAGGAGAAGGTGGAGGAGAAGGAGGAATCCGACGAGTTGAAACTCCCTGTCTTTCCCTCCCGCAAATTTTCATTTCCGACATAAATTTGTGGTTTTTTTTCTTTCTCGTTTCCAATTTCTGTTTTTGGAAAACACAAGCTATGGAGATTGGTTTGATTACTATTTGTTGTAAGTTTTGAAGGTAATGGCAATCTTTTTTATTTTATATACTAGCATATCACTTAAACGGCTACAAGTATGCCACTTTTTCCAAATTTAATAGCACATGGTAAAGTCCTATCTTGTGATCAAGGTTCACAAAGCATATACAGAGGCATAAAGTCATGCAGACAAAGACTGAATATTGTTAGTAAAGTGCATAAACTCTCAAGTATTTGGATTAATTGGAGTTGAAGATGTAAGGGGTGGAGGGAAAAAGGAAATCTTTGTTAGTATTAATGATAAGTCGCCATGATGATTACCATTGTTATTGCTAAATTTGTTGATCTCCTATGTTTAACTCATACCTCAAGTATGTAATTAAATGGTTTAATTTCATACTTTTTCGTATTGTTGTGCATACGTAGGATTTTGTTTCTTTGCAGGGAGTTAGATGAGTGGTTTATAGACACCTAGTTGCATCTCTTATTTTCCTCTACATGTATGCACATTTTTTGACATCGGTTGGCAATTCATGTGTATTTATCTTTATTTTAACATACTTCTAACTTTTAACTATGACCAGTGCTTCTTGAATTATCTTTGAAGGTTTGGAATCTTCAACCCAGCAGTCGTGTATGATCACCTGGGAGAAATTTATTCAGCACTTATTCTGGGAAGCTTAGTGTTCTGCATTTTGTTATACTTGAAAGTGAGCTTCTGTAAATTTCAATCTAGCTTTTCCTATGGTTATTACTACCCTTTGTTCCTAATTTGAGAGCAAGGAAAGGAGTAGCAACACTAAGCAGTTCAAAGAATTTAACTGCTACGAGAACTGTTTCAATTCAAAAACCATCTGTTTTAAAGGAGAAAAGCAAGTTGTCCTCTGGCCAACCTTCAAAAAATGCTAAGAATGTGACCAAGTAAGGATTTCGATTTTGCAGATATTCTATCATGAATTACCATGACATGTTTTTATCTATAACTGGTGTCCTGGTAGTGTTGCTGCAAAGAATATAACGTCTATTGGAATTGCACAAGAAAATCAAGCTATTAAAAGGCAAAAGCTGGATGATGGAAGATCCAAATAGGTTAATACTTTTGAAATATTTTTTCTAATAACCTTTTTTTACTTGGGACAGTATAATTATTAATATTTCATTTTGATATGGTCATAAATAGATACACAATTTAAAAAATAGAGTTCTACTCCATAAGTCGAGATTGGGTTTAGCTAGTGCTCCTGACGTGCACTCCTCTGGTGCTAAAGTTGGCCAGGGAGAGAAACCATTGCAGCAGGTACATGATAATATGGTCAACTTTATTCTTCTGATAATTAGATGAGTGTTGAAACCATTCAGTAAGACCTTCATTTTCTCATGCATCATCATCTTTAGGATAATGCAGCTTCAGTCAAACAAAGACGGCCTGCACTTACTTTTAATCACTGTTACCTAATCATGGCAGGTTATGTGCCAATGCTTAAACTTTTATTTGCTATATTTGATAGTGAAGGATTTTATCTGTTACTTGTTCCCAGATGTATCACTATTTTTACATATTAAAATTATGTTTGCATGGGTGCACTCTATTCTTGCATTTCCATTCTCTGTACTAATGGTTACATGAGATTTCTCCAATCTGCATATAGATTAAACTATATTTGTGTATGTAAGTGTACTTTGTAGAATATGTAGCAGTCTTACTTTCTTCTGGTTGTCTCTTTAACCAATTGATTCTCTTTTGCTTCTTAACTGTGCATGTTTATCCTCAACAAACATTAAAAAAGCACGTCTATTTGCTAAAGTCAAATGTCATAAATTCAATGCAGCCTCATTCATTTTCTTTTTTAGTATAGAAAGTAATATATGCTCTTGATCACAGACTTAAACAGGAAAATCACTCTGTGATTTGTTTTGCTGAATAGTTAAGTCTCAATCATTAGCCAACACTAGGGAGCAGAACTACCCAAGACTAGTAGTTAATGCTCTAGATATTTCCATGGGGAATTGTGCTATAACATGTTTTGGTGTTGAGGGTTTTAGTCATAAAAGGAGTACCATGAGATCAAATTGCATTGGAAAATGTAATTTCCTTTAAAAAAATTAGTTAAATATTTATGTTTGGTACAAATGAATAACCTTATTTGTGACTTCATTAGTATTTTATTTTCAAATGTTTCATTGCCTACTCTATATGTGTTTGTTCGTGATCCAAGATATGTTGACTTAAGAGTTCAGAGGATATTTTCTAACCATATCTACTTGTGGAACCAACTGAATCACAAAAAACCTTCAAGTATTTTTTTCATTATGTGAAATCTTATGAAATGATTTATTTAGAAATCTAAAACACTTGCCCACCAATATTCAATGTTGCCATATATTCACCGTCATGGAAAAAAAATTCTCTCACATCCTTGGTCTCACTGCCAACTATAATACACATATGCATGTACTTCTGTTGCAACAATAGGATTATTTTTACTATGATGATGGGATCTTATATAATATCACATACATGTAAAAACTCTTTAAACATGGCTTAGAATATGATGTCTTTGATTTTGACAACCACATTCTAGCTTTCATTATAAGGAATACCCAATGAATTGGGATGTCACAAGTCAATTTGAATATGGCGCATTGGAATACTTTCCTGCCTGGTCTCTATTTAAGCTTTTCAAGCTAGTTCTGTAGTTCCATGAACTTTTCAATCTCTAAAGCTCCATTCATGTTAAGTTGTTGGGAAAAGAGCATCTTGACAGAATTGAAATTCTCCTCTTTTTATCAGTAAAGTTTGATTTCTGGCTATACAATAAACACTTGCCTCACACTGCTTGTTCAATTTTCTTGCATGGAGAAGTATATTCACTAATATGAGGTCCTGGCAGAGGAAACCTTAGGTGGAATAGGTTATTCTTTGCTTTTAAATAATTTCCATTAAAACCACATGAGGATCTTACCTCTTGTTGATATTGTTGGACTTCCTTTTGCTCAACCATTTGGTTTGTGCCTTTCTTCATGCTAGTTTTTTCTAGCTATGTGTTGTTATTATGCAAGTTGTATCTCATGTATTAATATCCTTCTATAATGAACAAATGAATTACTTGGCAATGCTTTTCAGCCTAATTTTTCCTATCAATGTAGTTGCAATTTATACAGTTTGTGGACAATTTTTTTTTTCTTGTGCAGGGCATGGAACTGTATCCTCATATCGGCAAAAACTTTGACATCAAGGTTTTTACAAACTGCCGATTTGGTATGATGTCCTGGGCTGTTCTTGCCGTCACATATTGCATCAAATAGGTCAATTTTATCTTTACATCTGTTCTTTGAGCTGTTGATAAATATAGCATATGAGGAAAGCACTAATATGTCAAACAACATCTGGAACAATAAAGAAATTAATTGAGGAAGAAGATGCTGACTTTACAGATGTCTGTATCCCTGGTTTTAAGCTAGGTGATAGTGAGAAATTTTTCTAATTTTCTTAGTTTAAATTGCAAATCCTTCAGATGTCAGCCTACACTTTTTTTTAACTGCTATGGGTTCCTGTAGGTATTACTTACTTGGGGTTAAAAGGCCAATTGATCTTAGTTTTGCCCATCAATGCCTCAGCTTCATGTCCAGTTTGTTAAAAGAACTTTTGGTGGCTTACAAGAGAGTTACAGTTACCCTAATATTTCCAAATGCAGTGTTTAAAGGTGCGCCTTTATTGCCATCGACTTGTTATCTCAAGCAATTAGGCACCTGGATGTAATGCCTTATGTCAAAGGATGGATTCCCCAAGTCGACCTTAAAAAAACATGAGAAAGACAATAATGACTGAAGGTTGTACAGTTGAGAGATTATTTGAAGCAAAACATGTAGAGTTTTCTAGTTAATTCACCTATGATGCTGATATCTGGATCAAAAGACAAGACAAAAAGGATAAATACACATTAACTCTAACTTGTTTGAGTGTTCTAGTTTGAGTGTTCAAAAGGAAGCTCTAACTTGTTTTGAGTGCTGAACTAAGGAGGCAGTTGCCTTCTTGCCGCATTCCTTGTTGCTGTGGTTGGTAGCAGAAATCACAGAAAATAGGGGGCTTAGTGCAGGATATTCAGGATACCAAGATGGCATCAGAGGTAGTACAATAAATAGTATATCTCTTCATCAGAGGTAGCTTTGTTCTTCTATGCTTCCTTCACTGGATTTGTTGTGTAGTCATATTTCTTTGTTCAACCATTATCATGCCTAGTAAGTTGTTGTATGATGCTGTCGGTTCTTATCAATCTGTACACTTGAATTAGAAGGAGCAAATTATCTATGTTATATTCTAAGCAGCATATACTAAGTGTCATATATGAAAGTTTTAGATTCTATGTTATATTCGTTATCTTCCATAGCAGCCTTTAAAAACTCAGTATTCTATTTTATTTGATACATGCACACATTTGTTTTAGTTATTTGACATATGGTGGATTTATGTGTTTTTACAGTTTACAAATCTCAAGTACTCCAGAGTTGAAATTGATGAAGTGCGGTTCGAGTGGGCTGAATGCATGCTAGATTACATTTGAGACAGTTGTACCTTGATGTGTTAACAGAATGTTATACTTTGATTTTGATATCTATTAGCTAGCTTTTGATGTAAAAAGAATGTTTGGGTATTTTATGGATATTGTTGTAAGAAGATTATTTATATAATTTATGAATATTTGTGTATTTTATGGATATTATTGAATGAAGAATATTTGTACAATTTATGAATATTTGTGTATTTTTTTTGTTATTGTCGGTTTTAAAATCAAATCTGTGCTGTTAAAAAATATACATATTACATCGGTTTTCCACCGATGTAAAACCGGTGTTATAAAGTAATATTACATCGGTCATTTACCGCTGCCAAAACTGGTGTTATTAACATACAATATTACATCGGTTTTACACTGTTGATGAAACGATGTCGTTAAGTGATATTACACCGGTTAATAACCGATTCGAAGACCGGTGTCGTTAAGTGATACTACACCGGTTTTAACCCGATGTCTAAAATGGCAGACTTTTAACATCGGCTTCATAGACATCGGTCGAAAATCAAATAGACACCGGTGGAAAACCGATGTCTATGAGCGATTTTGTTGTAGTGCATGTTGCCATGCTCAGTTCAGTTTTCAAATAGCATGTTTTGAAACCATACTCGCATCGTTGCATGTTTTTGTGAGGTAGATGGTTTCTTACTAAGCTCTTTAGCTTACAGGTACTACTTTTCTTATACTGCAGATACAGGTAAAAGAAAAGTGGACTAACGGAGGCTGGAGGACAATGCTATGGAGGTGTGTGTGTGCAAGGAGTTTGGAATAAAGATCCTAGGGGTCGAAACAGCTTAATTCCAGTATTTACGTTGTTAGTTTGTTTATGGTTTAGTCCTTAGCTGGGTAAATGTTTTAATCCAGTAAAACTATGAACTATTCAGTTTGTTCAGTTTAGGACGCATGTAGGTTAATGTTAGATTGTTTTTCATGTATCTAGAACCTATGTCTGTGAGTTGTAGTACATTCCGGTGCGAAAGTTCGAAATCGAAACGATTTCGTATCGAGTTGGATCGGTGCACCGATCCGTTGATATCGGGATCCGGATCGGTTGGCCGGCCGATCCGAGGCATCTGATATCTCTTGTATGCTATCGATCGATCGTCCGACCAATCCGGCCGACGAGAGAGCATCCGGCGTTTCGGTGCTGGATCGGTGCGACCGATCAGACACACCGGATCGATCGCCGACCGATCCGACCTTTTGATCGGTCCAGACCGATCGGCGACAGAATCGTAGCAAGTTTGATCGATCCGTGGATCGATCAGACTAGTTGGGAAGTTAGTTCTGAGTTCCTAGCTCAGATGGGAGGTCAAGTATCCTCCTTAGCACATGTACACCAACCGGAAAGGGTCTTGAATCCTTCCTTATAACAGCATGGGTGTATCAGTTGTCAGATTAACCGAGTCAGTTAGTGAAATTTTATTTTACCTAGTTTTTCGCGCAGTAGCTTCAGTAGTTAATGTAGCGATCCGGCTCACAGATTAGTACCCAGGAGTTGGGTCGTTACAAAAAGACAAATTAGGAGAGTTTCAATCAACAAATTAAAACTTCATAATTTGTTTCCAGAAATTTTAAAAATAAAATTTCTATTCAAAAATCCCTTCATGGTTGATAAAAAGAAATTTCTATAATTTTAATTTTTCAACATATGAATAATTTTCAGAGAAAAAATCTTTTGTAGAAGAGATATTTTAATTTTAATTATCTCTAATAAGTTATATCTTCCACATAAGAAAGAATTAAAATTCTTTTTATTTCATTAGGGCCGCCCACCTTTAGCTTAGGTTCAAGCTAGGTCCGGCCACCCATAAGCCATGCTTAGGTCGGCCTTAGCTTGATCCCCAAGCTAGCTTGGCCGACCCCCTTTAGGTGGGTATAGGTGGCTATAGTACTCTATAATTAAGAGGCTACGATAGGGACCGAGAGGAGGAATTGGTTTTTGTAGCGCCCGAAAATTCTCAAAACTATTTTAGAAATATTCTATGATTTTTCTGGAATTTTAGGATATTTTTACAGAATTTTTAGAGTAGCGGAAGTAGCAAAAACAAATAAAAAACGAAAACAGCCTAAGCGGGAATTGAACCCGAGACCTATTGGGTCCTATGACTTATGGTGAACCATGGTAACCTGGTGAGCAGGGCCGTGCTGAAAGGAAAGGGAAGTAATTAAATTTATATTCAAGTTGGGCCGAGATTACCACTTAATATAAATAGGAAATTAATAAGTGAGGAGTTATTAGATTTATTTGTGACTTTTCTCCTCCTCACCTTAACCTCACGCCGCCTCCTCCCTCTTCTTCCTCTCTCGGCGCACCAAGCACAAAGGGCTCTAGGAGCACCTTTCCGGCGACGACTTCGACACGAGGACGATCCCCTCCGCGAGAGGAACGCATAGTCGCGAGAAGATCATCGAAAGGATTGTCTCTTCCGGAAAACCTAGCGATTAGAATCGTAAGAAATTATGAACAGGAGGTAAGAAACCCCTCACCTGCAGTATAAGTAGCTTCCGTATGAATTCCATGATTTAGATAGTAGTATATAGCTTTTCGGCACAAAGGATGCGAATTAGCGCATACCAAGTGTTCGATTAAATTACTAGCACAGCTAAAATGCAACTTAGGCATTGTGATAGCTTAGTTAAATGCAATAGGAGCATTTCACAGCTCATACAGTCTTGCTACAGCTTTTACAGGACTAGACGTCCAATGGGTGGGCTCCCACAGTCGCCTCTAGGTTTAGATAACCTAGTTCTGGGTTTAGACAACCTAGTAAAAGCAAGACAAGAATTTAATAGCTTATGTTCAGTATTTTACTTTCTCAGAGGCACTGTACTGGATTAGATATCCAATGGGTTGGACTCCCATAGTCGTCCCTAGGTTCAGCTAACCTAGTAACCCTACTAAATTCGGGACTTGTAAACCCGAGTTTAGTTGGGGATGCGCGCATAGCAAAGTACAGTTGCCGGGCCCAAACAGCCGCTTGATTATGTATTTTAATCTATTATGAATATAGTTTTCTAACATCACAAATTAGTCATGTGAGTTCAGTCAGCTTTAGCATCAGATTAGTATTAGCTTAGCTCAGTTTTATATCAGATTAGTTTTCTGTTGATACAACATGATAGTTTATGATTAGTTCTATTGCTATGATCAGTTTTATTTCTATGTGTTGTATGCCATGCCATGTTTAGCATATTCAGTATGTTCTTTTCAAATAAGCATGTTTTCAAAGCATGATTTGCATCGATTGAATGTTTTAGTGAGGTAGATGGTTTCTTACTAAGCGAAAGCTTACAGATACTTCTTTTCCTTATACTATAGATAAAGGTAAAGGAAAGATGGACTAGCGGAGGCTGGAGGGCAATGCTACGAAGATGTGTGTGGATGGAACTTGGAATAGAGATCTTAGGGAATTTCAGCAAGCTTGTTTTAAGCATTAGAACCTTTTAGCATTTTATTATTTTGCACCTTAGTATGTTAATTGCTATGAATTAGTTGGTCATGAACTCTATCATGCTTAAAATACTATTTGTGCGATGTTAGAATGTTTTACATTTAGTTTAGGGTTGACATGGGAAGTTTTGGCACGAACAAGTGCTGAAATCAGACTTCTGGTACGAAATCAGAAACCTCAATCGATCAGCTGATCGATTGGAGGCTTCTCAATCGATCAGCCGATCGATTGAGAAGTTCGTACCATGAACAGTAGGCCTCTGGATCGATCAGCCGATCGATCCAGCAAATTCTGTCGCGAACAGAAGGCTCTGGGATCGATCACTGGATCGATTGGCCAGTCTGGATCGATCAGCCGATTGATCTAGAATATTGCCCGAGCACAGTAGCGTGCTGGATCGATCCAACCTAAGCCCCACATACAGTAGCCACCTGGATCGATCCACGGGTCGATCCGGCCATTCCAATCGATCCGTGGATCGATTGGGAGGCCTGACATCAGCAAGAAACTCTTAGTTAAGTTCCTTGACCATTGGGGGATGTAATATATGTCATGAATAGTTTAGATTACACCCCTTAGCACATGTAAAACTAAGAAATGATGATAGTTTAGTACAATTTCAATTAGTACAGCTTCCGCACTTAGAATTAATGATGGTCATGGAATAGTTAGCACAGATTAATGTAACGATCGGCCTCACAGCCTAGTCAGTAGAAGGCAGGTCGTTACAGAGTGGTATCAGAGCAGTTTCCATACTTTCTACACACACATCAGCATTGAACCTGCAGCTTCCAAGTAAGAAACGTCTCTCACTTTATTATGTTCTTTCTTTCATGTTTATAGATACCGTAGCATGTTGATTGATGATAACACCTAACATGATAATGATAGTAGATATATGAACATGATTGCCTTAGTTATGTATGTCCTCTATGTCTTTAGAAATGGCACGAGGACGCCCAGCTAGAAGGGCACCAGCTACTGAGCCCCAGCATGAGGCAGGCAGTTCAGTGCCTCCCCCAGACCTGACAGCAGCAGGAGATAGCCACCCTAAAGGCTAGTCAGCAGAATACCCCCACAGTCACTCCAGAACCAAACTTAGCAACACTAGTAGTCTTAGAGGTTCCACCAGTCCAACCTACAGCACCAGTAACCCCAGCAGCAGTAGAGGCAAAAAGAGAAGCCTATCTGATCCAGTGGCAGAGAGTCAAGCCCGAGAACTTCTCAGGCACTAGTGAACCATGGGATGCCCAAGCATGGTTCAAAACACTGGAGAGTACGATGGAGCTTCTGGACTGGCCAGAACATGAGAAGGTGAAGTGCCCCTCCTTCTGTCTGATAGGAGATGCATGCATGTGGTGGGAGAGAATCAGAGCGAAGCGCCCAGTGAACCAGATGACTTGGGCTGACTTCGAGAAAGAATTCTTCGAGGAGTTCTTTCACATGCGGGTCACCAACCGCCACTACGACGAGTTCACTGAGTTTCGTCAGGGCAACCTATCAGTTGAGGAAGCCGTGAAGAAATTCAATAGATTAGCTCGTCTATGCCCTGAACTAGTCAGCACAGAGAAAGAAAGAGTCCAGTTGATGCTCAAGATGCTGAGGCCGGAAATAGCGATGAACGTGGCTGGCGGCGTTCACAGGACGCAAACCACCGAAGAACTAGTCAGCAGCGCTCTGACCACCGAACACTACCAAAACAATATCAAACAGCAGAAGCAAGTCCTCTCAGAGTCAAAAGGGCAAGGAGGCTCAGGTACTCAGAAACAACAGGGCCACAAGTCCAACTAGAAAGGGAACTCCAGCAATAAGCGCAAACCAGGGAGTTACCCAAAAGGAGGGTCAGCTAGCAAACAGCCCAGTTATCCAAAGTGTGCTACTTATGGGAAATTCCACCCTGGAGTTTGTCATAAAGGCACACGAGGATGCTTTGAGTGTGGACAGGAAGGGCATATGGCTAAGCAGTGCCCGAACAAGACTAGTCTTCCTCCACCACAGCCGATTAAGTATGGAGGCCAGCTAGCTCAGTTACATCAGATGTAGGCCGCTCTAGATGGTCCACACATTAGCCAGGGCAGACTAGAAGCTCCTCCAGCTATGACGAATGCAAGGATCTACTCTTTAACCAGAGAAGACGTAGCGAATGCCTCGACAGTTGTTACAGGTCAGATTAGTATTTTACAGCAAAGTACAACTATCTTATTCGATACTGGGGCAACCCATTCTTATATATCCAGGGCATTTGCTGAGAAGTTAGCAAGACCTCCAGAGGTACTCAGTAGTCAGTTTCTGACGACCTTACTTTTAGGAGAAATTATGGCATCCACGCACTGGCTCAGAGCAGTGCCAGTCATTATAGCAAACAGAGAGCTCTTTTGTGATATGATAGTGCTAAATATGTCTGACTACGATGTCATCCTTGGAATGGACTTCTTGATCAGATACGGTGCTTCCATTAAGTGCTGTAAATAGAAAGTCGTATTCCAACCTGAAGCAGAAGCACAGTTCGAGTTCGTCGGAGAACCAAAGCGAAGACCCAAGAAGTTTCTCTCAGCTATGAAGGCACAGAGATTAATGGATTCAGGATGTATGGGATTTTTAGCACATGTAGTCAGTATCGGTCAGGACAAGGACCGACAGCTAGCAGAGGTCCGAGTCGTACGTGACTACCCAGCAGTCTTCCCTGAAGAGTTACCAGGCCTAGCACCAAACAGGGAGATCGAATTTGAGATAGAACTCATTCCCGGTACAAATCCTATCTCCAAAGCACCTTACCGCATGGCTCCAGCAGAAATGAAGGAACTTCATGAGCAATTACAGGAGCTGCTTGACAAGGGCTTCATACGTCCTAGTCACTCACCATGGGGAGCGCCTGTATTGTTCGTGAAGAAGAAGGACGGGAGCATGCACCTATGCATAGATTACAGAGCACTGAACCAAGTCACGATTAAGAACAGGTATCCTCTTCCCAGAATAGATGACCTGTTCGATCAGCTAAAGGGAGCAGCAGTGTTCTCTAAGATAGATATCAGATCAGGTTATCATCAGGTGAAAGTTAAGGAAGGGGATATACCCAAGACAGCATTCAGAACCAGATACGAACATTACGAGTTCGTAGTCATGCCCTTTGGCGTGACAAATGCTCCAGCTACCTTCATGGACCTCATGAACAGGGTATTCAGAGAATACTTAGATAAGTTTGTTATCGTGTTCATCGATGACATTCTTATCTATTCAAGAACTCAGGAAGAACACGCAGAGCACCTGAGAATAGTACTGCAGAACCAGTTGTACGCCAAGTTCACGAAATGTGAATTTTGGTTAGATCAGGTGTCCTTCCTGGGTCACATCATCTCAAGGGATGGTATCATGGTAGACCCCAGTAAAATAAAAGCTGTGAGTAACTGGAAAAGACCCAAGAATGCCAGTGAGATCAGGAGTTTTCTGGGATTAGCAGGTTATTACAGAAAGTTCGTAGAGGACTTCTCCAGGATAGCCTCCCCACTGACAGCTCTTACTAGAAAGAACAGAAAATTTCAGTGGATAGAGGACTGCGAGAACAGCTTCAGCGAGCTAAAAGGAAGATTGACCAGTGCACCTATTCTGACTCTACCAGAGAACGCAGATAGCTTTGATATATATTGTGATGCCTCTAAGTTGGGACTAGGAGCAGTGCTGATGCAAGACGGCAAGATAATCGCCTACGCCTCCAGACAACTCAAGGATTATGAGAAGAATTACCCCACTCATGACCTTGAGCTTGCAGCAGTGGTGTTCGCCCTCAAAATTTGGAGACATTACTTGTATGGAGCTCAGTGCAGAGTGTATACAGATCAACAGAGTCTGAAGTACTTCTTCACTCAGAAGGATCTGAATATGCGATAGCGCAGATGGATAGAACTGGTCAAGGACTACGATATAGACATCCTCTACCACCCAGGAAAGGCAAATAGGGTAGCAGATGCACTTAGCAGAAAGTCCAGTGCTGCTCTATTATCTCTAGCAGCCATGTCACCGCCCCTACAGAAGGAGATCACAGACTTCGGTCTTGAACTCATAGTTGGACAGCTCTCTACTATGACGTTAGAGTCTACTTTGCTTGGTGATCTTCAGACAGCTCAGGAACAGGATCCTGAAATTCAGAAAATCAAGCAAGGAGTAGCAGAATCAGACAGTGGGGAATTCAGAGTGTCTGGCAGTGGGGTAATATACTTTAGTGACAGATTATGCGTTCCAGATCAGGAGGAACTCAGAAGAAAGATTTTAGATGAGGCTCACAAGACTCCCTATGCGATGCATCCAGGCTCCACTAAAATGTACCAGGACTTGAAGAAGCGTTTTTGGTGGCCTGGGATAAAGAGAGACATCGTCGATATGTCAGCACCTGCCTAACTTGTCAGAGGGTTAAGGCAGGACATCAGAGACCAGGAGGAGTTTTGCAGCCTATTCAGATTCCAGAATGGAAGTGGGAAGACATTTCTATGGATTTCATAGTGGGACTACCCAGAACCACGAATGGTTTTGATACCATCTGGGTAATAGTTGACAGGTTGACTAAATCAGCCCACTTCTTAGCTATCAGAATATCCTACTCCATGGAACAGCTAGCTCAGTTGTACCTCAAGGAGATTGTTAGGTTACATGTGTTGGTGCGAGAAGCATCCGACGATCGAACTCGTGTTTTGATAATGGCAAAGAATTCAAAGTTAAGATGTTTTGTAGTCTAACAAGTCTACTTAAGAATTTCAGGAAAGTCCTAACTGCGGTTAGGCAAAAGGTAAAACCCTAGGGAGTGGTAACCCTAAGTCATAGGGGGTGGTAACCCTATGCGGAGAGTCTTGGTAGGTCGATGTCTTCAGGCAAAAGTCCTAGGGGGCGGTAACCCTAGGTGGAAAGTCCTGGTGTCGCAAACCAGGTGAAAGACTGGACTAGCCGGGGAAGCGGATGTCCAGCAGAAAGTCCGGAAGCATCGAGTGCTGAGCAAAAGTCCAGTCGATCTGGAGGATCGACTGGCAACAGGTAAATCTCCTGAGTGGAGTAGGTGAAGACGCGTTCCCCGTAGAGGGAACAGTAGGCGTCGGGTCGACCTAGGGTTTCCGGTCGGAAACCCGAAGTCAGACTCGGACAGTCCAGAGACTGTCTATACTTCATTTATCATGTTTATTGTGCTAACTTTGTGTTGCAGGATATTGTTTGGGACTAACATATCTTGCAGGTGCAAAGGAGCAACCTAAAGCCTCGGATGAAAAGTGTCCGAGGCGCCTCCATGGAGCTTGGAGGCGCCTCAGGTGCAAAAGCTGAGCTGGCTGCGAAAGTTCATCGAAGGCGCCTTGAAGGGAGTATAAGGCGCCTTGGAAGGCGCCTTGAGCAGGGTATAAGGCGCCTCCAAGGGATGAAGTTCGACCAGTTCAGATCTGATCCACGCGGAAGACTAGGCAGCATGGAGGCGCCTTGAACAGCCTTCAAGGCGCCTTGAACACCCTTTTTAAGGGGGTTTCGACCAGCATCTCAAAAAGATCAAGTACTGAGCTTTCCTTCTTCAACGTGCTGCTAACAAAGTCATTCCGAAGTGCTGCTGCGACATTCCGACAACCCGGAGCTTCAATCTTCTTCTTTCTTAAGTTGTCGGTACAAGTTTAATTCAATACTTTCAGTGTAATTTGTAATTTCTATCGTGATTATAGTTGTTGCCCACCGGAAGCGATCAAGGATCGCGGGCCTTCGAGTAGGAGTCGCCTTAGGCTCCGAACGAAGTAAAAAGCTTGTCTCTTTGTGTGTTTGTTTACTTTCCGCTGCGTGTTTTAACTCCGATATTTTCACGATTCCGATAAATATAAAATTTAGCCACGAGCGCTATTCACCCCCCCTCTAGCGCGTCTCGATCCAACAATTGGTATCAGAGCGGGGTCGTCTTGAATCAGTGCAACCACTATTCGAGACAATTTTTTCGTGGTTTTGTTCGGAGTCGATTAGAATTTAGCCTCATAGCTATATTCTAATTTCTTTTTACGAATCGATTTTCTGCTCAAAGCTGGTCAATACCACTTGAGCCTGTTATTTTTTCCTTCCTCCCGCACTACTAAGCCAAGACTTAGTCTTGGAATAGATCTTGTTGTTTCTGTTTTTTTTAGATCTAAATGGCCCAATAAGAAGGATTTAGCACCGTTCGTCCCCCATTATTTTCCGGAGAAGACTTCGGATATTGGAAGGGGCGAATGGAGATTTATCTAAAGATCCAGTTCGACACCTGGATGATCGTCAAAACAGGACTGCAACTACCAACTGGTACAGACGGTAAGCCTACATCCTGTGAGAACTGGGAGCCCGCATTTATCAAAAAAGTGGAAGCCGACGCCAAAGCTACCTGCACCATCCAGTGCGGTCTGACCAAAGAAGAGCTCAACAGAGTCGGTCCATTCTCCTCCGCAAAGGAACTATGGGAGAAACTGATCGAACTACACGAGGGCACCTCGGAAACCAAGGTAAGTAAGCATGATCTGTTACTTAACAAATTATACAATTTGAAAATGCAGGAAGGCGAGACGGCAAATTCTTTACACGCTCGAATTCAAGATATCCTGAATTCTCTACATGGAATCGGGCAGAAGGTAGAAAACAGAGATATAATAAGGTATGCTCTTAACTCATTTCCTAGGAGCTCATTGTGGGAATCAATGGTAGATGCCTACAAAGTCTCTAAGGATTTGTCTTCCTTAAAATTAGACGAATTATTTAGTGAATTTGAACTCCATGAACAAACTAATGCACAGCCATCCGAGAAGGCCATTGCTTTGGTTGCAGGTACAAGTCGAACAAGGGAATCAAGAGGACGGCTAAAAGTTGAATCGAAATCAGAAGACGAACCCGATTCAGAAGATTCAGAAGATGAACTGGCCAGCGAATTTGTGAATCTTGTAAAGAAACTCTACAAGAAGAAGAAGGGCTTCAACAAGAAAGATATGAAGAAGGCAGTTCAATCCAAAGAGGCTTAACAGAACTCAAAGACAAAGTTCGAAGTCACTTGCTACGGGTGCAACCAAAAGGGGCATATAAAAGCCAACTGCCCCAATCAAAAGGAAGCCAAGAAGCAAAGAAGAAGGAAAGTCCTAAAGGCAACATGGGACGAATCCTCTTCGGAGGACGAAGACGACGAACTCGACCAAACGAGTTTACTCGCATTGATGGCCCGGGACCAGATCAGCGAATCCGAGAGCGAGTCAGAAGCCGACTCCGAGCAAAGCCACGGATCCGCATCCGTTTCCGAAGGGCCAGACTCCGCTGTAAGTATTCCTAGGCTTAATAATTTAGTTAATTATTTACTTCGCAAATTAGCCAAGTCAAATTTGAAAATTAAGTCACTTTTAAAAGAAGTAACCATTCTTAAAGGAGTAACTAACTCAAAATCTTTAACTGAAGATTCAACTCAAGTACAACAACTTGAGAAAGAAAATTCAAATCTGAAAAATCAGTTAAAAGATTTAAAAATTACTTTAGAAAAGTTCTCTCTGGGCTCCAAGAATTTGGATCTAATTCTTGGGACACAAAGAGCCGTCCACAATAGAACTGGGCTAGGATATAAAAGTAAAAAGAAATATAAATCTTATTTATCCTTAATAAACAAACAAAGTAGTAAATCAGTCCAAGCATGGGTCTCCAAGTCCAAATTGATAAATTAAATTGGACTTGGCCAATACTGGGTTCCGAAGGATCAAATATACTACCTCGACAGACCATATCGAGGCCGTGATCCAGGGAAAGCTAAAATGAAAACGATCTTAATTCAAAATTCGAAATTGAATTAAAAATTCAAAATTAAATTACAAATTCAAAATTTAAAATTAAAAATCAAATTCAAAATTTAAAATTCGAAATTAAAAATCAAATTCAAAATTTAAAATTCGAAATTAAATTAAAAATTCAAAATTAAATTACAAATTCAAAATTTAAAATTTGAAATTAAATTAAAAATTCAAAATTAAAATACAAATTCAAAATTTAAAATTAAAAATCAAATTCAAATTTTAAAATTCGAAATTAAATTAAAAATTCAAAATTAAATTACAAATTCAAAATTTAAAATTAAAAATCAAATTCAAAATTTAAAATTCGAAATTAAATTAAAAATTCAAAATTAAATTACAAATTCAAAATTCAACAAGTCGAAATTATGAAAATGAAAAGTAGATGGAGGATCCAAACTAGCTGGCACCTCCAACTGAACTACCCGACAGGGTAACTGAACCTAATTTACCCGGAATGGGTAAAACAAGAATAGATTACCCGGCAGGGTAATTAAGGTTAGATTAAAACGGGATAAGTTTAACTTGAACCATAGAACTGGTGAAGTTTTTGGATGATAGTACGTTAGGGAAGCTTGGGCATCGCATGTCTAGGAAGATATAGCTTCGACCTGGTGCATTTGGCCAAGTGGAATTGACCGAAGCTACCCTTAAATGGATACTAACTAGTTAGACCAAGTTTTAGTATTAAGTTCAATGGGTAGGACTATTTGGAAAACCTCGAAGGCATGGTTACTTTAATGAGCTCCTTGTGACTCACCATAGCCCAGAAGTTTATCCAAAGAATGCTTACTTGTTGAACCCAAAGCTAAACCTGAATCTAACACAAGACTAAACCAAACCCTTAAATTGAACCTCAATTCATCTCACAATAATTATAGGATTCCCTGATTGAGAATTTAGATCGGGTGAGATGACTAAGTAATTAAAATCAAACTGATAATTAATTTAAATTATTTTAAACTTAAATTTTAAATTTATTTTAAAGAAAAACTTAAATTTCAAAATTATTTTTAACTTAACTTTCAAAATTATTTTTTAAAAAAAAAAACTTAAATTTCAAAATTATTTTAAAAACTTAAATTTCAAAATTATTTTAACTAAAATTTCAAAATTATTTTAAACTTAACTTTCAAAATTATTTAAAAAAAAAAACTTAAATTTCAAAATTATTTAAAACTTAACTTTCAAAATTATTTTAAAAAACTTAAATTGCAAAATTATTTTAAAAACTTAAAATTATTTTAAAAAACTTAAACTTCAAAATTATTTTAAACTTAAATTTCAAAATTATCCTAAAAAAAAAACTTAAATTTCAAAAACTTAAATTTCAAACTTAAATTTCAAAATTATTTTAAACTTAAATTTCAAAATCATTTTAAACTTAAATTTCAAAATTATTTTAAACTTATCTTAAATTAAAACTTCAAAATTCAATAGACATAAGTGTTTATCTTAAATACAATAAGATAGAAAATTTAAGGAATCTGCTTCAATCACGCTATCTTTAATCCATTAATAAGAAACCAATTCAACTACTTCATGTGTAGGAGTTGGATCAATGGATGTTGGATAGTGGATGCTCCAGACATATGACTGGAGATAAGTTGAAGTTTACCAAACTCAAGTACAAGAGTCTAGGATCAGTTGCATTCGGCAACAACGGTAAACTTAAAGTAATCGGAAAAGGTAATATTGAACTTAGTTCCGATTTCATTATTCGAAATGTTTTATTGGTTGAAAGTTTTAAATTTAATTTACTAAGTATAAGTCAATTGTGTGACAGCGAATACCTAGTTAATTTCGATAAATCTGAATGTCTAGTTAAAAATATTGAAAATCCAGAAATTAAACTTAAGGGACTTAGGAAAAATAACATCTACACAATTGATTTATCAATATCCTCAATAAAGTGTCTCCTGACTCAACAAGAGGAAACCCAACTGTGGCACAGAAGGCTGGGTAACACACACACAAGACTTATTTAAAAAATAATTCAAAATGGTCTAGTTAGAGGGTTGCCCAAATTAAAATTTATTGAAAATTCAATCTGTGATGCATGTCAAAAAGGAAAACAAACCAAGTCAACCCACAAGTCAACTAACCTAGAAAGATCCAACACCATACTTGAGCTCCTTCACCTTGATCTATTTGATTCACATGGAGCCAAATCACTAAACAAGAACCAATATTGCTTAGTAATAATTGATGACTACTCTAGGTACACTTGGGTAAAATTTCTAAAAACAAAAGATGAAACCTATGAAACATTTAGTAATTTTTGCAACTTAACGGAAAATGAAAAAGATACTAAAATTAAAAGAATAAGAAGTGATCACGGAGGGGAATTTGAAAATCATAAGTTCACCCAATTTTGTAAAATAAATGGATACCAACATGAATTTTCATGTCCTAGAACCCCCCAACAAAATGGACTAGTGGAACGTAAAAATAGAACATTACAAGAAGCAGCTAGAACTATGTTAAATGAATATCACTTAAATCATCAATTTTGGGTTGAAGCGATAAATACTGCAAATTACATTCAAAACAGAATTTTAATTAATAAATTTCACAATAAAACAGCATATGAACTCTACTATAATAAAATTCCCAATCTAAACTATCTAAAGGTATTTAGGTGTAAAGTTCACATTTTAAATACTAAAGATTACTTAGGAAAATTTACACCCAAATCTAACCAAGGAATATTCTTAGGATACTCCTCTACCAGTAGAGCCTTTAGAGTATATAATCAAAATACCTTGAAAGTTGAAGAAACAACTAATGTAATATTTGATGAAGAAAACAACTTACCTAATATAAATACAAATATTGACACTAATCCAAGAGCTGTAGATGATGATGAAATCCAACCTAATCTTAATGAGTCAGAAGAACCAGTTTCTGACTCATAGATAAGACCAACTAGAATTAGCACCTCTCACCCATCTGATCAAATTTTGGGTGACCCAAACCTAGGAGTCAGAACTAGATCTTCCTATAGAAACCTTAGTCAGATTGCTCTAATTTCTAAAATTGAACCTAAAACTATAGAAGAAGCCCTACCTGATCCAGACTGGATGATTGCAATGCAGGAAGAATTAGCCCAATTTGAGAGAAACCAAGTCTGGGACCTTGTACCTAAACCCATAGATAAATCAATAATAGATACTAAATGGGTTTTTTAGGAACAAGTTGGATGATCACGGTAATATAGTAAGAAACAAGGCAAGGTTAGTAGCCAAAGGGTTTAGTCAAGTCGAAGGCTTAGACTATGATGAAACCTATGCTCCAGTAGCTAGACTCGAGTCAATTAGGATGTTATTAGCCTATGCAGCCAATAAAGGATTCAAATTGTACCAAATGGATGTTAAGTCAGCCTTTTTAAATGGTTTTATCAAAGAAGAAGTCTACGTAAGCCAACCTCCAGGTTTTGAAGACATAGACTACCCCAATCACGTATTTAAATTAAAAAAGGCACTATATGGACTAAAACAAGCCCCTAGAGCATGGTATGAAAGATTATCTAATTACTTAATATCCAAAGAATTTAACCAAGGACAAATCGATCCTACTTTGTTCGTGAAAATCATAGGAAAAGACATCTTTATAGCCCAAATCTATGTTGATGACATAATCTTTGGTTCAACTAATTCAAAGTTTTTGAAAGAATTTGTTAAATTAATGGAAAGTGAATTTGAAATGAGCATGGTCGGAGAACTCAACTTTTTCTTAGGCTTACAAATAAAACAAACCAAAGATGGAATCTACATTTATCAAACTAAATATGCTAAGGAGTTAATCAAAAAATTCAGCATGGAAAATTCAAAAATTATAAATACTCCAATGGCAACCAACATAAACATTGACTCTAACCCTGAAGGAAAACCTGTAGACCCAAAATACTATAGAAGTGCCATAGGTAGTTTACTTTATCTAACTGCAAGTCGACCTGACATACTGTTTGCAGTAGGTATGTGTGCAAGATACCAATCATGTGCAAAAGAGTCACACCTAACATATGTTAAAAGAATACTTAGATATATTAAAGGAACTCTAAATGTAGGACTTTGGTATCCAAGAACTTGCACCTTTGACCTTTATGGATATTCTGATTCAGACTATGCTGGGTGCAAGTTAGATAGGAAAAGTACAAGTGGTAGTTATCAAATTCTAGGTCAGTGCCTAGTAAGTTGGTCAAGCAGAAAGCAACATTGTGTTGCTTTATCCACTACAGAAGCTGAATACATAGCTCTAGGAGAATGTGCATCTCAATTGTTATGGATGATGCATACACTAAAAGACTATCAACTAGACTATAAAAATACTAAAATCTTTATTGATAATATCAGCTCGATTAATCTGATCAAAAATCCTATTCACCATTCTAGAACCAAATATATAGAGGTAAAACACCACTTTGTAAGGGATCATGTAGCTAAAGGTGAAATCGCACTCAACCATGTTGAGTCCAAATCAAATCTAGCTGACATCTTTACAAAACCCTTACCTGAACTTGAGTTCAGTGGACTTAGAAGGCAAATAGGAATGTGTTGGGTAGAGTAGATGTCTTACCATTATTTCTATTATTTTTTTCAAATTCTAAAAAAAAACAGTTTTCAAAACTCCAATTTTTTTTTCCTAGATTTTAAAATTATGAAATTAACCTAGGTTTTCCCCTAGATATCATGTTCCCCTAGAATTAAGCCAGAGCATCTCACAAGCACCTAGGTTTACCTTGATTGTGATTGACAAACATAGAACGGCGTGAGATGCATAGGGTATAGCCTGGACTCAAGAATGCTTATATCTGTGCATCAATATGAGTTTGGGCGTTAAATATGCAATAAACATTAATCAAGTTAAATTCTCCAGCTCTAGTCAAGTCTAACTGGACCAAAATAATTTAACTTGACTAACCTAGTGAAAGCTACTGTCCTGTAGACAATCAGCAAGTAACTAAAGGTTAGACAGTTGGTAAAGAACACTCATTTTTTTTAAGCATATTTTGTTCTTTATGGCTCTGATACCTAGTAAATCAATCTAGTAAACATGACTTATGCTTGGACCTAAGGACCAACTAAACTGAAATAAATAAATAACCTTATCCTCAAACTTAAGCCAAGTTCCAATTGACCTTAACTTTCACACCCTATTGAACATAGCCAAACTGTTGACCTTAATTGCGTACAACTCAATCAAATATCTATAATTGCCCATTTTTGAGTTATGGCAAAGGGGGAGAGCAGCAAAAGTAAATATGTGAACATAAATTCAAGAATTCAAGTTAAAATTAAAAATTAGGGAGGCAAAAGTTAAGGGGGAGCAAAAGTTAAGGGGGAGCATATAGGGAAAACTTGCTTTAGTTACCTTGTTCATCTATACTTAGCAGATTTGCCTGCGCTAAAAATGTCTATCTATTCGTTTATTTACTTAACTTTGAATTTGAGTTGCCATAATCAAAAAGGGGGAGATTGTTGGTGCGGGAAGCATCCGACGATCGAACTCGTGTTTTGATAATGGCAAAGAATTCAAAGTTAAGATGTTTTGTAGTCTAACAAGTCTACTTAAGAATTTCAGGAAAGTCCTAGCTGCGGTTAGGCAAAAGGTAAAACCCTAGGGAGTGGTAACCCTAGGTAATAGGGGGTGGTAACCCTATGCGGAGAGTCTTGGTAGGTCGATGTCTTCAGGAAAAAGTCCGAGGGGGCGGTAACCCTAGGTGCAAAGTCCTGGTGTCGCGAACCAGGTGAAAGACTGGACTAGCCGGGGAAGCGGATGTCCAGCAGAAAGTCCGAAAGCATCGAGTGCTGAGCAAAAGTCCAGTCGATCTGGAGGATCGACTGGCAACAGGTAAATCTCCTGAGTGGAGTAGGTGAGGGCGCGTTCCCCGTAGAGGGAACAGTAGGCGTCGGGTCGACCTAGGGTTTCCGGTCGAAAACCCGAAGTCAGACTCGGACAGTCCGGAGACTGTCTATACTTCATTTATCATGTTTATTGTGCTAACTTTTTGTTGCAGGATATTGTTTGGGACTAACGTATCTTGCAGGTGCAAAGGAGCAACCTAAAGCCTCGGATGAACAGTGTCCGAGGCGCCTCCATGGAGCTTGGAGGCACCTCGGGTGCAAAAGCTGAGCTGGCTGCGAAAGTTCATCGAAGGCGCCTTGAAGGGAGTATAAGGCGCCTTGGAAGGCACCTTAAGCAGGGTATAAGGCGCCTCCAAGGGATGAATTCGACCAGTTCAGATCTGATCCACGCGGAAGACTAGGCAGCATGGAGGCGCCTTGAACAGCCTTCAAGGCGCCTTGACCACCCTTTATAAGGGGGTTTCGACCAGCATCTCAAAAAGATCAAGTACTGAGCTTTCCTTCTTCAACGTGCTGCTAACAAAGTCATTCCGAAGTGCTGCTGCGACATTCCGACGACCCGGAGCTTAAATCTTCTTCTTTCTTAAGTTGTCGGTACAAGTTTACTTCAATACTTTCAGTGTAATTTGTAATTTCTATCGTGATTATAGTTGTTGCCCACCGGAAGCGATCAAGGATTGCGGGCCTTCGAGTAGGAGTCGCCTTAGGCTCCGAACGAAGTAAAAAGCTTGTCTCTTTGTGTGTTTGTTTACTTTCCGCTGCGTGTTTTAACTCCGATATTTTCACGATTCCGATAAACGTAAAATTTAGACACGAGCGCTATTCACCCCCCCTCTAGCGCGTCTCGATCCAACAACATGGAGTCCCATGAACCATTATTTCAGACAGAGACAGTAGGTTCACATCACACTTCTGGGAGTGTGTACAGTCAGCGTTGGGCACGAAGTTAAAGTTCAGCACATCTTTCTATCCTCAGACAGATGGTCAGACGGAGCGAGTAAATCAGGTACTCGAAGATATGCTCCGCGCATGTGCCCAGATTTCAGAGGAAGTTTGTGCAAATATCTGAGTCTAGCGGAATTTGCATACAATAACAGCTATCAGGCCACCATCGGCATGACACCTTACGAGGCTCTCTATGGGCGGAGGTGTAGATCTCCAATCTGCTGGCATGAGAGTGGTGAACAGAAAGAACTAGAACTTCAGACAGATCTAGTGGCAGATACCACAGCAGCAATACAGCAGATCCGCCAGAGGATAGAGACAGCTCAGAGCCGCCAGAAAAGCTATGTTGATACGCGGTGCAGACCTTTAGAGTTTTCAGTTGGGGATTCAGTGTTCCTCAGAGTAGCTCCCATGAAGGGAGTAATGCATTTTGGGAAGAAGGGCAAACTAAGTCCCAGATATGTGGGACCATACCTTATCACTAGAAGAGTTGGCAAGGTAGCATATGAGCTAGAGCTACCACAGGATATGTCAGCCATCCATAATGTATTTCATGTCTCTATGCTGAAGAAGCATATCCCAGATGCCATCCAGGTGATTGAGCCCCAGTCGGTACCAGTCCGCGAAGACCTCAGCTATGATAGTCGGCCTATTCAGATAATAGACCAAGCGGTTAAGAAATTACGGAACAAGGAGGTACCATTAGTAAAAGTCATTTGGCAAAGTCACACAGCAGAAGAGGCAACATGGGAGACAGAAGCCAGCATGAGACAGAAGTACCCAGAGTTATTCTAAGTTCGAGGATGAACTTTTTATAAGGTATGGAGGATTGTAGCACCCGAAAATTCTCAAAACTATTTTAGAAATATTCTATGATTTTTCTGGAATTTTAGGATATTTTTACAGAATTTTTAGAGTAGCGGAAGTAGCAAAAACAAATAGAAAACGAAAACGGCCTAAGCGGGAATTGAACCCGAGACCTATTGGGTCCTATGACTTATGGTGAACCATGGTAACCAGGTGAACCCAGCAGGGCCGTGCTGAAAGGAAAGGGAAGTAATTAAATTTATATTCAAGTTGGGCCGAGATTACCACTTAATATAAATAGGGAATTAATAAGTGAGGAGTTATTAGATTTATTCGTGACTTTTCTCCTCCTCACCCTAACCTCACGCCGCCTCCTCCCTCTTCTTCCTCTCTTGGCGCACCAAGCACTAAGGGCTCTAGGAGCACCTTTCCGGCGACGACTTCGACACGAGGACGCTCCCCTCCGCGAGAGGAACGCATAGTCGCGAGAAGATCGTCGAAAGGATCGTCTCCTCCGGAAAACCTAGCGATTAGAATCGTAAGAAATTACGAACAGGAGGTAAGAAACCTCTCACCTGCAGTATAAGTAGCTTCCGTATGAATTCCATGATTTAGATAGTAGTATATAGCTTTTCGGCACAAAGGATGCGAATTAGCGCATACCAAGTGTTCGATTAAATTACTAGCACAGCTAAAATGCAACTTAGGCATCGTGATAGCATAGTTAAATGCAATAGGAGCATTTCACAGCTCATACAGTCTTGCTACAGCTTTTACAGGACTAGACGTCCAATGGGTGGGCTCCCACAGTCGCCTCTAGGTTTAGATAACCTAGTTATGGGTTTAGACAACCTAGTAAAAGCAAGACAAGAATTTAATAGCTTATGTTCAGTATTTTACTTTCTCAGAGGCACTGTACTGGATTAGATATCCAATGGGTTGGACTCCCATAGTCGTCCCTAGGTTCAGCTAACCTAGTAACCCTACTAAATTCGGGACTTGTAAACCCGAGTTTAGTTGGGGATGCGCGCATAGCAAAGTACAGTTGCCGGGCCCAAACAGCCGCTTGATTATGTATTTTAATCTATTATGAATATAGTTTTCTAACATCACAAATTAGTCATGTGAGTTCAGTCAGCTTTAGCATCAGATTAGTATTAGCTTAGCTCAGTTTTATATCAGATTAGTTTTCTGTTGATACAACATGATAGTTTATGATTAGTTCTATTGCTATGATCAGTTTTATTTCTATGTGTTGTATGCCATGCCATGTTTAGCATATTCAGTATGTTCTTTTCAAATAAGCATGTTTTCAAAGCATGATTTGCATCGATTGCATGTTTTAGTGAGGTAGATGGTTTCTTACTTAGCGAAAGCTTACAGATACTTTTTTTCCTTATACTGCAGATAAAGGTAAAGGAAAGATGGACTAGTGGAGGCTGGAGGGCAATGCTACGAAGATGTGTGTGGATGGAACTTGGAATAGAGATCTTAGGGAATTTCAGCAAGCTTGTTTTAAGCATTAGAACCTTTTAGCATTTTATTGTTTTGCACCTTAGTATGTTAATTGCTATGAATTAGTTGGTCATGCACTCTATCATGCTTAAAATACTATTTGTGCGATGTTAGAATGTTTTACATTTAGTTTAGGGTTGACATGGGAAGTTTTGGCACGAACAAGTGCTGAAATCAGACTTCTGGTACGAAATCAGAAATCCCAATCGATCGGCTGATCGATTGAAGGCTTCTCAATCGATCAGCCGATCGATTGAGAAGTTCGTACCACGAACAGTAGGCCTCTGGATCGATCAGCCGATCGATCCAGCAAATTCTGTCGCGAACAGAAGGCTCTGGGATCGATCACTGGATCGATTGGCCAGTCTGGATCGATCAGCCGATCGATCCAGAATATTTCCCGAGCACAGTAGCGTGCTGGATCGATCACTGGATCGATCCAACCTAAGCCCCACATACAGTAGACACCTGGATCGATCCACGGGTCGATCCGGCCATTCCAATCGATCCGTGGATCGATTGGGATGCCTGACATCAACAAGAAACTCTTAGTTAAGTTCCTTGACCATTGGGGGATGTAATATATGTCATGAATAGTTTAGATTACACCCCTTAGCACATGTAGAACTAAGAAATGATGATTGTTTAGTAAAATTTCAATTAGCACAGCTTCCGCACTTAGAATTAATGATGGTCATGGAATAGTTAGCACAGATTAATGTAACGATTGGCCTCACAGCCTAGTCAGTAGAAGGCGGGTCGTTACAGTTTTGGTCTCCCGATAAAATTAAACATCCCGTGTTCGCCCCGAACACACAACTTAATTTTATCAATAATAATTCATTCCACTAGAGAACTATTATTGAACTACCGCACCAATCCCAAATTACATTTTTGGGCTCCTTATTATGAGTGTGTTAGTCTCTCTGTGTTTAAGATATCGAATGTCCACTAATTAAGTGAGTTACTGATAACTCATTTAATTAATATCTTAATCCAAGAATAGTACCACTCAACCTTATCGTCATGTCGGACTAAGTCCACCTGCAGGGTTTAACATGACAATCTTTATGAGCTCATCTTGGGGACATTATCAACCTAGATTACTAGGACACAGTTTCCTTCTATAATCAACAACACACACTATAAGTAATATCATTTCCCAACTTATCGAGATTATTGATTTATCAAACTAAATCTCACCCATTGATAAATTAAAGAAATAAATATCAAATATATGTGCTTGTTATTATATTAGGATTAAGAGTACACACTTCCATAATAACTGAGGTCTTTGTTCCTTTATAAAGTCAGTATAAAAGAAACGACCTCTAATGGTCCTACTCAATACACTCTAAGTGTACTAGTGTAATTATATAGTCAAGATAAACTTATACCTAATTACACTACGACCTTCCAATGGTTTGTTCCTTTCCATTTTGGTCGTGAGCTATTGTTTATAATTTATAAGGTACTGATAACATCCTCTTCTGTATGTGGCACCGCATACTATGTTATCTACAATATAAATTAATTGAACAACTACAACTAAATGTAGACAATTTGACCAATTGTGATTCTTTATTCAAAATAAATGTTTACAGAAGCTTAGGCTTTCAGTATACATTCCAACAATCTCCCACTTATACTAATGACTAAGCTGCCATATCTTCTGCCATACATCTGATTCTCATTCCCTCCACATGCCGATCGAAAGCTTTCGCTGGAAGGGCCTTAGTGAAAGGATCTGCCAGGTTATCCGCTGATGCAATCTTGGCGATGACAACTTCTCCTCGCTTCACGATATCTCGTATCAGGTGGTACTTGCGCTCTATATGTTTACTTGCCTTATGGGCTCATGGTTCCTTCGAGTTTGCAACTGCACCGTTATTATCACAATAAATTGTGATGATTTTGGGCAAACTAGGAATCACATCTAAGTCCATTAGAAAGTTCTTGAGCCATACTGCTTCTTTAGCTGCCTCAGAGGCTGCTACATACTCAGCTTCCATGGTTGAGTTTGAAACGTATTTCTGCTTAACACTCCTCCATGCAATGACTCCACCTCCCAAAGTAAACACATAGCCTGATGTAGACTTACTATTGTCCCTATCTGATTGGAAATCTGAATCTGTGTAACCCACAGGGAGCAAATCGTTTGCTTGGTATACTAGCATATAATCTCTAGTCACTACAAGAAATTTTGGATTTAACCATACCTAATAGACAGCAGTTTTTCAAGAAATTGTTGTCTTTTTTCCATTTAACAACAGTTTTATTGAAAACTATTGTTGTTCACCATAATGTTTTTTAAATAACAACAATTTTTCAAAAAACTGTTGTCTAATATGTGTCAAAGACAACAGTCGTAAAAAATTATTGTCTTTTAGTGTTGCTTATGTGATAATATACA
The DNA here is from genome assembly GCF_018446385.1 of Zingiber officinale. Lineage (NCBI taxonomy): Eukaryota > Viridiplantae > Streptophyta > Magnoliopsida > Zingiberales > Zingiberaceae > Zingiber > Zingiber officinale. The sequence continues at coordinate 105,949,582 of NC_055986.1, forward strand.
ACAGTTTTATTAAACTGTTGTCTATTGAATGTTGTTGAATTCTAAAAACATAACAATTTTTTTAACTTCATGAAAAAAAAACTAAAACCCACTTCTCTGTGACTCTTCAACGAACAAAAACCTATCTCCGACTCCTCCTTCGCGACTCCTCCGTGAAAGACGCTCCTCGTCGCTCTCGCTGCTTTGCCTTTAAAGTGTTAGCGCATCGACTTTTCGGTGCTTCCTTGGGAGGTAGAATTTTTTGAAAATTTTTAAAAAATTTTTAGAATATAAACGGAGTCGGTATGACACAATTAATAGGGTAAATTGATTAAATTTAGAGAAAGCCTATTTTGAGTACCAATAAAGTGGGAGTTTATTTATTTAATAACCTACATATATAAATCTAAACAATCTCATTTTTTCCCCCATTCCTCCTCTTCTCCTGCCGATCTCACCGTCACCGCGATCTCCTCTTCATTGCTGACCTCTGACGCAGCCGGCGCTACCCTCACATTCCCGAAGACACAGCCATCGCCAGCCGTCAAGGGTGCTGCCGGTTACTCCCAATCACCGCCGCCCTTTCCCCTCTCCCCGTGCCCTAGTTTCCTATTGCAGTCACACTGCCGCCCTTTCCCCTCTCCCGTGCCCTAGTTTCCCCTCTCCCGATCTTGCCGACGTCGAGCTCATCTGTGAGATATCGAAAAATTAATTAAATAGGGTTATTTAATTAATAGCCTTATAGAATTTTTTTCAAAATTTTTAGAAATTTTCTGAGAATTTTTTGGAGCTCATACGACGTGTTTTGAGGAGACAAAATTACGGGTACGACGTTTAAATGAGGAAATGTTTAATTATTTATATTCCTTTTCTTATTTCTCCCTAACGCCGATCCCGACCCGAGTTCCTCACCTCTCCCGAACCTTTTCCTTTCTTCCCTTCTTCTTCTGTTCTTTCTGTTCTTTCTCGCGGACAACACTAAGGCGACGGGCAACAGAGTTCTACCTCCGATGATCGTCGACGTCGACTGGTAGCATGTCGCCAGAGCTTGCTAGAGATCGAAGCCCGGATCATCCTGATCTCTTCTTCTTCTCAACTCTTTCCACCCGAGCCCTAGGTTTTTCCGTCGCCGAGTCCTCCCTCTCCTCTCTCACGCGACGCCGACACTGCCGAGCTCTCCCTTCCTTCGCAAAGCCGTCATCGCCTTGGCTTGAGGACAGATCGACAACGCCGTTGATCGAGGGAGTGCGTAGGTTCCCTGTGCTCCGATTTCCCTTGGATCGTCGCCGACGTCTGAGGTATAGCCATGCCCTAATTTTTATTCTGGTGCCATGGGATCAAGCTAGAGCCATCCGATCGCCGGCGTGAGGTTGCCTTAGGGCTTCGAAGGTAAGCAACCAACCCTAATTTTTACATTAACAACTGTTGCATTGATCAATCTGTTCTTATTATTGCTAGTTTTTTCAACTCCTTTGTTCATATTATCGTTGATTTTCAATGATTTCCATCAGCATAGTAATGACCATCTCAACTATTTGGAGTTGATAATATGACCCTTATCCCTCTATTGCCCTCTAAGCCAAGTAATTTCCAAATTAATTAATGAAGTTTTCTTTTATCTTCAACCGCAATGAATTACTTTTACTCTAATCAATTAAAATCCCCAAACTACACTATAAAATTTATTGTCTCCTTTAAACAAGTATATATTATACTTGACCTATTTAACATCTTAATGGCAATAACAAAATAACAATGCCACAAATAACATAACCATTCATGAAATGAGTCAAGTCTATGAGCAAGTGGGAACTACCAAACAACCAAACAGTAAATACATATTGTTAGATTAATATCCCCAAATTTCTAAAATACCTCCAAAAATTAACAAGTTACATATGTATCTCTGTGATATTTACCATGTGTGTGAAGCTAAATGTAAACTAGTTGGAGTTGCAGTTATATGATGGCAATTGTTACTTGCTTGATTGGATTGCAATTCGGGCACGTCATCATACACTTTAAGGTAAAGTACAGGAACTTGGATCTTTAATTTGCCACTGTTGAGGAAACTACAGGATCACAAGGAGAGGATTGTGCAGTGGATGATTGCTTCCTTTTGTCTATTAGCATTAGCTTTTTCATTAGACTTCTACGGTACCCACGACATTGTCTTTCGTCCTATTGTGTCGATTTGATTTTTTTGTTGCTCAGATATTCCCAACCAATTGGAGTTGGTAATCCTTGGTGTAGGCATGCATATGAACAAGGCTTTATACACACCAAGTTATACCTGCATCACTGCTGGGACTGCTGGGGTCATGTTCACTGGGGTTTATGTGCTGGTTGACATCTATGGCTACAGGAAGCCAACCTTGGTCATGGAATGGCTAGGGATGCATGCATTGATGGTCTACATTCTATTAGGTTGCAACATCTTCCCTTTATTTGCCCAAGGATTCTACTTGAGGGAGCCTGAGAACAATATAGTAAGTAAATAAAACCCAACCATTAAACCCTTCCATTGCTATAGATTGTGCTGACCTTTTGTTTTCACTTGGTATATGCACAGTTGAAGGTCATTGGCATTTCCTAAACATCATTTATCTCGTTCACCGCATCATCCTTACCTGGAAAGAATTTCAATCAATGGTAAGAGATGTCAAAGGATCTAATGAATGAGGAAAAGGAGAATGCTTGAAATTATATCAGTATACTTTATCTAAGTGATTGTTTGAACAGTTTTATAGCATGCATCTTGACAATTAATATAATTTTGAAGATCACTATCAAGGAAGAATGTTCAAAGGAAAGTAAAGGCTAAGGAGAAGAAACCATATACTCCTTTCCCTCCTCAGCTACCAAGCAAGGTGAATTTATTGTTGCAATCTGTGAACATTAAATCTCATATTAGACCTTCACACTTATAGATCATTAGTCCTTTTATTTTCCTTTACTAGTTTGAGAAAAAAGAATTTACTTTTTGTTGTATTGCAATATCTGCAGTGCTGCCTCTTCATCGACATCTAAGTAGAAAATCTCTTTCATTTCCTCCATTCATTTTCTTAATTAAAAATGTTTATAGTCTACCTTTGATGTAATCACCCACGCGTATTCTATGCTTGCAGTTAATGTATTTGTTCTTTGGTCTTATTTCTAAAGTCCATTTCTTCCTCTTAGGAACATCATGTGTTGACAAGTAATGCCCCTATTAATATTTCAGTTTCTATACATGGTGATCTAGAAAAGCTTACACTTCTTACTTCTCTAAATCTAGAATTAAATCGTAAGTTAGATTAAATTACAGTTACTTTATCATTTCTTAGTTTTTTTTCTAACTTACATTTGCAATATTTGCATCTCGATTCATTCGATTATGTTCACTTTGTATTCAACATGAAGCTAAAAGGTGTTTTGTACATATTAAAGACTCTTTGGTGGTTTTTTTAGTTTCAATATACTGCTCTTTTTAGCATCTTTATCCTGCTATAATGTTATTCTTTAAGATTATGTTGCATTGATTTCTAAAAGTTGCATGACATCTCTCTACTCTGCCTTCAAAACTAACGATTTATGTTGTTTCAGGTAATTACTGTAGCCATTCCTACTATTGTTTCAATAGGTTACCATTTATGTTACATAGATAACACTTTTTGCACTTCTGTTAGATGACTATATCAAATGGTTTTTATGGTTATGTAACATTTATGCAGTGCAATTAGAATCACGCATACTGTTTAGTTTCTAATTTGTAATATATATCTTTATTCGAATAGGTGTCCTCAAGAGTATTGGGAAGAATGCCGACAAGCTAAAAAAATGGAGAGACTTTAACAAATTAAGGAGCACTAGGAGCTGCAATCCATCCTCTTCACCGACATCTAAGTAGAAAATCTCGTGTTATATTGTTCTACCTTTGTTTTAATAGTGTTATCATTTTGTTGGTTGCTTATGAAATTTTGTTGGTTGCTTATGAAATTTCTTCAGAATGTTATAGATATTATTTTTGAATGTTAAAAAATTGTATATTAAATTTTATTTTGAAATTTAGTATTTTGAATGATTTATAATATTAGAAAATTATGTATTAATTTTTTTTATTTTTTATCTGAAAAAGACAACGATTTTTCACCGTTGTCGTAGATAGTTTAAAACTGTTGTTGAAGACCCTGTTATTAAAGGTAGACGCTCAAAGACAACGGTGAAAAACTGTTGTCTTTGAAGGAAAAGACAACAGTTTTTCACCGTTGTAAAAATGTTGTTTTTTCCTTCAAAGACAACGGTTAAAAACTGTTGTCTTTGGACACCCCATTTAACAACATGGCCTTTAACAACAGTTCAAAATGGGCTACGACAACGGTGAAAAATCGTTATTGTTAGGATTTTTTCTTGTAGTGAGTCCTTCTCAAGTACTTTAATATATGCTTTATTGCAGTCCAATGTCCTTGTCCAGGGTTACTCTGATATCTGCTAACCATGCCCACGGCAAAACAGATATCAGGTCTCGTACATAGCATTGCATACATTAGGCTTCCTACGGCTGAAGCATAAGGAACTGCTCTCATGTCCTCTATCTCCTTTGATGTCTTCGGAGATATTTCTTTAGATAGAGCTACTCCATGCCTAAAAGGTAAGAAACCCTTTTTGGAATCTTGCATGCTAAAACGAGCAAGGATTGTATCTATATATGACGCTTGTGACAGACACAACATTATTTTCTTACGATCCCTTATAACTTTGATCCCAAGAATGTATGTACAATCTCCTAAGTCCTTCATATCAAATTGTTTGGACAACCATACCCTTACATTCGATAATACCTTGACATTGTTGCCAATTAACAAAATATCATCTACGTATAGTACAAGAAATACCACCACATTTCCGTTACACTTCTTGTATTCACAAGACTCATCCGGACACTGAATAAATCCATATGACTGGATTACTTCATTAAACCGGATGTTCCAAGACCTTGAAGCTTGCTTCAGTCCATAAATGGACTGATTGAGCTTGCACACTAGATGCTTTTTGCCTTTTTCAATAAACCCTTCTGGTTGCTTCATATGGATGTTCTCTTCAAGACTTCCATTAAGGAAAGCTGTCTTGACATCCATTTGCCAAATCTCATAATCCATATGAGCAGCAATGGATAAGAGTATCCGGATAGACTTAAGCATGGCTACCGGTGAAAAAGTCTCCTCATAATCGATTCTCTCTTTCTAAGTGTACCCTTTCGCAACAAGCCTAGATTTGAAGGTTTCTACCTTCCCGTCTGTCCCTCTTTTCCTTTTGTAGATCCACTTGCATCCAACGGCTTTACACCATCAGGTGGTTCTACAAGCTCCCAGACCTTATTAGAGTACATAGACTCTATTTCTGAATTCATTGCCTTTTGCCAAGATGCTGCATCTATATCTTGGAGTGCTTCGTCATATGTTCGGGGATCAGGTTCATGTTTACCCGGGATCAAGTCCGAAGACTCTCCCAAAAACATGAATCTTTCAGGCTGTCTTACAACCCTCCCACTATGACGAGGCACAGTCTGTGGTTGTGTATCATGTGTGACACGTGTTGCAGTCTCTTGTGGTACTTCATCTTGTACTGTTGGTACTGAAGTAGACGTGTCCTCTCTAAGTTCTTCTAAAACAACTTTACTACTGGACTTGTGATCCATTATATAGTCTTCTTCTAAAAATTGGGCATTGGTGCTAACAATGACCTTCTGGTCTTTAGGACTATAAAATAAACCACCTTTCGTTCCTCTGGGATACCCCACAAACACGCGAACTTCTGTACAAGATTCTAACTCATCAGCATCTGGTTTCAGCACATGTGCTGGACTACCCCAAATCCGAATATGTCTTGGACTGGGCTTTCGCCCATTCCACAATTCTGTGGGAGTAGAAGAAACTGATTTAGAAGGTACTAAGTTCAGAATGTACACTGCTGTTTCCAGAGCGTATCCCCAAAACAAATTTGGTAATTCTGAATAACTTATCATCGATCTAACCATTTCCATAAGAGTCCTATTCATTCATTCTGCCACACCATTCTGTTGGGGTGTACCAGGTGCAGATAGTTGGGATTGAATCCCGGCCTCTGATAAGTAATTCCTAAACTCTCCTAAGAGGTATTCGCCACCACGATCAGACCGTAGTGTCTTGATACTTTTACCTAATCGTTTCTCCACATCAGCCTTCTACTCTTTGAACTTATCAAAGCATTCGGACTTACGACGCATTAGGTAAATGTATCTGTATCTTTAATAATCGTCTATAAAAGAGACAAAATATTCAAAACCTCCTCTTGCCTGGACAGACATAGGACCACACAAATCAGAATGAACCAATTCTAACACTTCTTTGGCTCTATACCCCTTGGCCTTAAAAGGCCTCTTGGTCATTTTACCTTCCAAGCAAGATTCACAAGTCGAAAAATTTTCCAACTCTAATGAACCCAGAAGTCCATCGGCTATAAGCCTCTAAATCCTACTTAAGTTAATATGACCAAGCCTTAGATGCCAAAGATATGCTTGGTTCATTTCTGAAGGTTCTTTTCTCTTATTTGAGTTAGAAGATGAGTTATAAATTTCCATGTTTTTCTTTGTGGAAGAAATTGGATTTAAAGTATACAAATTGCCAACTAATGCACCAGAACAGATAATCACTTTATTTCTCTTAATAACTACATCGTTACTAAAAGAAACTGAATATCCATCTAAAAACAGTTTAGAAACTGAAATTAAATTCTTTCTAAAACAGGGTACACAAAGACAATTTCTTAAAACCAAATTTCTATTTCTATTAAAAGATAAGTAGACGTCTCCCACTGCAACAACCGCCACCTTAGTAGCATTGCCCATGTAGACGGTAATCTCTCCTTCAGTTAGTCGTCGAGTTTCCTAGAACCCCTGCAAGGAATTGCAGACATGATCAGTGGCTCCCGTATCTACACACCAGGTGCTGGTAGATAACACCGCTAAACATGTTTCAACAACTAGAGCATGAGATATACCTTTGTTGTTCTGATTCCTACGAGGACAGTCCGCCTTCCAATGTCCTGACTGCTTGCAGATGAAGCACTTGCCCTTTGGCTTCTTCATTCCAGCTTTAAGTCATGTACTCTGAGATTTATTCACTTTCTTTGCTGAACCAACTTGTTTCTTCTTCTTCTTTTCTTTCGGTTTAGAAGTAGAACCATTTTCAACATAGTGAATATGAGAATTGTGACGAAACAAACCTTCTGCTGCCTGAAGTTCTGTCAGTAGTTCCGCCAATGAATATACCCTTTTGTTCATATTGTAATTCAGGCGAAATTGCTCAAAACATCTAGGTAGTGTTTGGAGGATCATATCGATCTGGGTTTCCCGATCAATTTCTCCTCTAAGGATCTGTATTTCGTTCAGATAAGCCATCATCTTTAGGATATGATCCCTCACAGGAGTACCCTCTTGCATGGTGGCTGTCATTATCTTTCTCATGGCTTCTTGTCTAGAAGCCCTATCCTGATGACCAAAGAGTTCCTTGAGATTGTTCATAATATCATAAGCTGTTGGTAAATCTTGATGCTTATATTGCAATACATTTGACATTGAAGCCAAAATATAACATCGCGCCATCTCATCTGCCTCTACCCATTTCCTATGATATTCAATCTCCTCTTGGGTAGATTCACCAGTGGGTGCATCAGGACAAGGCTCAGTCAGTACAAACTTATAGCTTTCAGTAGTAAGAACTGTAACACCCACGAAATTATAAGATAGGTATATGAATATTATTTTCTTTAGAGTATAGAAATAAAAGGATAAGAGAAAAAGGGAAAATAGAAACCCAAAAATAGAATAAGAAGAGGTGAGGTCAAGGATTGAACCTTGAACCTCCCACAAATAATGGAGATAAATTGATGAATGATAACCACTAGGATAATGAATAATATATGAATAGAAAAGGATGGAATTTTAGTTAAAGGTGAGAAGGAAATAAAAAGGAAAACTAAGCAAAAGAGCAAGAGAAAACCAAGTTGCTTACCTTCTTTTCCTCTTGGTTAAGAAAAGGAGCAAGCAAAAGATGAATTGCCTACTTCCCTCTCTCTCTCTATTTTCGTGGGAATTAAAAAAATGAGGGAAAAGAGGAGTTGAGGGAATGAATGAAGACATGTTTCATTGGCAAAAGGAATAAATAGATTGGGAGAAGAAAAACAAGAGATTAAGTCCTTTTCTTTCTTCCTCCTTCCTCCTTCTTCATTCTTCACCGAACCAAGAACCTCTTCCCTCTCCTCATTCCAATAGTTAAGTTAAGTTCTTCTCCAAGAAACCTAATTTCCGAGAAGAAGCTTTCAAGTTCTATCCCTTCAAATCAAAAAGAAACAAAAGGAGGTACAAGATGAAGAAGCTTTCTCCTTCCTTGGCACTTAGGATACTTTTCTCCTTAAGAAAAACCACAAGCGAAAGGATGTAAGTTTCCCTCACCTGTGGTACAATAACTTTTGTGTGTTCTATGAGATTTGGTTACATAAAAATCTAAGAAAAACCTCATGAAGAATTTTGGCCAAGATAAGACCAAAAAGAGGGACCTAGGAAATGTAAAGATCTAAATTTTGACATGCTCAATATGTTCCTTGTGACATGTATTTTTATGGTAGGGATTTATCTCATGTTCATATGTTAGAATATTGATTAGAACTTAGAATCACACCCCTAGACTCTCGGATAACATGAATAAAAAGAAAAATAGGTAAGCTAAGACTCAAACCAAGCATGTCTTTTATTGTTGATTTATGATAGGTGCCTCATGATGAGGAAGTTGTTAACTTGTTATGCTCATATGATGATTGAACTTCATTCCATGCTCTTATGTATTCAGCCACATTATGTCTAAGGGCCGAGGAAATTTAGAACCTAACTCAACTATGCTCATGTGGTTCCTTGAAATAATTGCTATGAAAGTTGTTTAAGGTTCTCATGCTTTTATGACACTTGAACCCTAGCTTTAAGTCGTACAAGTTTCGGCCACATTTTGTTTAAGGGCCTAGGAAACTCAGAACCTAACTCAACTATGCTCATGTGGTTCCTTGAAATAATTGCTATGAAAGTTGTTTAAGGTTCTCATGCTTTTATGACACTTGAACCCTAGCTTTCAGCCCTACAAGTTTCGGCCATATCATTTTTAAGGGCCTAGGAAACTTAGAACCTAACCCAACTATGCTCATGTTGTTCCTTGAAATAATTACTATGAAAGTTGTTTAAGGTTCTCATGCTTTTATGACACTTGAACCCTAGCTTTAAGCCCTACAAGTTTCGGCCACATTATGTTTAAGGGCCTAGGAAACTTAGAACCTAACTCAACTATGCTCATGTGGTTCCTTGAAATAATTGCTATGAAAGTTGTTTAAGGTTCTCATGCTTTTATAACACACTTGAACCCTAGCTTTAAGTCCTACAAGTTTCGGCCACATTTTGTTTAAGGGCCTAGGAAACTTAGAACCTAACCCAACTATGCTCATGTTGTTCCTTGAAATAATTGCTATGAAAGTTGTTTAGGGTTCAAAAGCTTGAATGATAATTTTTAACCCAATGTTTGCTTGATAAGGTTCGGCCATGATAAGTTGTAAGCTTAAGAAACCTAGAACTCTATCTAAACTTGCTCATGGTGTTTTTCTTATGGTATAAGAAATGATACTTGTTTAGGGTTCACATGTTGGTATGGAGTTTTTATCTAAAACCCAACTATATGTTTCGGCCACTATAAGACATTAGGGTTAGAAATCTAATTATGTTTCCCATGTATCTTATATGCCATGTTTTATGAGATTGTCATGCTTCTATGTTTAATTATGCACACTTATGATCTATACATGATGAAAACCCTTATGCTATGCTGTGTGTTATTTATGATGAGCTGTGTGCCCAATTTATGCATGATATACATAATGAGCTATGTGCCCAAGTTTGCATGTTATTTATGATGAGCTGTGTGCCCAAACTATGCATGTATTTATGATGTGCTGTGTGGCCAAATTTTACATACTATTATGATGAGCTGTGTGCCCAAATTCTATATGGTATGATATGATAAGAAATACGATGTGCAAGAAATGATAAGAACCATGATATGTATGACATGCTACTTTACTTTATATGACTTGTACCAAGGGTGGGCTCCATAAGCGCCCCGGGGTCGATGGACTAAGAAACGAGCCTCGTTAGGGATGAGCTCCTAAGTGCCCCTAGGTCGATGGACTAAAAAACGGGCCTAATATGTATGCATTGTAGGGTTCAAGACTTGCTACCTTGGACCTAGATAGGACGCGCGCATTTATGTATGTGGTACAAGCCGAGGCCCTAACCATGTTATGATTATGATTATGTTTAAGTATGTAAGTAATAAGTTTTCAAAGGACATGTTGCATATATTATTGCATGTATCATGTTTTTGAAAGTCATCTCGCATAACACATTATGATTATATTACGGTATACCATGATGCTTATGATTATGTTATGTTATGTTATGTTAGGATGAACTTTATGATTATGTTATGATATGTTTTGATCATGATTATGTTATGCTAGAATGCACTTTATGACTTTATTAGGATATGCCATGATACCTTACGATTATGTTATAATATGATGCTTCTATACATAATATGATGAGTTGTCTTTATGCTTTATGTCTTGAAGTTTTATTTATGCCATACGTTTTTTTTGTGATTAGGAAAGAATCTTACTGAGCCTTGAGTGCTCACAGCTTACTTTCCTTGTACCACAGATAAGGGCAAAGAATGGATGTACTAAGGGAGCAGCAGGAGGGGGGCAAGAAGGACGTGTGTAGTAGTGACTTGGCTAAAGAGAAAGACCTGCTTCTAGTTAATAAGAATTATGTTCATGTTGTTTCTTTTATGACTCTATGAAACTTCATCATGCTCTTTAGTATTATGGTTTAAATTTATGTTAAGCATGTTATGTGACTCATATGATAGGTAGTTAGCGATGATGATTTGAAAAGTAAAAGAAAAGTTTAAAGAAAAAAATATATACTATAGATAAGACTTCCGCTTTTTTAAGAAGAAAAGATAAGTAACCCCCGTCAGCTTAAGCAGGAAGGGGTGGGGCGTTACAGTATGATATCAGAGCCAGGTTTAGCCTTTTCACTACACACATGTCAAGCCTCCATCCTGCCGCTCCAAGTAAGAATCTATATGCTTAAATTAGTTCTTCTATGATGCTTTAATATTATGCATGATTTCTTATTTTGTTTTATGATGTTAAGTCACAATTCTAGTTTAGGTATGCATGATGGTAGGATAGGAATAATAACGATCTTATTTTAGCCTGGATAGAAATAACGATAATTTATTGTTATTTAATGAAGATAAGTATGGCTAGGAGACGTACTACCCGAGCAGACGAGACAGTAACTCCACCAGATCTGACTCAGGTTGTTACCGATCTCCAGCGTCAGATCACGGAGCAACAACAACTGATCATGACTTTGATGGGTCAGCAAGAAAATCCTGCCACCCCGCCAGTAAATCAGAATGCAGTGCCCATCATCCCAGTAGTTGCACCAGCACCACCGATAGCCCCTGCCCCAGTGGTCAGACAAGAGACCTACTTGATACAGGGGCTAAGGCTGAAGCCGGAAAATTTCTCAGGTACTTGCTAGCCATGGGACGCTCAGGCCTGGTTCAGGACAATGGAAAACATAGTGGAATTACTGAGCTGGCCCGTAGCGGAAAAGATCAAATGTGTATCATTCTGTTTTTCCGGAGACGCAAGGATGTGGTGGGAAAGAGTGAAGGCAAAAAGATAGATTAATCTGATGAATTGGATGGACTTCGAGACAGAGTTCTTCGAGGAGTTCTTCCATATGCAAGTGACGAACCGGCACTACGACGAATTCACCGAGTTTCGGCAAGGTGACCTATCAGTGAACGAAGCAGTAAAACGCTTCAACCGTTTGGCACGCCTATGTCCAGCGTTGGTTCGCACAGAAATAGAAAGGGTCAAACTGATGCTGAAGATGCTTCGACCCGAAATAGCACTGAATGTGGCTGGCGGAATTAATAGACCGCAGACTATAGAGAAATTGGTCAGCAGTGCCCTCATCACAGAACACTATCAGAAAGCGATGAACGAGAATAAGAGTCAGGCCCGAACAGAAGGACAGAGACCCTCAGGTAGCAAAACAAGCTGGAAAGGGACCTCTACCGGAAAAAGGAAACAATGGGACAATGCAAAAGGTAGCTCAGTGAATAAGCAACCGAAGTACCCCCAGTGCACTATTTGCGGAAAGCTGCATCCCGGAGTATGTCACAAGGGTACAAGAAGGTGTTATAATTGCGGAGGGGAAGGACATCTGGCCAGAGACTGCACCAACCGGTTTCAGGCACCACCCCAGCAGAACAACCAAAACAAGAGTACCCCCTCACAACTACATCAGATGCAAGCTACTATTGAAGGATCACCGATTAGCCAAGGGAGATTGGAAGCTCCACCAATTACAACGAACGCCAGGGTTTTCTCGGTTACTAAAGAAGACGTGGCGAACGCCTCTACTGTCGTTACAAGTCAGCTACCTATTTTCAGTCAGTATGCTTTAGTATTATTTGATTCTGGGGTGACACACTCGTTCGTCTCAGCACCATTTACAAAGAAATTAGACATACCACCCCAAACACTAAATGGCACGTTCTTAACAACCCTACCATCCGGGGAAGTTATGCCATCGGATCATATGCTGCGGGCCGTACCTATCTGAATCGCAGACAGAGAACTCTACTGCAATTTGATAGTACTTGACATGCGGGATTATGACATTATACTAGGCATGGACTTTCTGAGCAAGTACGGCGCCTCAATCGAGTGCCATAATAGGAAGGTAGTCTTTCGACCTGAAGCTGAACCGATGTTTGAATTTATTGGGTAATCCGGGAAAGAAACTGAAAGATTCTTATCAGTTGTAAAGGCACAGAGTATGTTAGACAAAGGATGTACTGGATTTCTAGCGCACGTGGTTGATACAAGACAAATCGGGAGCCAGAAGCTAGAAGAAGTCAGGGTAGTATGCAACTATCCGGAAGTATTTCCTGATGAACTACCGGGATTAGCACCCGATAGAGAAATAGAATTTACAATTGAATTAGTTCCGGGTACTAAACTAATCTCTAAAGCACCTTACCGGATGGCGCTGACTGAATTGAAGGAACTTCAAGAACAGTTACGGGAGTTACTCGACAAGGGACTTATTCGCCCTAGTCACTCTCCATGGGGAGCTCCGGTACTATTTGTGAAAAAGAAGGATGGGACTATGCGAATGTGTATAGATTACCGAGCACTGAACAACACGACAATCAAGAACAGATACCCCCTTCCACGGATTGACGATCTGTTCGACCAATTGAAGGGAGCAACTGTCTTTTCGAAGATTGACCTAAGGTCCGGCTATCATCAGGTGAAAGTGAAACAAAATGATATACCAAAGACAGCCTTTCGAACAAGATACGGACACTATGAGTTCGTAGTTATGCCCTTCGGAGTGACAAATGCCCTTGCTGTGTTCATGGATTTGATGAATCGGGTATTCGCGGCATATCTCGATAAATATGTGATTGTCTTCATTGATGATATTCTCATCTATTCAAGAACCCAGGAAGAACATGCCGAACATCTGAATATTGTACTACAGATTCTCCGAGAAAAACAACTGTATGCAAAATTCTCCAAGTGCAAGTTCTGGCTGGATCGAGTAATATTCTTGGGTCATGTCATCTCCAAGGATGGAGTCATGGTAGATCCAAGCAAGATTGAAGCCGTAAGTAACTGGAACAGACCAAAGAATGCCAGCGAAATCAAAAGTTTTCTAGGATTAGCAGGCTACTACAGGAAGTTCGTAGAGGATTTCTCCAAAATTGCAGCCCCCATGACGAATCTCACCAAGAAAAATAAAAAGTATGAATGGACGGATGACTGCGAGAAGAGTTTTACGAAACTAAAATGGAGACTGACCAGTGCTCCGATCCTTACTCTTCCGGAAAGTAACATAGGCTTTGATATGTATAGCGATGCTTCCTTACTAGGACTTGGAGCTGTACTCATGCAAGACAGCAAAGTCATTGCCTATGCCTCTAGGCAACTCAAAGAGCACGAAAGAAATTACCCCATTCACGATCTAGAACTAGCAGCGGTGGTCTTCGCTCTAAAAACATGGAAGCATTATTTATATGGAGCCCAGTGCAAGATTTATACTGACCACCAGAGCCTGAAATATTTCTTCACACAGAAAGACTTAAATATGAGACAACGTAGATGGCTCGAGCTAGTCAAGGATTACGATTGCGAAATCTTTTACCATCCCGGGAAAGCGAACAAAGTGGCTGATGCACTCAGCCGGAAGTCCGGTACCACCTGACATCACTATTCTAAGTTCGAGGATGAACTTTCTATGAGGTATGGGGTACTGTAACACCCACGAAATTATAAGATAGGTATATGGATATTATTTTCTTTAGCGTATAGAAATAAAAAGGATAAGAGAAAAAGGGAAAATAGAAACCCAAAAATAGAATAAGAAGAAATGAGGTCAAGGATTGAACCTTGAACCTCCCACAAATAATGGAGATAAATTGATGAATGATAACCACTAGGATAATGAATAATATATGAATAGAAAAGGATGGAATTTTAGTTAAAGGTGAGAAGAAAATAAAAAGAAAAACTAAGCAAAAGAGCAAGAGAAAACCAAGTTGCTTACCTTCTTTTCCTCTTGGTTAAGAAAAGGAGCAAGCAAAAGATGAATTGCCTACTTCCCTCCCTCTCTCTATTTTCCTGGGAATTAAAGGAATGAGGGAAAAGAGGAGTTGAGGGAATGAATGAAGACATGTTTCATTGGCAAAAGGAATAAATAGATTGGGAGAAGAAAAACAAGAGATTAAGTCCTTTTCTTTCTTCCTCCTTCCTCCTTCTTCATTCTTCACCGAACCAAGAACCTCTTCCCTCTCCTCATTCCAATAGCTAATTTAAGTTCTTCTCCAAGAAAACTAATTTCCGAGAAGAAGCTTTCAAGTTCTATCCCTTCCAATCAAAAAGAAACAAAAGGAGGTACAAGAAGAAGAAGCTTTCTCCTTCCTTGGCACTTAGGATACTTTTCTCCTTAAGAAAAACCACAAGCGAAAGGATGTAAGTTTCCATCACCTGTGGTACAATAGCTTTTGTGTGTTCTATGAGATTTGGTTACATAAAAATCTAAGAAAAACCTCATGAAGAATTTCGGCCAAGATAAGACCAAAAAGAGGGACCTAGGAAATGTAAAGATCTAAATTTTGACATGCTCAATATGTTCCTTGTGACATGTATTTTTATGGTAGGGATTTATCTCATGTTCATATGTTAGAATATTGATTAGAACTTAGAATCACACCCCTAGACTCTCGGATAACATGAATAAAAAGAAAAATAGGTAAGCTAAGACTCAAACCAAGAATGTCTTTTATTGTTGATTTATGATAGGTGCCTCATGATGAGGAAGTTGTTAACTTGTTATGCTCATATGATGATTGAACTTCATTCCATGCTCTTATGTATTCGGCCACATTATGTCTAAGGGCCTAGGAAATTTAGAACCTAACTCAACTATGCTCATGTGGTTCCTTGAAATAATTGCTATGAAAGTTGTTTAAGGTTCTCATGCTTTTATGACACTTGAACCCTAGCTTTAAGTCCTACAAGTTTCGGCCACATTTTGTTTAAGGGCCTAGGAAATTCACAACCTAACTCAACTATGCTCATGTGGTTCCTTGAAATAATTGCTATGAAAGTTGTTTAAGGTTCTCATGCTTTTATGACACTTGAACCCTAGTTTTAAGCCCTACAAGTTTTGGCCATATCATGTTTAAGGGCCTAGGAAACTTAGAACCTAACCCAACTATGCTCATGTTGTTCCTTGAAATAATTACTATGAAAGTTGTTTAAGGTTCTCATGCTTTTATGACACTTGAACCCTAGCTTTAAGCCCTACAAGTTTCGGCCACATTATGTTTAAGGGCCTAGGAAACTTAGAACCTAACTCAACTATGCTCATGTGGTTCCTTGAAATAATTTCTATGAAAGTTGTTTAAGGTTCTCATGCTTTTATGACACTTGAACCCTAGCTTTAAGTCCTACAAGTTTCGGCCACATTTTGTTTAAGGGCCAAGGAAACTTAGAACTTAACCCAACTATGCTCATGTTGTTCCTTGAAATAATTGCTATGAAAGTTGTTTAGGGTTCACAAGCTTGAATGATAATTTTTAACCCAATGTATGCTTGATAAGGTTCGGCCATGATAAGTTGTAAGCTTAAGAAACCTAGAACTCTATCTAAACTTGCTCATGGTGTTTTTCTTATGGTATAAGAAATGATACTTGTTTAGGGTTCACATGTTGGTATGGAGTTTTTATCTAAAACCCAACTATATGTTTCGGCCACTATAAGACATTAGGGTTAGAAATCTAATTATGTTTCCCATGTATCTTATATGCCATGTTTTATGAGATTGTCATGCTTCTATGTTTAATTATGCACACTTATGATCTATACATGATGGAAACCCTTATGCTATGCTGTGTGTTATTTATGATGAGCTGTGTGCCCAATTTATGCATGATATACATGATGAGCTGTGTGCCCAAGTTTGCATGCTATTTATGATGAGCTGTGTGCCCAAACGATGCATGTATTTATGATGTGCTGTGTGCCCAATTTACATACCATTATGATGAGCTGTGTGCCCAAATTCTATATGGTATGATATGATAAGAAATACGATGTGCAAGAAATGATAAGAACCATGATATGTATGACATGCTACTTTACTTTATATGGCTTGTACCAAGGGTGGGCTCCATAAGCGCACCGGGATCGATGGACTAAGAAACGGGCCTCGTTAGGGATGGGCTCCTAAGTGCCCCTAGGTCGATGGACTAAGAAACGGGCCTAGTATGTATGCCTTGTAGGGTTCAAGACTTGCTACCTTAGACCAACATAGGACGCGCGCATTTATGTATGTGGTACAAGCCGGTGCCCTAACCATGTTATGATTATGATTATGTTTAAGTATGTAAGTAATAAGTTTTCAAAGGACATGTTACATATATTATTGCATGAATCATGTTTTTGAAATTCATCTCGCATAACACATTATGATTATGTTACGGTATACCATGATGCTCATGATTATGTTATGTTATGTTATGTTATGTTAGGATGAACTTTATGATTATGTTATGATATGTTTTGATCATGATTATGTTATGCTAGAATGCACTTTATGACATTATTAGGATATGCCATGATACCTTATGATTATGTTATAATATGATGCTTCTATACATGATATGATGAGTTGTCTTTATGCTTTATGTCTTGAAGTTTTATTTATGCCATACGTTTTTTTTGTGAGTAGGAAAGAATCTTACTGATCCTTGAGTGCTCACAGCTTACTTTCCTTGTACCACAAATAAGGGCAAAGAATGGATGTACTAAGGGAGCAGCAGGAGGGGGGCAAGAAGGACGTGTGTAGTAGTGACTTGGCTAAAGAGAAAGACCTGCTTCTAGTTAATAAGAATTATGTTCATGTTGTTTCTTTTATGACTCTATGACACTTCATCATGCACTTTAGTATTATGGTTTAAATTTATGTTAAGCATGTTATGTGACTCATATGATAGGTAGTTAGCGATGATGATTTGAAAAGTAAAAGAAAAGTTTAAAGAAAAAAATATATACTATAGATAAGACTTCCACTATTTTAAGATGAAAAGATAAGTAACCCCCGTCAGCTTAAGCAGGAAGGGGCGGGGTGTTACAAGAACGATGTCCAGGTTCCTTTTCCAATCTATGTAGTTAGGACCAGTAAGTCTATTCTGTTATAGTATGATGGACAGTGGGTTGAAAGTCATCCTAAGAATCACAAATAACTTTTGGTCAGAACTCTAAATTTAGAATAATATTGAATCCTCAAACAATACTATTTTAAATTAACCAATACCTCAAAACACCGTGAATATTGTATGTCACGATAGTGTGGACGTATACAAATTCAACATTTGTAAAAGGAGGGTTTTAACCCATTAATTTTATTATCTTGTCAACCTAACTTTTTGACAAATAAAATTAATAGTTGGTATCCTTTGGTCACACAAATAATAGCAGTGACTCCGATGGGGAGGATACTATTAGATGTGCCTAAGTGTATACCATTACTTGACACTAAGTCCATTAATAAGATTGTGCCCCTTCCGATGGGGAAGATCACACACTCTTAATTAATTTCCTATAGTCATCCTAAATGGAAGTTTGTTCTAGTGATCCACAAACAAGCTCATCCGATATGGAGGAAGGCACTCAGAGCCAATGCGCAAGCTTGTTTGCATCACTTACAAACCAGTAATGGAGACCGTGGAATTTATTTAAAATCCCTCTCCCACTTAGTTATTTATAAATGAGGAATTTTAACTATACTAGCCTACTAAACATGTATACTAACATACACACATAGCACAATATAAAAGCAATAAATAGAAAATCTAATTTTCAACTATTATGACTTTTATCTATGGTTGTCCTCCGTGTGTTGTCATCCCAAGCTGCTGCCATATTTGGCCACCGCCATCGGGTCTTGCTGTCGCATCCATCTTGCTCCTTGTTCTGGTGCGCCTCTGGTCCTTAAAAGGTTCCACGCCTTGCAAGATTCGATCCGCGACACAAATAGAATTTTACATTTTTCCAATCCTATATTCCTCAAAGGAATGTACATGTAAACTAGATCAAACATAAAATAAAATTTACATCCATCGATCCTATATTCCATAAAAGGAATGTACATGTAACTAGATCAAAAATAAAATCCTAATAAAAACTAAATACAGCTCCTGCTGTATTTTATAATACAATCATGCACACATATATAAATGTCCTTGACATGTCCAAGGGTCCAATCACACACATAAAAAAACTATAAGCCATAATAGTTGGATCCTGCATCCATAAAGTTAGAACATCCTACTATTAACCTGCCTAAATTATGTATGTCATGTGCATAATTAAACTAATACAAAAATACACAGAGGCAAAACCCTTGCTTTGATACCAATTGTTGGTTGCTACTCGGAAAACCTAATGGTTCCACTGTACAAAAATTTTGTACAAAGGTCCGAACCTTTTCCAAGCTACCATGTGTTCTTTTAAATTAAACTTGGATCGCCTGCGGAACTTAACACGTTTGATCCAAAATTTAATCTATTTGTTCTTTTAGGTTTTGACTTGGATCTCCTGCGGAACTTAACACGTTCAATCCAAATCACTTAAGTTATTAATTCCATTAAATATTAATTTCTATAATTGGTTCCCAGTACTGACGTGGCGAGGCACATGGACTTCTTGGATATTGGAGCAACCACCACCGACTAGACAAAACCTTTTAAGGAAAGCTAATATTTAATTTCCTAAAATAACTTTAGGTCAACCGAAAAGAACAATCAAATCACAAGGAAAAGAACAAACAAAAGAACACTACATCGAAAGCAAATTCGAAACACTAAAATCGTATGCCTCTTGTATTTTGTATTATTTCCTAAAATAACTAGTATGATGCGGAAAGGAAAAATACTAGTTATACCTTTTAGAAAAACCTCTTGATCTTATACCGTATTCCTCTTCTAACCTCGGACGTTGTGTGGGCAACGATCTTCCGAGATGAGAAACCACCAAAGCACCTTCTTCTCCTCCTAGTAAGATTCGGCCAACTCAAGTGCACCTCCAATGATGAAGAGAAAACACCACCAATGCTCCAAGGGATATAAGCTTTCTCTCCTTCTTCTCCAAGCTTGTATCCGGCCACAACTTGATCTCCAAAAGGAAGAAGAGGTTCGGCCACAACAAGGAGAAGAGAAAGCTTGAAGGGGCCGGCCACACCAAGGAAGAAAAGAGGGAGAAGAATAATAGAAGTTGTGTCTTTTGAAGGCACCCCAACCCCACTTTTATATTCCTTAGCTTTGGAAAATAAGGAAATTTAATTATAATAAAATTTCCTTCACTTTCCTTGACATGAATTAATTGGGAAGAATTAAATAAAACTTCCTCTTTATCCATACAATGGTCGGCCACAATCAAAAAGACAAATTAGGAGAGTTTCAATCAACAAATTAAAACTTCCTAATTTGTTTCCGAAAATTTTAAAAATAAAATTTCTCTTCAAAAATCCCTTCATGGTTGATAAAAATAAATTTCTATAATTTTAATTTTTCAACATGTGAATAATTTTCAGAGAAAAAATAAAATATCTTTCCTATCTACAAATAAGGAAAGAGATCTAATCTCTTTTCTTAATCTTTTGTAGAAGAGATATTTTAATTTTAATTCCCTCTAATAAATTATATCTTCAACATAAGAAAAAATTAAAATTATTTTTAATTTCATTAGGGCCGGCCCCCTTTAGCTTAGGTTCAAGCTAGGGCCGGCCACCCATAAACCATGCTTAGGCCGGCCCTAGCTTGATCCCCAAGCTAGCTTGGCCGGCCCCCTTTAGGTGGGTATAGAAGGTGGGTATAGTACTCTATAATTAAGAGGCTACGATAGGGACCGAGAGGAGGAATTGGTTTTGGTCTCCCGATAAAATTAAGCATCCCGTGTTCGCCCCGAACACACAACTTAATTTTATCAATAATAATTCATTCAACTAGAAAACTATTATTGAACTACCACACCAATCCCAAATTACATTTTTGGGCTCCTTCTTATTATGAGTGTGTTAGTCTCCCTATGTTTAAGATGTCGAATGTCCACTAATTAAGTGAGTTACTGACAACTCATTTAATTAATATCTTAATCCAAGAATAGTTCCACTCAACCTTATCGTCATGTCAGACTAAGTCCACCTGCAGGGTTTAACATGACAATCTTTATGAGCTCATCTTGGGTACATTATCAACCTAGATTACTAGGACACAGTTTTCTTCTATAATCAACAACACATACTATAAGTAATATCATTTCCCAACTTATCGAGCTTATTGATTTATCGAACTAAATCTCACCCATTGATAAATTAAAGAAATAAATATCAAATATATGTGTTTGTTATTATATTAGGATTAAGAGTATACACTTCCATAATAACTGAGGTCTTTGTTCCTTTATAAAGTCAGTATAAAAGAAACGACCTCTAATGGTCCTACTCAATACACTTGATGTGCGTAGATTATATACTCTTTTATGCATATTTTTACGCACATTTACATACTTTGAGCATGCTTGATCTATGCATTTTTATACTTCCAGCTTTCCTTTTAGCATATTTACTCTTTTGGTTCGGAGATCTGCTTTTTGTGCATTTTCTGTACACAGGAGTCGAAATTGGTGAAGATTATGCGTCCTCGGACAAGCTTGGAAGGAATTGAAGGGAGAGAGCATCAGGCCGTGTACCACACACGGCCGTGTAGTTTTAACAGGAAGGGAAGAGGACATGGCCGTGTGAATCTCACATGGCCGTGTCTTGATTTGAAGAAATTAGAGCAGATGCCTTACATGGCCGTGTAGATCTACATGGCCGTGTGAGGTTTCCAGAGGCCAAGCAGGTGGTGGTCGTGTGCACCACACGGCCGTGTAGCATTTCCAGAGAACAGAAGGGTCCTGGCCGTGCAGCTTTGGCAGAGAAGGAACTGGACATGGCCGTGTGAATCTCACACGGCCGTGTCATGGGGCCGTGTGGCGCCCGATTTCCTCCTCTATTTAAACCCTCCTTCATGAATTGAAAGGGGATCTCTCCCCCTTTGGGAGAAGACAAGATTTGGTGGTTTCCTCCCATTCTTGGGAGGATTTCTGGGCGATTCGACGGGAGTTCTTGACGATTTCGACTCCGAAGCGAGGATTGGATCCGAAGACGAGGCTTCTTCGTAGATAAGTTTTCTCTTTTCCCCTTTTCTTGGTTTCTTGGATTGGGGATTTAAGAAATGCTTGTAATCTTTATTTCTTCGGGTATTCTTCCTCGATTCATGGAGTAGATATTGTATTCTAGGATTAAGGGAGTATTTGTATGATGGATTGATGTAATCTCTTGTGGATTTGCCAATTTCTTGTTTCAATGACATTGTCTTGCTTGTATCAATTAGATCTTGAATGATTAATGGTGATTTGTGCTTAATTCTCATTCTTGATTGATTGTTTGGATTTCTTGTGGACTTTGTAAAGATAAACTCTCACTCGATCATCCGAGGGATCCACGTGACAAGTGCAAGCCCGTGTAAGGACGTTTGAGAGATAATCTTGAAGAGGAAATAGGAATATTCAAGAGAGTAGGATGGATCTTGTGATTAGTTTCTTGTATCTTGATAGATTAATAAGTTGTGGGCTTCTATGTTGATATCCGAGGAAGGCATAGTAATAGGTGTGCTTCTGTGTAAGGACAACGTAGGTTCACATCTAATTGATCATATTTAGATACATTTCTCAGTCCTTAGCCGGTTATCTATTGCAAGAGAGAACCGGCAACTTTCTACTAGTGTTTGGCAATTGAGGGATAAGAATTGGTGAACCATTTACATTCAAGAAATCTTACAAAGAAACCGAAACTCCTAGAATCTCCCTTTATCATAACCCAAAACACTAAACTCTTGTTTGTTGATCTTTAATATTAGATTTGTTTACCTTCACTTTGCATTTGAAACAATTGGATAGTTGTTTAGCTAATTCGCATTGAGACATTTCTAGTGCTTATTCCAGTCCCTGTGGATACGATAATCTTTTATATTACTTGCGACATTTCCGTACACTTGCGGAGCGTAACAACACTCTAAGTGTACTAGTGTAATTATATAGTCAAGATAAACTTATACCTAATTACACTACGACCTTCCAATGGTTTGTTCCTTTCCATTTTGGTCATGAGCTACTGTTTATACTTTATAAGGTATTGATAACATCCTCTTCTATATTTGGCACCACATACTATGTTATCTACAATATAAATTAATTGAACAACTACAACTAAATGTAGACAATTTGACCAAATGTGATTCTTTATTCAAAATAAATGTTTACAAAAGCTTAGGCTTTCAGTATACATTCCAACAAACTTCTCTTCATGCCAAATCATGAATGAGGGTTTCCTTCATTCTCTCCCTTTCCTAGAGGGCAAAATCCCTCTTAAGATAATGAAGACCTAACTTAAACCCTACATTCTCCCCCTTTGGCACACATAAAAAACTCTCTGCTTGAATAGTTACTCATACGTTGTTCACAACTTTACTCGTTATTCACAACACCACAATGAAGCTCCATACCCTTCATTGTGTCCAATGCTCAACTTTGAGCAATAACCCCTTCGCAATGCTCATCCTAGAGTAGTCATCATTCCAACAATGAAGGTCTCATACCCTTCATTGTATTCAATGCTCATCTTTGAGCATTAATCCACTTCATAATGCTCATCCTAGAGCATCCACAACTCAACAATGAAGATATCTAGTCTCCATTGTTTTACAATACTCAACCTTGAGCATTTACTCTAACAAAGGTTAAACCACCTTCAATAGTGTTTGAAAAATTAATTTTCATGTCCTTAAAGAGTAACTCTGTAATACCCACTAAGCTTGTAAGATAAATATATGAATGTGGGATTTTGCCTTAGAAAATAATAGGAAGTGAGTTGAACCAAAAAGGAAATAAAAAGAAATAAAAATAGGGAGAGGTCAAGGATTGAACCTTGAACCTCTTATATTATATTTCATAGAATTAATGGGTAATAACCAGTTGGGATAGGAATAATATGTTGATAGCAAAGGAGGGAAACTCATGATAAAGGTAAGAGTAAAAGCTAGCCAAAAGGAAACAAGTAAAGAGCAAGAGAAAGGCAATTTGCCTTCCTCCCTTCCTCTCCCTCTTCCTCTTTGATTTTGCCGAAAATAAAAGAGGTTAATTAAGGGGATTCATTCCCCCTTATTTCACCATGAATGATGAGGATAAATAAACAAATAAAAATAAAAATAAAATAGAAAAAAAAAGGGCTAAGGGAGAAGGAAAGCAAAAACTAAGTTTGCTACCTCTTCCCCCTTAACATAAAAGGGAGCAAGAAAAGAGAAAACTATTTTTCTCTCATTTTCTCTCATTCATCCTCTCCCTCACCGAGAACACCACAGTCCCCTCTCCTCCATCTTCAGCCCCAAAGCCAAATTTTCCCTAAGAAAGCCTAAGATACAAGGAGGACTTAGCAAAGGAATCAAGGGAAAGGAACTAGAAGAAGAGGCTACTTCTTCTTCACCATACCTTAGATCCACAAGCGAAAAAGGATGTAAGCTTCCCCTCACCTGTGGTACAAGGCTTTTATGTGATTTTTGGATTTTATGAGGATTTTAAAACCTAGAAACAAGTTTGAGAAAATTCGGCCAAGAAGAGCTTTCAAAATCTAAGGGTGTTCAAACTAGTCTTCACTACATGATAGATTTTTCTATGCTATGTAAAGGGGTTCTTCTTCATGCTTTTATACCTATATGATGCTTGATCAGAGGATTACTGAACCCTAGAATTTCAGCCAAAAATATTCTTAAGAGGCTAGGGAAATTTATTGTTTTACCCAACTAGTACAAGGTTCTCCCTATGAAATATTAAGGATCATGTATTAGTTTTTCTTCCTTAGAAGATATTTGAAACTAAGAGAAAACCCACTCATATGATTCGGTCAAGAAAGGGTTTAGGGTTAGGAAGACCTTGAAATTTAAATAGCCATGCTCATGTGATAGAATACAAAGATCTTAAAGGATTTGTATGCTTGAATATTGCTAGAATTTCATGAACTCCTTCTTAGGGTTTTTCGGCCATGATGAGATGGATAGCTTAGAAAAGCTTAAACAAAATTTTAATATGCTTAAGACCTCTGTGATGTTTAGATATGAAAGTTGTTTAATGCCCTCATGCTTAATTAGGGTGTAGAAAAAATTAGTTGCATGACATATAACATGTATAACCACAAGGGGTCCTAGCTTATTCTTGAACCAATTTGTATATATGTTTCTTAGTAACTTTTTCCATGAAACTTACTTAGGTTTTTTCATGCTTTAGGCCACTTAAAAACCTAGCTAAAGAATGGTAGGTTTCGGCCATGAGAAAAAAATAAAAGAAAAAGAGAAAAAGAAACCTAGAAAGCCTAAAACACAATTCATATGTATACTCATTATGCTTGTCCTTATACATGCTATGAAACTTGTATAAATTCTCATGCTTTTAGGCTATTTGAAGCAAGTTTATATTCTGTGAGTTTCGGCCAAGTAGGGTTTAAAATACCTAGAGGCCTTAGAAATGAAACCAAATGTGTTAAAAGTACTTCTTATGAAAATAGGATAATGTGTTGATTGTTTCACATGCTTGTATAATTTTTCCATGACCTAAATGAACCCTTGAATGTTTCGGTCATGAAGGA
This sequence comes from Zingiber officinale, assembly GCF_018446385.1. Taxonomy (NCBI): domain Eukaryota; kingdom Viridiplantae; phylum Streptophyta; class Magnoliopsida; order Zingiberales; family Zingiberaceae; genus Zingiber; species Zingiber officinale. The sequence continues at coordinate 105,975,011 of NC_055986.1, forward strand.
ATAGATGCCCTAGAAACCCTAGGACTTAAATTAAATATGCTCATGTCACTCTACATGAAATATGATAAGTAGAAAGCCAAGGTTCAATTGCTATATGTTGTTTTATGACCTAAAATGATGGTAGGGTATGTTTTCGGCCATAACTATTGGATGATGCCTTGTATGAATTTATACATAATGTTAGTCCAGGTTCACATGCTTGTATGCTTGTTTGTAGCTCTAATGAGAACTTGTTAAATTTCGGCCATGACATATGTTAAGGGCTTAAAGAACTTAGGAACTAATTCAAATGTGTCAAATGTGTTTACCTTGTTCCTTGGTAAAAAAAAAAAATGTTATAAATATGATTTAAAGTTGTCCATGCTTTTATGTCATATGGAACCTTGTTTCACACCTTAAGGTTTCGGCCATATGAAATTAGCGACTTGAGGAACTTAGAAACTAAGTTAATCATGTTTATAATGCTTCCTATGAAAATGTTATGATGATAATTTAGGTGCCACATGCTTGGATGTTGTGTTTAACCTAAATTGAGCTCTAAAGGGTTTCGGCCACAAGGGTTTAGGAAGCTTAAAACCAAGATAAATATGATACCATGTTTCCTATGATAGGATAATCACAAGATACACCCTTATGCTTAATATGTATGCTTGTGATTTATGACTTATGATATGATATGCATGCTTTCATGATATGATATGCTTTGTGCTTAAAATATGCATGCTTATGTTATGATATGTGGTTAAATTATGCATGCTTTAATGCTATGTTTAGTGCTTAAAATATGCATGCTTTCATGATATGCTATGTGGTTAAATCATGCATGCTTGATGATATGCTTTATGCTTAAGATATGCATGTTTTTATGATCTATGCCTAAGTGATGCATATTGTTATGACATGATGTATGCCTAAGTGATGCATACCTTTATGATATGATGTATGCCTAAGTGATGCATACCTTTATGATATGATGTATGCCTAAGTGATGCATACTTTTATGATATGATGTGTGCCTAAGTGATGCATGCTTTTATGATACATGATATGTATGACATGTACTTTACTTTATATGTGAGTGGCTTGTACCAAGGGTGGGCTCCATAAGCGCCCCGGGGACTAAGGACCTCGTTAGGGATGGGCTCCTAAGTGCCCCTAGGACTAAGGGCCTAGTATGTTTGCCTCGTAGGGTTCAAGACTTGCTACCTTGGACCTACAAGGTTGCGCGCAATATATAAGTGGTACATAGCCTGGATCCCCCTTATGTTGAGATTACTTTCAAGTATATATGTAAAAGAAAATGGTTTTAAAGATCATGAGACATACACATGTTTTTCGGATACATGTTTTCCAAAATCATATTGCATACACCTTATGATTATGCTATGTTTCATGTTATGCTCTTGATTATGATATACCATGATAAGGTATGATTATGTTATGTTCATGCTATACCTTATAGACATGTTTCGGACATGGATTTGTTGATGCTTGATATATAGATTTCGGCCATAGATATGATGATGCCTTGATGTACATGTTTCGGCCATAGTATGATGCTTTGATATACATGTTTCGGCCATGCTTTGATATACCATAATACTTGTTTGTTATGCCATGTCTAGCTATGGTTTATGCAATGCACTATGTATATGTTTTGGCCATGGTGATGCTTGATATGCTATGACTAGTTGTGATTATATTATGATGCATGATATGCTTGAATGGAATGCTATGTTATGCCATGATTAGTTGAGATTATGACTTGTTGATGCATTCTTGATTATGTGCTGATTATTGGTTTTAGTGAGTAGGAAAGGAACTTACTGAGCCATGAGTGCTTATAGCTTACTTTCCTTGTACCACAGATAAAGGAAAAAGCTGGATGAGTTAGAGGAGCAGCAGGAGGGGCAACGAATATGTGTGTGGCAGTGGCTAGGCAACCAAATAAATAAGAACCTGCTTAAAGTTTCTTTAAAGAACTATGCATTGGTATTTTATGACTTGTGATACCTAAACATGTGTGGCTTGACATTATGGTTCCACTGGATTTGATGTTATGATTTTGATGCCATGTGATAGTATAGTTCAAAAGAAATTTAAAAGAAAAGTTTTATTAAAACTATGAAAATTATTTTAAGTCTTCCGCTGTTTTAAAAAGAAAAATTTATACGTAGAGTATCGTAGCCCCGTCCCTTAGGGTTAGCAGGGAGGGCGGGCGTTACAGGTTGGTATCAGAGCCAGGTTTATTGCAAGCTCACTACACACACATCAAGCCTCCTACCTGCCGCTCCAAGTAAGAATGTTTATGTTAAATTTATTTGTTATATGTTTATGTTTGATTTTCTTGTCATATGCTTATGCTTTAATTTATTTACTACATTGCTTATGCTTTATTTCCTTATGTTACATTGTTTGTCATTATATTCCTTATTTTTTTCCTTATGTTGTTTATGCTTTAGTTCATGTTTTACTTGCTTATGTTTGATGCTTTATTCTATGCTTTTAGTTATAAATTAGATTAGGAGTACATATTGGTAGGTTAGGAATAATACCATAACAAATAGATAGAAACAAACCAGTACGTTAGATTGGCTAAAATTGATAACCACTTACACTAGTCTATTTCTTTTAGATAAACATGGTTAGGACACGCAATACCCGAACCGGAGGGACAGTGACTCCACCAGATCTGACGTAGGTAGTCGCAGACCTCCAGCATCAGATCGCAGAACAACAACAGCTGATCACTACCTTAATGGGTCAGCAAGGCAACCCAGTTACCCCACCGGTGAATCCACTACCTGTTATACCTACAGCCGCACCAGTGCCCCCGGCAGCCCCTACTCCGATGGTCCGACAAGAGGCCTATCTACTTCAGTGGCAAAGGCTTAAGCCGGAAGCATTCTCGGGAAACTGTGAACCATGTGATGCGCAAGCCTGGCTCAAAACTGTGGAGAACATAATGGAACTATTGGATTGGCCTGAACCCGAGAAGGTCAAATGCGCGTCGTTCTGTCTTACCGGAGATGCCCGGATGTGGTGGGACAGAGTAAAGGCGAAAAGGCAAATAAATCAAATGCAGTGGAAAGATTTTGAGACAGAGTTCTTAGAGGAATTTTTCCATATGCAAGTGACCAACAAGCACTATGACGAGTTCACTGAGTTTCGGCGAGGTGATCTGTCAGTTAATGAAGCCGTCAAGAGGTTCAACCGCCTAGCCCGACTGTGCCCAGAACTGGTCCGAACTGAAAAAGAAAGGGTCCGGTTAATGTTAAAAATGCTCCGACCCGAGATAGCTCTGAACGTAGCCGGCGGAGTTAATAGACCGCAGACTGCAGAGGAGCTAGTCAACAGTGCCCTGATTACCGAGCACTATCAGGAAGCAATGAACAAGGGCAAGAACCAAGCACTGACCGGAGCACAAAAATCGCACAATACCAGAACCGACTGGAAAGGAAACTCAGGTGGAAAGAGGAAACAGTGGAATAAAACAAAAGGTGGTCCGGCCAATAAGCAGACCAAGTACCCTCAGTGTGCCACATGTGGGAAGATGCATTCTGGAGTATGTCGTCTGAGCATCAGAAAGTGCTACAACTGCGGAAAGGAAGGTCATTTGATAAGAGATTGCCCTACTCAGCCTCAGGCACCACCTTCGCAGAACTTCCAGAGTAGGAGTACCCCCGCACAGCTTCACCAGATGCAAGCTGCCATAGAAGGGACTTCAATCAGCCAAGGAAGATTGGAGGCCCCTCCCACTATGACCAATGCCAGAGTCTACTCTCTTACCAAGGAAGACGTGGCGAATGCTTCTACTGTTGTCACAGGTCAGCTACTTATTTACAATCAGTATACTGTAGTATTATTTGATATCGGGGCAACACACTCGTTCGTCTCAACACCTTTTATGAAGAAGCTAGATATACCACTTCGAACTCTAGAGGACACGTTCTTAACAACCTTACCATCCGGGGAGATTATGCCATCGGACTATATGCTGCAAGCAGTACTTATTCGGATCGCAAACAGAGAACTCTACTGCAATCTGATAGTACTTGATATGCAGGATTATGACATAATTTTGTGCATGGATTTCCTTAGTAAGTACGGCGCATCAATCGAGTGCCGCAAAAGTAAAGTGATTTTCCGACCCAAAAATGAACCAGAGTTTGAATTTCACGGAGAATCAAAAGGAACGGAGAAGTTATTGTCATCTATTAAAGCACAAAATATGTTAGATAAAGGATGTATGGGATTTCTAGCACAAGTGGTTGATACCAATCAAATCAAAGATCCAAAGTTAGAAGATGTCAGAGTAGTATGCAACTATCCAAAAGTATTTCCAGATGAACTACCAGGGTTGGCCCCTGACAGAGAGATAGAATTCGGAATCGAATTGATTCCTGGTACTCAGCCGATTTCAAAAGCACCTTATCGTATGGCTCCGGCTGAATTAAAGGAACTTCAGGAACAGTTATCCGAATTACTCGACAAGGGACTTATTCGTCCTAGTCACTCTCCATGGGGAGCTCCAGTGCTATTCGTAAAGAAGAAGGATGGGTCTATGCGAATGTGTATAGACTACCGAGCGCTGAATAATGTGACGATCAAGAATCGGTACCCACTCCCACGGATCGATGATCTGTTCGATCAACTGAAGGGTGCGACCGTTTTCTCAAAAATAAATCTACGATCCGGTTATCATCAAGTGAAGGTGAAACCAGATGATATACCGAAAATAGCATTTCGAACTCGGTATGGACATTATGAGTTCATAGTTATGCCTTTCAGAGTAACCAACGCTCCTACAGTATTTATGGATCTGATGAATCGAGTATTTACGGCATATCTTGATAAATTTGTAATTGTCTTCATTGATGATATACTTATCTACTCAAGAACCCCAGAAGAACATGCTGAACATCTGAATACTGTACTACAGATCCTTCAAGAGAAACAACTATATGCAAAATTCTCCAAATGCGAGTTTTGGCTTGACCGGGTAATATTTCTAGGTCCTGTCATCTCCAAAGATGGAGTTATGGTGGATCCAAGTAAAATCGAAGCTGTAAATAACTGGAACCGACCAAAGAATGCCAGCGAAGTCAGGAGTTTTCTCGGACTAGCAGGTTATTACAGGAAATTTGTAGAGAATTTTTCTAAAATCGCAGCCCCTATGACAGCCCTCACCAAGAAAAATATAAAGTATGAATGGACAGGAGCTTGCGAGAAGAGTTTCGCGGAATTAAAAAGGAGACTGAGCAGTGCTCCGATTCTTACTCTTCCGGAAACCAACAAAGGCTTCGATATGTACAGCGATGCTTCCATCACAGGACTTGGAGCTGTACTCATGCAAGATGGCAAAGTCATTGCCTACGCTTCTAGACAACTTAAAGAACATGAGAAGAATTATCCCATTCACGACTTAGAACTAGCAGCCGTGGTCTTCGCTCTCAAAATATGGAGACATTATTTATATGGAGCTCAGTGTAAAATTTATACCGACCATCAGAGTCTGAAATATTTCTTCACCCAAAAAGACCTGAATATGAGGCAACGCCGATGGCTCGAGCTAGTGAAGGATTACGACTGCGAGATTCTTTATCACCCAGGAAAGGCGAAAAAAGTGGCCGATGCACTCAGCCGAAAGTTCAGTGCCACCTGATGCAACTATTTTAAAGTTCGAGGACGAACTTTTTATGAGGTACGGGGTACTATAATACCCACTAAGCTTGTAAGATAAATATATGAATGTGGGATTTTGCCTTAGAAAATAATAGGAAGTGAGTTGAACCAAAAAGGAAATAAAAAGAAATAAAAATAGGGAGAGGTCAAGGATTGAACCTTGAACCTCTTATATTATATTTCATAGAATTAATGGGTAATAACCAGTTGAGATAGGAATAATATGTTGATAGCAAAGGAGGGAAAATCATGATAAAGGTAAGAGTAAAAGCTAGCCAAAAGGAAACAAGTAAAGAGCAAGAGAAAGGCAATTTGCCTTCCTCCCTTCCTCTCCCTCTTCCTCTTTGATTTTGCCGAAAATAAAAGAGGTTAATTAAGGGGATTCATTCCCCCTTATTTCACCATGAATGATGAGGATAAATAAACAAATAAAAATAAAAATAAAAATAAAATAGAAAAAAAAAGGGCTAAGGGAGAAGGAAAGCAAAAACTAAGTTTGCTACCTCTTCCCCCTTAACATAAAAAGGAGCAAGAAAAGAGAAAACTATTTTTCTCTCATTTTCTCTCATTCATCCTCTCCCTCACAGAGAACACCACAGTCCCCTCTCCTCCATCTTCAGCCCCAAAGCCAAATTTTCCCTAAGAAAGCCTAAGATACAAGGAGGACTTAGCAAAGGAATCAAGGGAAAGGAACTAGAAGAAGAGGCTACTTCTTCTTCACCATACCTTAGATCCACAAGCGAAAAAGGATGTAAGCTTCCCCTCACCTGTGGTACAAGGCTTTTATGTGCTTTTCGGATTTTATGAGGATTTTAAAACCTAGAAACAAGTTTGAGAAAATTCAGCCAAGAAGAGCTTTCAAAATCTAAGGGTGTTTAAACTAGTCTTCACTACATGATAGATTTTTATATGCTATGTAAAGGGGTTCTTCTTCATGCTTTTATACCTATATGATACTTGATCAGAGGAGTACTGAACCCTAGAATTTCAGCCAAAAATATTCTTAAGAGGCTAGGGAAATTTATTGTTTTACCCAACTAGTACAAGGTTCTCCCTATGAAATATTAAGGATCATGTATTAGTTTTTCTTCCTTAGAAGATATTTGAAACTAAGAGAAAACCCACTCATATGATTCGGTCAAGAAAGGGTTTAGGGTTAGGAAGACCTTGAAATTTAAATAACCATGCTCATGTGATAGAATACAAAGATCTTAAAGGATTTGTATGCTTGAATATTGCTAGAATTTCATGAACTCCTTCTTAGGGTTTTTCGGCCATGATGAGATGGATAGCTTAGAAAAGCTTAAACAAAATTTTAATATGCTCAAGACCTCTGTGATGTTTAGATATGAAAGTTTTTTAATGCCCTAATGCTTAATTAGGGTGTAGAAAAAATTAGTTGCATGACATATAACATGTATGACCACAAGGGGTCCTAGCTTATTCATGAACCAATTTGTATATATGTTTCTTAGTAACTTTTGCCATGAAACTTACTTAGGTTTTTTCATGCTTTAGGCCACTTAAAAACCTAGCTAAAGAATGGTAGGTTTCGGCTATGTGAAAATATGAGATAGACTTCGCCACTATTTACTTCGGCAATTAGTAATTACGAAGTAATATATGATAGTTAACTTCGATAATAAATGTGATGCAGTAAATTTAATTTAAGACTTCGTAGGTTTAAAAATGCGGGTCTCACTTTTAATTTTATCTAATATTTGACTTCATAATTTATATTTGATAAAGTAATATGTTATAAAATAAAATTTATATGTCTAAGTGTTGAAGTAATAAGTGAATGGGTTAAAATTTATGGTATGACTTGAACCGGCTTACTTTTTTTTTCCCAACACTGCAGCTAAAACCTAATTATGCCGATCCCATCTCATTTTTCTCCATCGTGTTTTCTCCCCGACGACAGCCTCACATTTTCTCCCCGACGTGCGACGATCACTCAACGACAACCTTCTCTTTCGTGTTCACCCCTGATGACAGCCTTCTCCTTCGGCGTTTTCTCCCTGAATCGCGACGGCAGCCTTCTCCTTTGGCGTTGTTCCGCCGAAAGAAAACTCAGGTTAGCCAACGGTAGATTCTCCTTCCCATCCCCCCTTGACGGCAGCTTCTCCTTCCCCTTTCCCCCTGACGGAAGGATTCTCCTTCACATTTTCTACCGACGGTAGGTTTCTTCCCTCTCCACCCCCTTCTTTCCTTTACTTTCTATTGTGCCTTAGTGTTCTTCATCTCTACACCACCGTCATAGGGAATTGACCTTCGATAGGCCGCCCTCTTTGAGGTTTCCTGTCCATGGGAAGAAGGCAAGTGCTTTGTAGAAGTTTGAGCTAGAGATCGTTGTCCCTAAAAGATCTGGTCCTATAGCCCTAACAACTCATCAACTAGGTTAGTTTTTGGCATCTCTTATTTTTCTAGTGACTTGAAGTTGATAATTGTAACAAGTTATCTATTTAAGCAAGACAACCGAAGTGGGATAGGCAAGGTTAGGTAGAGCAAAAAAACTTTACTCTATCCCCATCCTACCAATATGTATTACTTAAACGTCTCTTTATCTTAACCCTTACAACATTTATATATCTTTATCTTTGTATGTCTTTAGCATCCTTACAGCGTGTTTGCATTATATATCAAGTTTCTGGATTATATAAGTCTTAGCTTTTACATCTTTATCTTAACCCTTACAACATTTGTAAGTCTTAGCATCCTTACAACGTGTTTGCATCATATAGCAAGTTTCTGGATTATATAAGTTTTAGCTTTTACATCTTTATCTTAACCCTTACAACATTTGTAAGTCACTTTATCTCAACCCTTACAACATTTGCAACTTTACAGCGTGTTTGCATTTACACGTTTTTGCATTTAATTGGCTTGGAAACTGAAACTATTAGTGATTTATTAAGGTGTCAAAATCTAGCAAAGACATCCCTTTAAAATGTCTATTAAATTGCCAGTCTTATATATTTTCCTGTTAGTTTTCTTCCTATCTACTAATGAGTAACATATAGCTGGGTGGGTCATATGCTAACCATTCATCGGTCACTTGCATTTGTATATCCAATTACATCAGTTTTTATAGAAACAATTACATCAAATTATCTTGTAACATTAATAATTGGTGACCATTGCAGGATTTAAAAATATCCTGATAACTTAAATAATTTGATAGAATTGCAAGATTAGAAATTATGATTTTTAAAATTAATAATTGGATGCACTTGTAGGGAGTATAGTCAAAATCCTTTTGAAAGTTTTTCCTAGATGAAAATATAAATTAACCATTGATTGTTAATTAATTTTATGGTTGCTTTAGACGAATACACTGAGTTTTGTCTACTAGTTGTTCATTGAAGTGTCTTTGTGCATGATTTCATTGAAGTGCATGATTTAGCATGATTATAGTGGCAAAAACATAAAAAAAAATATTTGCAGGCATATTTTCTGATTGGGGTTCAGCTAAACAAGTTGTGCTTCGTTGGTCTTGGATTATCATATACCATATAGAAGTTGCATTGGTGGTTATAAGCTAATCTAAGTGAAACAGGATGTGTTTATTTTTTTTTCTATCAATATTTGTATTTATGCAATGCATTTTAATTGGATAGACCAAAATAAGTATTCTATCTATTTTATCTTTTGTACTTGTGTAAATATGGAGACTGGCATAAGTTAGACATGTTATATTTTGTTACGTTTTCATAGTTTTAATTATAGTGCTTTGATGTTTTTCTTTTGATGCATGCATGCTCTGACCACAGTTTGCTATTTATCACATTTCTTTTCTTTTAGATTAAAAAGTCAATGGTTTTGATGGCTGATTCTGCAAATATAAAGAGTGCATCTGGTGGTCAAATCGTAGCCAATTCAAAAGCTCACATGGCTAAAGTACAGAGAGTAGGCTCTCCAAAGGTCTAAGGTCCTTCCTAAACATCAAGGCTACAATGAAAGAACTTTGTCATAGAGAAAAAAAAGACCACCCATAGCTAACTCTATATCTATCATAACACCACTAGTTCAAGTTTACAAGCAATTAGGTCAAGAATACTTCTTCATGAATTCCTAGATATCTAGGCTATTTAATAGTTTACTGAAAAATGTATGCTCCTACTAAACTACTATACTATATGTAATGCCTGTTGTTGAATTCTCTAATTTAATGGCTATGGAATAGGTTTGGAAAACATGTCTAAATTTAACTAGACGCAGATGTATGAAGATTGTTGTTCAAAAGACATTTTCTGTCAAATGTTGGCTTTGTTTTATCTTCCTTTAGACTTGATTAACTAATTTATTCCCTGAAGTATTCTACACAAATTATAGGTGGTGTGCATGCTTCACCTGCAAGTAATCTTGGTAATTGTTAATGTAATTATCGTATCTTGGGCATATAGATTTTGATTGTCTGCTTTGCTTTATGAGGCTAAAAGGAAAAGAGGATTATTATATCTTTGTTAAACAAAAAAATTTCTTACCCATGACATCTCTTATGAGCATCCATTGTCACTTATTTGCTTATCATGTGGTATTAAATCTTTTCTTATTCTTAATATTCCTCTCCATGAAAATTCTTATATGAGGCAATATGCGTATCATATAATCCTTCTTGTTTAAGTTGAACTTTGATATACCTTACCTTCCTTAATGAGAAAGTTATTTTTCTTTATTTATTATCAATATAGTTTTTTATCAGTGCATCCAAGTTCAAACAAGTTCAAAATAAATCTTCTCTTCCCTTTTCTTAACAAATACCATCATTTTTGTTTCAGGTAGTTTTGAAGGAACACTTGGTTCTAACTTTGTTTAGAGATGAGGTAGGTAAGCGTTGTACTATAGTATATTTGGGTTAAAATTTCTAAGCAGATTTTAACATTTTTCATATAGTATGATCTATTACATGAAGATTATCAGCTTTATCTTCTTCCAAGCATTTTGGAATCCAAAAAGTTAGCTAAATCTGGACGAGCGAAACACAAGCATGCAGATTTGGAATATAATGTGGCAAAACAAGTTGAGAAGATGATAAGGTTTGTACTTTAAATAAATTGCATTCATATACCCTAACATTTTAACTTATATTCCTGTACTTTTCTAGATACTTAAAGGATCTTAGCATGCAACTATTTTGAGTCTGCTTACTTTAAAATTTTTCCTTGGCTAAATTTTTCCTGAGCATGCAAATATTATTGATGAAACCTCCCGTAATGTTTATATATAACATCCGTCTATTAGTTAGTTTCTTAGATCATATATTTTTCATTACTTTGTCATTACCTTATAATTACCTTACAGTTACCTTTACACATACTTGAAGAAAGGAAAAAGAGTTGAGTATGTGTCATTTGTGGATCCTAGTCACATACCTACATGCGGTGTGGGTGAAGAAGGCAGTAAATTGACAGTATGTATTGTGACAGTGGGGTCAAGATATATAATGCATCAAGAAATATTTCAAAAGGACCAGGTGTTAAACAATTGACAGTATGTATTGTGACCATGTATTTAGACAACAATTAATAATTTTTATTTTTTGGATTGTAACTTCTTGCATGACATTTCCAATTTTATTAGGGTAATTTTAAACAAAATGGTGGTGTTGAATATGAATATTGTGTGATGCAGTACATGAAAGAGATAGTCTTGGATGAAGATTCACAATTGGAGAGAAAGGTGAATTTCTTCTTTATGAAATATTTTCTTTATAAAATATTGAGTCATTTTTTATTGATCCTCAAACTTTTGTTAATGTTTCAGTTTGCAACATCAAAAAATAAACAGTATTGCAATCAATCTCAGTATGATGAAGTCAGAAGTGAATGGAGCAAATTCGTCTACTTCTATGTGGTTGCCTAAGTGTAGGCTGTGATATAAATTTTAGACATGTATTTAAAGATTTGTGGATACAAAAGTTTTTGGGTTATGGTTAAACATGACTTTTATGAATACACTTTTGGATTGTATTTGATATATATTTGTGATATATTTGTTTAATTTTGGTGGTAAAAAATATTGTGTTTTAGTAAAATATTTTATTATATATTTTTATCAATTAAAATTTTAATGTAGTAAAATATGGTCAATTACTTTAATACTATAAATAAATGATGAAGTAATACAACCAAAAAGACTTCCCTAAATTTAAATAGTGGTGTAGTTAAAGAAACTATTTACTTCACTACTGATCAAATTTATGAAGTAGTTTGTTTAAATTACTTCATTATATTGAATTTTTTGTTGTAGTAAAATATACTCAATTACTTCTATACTACGATGAAGTAATACAATAATAAATACTTCAATCAAGACAAATTATGCAGAAGTAAAATTAAACATTTACTGCACCAGAATTCAAAAATTGTGAAGTTGTATACCTATTTTACTTCGACAAAAACGAAACGTATGAAGTAATAAATCATCAACTACTTCGGTCATTTTATTGGTCTCGATGAAGTAATAGAGTTTTTTTACTTCGAAAACGGTCTGATTTTGAACCGGTTTTGGACCGGTGATAGACTTCGGTAAATGTGTGGTGAAGTAAAAAATTAACCCTTTTACTTCACGTGCGTCTACTTCGGTAATTATCTACCTATTACTTTGGATAATATCCGAAGTCTATTATCGATTTTCACATAGATATCCGAAGTCTATTATCTATTAATTTGTATATATGTTTCTTAGTAACTTTTGCCATGAAACTTACTTAGGTTTTTTCATGCTTTAGGCCACTTAAAAACCTAGCTAAAGAATGGTAGGTTTCGGCCATGAGAAAAAAATAAAAGAAAAAGAGAAAAAGAAACCTAGAAAGTCTAAGACACAATTCATATGTATACTCATTATGCTTGTCCTTATACATGCTATGAAACTTGTATAAATTCTCATGCTTTTAGGCTATTTGAAGCAAGTTTATATTCTGTGAGTTTCGGCCAAGTATGGTTTAAAAGACCTAGAGGCCTTAGAAATGAAACCAAATGTGTTAAAAGTACTTCTTATGAAAATAGGATAATGTGTTGATTGTTTCACATGCTTGTATAATTTTTCCATGACCTAAATGAACCCTTGAATGTTTCGGTCATGAAGGAATAGATGCCCTAGAAAGCCTAGGACTTAAATTAAATATGCTCATGTCACTCTACATGAAATATGATAAGTAGAAAGCCAAGGTTCAATTGCTATATGTTGTTTTATGACCTAAAATGATGGTAGGGTATGTTTTCGGCCATAACTATTGGATGATGCCTTGTATGAATTTATACATAATGTTAGTCCAAGTTCACATGCTTGTATGCTTGTTTGTAGCCCTAATGAGAACTTGTTAAATTTCGGCCATGACATATGTTAAGGGCTTAAAGAACTTAGGAACTAATTCAAATGTGTCAAATGTGTTTACCTTGTTCCTTGGTAAAAAAAAAAATGTTATAAATATGATTTAAAGTTGTCCATGCTTTTATGTCATATGGAACCTTGTTTCACACCTTAAGGTTTCGGCCATATGAAATTAGGGACTTGAGGAACTTAGAAACTAAGTTAATCATGTTTATAATGCTTCCTATGAAAATGTTATGATGATAATTTAGGTGCCACATGCTTGGATGTTGTGTTTAACCTAAATTGAGCTCTAAAGGGTTTCGGCCACAAGGGTTTAGGAAGCTTAAAACCAAGATAAATATGATACCATGTTTCCTATGATAGGATAATCACAAGATACACCCTTATGCTTAATATGTATGCTTGTGATTTATGACTTATGATATGATATGCATGCTTTCATGATATGATATGCTTTGTGCTTAAAATATGCATGCTTATGTTATGATATGTGGTTAAATTATGCATGCTTTAATGCTATGTTTAGTGATTAAAATATGCATGCTTTCATGATATGTTATGTGGTTAAATCATGCATGCTTGATGATATGCTTTATTCTTAAGATATGCATGTTTTTATGATCTATGCCTAAGTGATGCATATTGTTATGACATGATGTATGCCTAAGTGATGCATACCTTTATGATATGATGTATGCCTAAATGATGCATACCTTTATGACATGATGTATGCCTAAGTGATGCATACCTTTATGATATGATGTATGCCTAAGTGATGCATACTTTTATGATATGATGTGTGCCTAAGTGATGCATTTTTTTATGATACATGATATGTATGACATGTACTTTACTTTATATGTGAGTGGCTTGTACCAAGGGTGGGCTCCATAAGCGCCCCGGGGACTAAGGACCTCGTTAGGGATGGGCTCCTAAGTGCCCCTAGGACTAAGGGCCTAGTATGTTTGCCTTGTAGGGTTCAAGACTTGCTACCTTGGACCTACAAGGTTGCGCGCAATATGTAAGTGGTACATAGCCGGGATACCCCTTATGTTGAGATTACTTTCAAGTATATATGTAAAAGAAAATGGTTTTAAAGATCATGAGACATATACATGTTTTTCGGATACATGTTTTCCAAAATCATATTGCATACACCATATGATTATGCTATGTTTCATGTTATCCTCTTGATTATGATATGCCATGATAAGGTATGATTATGTTATGTTCATGCTATACCTTATAGACATGTTTCGGCCATGGATTTGTTGATGCTTGATATATAGATTTCGGCCATAGATATGATGATGCCTTGATGTACATGTTTCGGCCATAGTATGATGCTTTGATATACATGTTTCGGCCATGCTTTGATATACCATAATACTTGTTTGTTATGCCATGTCTAGCTATGGTTTATGCAATGCACTATGTATATGTTTCGGCCATGGTGATGCTTGATATGCTATGACTAGTTGTGATTATATTATGATGCATGATATGCTTGAATAGAATGCTATGTTATGCCATGATTAGTTGAGATTATGACTTGTTGATGCATTCTTGATTATGTGCTGATTGTTGGTTTTAGTGAGTAGGAAAGGAACTTACTGAGCCATGAGTGCTCATAGCTAACTTTCCTTGTACCACAGATAAAGGAAAAAGCTGGATGAGTTAGAGGAGCAGCAGGAGGGGCAACGAAGATGTGTGTGGCAGTGGCTAGGCAACCAAATAAATAAGAACCTGCTTAAAGTTTCTTTAAAGAACTATGCATTGGTATTTTATGACTTGTGATACCTAAACATGTGTGGCTTGACATTATGGTTCCACTGGATTTGATGTTATGATTTTGATGCCATGTGATAGTATAGTTCAAAAGAAATTTAAAATAAAAGTTTTATTAAAACTATGAAAATTATTTTAAGTCTTCCGCTGTTTTAAAAAGAAAAATTTATACGTAGAGTATCGTAGCCCCGCCCCTTAGGGTTAGCAGGGAGGGCGGGCGTTACAAACTCCCCCAAATAAATGCTCAAAACTTCTGTCATTACACCAATAATGACTTGAAATCCCTGAACCTTTAGGAAACCCCAAAACTTAAAGTTTTGAGGTTTAAAAGATTCAATATTGAAACCAACCTCATCCTAAACTTCAATCTAGTGTTGGTTAACCAATTCTCCTTGTTTTCATCATGAAAACTACCCTTAAATCTATATAAATATATTCCAAGGGGTTAGGAGTGGTTAAAGAGGCTAAAAATGGCTTAAAGTGCTGAAATCAGACTTCCCCAGCCAAAATTAGTATTTTCAATCGATTGGGTTAAGACTCAATTGATTGAACTTGTTTCAATCGATCGCTCGATCGATTCCGCGAGCTTCTATTTGCGAAAAAACTATGTGAATCAATCCACTGATCGATCCAGGCTTGAGTGAATCGATTGGTTGATCGATTCAGCGAGCTTCTGCTCATAAGAATACTCTTCTCAATCGATCGGCTGATCGATTGAGCCTAACCAATTGATTACTCGATCGATTGAGTCTGACCAATCGATCACCCGATCAATTGGGTTTCTGACTTTCTGAAATTGAATTTCAGCCGAAATTCAGAAATGCCCTAAAAATTTCACAAAATTATAAAAATTATGAAACTTCTTGTAGTCATTATTTAAGGCATATACTATCACAAAAAAATAGTTTTCTAAGAAAATACTTCCTATTTTCAAAGATTGACACAAACTTGAAAACTTTTTAAAGTTTCAATGTTTTCTTCTAGTTTGTGTTCAACTTTTCAATGATGATTACTATCAAAAGATAGCATTCACCAAGGTTTTCCAAAAGCATTTTTAAATCATTTTCAAAACCAATTTTCAACCATGTTCTTTGGCCTCAATGCACATGACTTGTATATTAACTTTCCCAATGATTATATAACACATAACTATATGTTTTTGATGAAATCAAAACTTAAATAGATACATTAAATCAACATCTTGAGTCTTGTTCATCATTCTAACATCTCACTTATATTTAATGTGTACTAAAACACATACAAGTCAAATTATAGTCTTTGTGAGATGTAGATTTTAGTTTTGCCCTAAACTAGGGATCATGCATATCTATCTAGGCATTTTAGAAATTATGAACATCCACCTAGGATGTCACTTGTTAGTAAATGTCATTGTCCTTAATTACAAGTGATCCTGTCTGAAATCTGTGAAGTGGTGTGCTGGCTCTGATGAACAATGATCCTTGATGATGATAAACTCCTGGAGACCTAAAAGAACCTCTCCATGATCCTGCGAACAGCAAGACAAACCAACAAAGTGTTAGTGACCTAAGTCCGGGGTGGGGATCCCTGGCTAGGCCCTTTGACGCTCAAGTCAGTTTTTCTCTCAAGGGTGGAAGAAGAAGAAGAAGAAAAAGAACAGTAACTTAAGTACTTTGAAATAGAGTTTAGATGCTAGAACTTGCCTACCTTGCCAACGGAGAGGATCTCCCTTTTTACACTACCTCATGTGACCTCCGTAGTCATGAAGTAGTCCCCTATTTGTTAGGATTTGTTTGGAGATGAAGTCATCTCCCGAGCTTCATGCAATAATCATTTTAAGGAATCTTTTTTGTTCCCCATATATACCTCTTTTGTCATTTATGACTCATATTTACGATGAGATGTGCATATGAACATGTCATTATAATTGAAAAAGCTTCTAGAAGATATTTCCCGCCAAGTTTATCGGGTTATCATACTCATATACTTTTGTTAAGCATGTTTCGACTGATCATTCAAGTCAGTCATATATATATTGAGAATACCTCCTACTAAGCATGTTTCGGCTGAGAATGTTTATGAACTTTAGGAGGTTGAGTGCCTTTATGTTCGGTTAGACTTTTTCTAGCCGAATGCATACTGACCATAAGCTGCCGGCCGGTAATATACCATAAGCTGTTATAATGTTAAGTACCTTAATGCTTGGTCAGGCTTTGCCTGACTGAGCGTGTGCAGGCACACATTGGTGCCCGCTCAACCTTCCCTCGGCTACTAATATACTAAGAGTTTCCATAAGGCTAAATGCCTTTGTGCTCGGTCAGGTTTTGCCTGACTGAGCGCGTGCAGTCACTCATTGGTGCTCACTCGGCCTTTACTTGGTCGATAATATACTAAGAGCTTCTATAAGACTAAATGCCTCTACGCTCGGTCAGGTTTTGCTTGACCAAGCACGTGCAGACACTCATTGGTGCTCACTCGGCCTTCACTCGGACGGTAATATACTAAGAGCTTCTATAATGCTAAATGCCTTTACGCTTGGTCGGACTTTGCCAAACCAAGCGCATGCAGGTAGACATTGGTGCCCACTCGGCCTTCACTCAGCCGGTAATATACTAAGAGTTTTCATAAGGATAAATATCTTTACGATCGGTCGGGCTTTGCTTGACCAAGTGCGTACAGGCACTCATTGGTGCCCACTCGACCTTAACTCAGTCGGTAATATACTAAATGTCATACATAAGGATGAATGCCTTTACGCTTGGTTGGGCTTTGCTCGGTCGAGCGTATATGAGCATACTGGTTCTCGCTCGGCCTTCGGTCGGCTAGTAACATGCTGAGGACTATCTACAAGGCTAAGCGCCCTTATGCTCGGTCAAACTTTGCCAAACCAAGCGCATATACGCGCACTAGCTCTCTCTCGGCCTTCGATCAACCGATAATATGTTGAGAGCTATTTATAAGGCTAAGTACCTTTATACTCGGTTGGGCTTTGCCTAACTGAGCGCGCGAAGGCACTTTGGCTATATACCTCTCTTACCTTTCTCGATCCTGACTCCTTCATTTGATAGGTCATCTTATCATAACACGTATCACTAGCCTCCCCTTCAAGTCTAGTCAAAGGAGGTATGGCCGACTAACTAGACTCAAAATTTCAATTTTGTTTGTTTGCTCTGTTTGCCTAAGTCATTATTTATTCTTTTTTTTTCTCTTTTTATACTTTGAGAATCAAGCAATTTTTCAAAATAGTCTCTTTGGTAATTGGTCCTTCAACGGAAAGAGAATGTTAGAGGTGCTTGAAGATATGACGTCTAGGCATATGATTTGGCCTATTCTGTCTATCATAAATGCCCCTTTATGGGTGATTGTCACTTGACCATTTTTTTTCTATTTCTTTGGAGTAACTTTTAACATGCTTCTTTATTGACGCCCTATCACATGCCCTTTAGCAAATCAACGCCTTTCCCATCGTGAGTCGTTTCCTTTTGATGGAGATCCTTACACCCTCTTAAACCCTAACTCTTTTTTTTTACTTCTTTACTCTTCGTCTTCCTTAACTCATTTTCTGGCACTTCTCTTTTTCGATCTTCTTCAACATTATGTGCTTCTTCATCTTCCCTGACCTTCTTTTGTTACCTTCCAACCTTAAGGACCTAGTAAGTTACCTATCCCTTAAGTGTTTATATTTTTCCCCATAGTCGAGGAGCCACTAGTTCTTTGGAACGCTCTGACTTATTTCTCATTTAGCACTGATGATCGAATTTCCATTCACACTCAATATGAAATACCTAAATAATATCGCATTTGGGTCCCGCAACCTGATGCTCATCCCTATCTCCCTCCTGATAGCTGTGTTACCTTCTTCAAAGACTAATTAGCAGCAGGCTTACGTTTCCCTGTTCCTCGATTCTTGTCAGAAATAAGCCAATATTTTGGTATCCCTTTACAACAATTTGCCCCAAATGCTTTTAGATATCTATGTGGGTTATGCATGTTATTCCGCCTTTTCAATATTCCTCCTACTCCACCAAACTTCATGTTTTTCTATCCCAAAAAATCAAAACCAAGAGTATTTCTGTTTCAGTCTCATCCTAAGATGGTGTTCTTCACAGAAATGTCTTCCTCCAATAAGGGTTGAAAATCTCGTTTTTTTTTCATAAAATTTCCTAGACATGTTACATGGTCTACCACATGGCAAACTTCTTCCCCTCCTCTTCCTAATGTAAAAGAACTTCATCAACAATTGGCCTTCTCTAATTATTACAATAGATTACTTGGTCATCGCTTTTACATCCATAAATGGCTACGTAATGATCTTCTCTACCATTTTGACATGAGCCCTATTTAAAAAAGATTGCAATGTTCCTTTGGTAAGTCTTTACACTTCAACCATCACTCTTTTACTAACTAAAACACTCCTTTTATTTGTTGTATTAGATGCTATATTTAGAGCTTTGGTTGACAAGGAAATTCTCCTGGAAGAGGAGACGTTATTAGCCAAGGAACGAGAGTTCAATGCAGATCTTAACGCTACATCAATTCCAGCTTACGATGCTACTTTGCTTGAGCTCTCTGCCCAACCTAAGCTCACTTCTAGTTCTTACACTACTTTTGGGGAGACATCCACAAGTTTACCTCCCCTACTAGAAGACGCCCCTTTGGAGCCACCAGAGCAGGAACTAGAACCTACTCCCTCAAGAAAACGCTCTGGGCGGAGGTTAACATTAGCGCCCCTCCTCAAGAAATAGATTATCTATGCTCCTGAGGATATACCTACAGGAGATATCCCACCTCCTTCTCTAAAACCCACCCTCTCTTCCTTATACCTTATGCTTGCTTCCCCACCTATTGAACCACCAGAGGATCCTTCCCTTCCAAGTGCCAATTTGGATCCTGAGTTTATGATGATCTTTCCAGAACCAATTCCTTTACTTAACAAATGAACTCAGGGTCCACCTAATCTTCTATTCTCTCCTGTTTCACTTCACAACTCTCTATCATCCTCCTCCACATCTTCTTCCACCCTCCCAATATTATTTATTTATTTTTTTTGGGGGTCTTTTGAGAAAACTAAGGTAACATGCCCTTCGTCCCTTTTTCTTTTTTATTAATGCACTCTAACACCAACTTTACTTTCTACAGCAGTGGGTCGTTAATATGAGTGTGGCCCACCAATTATATGATTTGTCTCAAGAAAACAACACACTCAAGCAGAAAACCCCTGAAGCTTCCCCTTCTCATGCCTCTAGAGAATTAGCAAAGTTATCTAGCCAGCTAAAAGAGACTCGCAAACTTCTGGAGGCAGAATTTAAGAATCTGAATCAATGGAAAGCCTCTGCAGAGAGTTTTGAGTCTCAAGTTAAATCAGAGGCTAACCTTCGTGCTGAGCTAGCATCCAAACTAGATAAATGTACTACAGAAAATGCTCAATTATCTTCTCAATTGCAAGCACTGAAGGATGCTCATGCTTTAGAATTGGCTGCCAAGGACTCTGATTTACTATCTAAGGCTTTTGAGCTAGACCTTCTACATTCATCTTTAAACACAGTTCAGGCAAATATTTCTTCCAAAGAGTCTGAATTGAAAGCCCTCAAGATGCTTTGGCAGATTATAAAGCGGGTGAAGATGAGAGATTTGAGAAGAGAAAAAGAATACTATTAAAATCTCTTGAATTCAATGCTCCCATTGCAGTCTCGATTGCCAGAGCTTTCACTCATGGGGCTGAGGGGGGGGGGGTATAAAGAAACAAAAAAACAAAGGGCATTTAACTTCGAACCCTCCGACTAACTTCCTCGATCGTCGACAACTACTTGACACCATGCCCCCTGACTTGTTCCCTAAGCTAATCTAGTTTTTGATCTAATTAACAACAGATTTTTATGATGTAGAACAATTCTGAATGTTAACCCTTTCGCAATTTGTTTCTGTCCTTACTTGTTGAGTAACCAAAAATTTGTGTGACATTATGTAGATTGTAGTTGATTTGGTTTTATTATTAACGGGTTGAATTACTATTTTCAATCAGAGTTTATGTTCGGATTTGTTTCATTATCTTTAGGGTTACTATTTATTAATCTTCCTACAAGTAGACTATCCTTATTTTAATCTATACCTCATTTCTTGATAACAATTTTTGTCTAACCTTTACCGGCCGAGCAAGTTCACTTCTATATTTAATTTCATTCAAACTTAATACTCGACCGGTCTTTAATGACCAGTCGAGTTTATATACATATATCTTTAACTTATTTTTAGACTCGATCGACCAACAATGATTGACCGTGCTTATATATATATATATATATATATATATATATATATATATATATATATATATATATGCTAAACTAGTCCTAAAATTTGATCATTTGGTAATGACTGACCGAATTCATAATACATGTGTTGGTGCGATTAGCACTAATGGTCTAACTCAGATTTTGATGAATGACAAATTAGGTTAAGTTAGTTTCATTATGATCTAGCACTTTAACTAAGTGTGCAGGAGAAGCCCAGACTGGTCGACGGGTTGACCAGATGTCTAGAACGAAGTCCAGCTAGGTCAATGGGTCGACCTGATAGCTAGCACAAAAGCCCAGACTAGTCGACGGGTTGACCGGATGTCTAGCACGAAGTCCAACCAGGTTGACGAGATGATCTGATAGCTGGCGCGAAGTCCAGACAGGTTGACGAGCTGACCGAACGTCTGGCAGGTGAGTTAAGGTAAGTTACTGGAGGAGAATGACTGTGAGGACGCGTTCTTGGGTAGGGAACTTAGGCATCGATCCAAATTAGATCTATTTTAGAAATCTAGGTTGAGATCGTGACTAGATTCTGGTCTCGGGGAGACGGAATCTAATTACTATTCTTTTTCTATTGTGCTAACTTCTGTTTTGCAGAGTAGTTTAAACTATTATTTTTGCCTCAGACTAACTCTTTCTTGTAGGAGAAGGAGATTCTGGAGAAAGGTGGTCTTGGCACCCGGAAGGGATCCAGGCGCCCGGAGTTGGTCCGGGTGCTCGGAACTGGTCCGGGCGCCCGGAACTGGTCCGGGCGCCCGGAAGGCAAATTTTATCCCTTTATAGTCGTTGCACGTGGAGCTCACTGGTTGGCTGGGCTACGTCACAATCCAGGAGCTCGAAAGGGATCGGAGCGCTCAGAGCCTCCTATATAAGGAGGGTGAGTCTTGAAGCAAAAACAACAACACCATCTGCTCTACTACGCTGTGCTCTTGCGACACTGCTTCTTCGACAACCTGCAACTCAAGTTCTGTTTATTGTTGTCGGTATTGTTCATTTTTTTAATAGTTCTTGTACTCAACTTTGTAAACCTGTTTTCGAACTATTAGTGATTTCCCAACGAAAATACTCAACGAGTGCGGACCTTGGAGTAGGAGTCGACCAAGGCTCCGAACCAAGTAAATTGGTTTGTGCTAGCATTGTTTTATTTTCATTTTTTCGCTGCGTACTCGCTTCAAATTTTTTGATCGATATTCACTCCCCTCTATCGACTTTCATGATCCAACAACAAGAAGTATATAATATTTAATCTCTTTCAGGATCTCAGAATTTTTAAGTTCAACCTTGGTAATGGTTTTAATATCTCGGGAACGTAACCTTTTGTATCGGCTCACAATACTATTTCCTTATTGGTGACACACGTGGCTATGACGTTGGATATATACCTATCTCATTATGTCCTCCGCCTTATCAATTCATCAAACGACTCCTCTTCGGTCCCACTTTTCTTATCACCTTAATCTAACATTTCTACTTGAAACACCTTTTTCGATACCCTATTAAGGCTTTTGAAGAGAAAAGAGAGGAAAATCCCTAACACTTCATCTTTTTCCTCTAGTTTGTGTAATCTCTTATACTTCACCTTCCGCTAACTGTCCTTGTGTTTACTACTCCTTCCTATTAATAATGTCAACTTCCGATGAGTGGTACACTCAATGCTCTTCCAAGTTTACTGCATAGGAAGCTTGTGAGCTTCAATGGAACTATAACTTTCCTCTATACCTGGCCACCCCTACTTCCAGGGATCATCCTCATATTCCTCCTTTAGAGAATGTGGTTATTTTTTGGGAATAGGTTTTATGTGGTTTCAGATTTCCCATTCATCTCTTTTTTGTTGATGTTAGTAGGTATTTTTGACCTTCCCCTGAATCAACTCATCCCTCAACCATTCTCTATTATGGTTAGTTTTATTGTCATTTCTCGTTTACTTGATTTTCCTTTATCTCTTTGGTTATTCCATCACTTTTTCATTCCTTGTCAAGTGGAAGAAAGCATTTTGAAGTTTCAATCACACCCTAAAACCACTTTGTTCCATAGAATTCCCCCTCGAGGAGAATGGCGGGATAACTTTTTTATGCATCTTCCTTCTCCACCGCCATACCTGTAACCTGGCATCGAAATCTTTCCCCTATTCCCCAATTAGGCGATATCTTCGAAGATCACATCCTTCATTCTTCTATGGGGAAATTAAATAGCGCAAAGTTTAACTTGCCTGCCCTAATCGCCAAAGCCTTATTATTTTCTTTTGGTATTAGAATAGCCGACACAACCTTGGATGTCTCCTTTAGTAAGATTATTTCCCTTACACATGTTTTTAAGCATCATAATATTGTTCCTAACATGAATTTCTCTTTTTTCCAGCTAATATTGTCCTTCTCGCTTTCATGTACAAGAATACTCGACTCACAAGAGTAGTCTTGACTAGAATAGGGGAAGAATTATTAAGGGATCATCGTCTCAATCACCCTTCCTCATCTCTTGGTTTACTACCTCCATCTGAGTAATCTCAAGAATCATCCAGCTCATCAGATCAGGAAGGTCCCTTTGTTGTGAAGCGTAAAAAGCCTCGTGCTTCCTCCCCATGTCTACTTTCTTCCACCATAGCTACTTTTGAACAAATTCCTATTACTTTTTCCGAAATCTCCCACAGCAAAGGTAAGGAACCTGCCCTTCCTACACATGCTCGCTCTAATTTTGCTCTGAATATGATGAGGCCACGACTTCTTATTCCTATGTCTATTGATATTCTTCCAACTGTTCCTTCACTTGAGGAAGCACCAACTATTCCTGCGGCTTCATTGCCCCTTCTTCCGGCTCTACCTTCTTCTTCCACCAAGACTTGTGCCAAAAGAACTTCTTGCAGGAGATCAATTACCTTCAGACCTATTAGAACATCCACTGAACAAGATTCTTTATTAGCTAGCCTTTCATCTCCTGATCCCTCTCCACAGGGTTCTAAACTTCCTCCTTCCTCTTCTTCACCATTTACAACTTCCACCAGCTCCTCTATCCTTTTCAAACAATCTCATGGGCTACCATCTCAACTTGGTCAAACTTCTATTCCCACCTCATATGGACTACAACTAAAAGGATCATTAGTTGAGTCCTGGTTACAGTCGCAAGTGCATATGAAAAGAAATACAATATCTAAATGTGTTGATGATCATAGTCGTCAAGCTACTGCGATAAGTTTCTGACTAAACTTTCTTAATTGGTAACCACAAAATATAATCATGTTGTTATTCTATTCAGCTCTATGCTTCAAGCCTATATTTGAACAAGGTAGTTGAGGATTTAGAAAGGACTAACCAAACTTTGAAAGATAAAGTGGAGGAGTTACAAGCTACTTCCAACCTCCCTAATAATGAACTCATTTAGCTACGGGATAAGGTGCATTCATAGACTGAACTCATCGCTAGCTTAGAAAAAGACCTACAAGACTACTGTCAATTGCTACAGTCTCGAGAAGAAGAAAAGAAAAACTTAGAACTACAATTACAAGGACTTAATTCTAAGCTTGATGTTGAAAAGTCCTTAAAAGATAAAGCTCTTTCGGATGTTGCTCACAAAAGCGCTCTTCTAGACCAATTACAGCTGTCCTATAGCTCGAAGTCTCCTGAGTTAGCCCCAGAGTTAGCTTCTAAAGATTTTTCCTTGTTTCAGCAACAAGAAGGGTTGCAAGCCCAAGACTTGCAGATTAGCTCACTTTTGAAAGAACTAGAGGAGGCTAAGGCAGAGAAAGCTACTTTGCAAGGGGGAAAAGGACAACCTACAATATGAATTTCAAGCATATAAGACAAGTGAGGAAGGGCACTGGTAGAGCAAGCGTAGATCCTATTTGGATTCTCTTGAGTTTGGTGGAGAATACACTTGGCGCATCGTAGGAACCCTTACCCATTCTGTTGGAGGGGTAGTTCAACAATTAAGAGAAGGGGATACCTATCAAGAGAACCTCCTCCCTTGTTCGTAGATCGTCGATGACTTAACTAGAAGCTTTCAAGAGACTTTCTAAGCAAATTTGAGTGAACTTGGGATCTTGTATCAATATTTTTTTTATTATTTCATCACTACTATATACTACTTATTGTTTATCAAATGTTAATGAAAATTTACACTTACCTGTCTTTCCTTGTGTAACTTCCCTATCTTTAGAACCACCCCAATGTTCATATAAATGAACTTTTTTAATATACTCGTCATATGTAGAGAAAACCCATAGAAAAATTATAATCGAAGGAAGTAGATCTCATAGTCACCTTTTGAGTGATATATAATGTTGAATGAACTTTTTTTGATGATCCCCGGGTTTGTATGATGAGTTAAATGCCTTGCTTATATATATAGCGCAAAGTTTAACTTGCCTGCCCTAATCGCCGAAGGCCTATTTAATTTCCCCATAGAAGAATGAAGGATGCGATCTTCGAAGATATCGCCTAATTAGGGAATAGGGGAAAGATTTCGATGCCAGGTTACAGGTATGGCGGTGGAGAAGGAAGATGCATAAAAAAGTTATCCCAACACAACCTTGGATTGTATGCCCGAGCAAAATTAAACATTTGCGATATAAACGCCCCTTTGGGCTTTCCCTGACTGTATGATGGACCGATCAAATTTATAAATGCGGGTGAGATTAAACATCTACAATATAAATGCTCCGTTGGGCTTTCCCCGACTATATGATGGATCGATCGGATTTGGATGCCCGAGCGAAATTAATTTTTTGCATAATAAGAATGTTGATGCTAAAACCCATGGTTGATCTTAAGGAGGGTTTAAAGTCTCTAGTTCTCCTTAAGGAAGCCTGTCTAGTCACTCCTTAAGGTCCCCTATCGACTATATAATGGTTTAAAGTCTCTGGTTCCCCTTAAGGAAGCCTGTCCGGTCACTCCTTAAGGTCTTTGATCGATTGTATGATGGTTTAAAGTCTCCGGTTCCCCTTAAGAAAGTCTGTCTGGTCACTCCTTAAGGTCTCCGATCGATTGTATGATGGTTTAAAGTCTCCGGTTCCCCTTAAGGAAACCTATTCGGTCACTCCTTAAGGTTCCCGATTGACTATATGACAGTTTAAAATCTCCAATTCCCCTTAAGGAAGCATGTCCGATCACTCCTTAAGGTCCCCGATCGACTATATGACGATTTAAAATCTCTGGTTCCCCTTAAGGAAGTATGTCCGATCATTCCTTAAGGTCCCCGATCGACTATATGACGGTTTAAAGTCTCTGGTTCTCCTTAAGGAAGCATGTCCGATCATTCCTTAAGGTCCTCGATCGACTATATGACGGTTTAAAGTCTCTGGTTCCCCTTAAGGAAGCCTGTCCGGTCACTCCTTAAGGTCCCCGATCGACTGTATGATGGTTTAAAATCTCTGGTTCCCCTTAAGGAAGCTTGTCCGGTCACTCCTTATGGTCCCCGATTGACTGTATGATGGTTTAAAGTCTTCGGTTCCCCTTAAGGTAGCTTGTCCGGTCACTCCTTAAGGTCCCTGATCGACTGTATGATGCTTTAGTCCCTAATTCCCCTTAAGGAAGCTTGTGCAGTCACTCTTTAAGGTCCCCAATCAATTGTAAGATGGTTTAAAGTCTCTGGTTCCCCTTAAGGAAGCCTGCCCAGTCACTCCTTAAGGTTCTCGATCGACTGTATGATGGTTTAAAGTCTCCGGTTCCCCTTAGGGAAGCCTATCCGGTAACTCTGTAAGGTCCCCGATCAACTGTATGATGGTTTAAAGTCTCTGGTTTCCATTAAGGAAGCCTGTCCAATCACTCCTTAAGGTCCCTGATCAACTGTATGATGGTTTAAAGTCTCGGGTTTCCTTTAAGGAAGCATATCCGTTCACTCCTTAAGGTCCCCGATCAACTGTATGATGGTTTAAAGTCTCTGATTCCCCTTAAGGAAGTCTGTCTGGTCACTCCTTAAGGTCCCCGATCGACTGTATGATGGTTTAAAGAGAAGTATATGATCCCTCCAAATAATATTGCCTGCCCCTTTTCTATTACTCATATAAACAATGTTTGTATAAAATATATAAATAACTTACATGCATGTTTGCTAGGTTCTATATGGTTGCAAATGATTAACACTTCAAGGCCATTCAAGTTTTCTCCCTTCTGCATCTTGGAGGTAATCGGAGCCCGATATAAATTTTTATATGATTTTGTATGGTCCTCCCCATTGGGGTTCTAGCTTGTTAACATCTTCAACAAGCTTGATGCGCTTTCATACAAGATCACCTACCTGAAAAAATCTTGGAATAACTCTTTTGTTATAATTTTATCTCATTCTTTGACGATATGAAATGAGCAGGGTTGACGCTTTATCCCATGCTTCCTCTATCAAGTCAAGTTCCATGAGGAATCGATCTGTATTACTATCATCATAAAGCCTTCTTCGATCAAATTCCACTCTGACTTCAATCAGAATCACTGCTTCACCCCCATAAACCAGGTGAAAATGAGTAATTCCTATGGCTTCTCGAGGAGTGGTACGATATGTCCGCAATACACTAGGTAATTCATCTACTCAGCTACCACCAACATAATCTAATTTGATTTTGAGTCCTCTGATAATTTCCCTATTAGTTACTTTGGCTTGTTCATTACTTTGTGGATACACCACAGAGGTAAAAGCTTCTGTGATGCCATAATTAGAATACCATTTTTTAATTTTCTGTCTTGGAATTGCCTTCCATTATCAAAAACTATTTTGTGTGGAATACCAAATCTACAAACAATATGCTGCTATAGAATTTGATAACTGCATGTTCAGTAATTCTAGGCAATGGTTCTGCCTCTACCCATTTAGAAAAATAATCAACAGCTACTAATAAAAATCTCCTTTGAGCAGGTACAAGAGGAAAAGACCCAACTATATTCATGTCCCATTAATCAAAAGGATAAGATATTATAGAACTCTTCAATAGTTCAGTGGGATGATGAGGAATATTTTGATGTTTTTGACAAGGTAAACATGTTCTCACAAGTTGAGCAGCATCTGCTTATAAAGTAGGC
This sequence comes from Zingiber officinale, assembly GCF_018446385.1. Lineage (NCBI taxonomy): Eukaryota > Viridiplantae > Streptophyta > Magnoliopsida > Zingiberales > Zingiberaceae > Zingiber > Zingiber officinale. Next base: position 106,003,098 of record NC_055986.1, read on the forward strand.
CAAAAATACCTAGCTAATAATATCTTTCTAGCAAGAGATCGACCTCCCATATAACTACAACAAGAGCCTTGATGCATCTTTTATAAGATATATTGTATATCATATGATCCAACACATTTAAGTAAAGGACTAGAGAAGGCCTTTTTATATAGATGATCTCCAATCATAGTATACTGGCCTATCCTTTTCTTGAATACTCCAGCTTGTTCTACATCAATGGGTAGAATTCCTTACTGTAAAAATAGAATGATAGGGGTTCTCCAATCACTCTAGATTTCTAGATTGGCATGCTACTCAATACAAGATACTAATAATGTTTGCTCTACTGGTCTATCCAAATTCCAAGGTATAATGGCAGAAGCTAATTTAGCTAATTCATCTGCTGCTTGATTGTCTGCTCGGGGGATTTTCTTTATACTTACTTTATGGAATTTAGTTTTTAATTTGTTAAATGCCTCTGTATATAGCTTGAGTTATTCATTGCTAATTCCAAAGTTACCTATTAATTACTGTGCTGCCAATTGAGAATCAGAATGAATTACCACATGAGCAGCTCCCACATGTTTAGCAACCTGCAAGCATGCTACTAATGTTGGTGGCTCTATACTTCAATCTAACAGATAGCTGTATTTGATCTTCTCTAGGAGATATAAGAAGAATCCCTATTCCACTAACTTGTCGAGTAGAAGATCCATCCACATAGATGATCCAGGTTTCCTCTATTTTTGAACTTGGTATTTTTTTTATGAAATCCACCAAAGCTTGAGCCTTGATGGTCGTCCAAGGCTGATACTATATATCATATTCACTAAGCTCAGTCGTCCACTTGATCAAGCATCCGGATGCCTCTGGGTTAATGAGTACCCGACCTAACCTACTATTAGTAAATACTATAATTGGGTGTGACAGAAAATAAGGACGTAATCTCTTAGCTGCTAAAACCAATCCAGAAGCTAATTTCTCGAGTATCGTATATCGACACTCTGCTCCTTTTAATAAATGACTCAAAAATTATACAAGCAACTATTCTTTTTCTTCCTGCCTCACTAATACAGAACCAACAACATGTTCATTGGCTAATAAGTACATCCACAAGGTCTCTCCTACTATTGGTTTAGCTAGTACAGGGAGAGTAGACAAATATTCTTTCAGCTCCTCAAACGCCTTGCTGTAATTCTCATCCCATTGAAATTTAGTTACTCATGAGAGTATTTTGAAGAAGGGGAGACTCCGATCGGCCGACCGAGAGATGAAGCCGGACAAGGCAGTAATCCTCCCCATCAATCTGTTAGAGTGTATAATAAAAGTCTAGCTTTTGTAAACATTTATTTGTTGAAATAAAAGAATCACATTGGTCAATATCTACATTTATTTGTTAAATGTAATTGTTCAATTAATTTATATAGTAGACAACATGGCGTGTGGTGTCACACACAGAAGATCATGTTACCGGTTCTTTATAAATTATAAACAGTTGCTCACGACTAAGATGGAAAGGAACAAACCATCGGAATAGTCGTAGTGTAATTAGGTATTAGTTTATCTTGATTAATAAATTACACTGGTACACTCTAAGTGTATTGAGTAGGACCATTTTAGGTAAGTTCTTTTTGTACTGACTTTATAAAAGAACTAGACCCTAGTTATTATGGAAGTGTGTGCTCTTAATCCTAATATAATAACAAGCACATATATTTAATATTTATTTCTTTGACTTATCAAAGGGTGAGGTTTAGCTCGATAAATCAATATGTCCGAAAAGTTGGGAAATGATATTACATATAGTGTGTATTGTTGATTATAGAAGGAATCTGTGTCCTAGTTATCTAGGTTGAGAATGTCCCCAAGAGGAGCTCATAAGGATTGCCATGTTAAACCCTGCAGGTGGACTTAGTCCGATATGAAAATGAAGTTGAGTGGTACTACTCTTGGAGCTAGATATTAATTAAGTGAGTTGTCAGTAACTTACTTAATTAGTGGACATTCGTTATCTTAAACATAGGGAGACTAACACACTCATGATAAGAAGGAGCCCATAATGTAATTTGGGATTGGTACGGTAGTGCGATAATAACTCTCTAGTGGAATGAGTTATTATCGATAAACTTGAGTTGTGTGTTCAGGGCGAACACGAGATACTCAAGCTCATCGAAAGGTCAAAACCAATTTCTCCTCTAGGTCCCTGTCGTAGCCTCTTTATAGCCTCAAGTCCATCCAAATGTAAGGTTCTTCTTGGTGTACAAGAAGGGGGCCGGTCCATTGCTTGGTGACCAAGCAATGGTCGGCCACATCCTCTTCTATAGGGGTCGGCCCTATTGCTTGGTGACCAAGCTAGTAGGGGCCGGCCACAATAATTCAAATTAGGAGAGTTGTTTTAAATTTTTAAAATCTTCTCTTTGTAGAAAATTATAAGTTTTAAAAGAGAGATTTTAATTTTTAAAACTTTCCTTATTTGAATTAGGTCACATGTTTTAATAGAGAGTTTTAAAGTTTTAAAACTTTCATTTTTTAACCATCCTCATGGTTTTAGGAAAAAGGAAGAGAAGTTTTAAAAATTAAAATTTTCTATTCATGTTAAAAAAGAAAATTTTATAAGAGAAGTTTTAAATTTTAAAATATGGTTTTAATTTTTAGAAGTTTCCTTTTTTAACTCCTACTTTAGGAAAGAGAGCTTATAAAATTTTATAAGAGTTTTTCTTCTTGTAAAATTTTATAAAAAATATATTTCCTTCCTCTTTAAGGGGGCCAGCCTCCCTTGCTTAGTGCCCAAGCAATGTGGCCGGCCAAATTGAAAAATAAAATAAAATCATCAATTAATTTTTGGTGATTGATTCAATCAAGAGGAAAAAAAAAAGGAAAATAAAAAGGGAAAAGGAAAAACTAGAGGAAGATTTAAATTTTTGTAAAAATTCTTCCCTTATTTGCCTTGGGCAAGTATTATAAAAGAAGGGGTGAGGAGGCTTCATGAGATACAACTCTTATTCTCTTGCTTGGAGGATCTCTTGGTGGCCGGCCCTCTCTCTTCTCCCTTTCCCTTTGCTCTCTTCTCCTTGGTGGTGGTGGTGGCCGGATTTTAGAGGAAGAGGAGGAAAGCTTTTGGGTGGTGTTCATCTTGGAGGATCGTCACCCACACGACGTCTAAGGAGAGGCGAGGAATACGGCAAAAGATCTCGAGGTCATTAGCATACAAAGAGAAGGTATAATTAGCAATTGTTTTCCGCATCATGCTAGTTATTTCTTTTTGTAAGAATTCCAAACACAAGAGGCATTAGATCTAGTTTTTCGAATTAGTTTTTCGAGCTTGTGTTTTCTTCTTTTTTGAATTTGTTATTCGATTGTTCTTTTTGGTTAACCTAGAGTTATTTAAGGAAATTAAATATTAGCTTTCCTTAAAAGGCTTTGTCTAGGCGGTGGTGGTTGCTCCCATATCCAAGAAGGTCATGTGCCTCGCCATACAGTCCTGGAAGTCAATTTTGGAAATTAATATTTAATGGAATTAATAACATAGGTGGATTTAAATCAATAGTGTTAAGTATCGCTTGCGATTCAAATCTAAACCATTAAGAATAGATAAGTTAAATTTGGAATCAATGATGTTAAGTTCCGTCTGCGATTCCTAATTTAACTTCTAAAGAACACAATAGGTTATTTAAGGAAAGGTTTGACACTTGTACAAAAAAAATTTGTACAGTGGAACCGGTACGGTTTCCTAGGACTAACCAACACAATCTTTGTGCTTCCTTTAGGTTCCATGGAGGAGTCAATCCTGTAGTGCTTTTACTTTGCTGGGATTGACTTATATTCCCCATTTGGTCACCATATATCCTAGGAATTTTCCACTCTTGGCTCCAAATAAATATTTACTGGGATTGAGCTTGAGTCTGTACCTCCTCAGGATCCTACAAGTTTCTTCTATGTCAGCACATAAACTAGAAGCCCGTATAGATTTAATAAGTATGTCATCCACATAAACTTCCATGTTTCTTCCATTTTATTTCTAAAAAATCTTGTTCATGAGCCTCTAATAAGTAGCTCTTCAATTCTTTAGAGCAAAAGGTATAACATTGTAACAATAAGTACCTTCAGCAGTTATAAAGTTACCTTTTCCGGATCTGCCTTAGCGAGTGGAACTTGGTGATACCCTTGATAGGCGTCCAACATACTAATAAATTCACATCTAGTTGTAGAATCCACCACTTGATCTATACGAGGTAGAGGATAATAATCCTTTGGGAAAGCCTTGTTGAGATCCCTGAAATCAATACATACTTGCCACTTATTACCTGGCTTAGAAACTAAGACGACGTTCACTTTATCAAGTCCTCCTTGAGATCAGGAGCAAGATCGGACGGGATGTGAGTAGTAGCTTCCGGTCAATCGATTTGTATCTGCACTTCCTCTTTCTCCTCATATACAAGGTGTTGGGATGTATACTATAAGCCTAGCTTTTGTATAAACATTTATTTTTTGAGGTATTTTGAAATGAGAATCACTTTGGTCAAATGTTGAATTTTATATTTATTTATATGTTAATGCAATTGTCCATTTAATTTATATTATAGATAACATAGTATGTGGTGCCACACAGAAGATCATGTTATCAGTTTCTTATAAATTATAAATAGTAGCTCACGATCGAGATGGATAGGGACAAACCATTAGAACGGTTGTAGTGTAATTTGGTATTAGTCTGTCTTGACTATAAAATTACACTAGTACATTATGTGTGTATTGAGCAGGACCATTTGAGGTTGTTCGATTTATACTGACTGCATAAAAGAACAGAACCTCTATTATTATGGATGTGCATTCTCTTAATCCCAATATAATAACAAGCACGTATACTTAGTATTTATTTCTTTGACTTATCAATGGGTGAGATTTATTCGTTAAATCAATAGGCCCGATGAGTTGGGAGATAGTGTTATTTATACGGTGTGTTGTTGATTATAAAAGGAAACTGTGTCCTATTTATTTAGGTTGATGATGTTCCCTTGAGGAGCTCATAAGGTTTATCATGTAAACCCTGCAGGTGGACTTAGACCGACATGATAATAAAGTTGAGTGGTACTACTCTTGGATCAGATGTTAATTAAGTGAGTTGTCAGTAACTCATTTAATTAACGGACATACGATATCTTAAACACAGGGAGGTTAACGCACTCATGATAAGTAGGAGCATATATTGTAATATGGGATTGGTGCGGTAGTTCAATAATAACTCTTTCGTAGTATGAGTTATTATTGATGAACTTGAGTTGGGTGTTCGGGTCGAACACAGGAAGCTCAAGCTCATCAAGAGGCCAAAACCAATTCCTCCTCTCGATCCCTGTTGTAGCCTCTACAGAACCTCGCATTCACTCATTTTATTTTGTTTCCTACGCAAGAAAGGGGCTGGCCAAGCCTTGCTTGGTGCCCAAGCAAGGGACCGACCAAACCAAAAGGAAAAGAAAAGAAAAGGAAGAGAAAAGAAAAGAAAGAAAGAAAAAAAAGGGGAGATTTTTTCTCAACAGAATTAGAGATTTTTCCAAAAAGAATTACGTTGATTCTTTCTTAGAAATTTTTTAAAAAGAATTATATTAATTCTTTCCTGAGAAATTTTTCTAAAAAGAATTATGTTAATTCTTTCCTAGAGATTATTTCTAAACAAAATTCTGTTAATATTTCTCCTCTTTTATCTGGTGCCAAAGGTTATAAAAAGGGAGGAGGCCATGCCACCATAACCTAATCTCTCTTGAGTTGTTTTCTCTTGCTTGTGGCCAGCACCTCATCTCTTCTTTTCTCTCTTTTCTTTTCCCCTAGGGCCGACGCTCACCTCCTCTCTTCCTCCTAGGGTCGGCGCCCCACCTTCTCATCTCTTCCTCCCTTTCCTCCCTCTAGGGACGACGCATATCTCCTTTGGTGGCTGGAGCTTGGAGGAGGAGAAGAAGAAGAGAAGAACCACCCTAGGTGGTAGGCGGTTTGGAGGAGAAGAAGAAGAAGGAGGCGCCCCTTTTCTTTGCATTTTTTGGTGGTAGGTGGCTTGGAAACAAAAAAAGGTTTGGATGGTTTGTCTTGGTAGATCGTCACCCACACGATATCCAAGAAGAGGAGAGGAATACAGTAGAAGATCAAGAGGATTTTGTCTACAAAGAAAGGTACAACTAGTTATTTATTCGGTAGCGCAACTAGTTTTATTTTCTTTGTATGGATCCTAAACACCAACACAAGAGGCTACGATCTTATGCTTCGATCAAGATGCATTTTGATCAATCAAGAACTTGCTTGATTGATCAAACACAGGTCTGATCAAGCAAATGGTTTGCTAGGAATAGTTTTGTCCTTCTATCAAGGGATTTACACAGAACGGAATTCCAGCGCCCTTCAATTGGTATCAGAGATTGGTTTCTGCCACTGTGTGTTTGGTTTTCGGTTAAATTATGCACTAGTCATATATAATTTAGGTAGGATAATAGTAGGATATGCAAAATAGATTAACTCTGTGGTTGCAGGTATCATAGTTCCAACTATTATGGCCTATTATGTTTGTATGTAATTTGGACCCTCGGGCATGTTGAGGGTATTTTGTGTGTGCATGATTGTAATTATTAAATACAGTAGGAGCTGTATTAATTTATTTTACATTTTGATCTAGATTACATGTACATTCCTTTGTAGAATATAGGATCGATAAATGTAAAATTTTATTTTGTTGCGGCTCGTCTCCTTGCTATGCATGATGCTACCTTGCGGGGGAAGAGGAAGCAAGAAGGATGCAATGACATAAACCCTAGGGCCGACGGCTAGGGTTGGCGGCGACTAGGGTTAGCGGCATACGGAGGACAGCTATGGATGAGGTCATAATAGTTGGAAATTTTTTTTTTCATATTTATTGCCTTTATGTGCTGTGATGTGTATGCTTTTGTGTGCATGTGTGATATGTGTGCATATTAAAATCCCTCGTTTAAATAACTAAGTGGGAGAGGGTTTATTTATTTAAATTCCACGGTCACCATTACTGTTTGTAAGTGATGCATTCAAACTTGCGCGTTGGGTTTAAGTGCCTTCCTCCACATCGGATGAGTTTGCTTACAGATCACTAGATCAAACTTCCTCTTTGGATGATTATAGGAAATTATTTATTTTTGTGTGATCTTTTTCATCTGAAGGGGCACAATCCTAATTAATGGACTAAGTATCAAGTAATGGTATACACTTAGGCGCATTTAATAGTATCCTCACTACTGGACTGTGAGGGTGAAGCGCTACTGGACTACTAACTTTACTTAACTATCCTTGTTCACATGTTGATAGAAATTCCTAAAACTCTCGAAGAACTCAAAACATACAATTAACTAGCAGCAGAAGACTAAATGACTCATCTAATACATTCTACTAAACTCTTTGTTAATAAATTCTTATGCTAAATCCCAAGGCTTTTATAGTCCAGGTATCACACATCCATCCGCACCTCCTTGTCGCCTTCCTTTACTATAGCTTTTCCTTTCCTTTATCTGCAGTAAGAGGAAATGCATCTATATGCAAAATTGCTTAGTAAGCGCCATCTAACTCACAAAACTCGAGTATGCATGTAAGCTAAAAGAAATCTACAAACTAAATGCTCATCTAATAACAAACGAAACATAGCATACTGAAATACTAAACATGTAAGCAAATCTAAACAACATGTCAGTATATAAGAAAGCTAAACTTGCTGAATTTTAAACTTATGTGAAGCTTATTTCTTTTGTTTGAAAACTTATACTTTAATACTTCAAAATAATAATCAACTTTCTTCTTGGGCCCGGCAACTGTACTTGCTATGCGCGCATCCCTTACTAGACCCGAGATAGCTGGTCCCGAATCTAGTAGGGTTTACTAGGTTATCTAAACCTAGGGACGACTATGGGAGCCCAGCCCAAAGACAACTGAGAGTCCTGCATACTAGGTTATCTAAACCTAGAGATGACTATGGGAGCCCAACCCAAGGACAACTGAGAGTCCAGTACAGTGCCACTGATAAAAGTAAAATACTTGTTATCTTTTAATACTTCTAATATATAATGCCTCGGCATTTTAACGAGCACCTTGTGTGCCAAAATCCCTAAAGTCTTGACTTTGGGATCTACTTAAGGCCTTGGCCTTTTTCTTTCTTTTCTTTATCTTTCTTATACTTGTTAATACCTCTAATAAAAGAATTCTTCTTTAAAAACTGAAATGTTTAAACAAATTCTAACTTTGAAATGCATAATAAAAAATCTGCATACTATGCTAATCAAAATTCTGCATACTATTCTAATCAAGATTCTGCATTCTATGCTACACTATTTCTGCATACTATGCAAACATAAAATCTGCACTATAAGCTTAATTAAAATCTGCACTATAAGCCTACATAAAAATCTGCACTATAAACTTAATTAAAATCTGTACTATAGGCTTAATTAAAAATCTGCATTATAAGCGCTTAATTAAAATTTGCAATATAAGCTCTACATAAAAATTTGCATTATAAGCTTAATTAAAATCTGCACTATAGGCTTAATTAAAAATGTAACACCCACTAAGCTTTTAGGATGAATAAGAGAATGATGAATTTGCCTTAGAAAAATATTAGTAGAATGTTGAACCAAAAAGAAATAAAAAGAAATTAAAAATAGGGAGTAGTCAAGGATTGAACCTTGAACCTCTTATATTATAATTTATAGAATTAATTAGTAGAAACCAATTGGGATAGAGAGAAGATATTGATAGCAAGGAAAGGGAATGCATGATAAAGATAGGAGTAAAAATCTAAAAAGAGAAAGCAAGAAAAGAGAAAGAGAAAGGCAACTTGCCTTCCTCCCTTTCTCTCTCTTTTCCCTCTCTTGCCGTGACTTTAAATGGAGAATGAAGGGGATTCATTCCCCCTTGTTCTCATCATAAATGATGAGAATAAATTAGAAAATAAAATAAATAAAAGAAAATAGAAAATGGGTTAAAGGTGAAGGAAAGCAAAAATCAATTTTGCTACCTCTTCCCCCTTAATATAAAAAAAAAAAGATGATGTAAAGGGAAAATTCTATTTTTCTCTCATTTTCACTCATCCTCCCTCTCCCTCACCGAACCCTCAGTCCCCTCTCCTCCATCTTTGGCCCCAAGCCAAGGTTTTCTCCTAAGAAAGCCTAAGATACAAGGAGGACTTAGCAAGGGAATCAAGGGAAGGGAACTAGAAGAAGAGGCTACTTCTTCCATCACCACACCTTAGACTCACAAGCGAAAAGAATGTAAGCTTCCCCTCACCTGTGGTACAAGGCGTTTTACGTACTTTTCGGATGTTATGAGGATTAGAAAACCTAGAATAGAATTTAAGAAAAATTCAGCCAAAGAAGAGTTTTCAAATCTAGGAAGGTTTAAACAAGTCCTCATTTCATGATATTTTTCTATGCTATGTAGGAAGGTTTTCCTTCATGTTTTTATACCTATATGATGCTTGGTCAGAGGAGTACCTAACCCTAAAATTTCGGCCAAAAATATTTTAAAGAGGTTAGGGAAATCATTGTTTAACCAAACTAGTACAAGATTCGCTCCATGAATTACTAAGGGTGTTTTATTGGTTTTCTTGCTTGAAAGTTACTTGGAACCAAAAGAAATCCACTCATATGTTTCGGCCAAGAAAAGAGCTTAGGGTTAGGAAGACCTTTAAATTTAGGTAACCATGTTTATATGATAGAATATAGAGTTCTCTTAAAGAATTGCATGTCGAATATTGCTAGAAATTCATGAACTCTTCATTAAGATTTTCGGCCATGATAAGATGGATAGCTTAGAAAAACTTAAAAAAAATTTTAACATGCTCAAGACCTCTGTGATATTAAGATATGAAAGTTGTTTAATGCTCTCATGCTTAATTAGGGTATAGAGAATTTAGTTACATGATATATGACATGTAAGATCACAAGGGTCCTAGCTTGTTTATGAACCAAATTTGTATATGATGTTCTTAGTAATTTTTGCCATGAAACTTACTTAGGTTTTCTATGCTTTAGGCCACTTAAAACCTAGTTTAGAGATTGGTAGGTTTTGGCCATGAGGAAAAATAAAAGAAAAAGGAAAGAAACCTAGGAAGCCTAAGACACAATTCACATGTATGTTTATTATGCTTGTCTTTATACATGCTATGAAACTTGTATGACTTCCTATGCTTTTAGGCTATTGGAAGCAAATTTAAACACTGATGAGTCTCGGCCAAGTAGGGTTTAAATGACCTAGAGGCCTTAGAATTGAAACCCATTTTGTTAAAAATGCTTCTTAAGGAAATATGATAATATGTTGATTGTGTCACATGCTTGTATAATTTTTCCATGACCTAAATGGACCATTGTATGTTTCGGCCACGAAGGGATAGATGCCCTAGAAACCCTAGAATAAAAATTAAATATGCTCATGTCACTCTACATGAAATATGATAAGTAGAAAGCCAAAGTTCTCATGCTATATGTTGTTTAATGACCTAAGATGCCTTATTATGAATTTATACATGATGTTAGTTCAAGTTCACATGCTTGTATGCTTGCTTTTAGCCCTAATGAATACTTGTTAAATTTCGGCCATTACATATGTTAAGGGCTTGAAGAACTTAGGAACTAGCTCAAATATGCTTACTATGTTGCTTGAAAAAAATGCTATAAATATGGTTTAAGGTTTCCATGCTTTCATGACATTTGGGACCTTGTTTCACACCTGATAGGGTTCGGCCACAAGAAGTTTAGGGACTTGGAGTACTTAGAAACCAAGTTAATCATGCTTATAATGCTTCCTATGAAATTGATGTGATGATAATTTAGGTTCCACATGCTTGGAGGTTGTTTTTACCTAAATTGAGATCTAAAGGGGGTTCGGCCATGATAAGAACCCAAGGGATTAGGAAGCTTAGAACCCAAGCTAACTATGTTACCATGTTTCTTATGATAGTATAATCACATGATACACCCTTATGCTTAAACATGTATGCTTGTGATTTATACTTTCCATGATATGATATGTGCTTAGAAATATGCATGCTTTGATGATATGCTATGTGCTTAAAAAATGCATGCTTTCATGATATGCTATGTGGATAGAAATATGCATGCTTTGATGATATGCTATGTGCTTAAAATATGCATGCTTTCATGATATGCTATGTGGATAGAAATATGCATGCTTTGATGATATGCTATGTGCTTAAAATATGCATGCTTTTATGATATGCTATGTGGATAGAAATATGCATGCTTTGATGATAAGCTATGTGCCTAAAATATGCATGCTCTCATGATATGCTATGTGGTGAGAATATGCATGCTTTTATGACATGATGTATGCCTAAGTGATGCATACTTTTTATGACATGATGTATGCCTAAGTGATGCATACTTTTTATGACATGATGTATGCCTAAGTGATGCATACTATTTATGATATGATGTATGCCTAAGTGATGCATACTTTTATGACATAATGTATGCCTAAGTGATGCATACTTCTATGATATGCTATGTGACTAAATGATGCATTTTTATACATGCTACTTTACTTTGTAAGGCTTGTACCAAGGGTGGGCTCCTAATCAGCCCCTAGGCCTTTGGCTGTGTGATCCAGGCTAGTAAAAACAAAGGGATGGGCTCCTTAGTACGCCCCTAGGTCTATGGCTGTGTGATCCGGACCTAGTTCCTAGTATGATTCAAGACTTGCTACCTTGGATATACTTAGGAAGCGCGCATATCTACGTGATTTATCTATGTGTGGTACAAGCCGGGGCCCTGATTATGTTGATATTATGTTCAAGTATATATGTAAGAAGAAATGGTTTTAAAGATCATGAGACATACACATGTTTTTCGGATACATGTTTTCAAAATCATATTGCATATATCTTATGATCATGTTGTGATGATGCTATGATTTATGATATGCCATGATTAGATATGATTATGTTATGTTTCATGCTATGCTTTAAGAGCTTGATATGCCATGCCACCTTATGATGATACTATGATATGCCATGATTTGATATGATTATGTTATGTTTCATGCTATGCTTTAAGAGCTTGATATGCCACGCTACCTTATGATGATACTATGATATGCCATGATTAGATATGATTATGTTATGTTTCATGCTATACTTTAAGAGATGATATGCCATGACTAGTTATGATTTTGGTATGTTGCATGATATGCTTATAGAGTATGATATGTTATGCCATGACTAGTTGAGATCATGTTATGTTGAGACATTCTTTGATCATGTGATGATTTTCGGTTTTAGTGAGTGGGAAAGGAACTTACTGAGCCATGAGTGCTCATAGCTTACTTTCCTTGTACCACAGATAAAGGAAAAAGCTGGATGAGCTAATGGAGCAGCAGGAGAGGCCAGGAGATGTGTGTGGCAGTGGCTAGGCAACCAAATAAGAACCTGCTTTAAAAACTTTTAAAGAACTATGCTTTGGTATCATGAATTGTAGTACCGTATGTGTGACTTGATGTTATGTTTCTACTAATTTTGATATCATGTTATTGATGCCGTGATAGTGTAGTTCGGATTTGATGAAAAGAAAAACAAAAGAAAAGTTTTTATTAAACTAAGAAAATTATTTTAAGTCTTCCGCTGTTTTAAAAAGAAAAATCTGTACATGGAGTATCGTAGCCTTGTCCCTTAGGGTTAGCAGGGAGGGCAGGCGTTACAGGTTGGTATCAGAGCCAAGTTTTTTGCCAGCTCACTACACACACATCAAGCCTCCGACCTGCCGCTCCAAGTAAGAATGTTTATGCTTAATTTTCTTGTTATATGCTTATACTTAGTTTCATGTGATATGACTTATGCTTTATTTTTCTTCCTTGTTATATTGCCTATGTTTTATTTTCTTTGCTATATTGCTTATGCTTTATTTCCTTATGTCATATTGTTTGTCACTCTATTCTTTATTTTTCCTTTTGTTGCTCATGCTTTATTTCTTTATGTTATATTGCTTGTCACTCTATTCTTTATTTTTCCTTATGATGCTTATGCTTTAGTTTCATGTTCTGCTTGCTTATGTTTGATGCTTTATTCTATGCTTTTAGTTATAATTTAGATTAGGATTACATATTAGTAGGTTAGGAATAATACCAGAACAAATAGATAGAAACAAAACAGTACGTTAGATTGGCTAAAAACGATAACCACTTACACTAGTCTATTTGTCATTATTTAGATAAACATGGTTAGGACACGCAATGGCCGAACCGAAGGGACAGTGACTCCACCAGACCTGACACAGGTAGTCGCAGACCTCCAGCATCAGCAAGGCAACCCGGTTACCCCACCGGCAAATCAGAATACACTACCGGTTATACCTACAGCCGCGCCAGTACCCCCGGCAGCCCCTATTCCGATGGTCCGACAAGAGGCCTATCTGATTCAGTGGCAAAGGCTTAAGCCGGAAGCATTCTCGGGAAACTGTGAACCATGGGATGCACAAGCCTGGCTCAAGACCGTGGAGAGCATAATGGAACTACTGGACTGGCCTGCACACGAGAAGGTCAAATGCGCGTCGTTTTGTCTTACCGGAGATGCCCGGATGTGGTGGGACCGAGTAAAGGAGAAAAGACAAATAAACCAGATGCAGTGGACAGATTTTGAGACAGAGTTCTTAGAAGAATTCTTCCATATGCATGTGACCAACAAGCACTATGACGAGTTCACTGAGTTTCGACAAGGTGATATGTCAGTTAACGAAGCCGTCAAGAAGTTCAACCGCCTAGCACGTCTGTGCCCAGAACTGATCCGTACCGAAGAAAGGGTCCGGTTAATGTTGAAGATGCTCCGACTCGAGATAGCTCTTAACGTATCCGGCGGAGTTAATAGACCGCAGATTGCAGAGGAGCTAGTCAGCAGTGCCCTGATTACCGAGCACTACCAGAAAGCAATGAACAAGGGCAAGAACCAAGCACTGACCAGAGGACAAAGATCGCACAATACCAGAACCGACTGGAAAGGAAACTCAGGTGGAAAGAGGAAACAGTGGAACAACACAAAAGGTGGTCCGGCCAATAAGCAAACCAAGTACCCTCAGTGTGCCACATGTGGAAAGATGCATTCTGGAGTATGTCTCCTAAGCACCAGAAAGTGCTACAGCTGCGGAAAGGAAGGTCATTTGGCAAGAAATTGCCCTACTCAGTCTCAAGCACTACCTCCGCAGAACAACCAGAATAGGAGCACCCCTGCACAGCTTCACCAGATGCATACTGTCATAGAAGGGACTTCAATCAGCCAAGGAAGATTGGAGGCCCCTCCCACTATGACCAATGCTAGAGTCTACTCTCTCGCTCAGGATGACGTGGCGAACGCCTCTGCCATCGTCTCAGGTCAGCTACCTAATTTCAATCAACATGCTAAAGTTTTACTTAATGCTGGAAACGAACCAATATGGGAATCCATCGAGGAACCGAGACGTGTTTCGTATCCTTGAGTCGAAACTATGTCCGGGCGACTTTCTACCCTCACCATAACACCGACATTATTTGAGAGTATACTGGAAAAGCAAACCAGTGACCAAAACCTCCAGAGAATCAAACAAGAGACTTTGGAAGGAAAGAATGATGGGTTCCGTATCGCGGACAACGGGATATTATACCTCAGGGATCGGTTATGCATTCCAGAGGATCCAGAGTTGCGAAAGAAAATACTGGAAGAAGCCCATACAACGCCTTATGCAATGCACCCGGGCTCCACTAAGATGTACCAGGACCTGAAAAAGAAATTTTGGTGGTCCGGTATGAAAAGAGAAGTGGCTCAGTACGTCAGTACTTGTCTGACCTGCCAAAGGGTAAAAGCTGAACACCAGAGACCCGGCGGATTACTACAACCTGTCTAAATTCCAGAATGGAAATGGGAAGAAATCTCCATGGATTTCATTTCAGGTCTACCCAGGACGACAAACGGATATGATGCTATATGGGTGATCGTGGACAGATTGACGAAGTCTGCATACTTTTTGGCGATCAAGATGACTTATTCAACTGAACAACTAGCTCAGATATATGTTAAGGAAATCGTCAGATTACATGGTATCCCTAAGACCATTATTTCTGATAGAGATGGACGTTTTGTCTCGCACTTTTGGGAGTGCGTTCAGAAGGCCCTCGGCACGAAGTTGTTGTTTAGCACAGCCTTCCACCCACAGACTGATGGGCAGACTGAAAGAGTAAATCAAATATTGGAGGATATGTTAAGAGCTTGTGCCCTGGACTTCAAGGGGAGCTGGTGCCGATATTTATACCTGGCAGAATTCGCCTACAATAATAGCTACCAAGCTACTATTGGAATGGCACCTTACGAAGCTCTATATGGGAGGAAGTGTAGGTCCCCTATATGCTGGTATGAGAGCGGTGAAAAGAAGGAGATGGGATTCCGAACAGAGCTTATCGATGACAACACTCGAGCTATACAGAAGATCTGCCAATGAATAGATACTGCTCAAAGTCGGCAGAAGAATTATGCCGATAAAAGGCGCAGACCGCTGGAATTCAGTACCGGAGATTTGGTATTCCTTAAAGTATCCCCAATAAAAGGGATAATGAGGTTTGGAAAGAGGAGCAAGTTCAGCCCAAGATATGTAGGACCGTACCGGATTTTAGAAAGAGTGGACCAAGTCGCATACAGACTGGAACTACCTTCAGACATGGCAGCCATTCACAACGTGTTCCATGTATCGATGCTCAAGAAATGTACTCCCAGCACAGATCATGTGATTGAGCCTCAGTCGGTACAGGTGCAGGAAGACCTGAGTTACGAAAGTAAACCCATCCAGATTCTGGATCGAGAAATCAAGAGGTTAAGGAACAAAGAAATACCCTTAGTAAAGGTCCTGTGGCGGAATCAACGATTCGAAGAAGCCACCTGGGAACGCGAGGACGATATGAAACTAAAGTACCCGGAGCTATTTTAAAGTTCGAGGACGAACTTTTTATGAGGTACGGGGTACTGTAACACCCACTAAGCTTTTAAGATGAATAAGAGAATGATGAATTTGCCTTAGAAAAATATTAGTAGAATGTTGAACCAAAAAGAAATAAAAAGAAATAAAAAATAGGGAGTAGTCAAGGATTGAACCTTGAACCTCTTATATTATAATTTATAGAATTAATTAGTAGAAACCAATTGGGATAGAGAGAAGATATTGATAGCAAGGAAAGGGAATGCATGATAAAGATAGGAGTAAAAATCTAAAAAGAGAAAGTAAGAAAAGAGCAAGAGAAAGGCAACTTGCCTTCCTCCCTTTCTCTCTCTTTTCCCTCTCTTGCCGTGACATTAAATGGAGAATGAAGGGGATTCATTCCCCCTTGTTCTCATCATAAATGATGAGAATAAATTAGAAAATAAAATAAATAAAATAAAATTGAAAATGGGTTAAAGGAGAAGGAAAGCAAAAACCAATTTTGCTACCTCTTCCCCCTTAATATATAAAAAAAAAGAGATGATGTAAAGGGAAAATTCTATTTTTTTCTCATTTTCCCTCATCCTCCCTCTCCCTCACCGAACCCTCAGTCCCCTCTCCTCCATCTTCGGCCCCAAGCCAAGGTTTTCTCTTAAGGAAGCCTATGATACAAGGAGGACTTAGCAAGGGAATCAAGGGAAGGAAACTAGAAGAAGAGGCTACTTCTTCCATCACCACACCTTAGATCCACAAGCGAAAAGGATGTAAGCTTCCCCTCACCTGTGATACAAGGAGTTTTATGTACTTTTTGGATGTTATGAGGATTAGAAAACCTAGAATAGAATTTAAGAAAAATTTGGCCAAAGAAGAGTTTTCAAATCTAGGAAGGTTTAAA
Organism: Zingiber officinale; assembly: GCF_018446385.1. NCBI lineage: Eukaryota > Viridiplantae > Streptophyta > Magnoliopsida > Zingiberales > Zingiberaceae > Zingiber > Zingiber officinale. Next base: position 106,019,913 of record NC_055986.1, read on the forward strand.
CAAGTCCTCATTTCATGATATTTTTCTATGCTATGTAGGAAGGTTTTCCTTCATGTTTTTATACCTATATGATGCTTGGTCAGAGGAGTACCTAACCCAAGAATTTCGGCCAAAAATATTTTAAAGAGGTTAGGGAAATCATTGTTTAACCAAACTAGTACAAGATTCCCTCCATGAATTACTAAGGGTCTTTTATTGGTTTTTCTTGCTTGAAAGTTACTTGGAACCAAAAGAAATCCACTCATATGTTTCGGCCAAGAAAAGAGCTTAGGGTTAGGAAGACCTTTAAATTTAGGTAACCATGTTTATATGATAGAATATAGAGTTCTCTTAAAGAATTGCATGTCGAATATTGCTAGAAATTCATGAACTCTTCATTAAGCTTTTCGGCCATGATAAGATGGATAGCTTAGAAAAGCTTAAACAAAATTTTAACATACTCAAGACCTCTGTGATATTATGATATGAAAGTTGTTTAATGATCTCATGCTTAATTAAGGTATAGAGAATTTAGTTACATGATATATGACATGTAAGATCACAAGGGTCCTAGCTTGTTTATGAGCCAAATTTTTATATGATGTTCTTAGTAATTTTGCCATGAAACTTACTTATGTTTTCCATGCTTTAGGCCACTTAAAACCAAGTTTAAAGATTGGTAGGTTTCGGCCATGAGGAAAAATAAAAGAAAAAGGAAAGAAACCTAGGAAGCCTAAGACACAATTCACATGTATGTTTATTATGCTTGTCTTTATATATGCTATGAAACTTGTATGACTTCCTATGCTTTTAGGCTATTGGAAGCAAATTTAAACACTGATGAGTCTCGGCCAAGTAGGGTTTAAATGACCTAGAGGCCTTAGAATTGAAACCCATTTTGTTAAAAATGCTTCTTATGGAAATATGATAATATGTTGATTGTGTCACATGCTTGTATAATTTTTCCATGACCTAAATGGACCATTGTATGTTTCGTCCATGAAGGGATAGATGCCCTAGAAATCGTAGAATAAAAATTAAATATGCTCATGTCACTCTACATGAAATATGATAAGTAGAAAGCCAAAGTTCTCATGCTATATGTTGTTTAATGACCTAAAATGAGGCTAGGGTAAGTTTCGGCCATACCCATTGTATGATGCCTTATTATGAATTTATACATGATGTTAGTTCAAGTTCACATGCTTGTATGCTTGCTTTTAGCCCTAATGAATACTTGTTAAATTTCGGCCATGACATATGTTAAGGGCTTGAAGAACTTAGGAACTATCTCAAATATGCTTACTATGTTACTTGGAAAAAATGCTATAAATATGGTTTAAGGTTTCCATGCTTTCATGACATTTGGGACCTTGTTTCACACCTGATAGGGTTCGGCCACATGAAGTTTAGGGACTTGGAGAACTTAGAAACCAAGTTAATCATGCTTATAATGCTTCTTATGAAATTGATGTGATGATAATTTAGGTTCCACATGCTTGGAGGTTGTTTTTACCTAAATTGAGATCTAAAGGGGGTTCGGCCATGATAAGAACCCAAGGGATTAGGAAGCTTAGAACCCAAGCTAACTATGTTACCATGTTTCTTATGATAATATAATCACATGATACACCCTTATACTTAAACATGTATGCTTGTGATTTATACTTTCCATGATATGATATGTGCTTAGAAATATGCATGCTTTGATGATATGCTATGTGCTTAAAAAATGCATGCTTTCATGATATGCTATGTGGATAGAAATATGAATGCTTTGATGATATGCTATGTGCTTAAAATATGCATGCTTTCATGATATGCTATGTGGATAGAAATATGCATGCTTTGATGATATGCTATGTGCTTAAAATATGCATGCTTTTATGATATGCTATGTGGATAGAAATATGCATGCTTTGATGATATGCTATGTGCCTAAAATATGCATGCTCTCATGATATGCTATGTGGTGAAAATATGCATACTTTTATGACATGATGTATGCCTAAGTGATGCATACTTTTTATGACATGATGTATGTCTAAGTGATGCATACTTTTTATGACATGATGTATGCCTAAGTGATGCATATTATTTATGATATGATGTATGCCTAAGTGATGCATACTTTTATGACATAATGTATGCCTAAGTGATGCATACTTCTATGATATGCTATGTGACTAAATGATGCATTTGTATACATGCTACTTTACTTTGTAAGGCTTGTACCAAGGGTGGGCTCCTAATCAGCCCCTAGGCCTTTAGCTGTGTGATCCAGGCTAGTAAAAACAAAGGGATGGGCTCCTTAGTACGCCCCTAGGTCTATGGCTGTGTGATCCGGACCTAGTTCCTAGTATGATTCAAGACTTGCTACCTTGGATATACTTAGGAAGCGCGCATATCTACGTGATTTATCTATGTGTGGTACAAGCCGGGGCCCTGATTATGTTGATATTATGTTCAAGTATATATGTAAGAAGAAATGGTTTTAAAGATCATGAGACATACACATGTTTTTCGGATACATGTTTTCAAAATCATATTGCATATATCTTATGATCATGTTGTAATGATGCTATGATTTATGATATGCCATGATTAGATATGATTATGTTATGTTTCATGCTATGCTTTAAGAGCTTGATATGCCATGCCACCTTATGATGATACTATGATATGCCATGATTTGATATGATTATGTTATGTTTCATGCTATGCTTTAAGAGCTTGATATGCCACGCTACCTTATGATGATACTATGATATGCCATGATTAGATATGATTATGTTATGTTTCATGCTATACTTTAAGAGATGATATGCCATGACTAGTTATGATTTTGATATGTTGCATGATATGCTTATAGAGTATGATATGTTATGCCATGACTAGTTGAGATCACGTTATGTTGAGACATTCTTTGATCATGTGATGATTTTCGGTTTTAGTGAGTAGGAAAGGAACTTACTGAGCCATGAGTGCTCATAGCTTACTTTCCTTGTACCACAGATAAAGGAAAAAGCTGGATGAGCTAAAGGAGAGGCCAGGAGATGTGTGTGGCAGTGGCTAGGCAACCAAATAAGAACCTGCTTTAAAAACTTTTAAAGAACTATGCTTTGGTATCATGAATTGTAGTACCGTATGTGTGACTTGATGTTATGTTTCTACTAATTTTGATATCATGTTATTGATGCCGTGATAGTGTTGTTCGGATTTGATGAAAAGAAAAACAAAAGAAAAGTTTTTATTAAACTAAGAAAATTATTTTAAGTCTTCCGCTGTTTTAAAAAGAAAAATCTGTACATGGAGTATCGTAGCCCCGTCCCTTAGGGTTAGCAGGGAGGGCGGACGTTACAAAAAATCTGCACTATAAGCGCTTCTTATGCTTCGAATTCAAGAAGAACAATGGTCCGAAAGTACTCCTACTGCAGGTGAGAAGCACTTACCTTGATTCTTGGACTCACAATCGAACAAAAAGGGCTTCTAGGACCTTGGTCGGCCGCCGGAGATGATGCCCTAACTCCCTTTCGTTTTCTGCCCGGGCTCCGCCATCGTACGCAGAAGAGAAGGAGAGAATGGTTTAAGTCACGGGAAAACAGAGCATCAACTTATCCCTTTTTATAACTTAATATTCTGTTAATTATCTTAAATAAATTCGCTACCTTTTCTAAACAGACAAATCCAACATCAACTTATCCCTTTTATAATATTCTATTAACTATCTTAAATAAATTCGCTACCTTTTCTAAACAGACAAATCCAAGATCAACTTATCCCTTTTATAATCCAATATTCTGTTAACTATCTTAAATAAATTTGTTGCCTTTTCTAAACAGAAAAATCTATTTGCCCACCTGGTCAGCCGGATTTTAACCGAGTTAAAGGTCGTGAGTTCAATTCTAGGCTTGGACATTTTTTTGTCAAAACTTCCTTCGTTTAGTAAAAATACCAAACGACCTCCAAAATTACATAAAAATACTCTAAAAATTTCTAAAAATTTCTAGAATATTTCTATAGCATTTTTAAATATTTTTAAATTACTTTTAGGACTCTAATTGAGGAAATTTGGGTCATTACAACTTAGGCGCATTTAATAGTATCCTCCCCATCGGAGTCACTGCTATTATTTTGTGTGACCGAAGATAAACCTGTTGGACCGTGATCGTTCGATAGAGGGGGGGTGAATATCGATTGAAAATTTTCGTAGAGTACGCAGCGGAAATTAAAACAACGAAAATTAAAAAGGACAAGGACACCAAGATTTTTACTTGGTTCGGAGCCTGTGTCGACTCCTACTCCAAGGCCCGTACTCGCTGAGTACTTTCGTTGGACAATCACTATCAATTTGAATAATAATTACAAAAGAGTTAAGTACAAGAATTGATAGAAGTAAACTACCGACAATAAAGCAATAATAAAGAAATCGAAGCTTTGTCGGAGTGGCGTCGCAACGTCGTAGGAGCGCAGGAGAGCAGATCGTTGATTCAGAGTTGTTGTTTGAGCTCCGCCTTTGACCCTCCGTATATAGGAGGCTCGGGGCGCCCCGGATCCCTTCCGAGCACCCTGGTGTGACGTGGTAGACCCAACCAATAAGCTCCACGTGTCTACGCCGCGAAGTGGATAATATTTGCCTCCGGGCGCCCGGACCTCCTTTCTCCAGAAAATCCTTCTCCTGCAAGACAAGGTTAGTCTGAGGCAAATATATAATGTGTAACCTACAAAACAAAGTGTGAACACAGTTCATAAGTTCAACATAAAGAGTATGACTTAGATTCCGTCTTTCCAAGACCAGAATCTAGTCACGATCTCGACTTATATATCCGAAATGGATCTAAGCCGGATCGACGCCTAATGTTCCCTTCCCGGGAACACGTCCTCATAGTCACTCCCCTCCAGTGACTTACCTTAACTCACCTGCTAGACTTCTGGTCAGCCCTTCGACCCGTCTGGACTTCTCACCAGCTATCCGGTCAACCTGTCGAACCAGATGGACTTCGTGCCAAGCGTCCGGTCAGCCCGTCGACCCGCTTGGACTTCGTGCCAAATGTCCGATTAGCTCGTCGACCTATTTAGACTTCGTGCCAAGCGTCCGGTCAGCCCGTCGACCTGCTTGGACTTCGTGCCAAACATCTGGTCAGCCCGTCGACCTGCCTGGACTTCGCCTGCACACTTAGTCAGAGTGTTAGATAATGATAGACCTAACTTAACCCAATTTTTCATTCATCAAAACCTGAGTTATACCGTTAGTGTTAACCGCACCAACAATCTCCCACTTTTTGATGGAATGACAACCTGGTTAAGTTAGTGAAAGAATATGTAAGTAAAACAAGCATTTAAAGGGTTTTTAAGTTAGTTTGTATTTTCAATTTTGGTTTAGCTAACTTAACCACCTATCCTCCACCTTTAGCATTCATCAAATACATTCATGGATCCAGTAATCATAAATACAAAAGAAGTTTAAAAGATATAAGCATGAGTTAGATTAACTTGGGGGAGTTTGAATGATTAAAGATTTTTTAAAAATATCTCTGAACCTTTTCAAAATTGGCTAAGTTATAAAAAATTGCTAATTTTGTAAAATAGCTAAGTTTTGAAGCATAACAAATTTAGCAACATAACTTAGTATATTTTGAGTAAAAAAAATTTAAAGATAATTTTTGTAAAATTAAATGAATTTGCAACATCAAAGAGAAAGTTTTTGAAAGCTAATATTCAAACATGAGTTTTTAAGTTCCAAATTTCAAGAAATTAAATTTTCAAAATAAGTTTCAACTTGGAACGCTTTACAAACATGAGTTTTTCAAAATTTAAAGTTTCATGATCAAGTTTGAAAGATCTACTTTTCAAAAACTAATTAAAACTAATTTTGCAAAAGATTCAAAATTTTTAAAAAACTTAATTTATAAGATCCAATGTAAACCCTTAGTTTTGTAAAAGCTAGTTTTTTTTAAAACTAGAGTTTAGGATAATTCAAACATAAGTTTTTTTTTTTTAAAAAAAGTCCAACACTAAGTTTGAAAAATCTACTTTTCAAAACTGATTAAGATTTTGTAACATTAGGTTTGTAAAAGCTTCAATTTTCAAGACCTTGGTTTATAAAATTCAATCTCAAAACTAAAAAAATTTGAGAAAAGACATTATTATTAAAGTGGAGAAAATAATTTTGGTGCTAAAAGTAGGTGATTAAATCCTGACTATCAGAAGATAACAGCTTTCACTTGGTTAGTCAAGTTAAGTGCATTGTAATCAGTTAGTGTTTGACTAAACTGAATATCTTAACTTGATTAATGTCTGTTTTGTATTTAAAATAATCATTTTTGAAAACAGTTTAAATTTTAATGATCCTAATCTATTAAATTAAAGAAGAACCAATCAAATCTGAAATGATAATCAATAGATCAAGATGTACTACAAGAGTTGTAATAGAGTCATAACAGAACTATATAACAAACACAACTACTGAGATGATGAAGGAGGTGGTCCGGAACCCAAAGAACGAAGTAGTGCCAACAGCTCAGTATGTCGGGTCCGGTCATCCTCTAGTAGGTCTCGTCGCAGGTCGAAAATCTCCTGCCGCACATCTCGTTGTAGATCGGAGACCTCCTGTCGCACCTCTTGTCGTAGGTCGGAGACCTCTCGCCATATGTCCCGATGAAACTCGGAGGACTCCTGCTGGAGGCTCGACATAGCTCTCTCTAGTCCGGATACTCGATCGGCTAGAGTGCGAGGAGCGGGACGTGGGGCTCGAGCTGGTGCTGGGGCAGGAGCGGCCTCGTCAGGAAACAGTGCGAGAAAAAACTCATCCTGCTCTGCCTCCTCCTGCTGGGCATCTAGGTCGGGCTGGTGCTGTGCCCCCCTCTGCCAGGACATGACACCCTCATCATCTATATGAACACTAGCTAGGGAAAAGTTTCTAGCTCCTATAACGTCAAACTCAGTCATATAGTGGATGTCACCTCTGGTGACATCAATGTCTAAAGAGGACATATATGCTATCAGAATGTGACAGTAGGGCATATAAACTCGCCCACTAGTCACGTATCCGGCCGAGTAGATAATGGTAGAAAAGATATGTAGGCTGATGTCAATATCTAACTTATGACACAGGGCGTAGAGAAGAAAAGAGTGGAATGGACGCATCACCGCGATGTCGCGAGTGCTCAGTGGTAGAATGCAAAAGACTAAGACCCAGTAAAGGGCGTAGTCCTGGACTCGAAGGGTAACTGACCTAAACTGGGTCACAGTGGGTACTCGCTCGCCCCCAAAAAAATACGAATAAATCGTATCAAGAGTAACATGCGAGTAGGGATCTCCAAATGGTAGATCCCTGGGAGGATAGCACTGAAAGAGACAGGTAGATGGCCGTAACTCTAGAAAGTCCCGGATGGTAGTAGGGGATAGCGTGATATCAGTGCCAGCTGCCCTAGTAGTATAGGTAAGGTCGTCTATTTTCACTAGTTTATTATAAAATTCGGCACACAAATTTACGTTTACTGGACTAGTACATTCAACAAGGTTTCGCAAGTTATAGTGGTTTATGACCTCTATAACTGGAACACAAGAGCGTAAAAAGAATGCTCTATCTACACATTTAGTCCTAATGACCATATAAATGGTCGACTCAACCTTAATCCTAAGCTCGTAAGTGGGAAACCTAGAGTCAATGCTAGCAGTGGAGGGCCCAGCACCAGATTTAGAACGTTTCCTAAATTATGAGGCAACAATATACTAATTAAAAGAACAAACATGCAACAACTTTAAAAAAATTTAAACAAAGAATGCTCTATCTACACATTTAGTCCTAATGACCATATAAATGGTCGACTCAACTTTAATCCTAAGCTCGTAAGTGGGAAACCAAGGGTCAATGCTAGTAGTGGAGGGCCCAGCACCAGATTTAGAACGTTTCCTAAATTATGAGGCAACAATATACTAATTAAAAGAACAAACATGCAACAACTTTAAAAAAATTTAAACAAAGAACAAGAGTTTTACCGAGGAGCCATCGGAGAATATATTTAGAATGACGACCTCGGTTGATTCGCACAGCGTATTAATCGCAGAACGAAGTAAAATTTAATTTTAATCACTCTCGTAATAAAGCTCAGAAGGAGCCTTAATGAAAGTAAGAAACTTGTGGTACGAGAGGAGGGGGCGCCCTTGGCACCCTATATATAGGGGGTTTCGGGCGCCCGGATCCATTCTGGGCGCCCGAGATCAAATGGGACGGGGTGCCCGGAGTCCCTTCCGGGCGCCCTAGGTCAGTATACCAGGGGCGCCCGCCCCTGGTTTTTGACTCAGATTTTTTTTAAAAAAATAAGTTTAATTTTGAAAAAAAGCTTTTTAAGTTAAAAATTAGATTTTAATTTTGAAATAAATTCTTAAGTTAAACGAAATTCAAATAAATTTTTAAGAAAAAAAATTTAAGTTTAATTTGTAAAATAATTTTTTATCTTACAGGAAATTAAGTTTAATTTTTAAAATAGTTTTTAAGTTAAAAAATTAAGTTTAAAATAAATTTTTAAGTTTAAAAAAATTTAAGGTTAATTTAAAAAAAAACATTTTAAGTTAAAAAATATATTTAAGTTTATTTTTTTTAAAAAAAATTAATTTAAAAAAAATTAAGTTTAATATTTAAAATAAATTTTTAAGTTAAAAAAATATTTAAGTTTAATTTTTTTAAAAAAATTTAAGTTTAATCTTAAAAAAAATTTTAAGTAAGTTACAAAAAAATTTAAGTTTTAAAAATTTTTAAGTTAAAAGAAATTAAGTTTAATTTTTAAAATAATTTTTAAGTTAAAAAAATTTTATGTTTTAAAAAATATTTAAGTGAAAATAAATTAAGTTTAATTTTTTTTTAAAAAATAATTTTTAAGTAAAAAAATTTAAGTTTAATTTTAAAAAAAATTAGTTAAAAAAATATTTAATTTTAATTTTTAAAATAAATTTTCAAGTTAAAAAAATATTTAAGTTTAATTTTTTTAAAAAAAGAATTAAGTTAAAAAAAATTTGAGTTTAATTTTTAAGTTAAAAAATTTTAATTTTAATTTTTAAAATAAATTTTTGAGTTAAAAAAAATATTTAAGTTTAATCTTTAAAAAAATGTTAAGTAAAAAAAATTAAGTGTAATTTAATTTAATTTTGATTTAATTTAATTTTAATTTAATTTAATTTCAACTTAATTTAATTTTAATTTAATTTAATTTAATTTTAATTTAATTTTGATTTAATTTAATTTAATTTTATTTTTATTTTATTTTAATTTAATTTGATTTAATTTAATTTTAATTTAAATTAATTTTAATTTTATTTAATTTTAATTTAATTTAATTTAATTTAATTTACTTTTAATTTAATTTTGATTTAATTTAATTTTAATTTAATTTATTTTAATTTTAATTTTAATTTACTTTAATTTAATTTTGATTTAATTTAAAGTTAAGTCCTTAGTCATCTCACCCGATCTATGTTTTCAATCAGGGAATCCTATAATTTTGTGAGATGAATTAGATTCAATTTTAGAGTTTGTTTTTAACTTGTGTTAGATTTAGGTTTAATTTTGGGTTCAACAAATAGGCATTCTCTGGATAAACTTCTGGGCTATGGTGAGTCACTTGGACATCATTAGAGTAACCATGCCTTCGAGGTTTTTCAAATAGTCCTATCCACTGGACTTAGTACAAAACCTTGGTCTAACTGGTTAGGATCCATAAAGGGTAGCTTCGGTCAGTTCCACTTAGCCAAATGCACAGGTCGAAGCCATATCTTCTTACACATGCATAGACTAAGCTTCCCTAATGTATTATCATCCAAAACTTCACCAGTACCATTTTTCATGTTAAACTTGAATCCTTTTTAACTAGTCCTAATTGCCCTATCGGGTAGGTTGGTTAGGGTTACCCTGCCGGGTAGGTTAGTTTTGGAGGTGCCAGCTATTCTGGAGCCTCCCCGTGAATTAATGACCATTAATTTAATTTTTAGTTCTAGGTTTATGTCTATGTCTTTTATAATTATATTTTACTTGGTGATAGTTTAAATTTTGGTGAGTTCTAATATATTTAGATTTTAATTTTTTTTGTTTAGGTTTGTATTCTGGTTTTTGATTTGGTTTATTTAACTTTACATAATATATTTTATCTTTAGGGATATAATATTGGTTAGGTCCTATTTGTGTGGTTAAACACGCTTTCGGAACCCGGGCTTTATTCGTTGGTTTGTATTGGGTTATTAATGATTTAAAAGTTTTATTTGAGTTCAACTTATATCCGAGTCTGATTTTATTATAACATGCTTTTTGATTATTAGGATTAAGTCTAAATTTTTTGATCTGGTAGCAAATTTTTCTAACATATTTTTTAAATTATTAATTTCCAATTTTAATGATGAATTCTCCTCCTCAAGTGTTAGATCTTGAGTAGGTTTATTATTTACAACTTGTTCCTTGAGGATTTGATTTTCCTCGAGGAGCAATGTTTTCAGTTTCTAATTTAACTAACTTATTATTTAAGAAAGAAATAATTTTAAAAAACTTTCGGTTTAAGGTTAGGAATACCTCTTCGGAACCTTCAGAAATGAGTACGGACTCGTGGCTCGATTCGGGTTCGGACTCGTCTTCCGATTCGTCTTCCAACTCTGCTTCGCGGGCCATCAACGCGAGGTGGCTCTGGTGCTTCTGATCTTCTGCTTCTGATTCGTCCAAGGAGGAGTCGTCCCACGTCACTTTGAGGGCCTTCTTTTTGGTCAGCTTCGATTTGTCGATCTTCAGTCTTGGGCACTCGTTCTTGTAGTGCCCCTTTTTGTTGCATCCGAAGCATGTCACGTTCCTTGAATCGGCTGGCGAACTGATCTTTTGTAGATCCTTCTTGCTGAAGCTTCTCTTCCTCCTGGTGAACACCTTCCTTACCAGGTTTACCAGGTGTTCTTCATCTTCAGAGCTCTGGTTAGAGTCTTCTTCAGGTTCAGCCTTGTTCTTCTTAGAGGAACCTGCATATAAGGCAACACCTTTCTCGGCCCCAGTGTTAGTATGCTCATGTAATTCCAATTCACAAAACAGTTCATCTAATTTAAGCTTAGTTAAATTCTTAGAAATTTTGTAGGCATCCACTATAGATGCCCATAAGCTATTACGTGGAAATGCATTTAACGCATACCTGATTAGATCTCTGTTGTCCATCTAGTGGCCTATTGCGTGGAGCCCGTTAAGGATATCCTTAATCCTTGCGTGCAGCCGACTCGCTGTTTCTCCTTCCTACAATTTTATATTAAAAATTTTATTTAATAATAAATCCATTTTTGTTACCTTAGCGTCGCTAGTTCCTTCGTGCAGCTCGATCAGTTTATACCATAGCTCTTTAGCGTTTTGATGCGGTTCGACCCGGTTCAGTTCTTCTCTTGTTAATCCGCATTGTAAAGTGTTGATAGCCTTGTTATCCGTTGATGCCTTCTTCTTTATGTCTGATGTCCATTGTTCAGGATCCAAAAGATTCCCGGAGCTGTCAACTGGAGGTTTGTAGGCTTTTGTGATGCTCAGCCACTGGTCAAAATCTGTCTTGAGATAAACCTCCATCCGCTTCTTCTAGTATGGGAAATCATCCCCGTTGAAAAGTGGAGGTCGCACAGTGCTGAAACCCTCGATTTGTGACATTTTAATCTGCACAAAAAAAACCAATAGAGAGGTTCCAAGACTTGGTCTTGGATTAGTTGTGCGGGAAGAATTAAATAAAAATAACTAAATTGGTGTTGCACCAATTTAGATTTAATTACGACGGAAGGAGATTTCCAAAAAAGTAATAATACCAATTTGGAATTAAACAAAAAACTGAAATCCGAAAGGGAAAAAAAATCTAAAAAATAGATCACCCCCTTGTCTGATTGGTGGTTGCACCAAATCAGAGCGGTACCTGCTCTGATACCACATGTTGGACCGTGATCGTTCGATAGAGGGGGGGGTGAATAACGATTGAAAATTTTCGTAGAGTACGCAGCGGAAATTAAAACAACGAAAATTAAAAAGGACAAGGACACCAAGATTTTTACTTGGTTCGGAGCCTATGTCGACTCCTACTCCAAGGCCCGTACTCGCTGAGTACTTTCGTTGGGCAATCACTATCAATTCGAATAATAATTACAAAAGAGTTAAGTACAAGAATTGATAGAAGTAAAATATCGACAATAGAGTAATAATAAAGAAATCGAAGCTTTGTCGGAGTGGCGTCGCAACGTCGTAGGCGCGCAGGAGAGCAGATCGTTGATTCAAAGTTGTTGTTTGAGCTCCGCCTTTGACCCTCCTTATATAGGAGGCTCGGGGCACCCCGGATCCCTTCCGGGCTCCCAGGTGTGATGTGGCAGACCCAACCAGTGAGCTCAACGTGTCTACGCCGCGAAGTGGATAATATTTGCCTCCGGGTGCCCGGACCTCCTTTCTCCAGAAAATCCTTCTCCTGCAGGACAAGGTTAGTCCGAGGCAAATATATAATGTGTAACCTGCAAAACAAAGTGTTAACACAGTTCATAAGTTCAACATAAAGAGTATGACTTAAATTCCATGTTTCCGAGACCGGAATCTAGTCACGATCTTGACTTAGATATCCGAAATGGATCTAAGCCGGATTGACGCCTAATGTTCCCTTCCCGGGAACGCGTCCTCACAGTCACTCCCCTCCAGTGACTTACCTTTACTCACCTGCTAGACGTCCGGTCAGCCCTTCAACCCGTCTTGACTTCTCGCCAGCTATCCGGTCAGCTCGTCGACCTAGCCGGACTTCGTGTCAAGCGTCCGGTAAACCCGTCGACCCGCTTGGACTTTGTGCCAAATGTCTGGTCAGCCTGTTGACCCATTTAGACTTCGTGCCAAGCGTCCGATCAGCCCGTCGACCCGCTTGGACTTCGTGTCAGACATCCGGTCAGCCCGTCGACCTGTCTGGACTTCGCCTATACACTCGGTCAGAGTGTTAGATAACAACAGACCTAACTTAACCCAATTTGTCATTCATTAAAACCTGAGTTAGACCGTTAGTGCTAACCGCACCAACAAAACCAACTATTAATTTTATTTGTCATAAAGTAAGGTTGACAAGATAATAAAATTAATGGTTAAAACCTCCTCTTACAAATGTTTGAATTAGTATACGTCCACACTATCGTGGCATACTAAATTCATGGTGTTTTGAGGTGTTGGTAAATTTAAATTATATTGTTTGAGGAATCAATATTATTTAAATTCTAAAGTTTTGACAAAGTATTTTATTTTGTGATTCTTAGGATTTTAAAATGGCTTTCAATCCTCTCACTGTTATTTTAAAAGTAAACAAACTTACTGGTCCCAATTATATTGTTTGAAAATGAAACTTGGATATTGTCTTAACTGCTGAGGGATACAAGTTCGTACTTTATGCGATATGCCCTAACATGCCTAATAGCGATTCTAGTGAAGAGGAGATTGACAGGCATAGGAAATGAGTCAAGGAAGATGAGATGGCGCGGTGTTACATTTTGGCATCTATGTCAAATGTGCTACAACATCAGCATCAGGCCTTACCTACTGCCTATGACATGATGCTCAATCTCAAAGAACTCTTCGGACACCAAAATTGGGCTGCTAGGTAGGAGGCTATGAGAAACTTGATGACGACCACCATGACTGAGGGGACACCCATAAGGGATCATATCCTCAAAATGATGGCTCTTTTGAATGAGATAAAGTCCTTGGAGCAGAAATCGATGGGGAAACCTAGGTCGATATCATTCTCCAAACACTGCCTAAAGGTTTTGAGCAGTTCTGCCTAAACTACAATATGAACAAAAGGACATATTCGTTGGTGGAACTTCTGAAGAACTTCAAGCAGTATAAGGGCTATTTTGTCAAAGTTCTCAAATTCAAATTGTTGAAAACATTTTTGCTTCTAAGCCGAAAGGCAGGAAGAAGAAAAAGAAACAAGTTGGTTCAGCAAAGAAAGTGATTCGACCTCAAGGGACTTGACCGCAAGAATGTGTGAAGAAGCCGAAGGGCAAGTGCTTCACATGCAAGCAGTCTTGACATTGGAAGGTGGACTGTCCTCGCAGAAAGAAGAACAATAATGGTATATCTCATTTATTAGTTGTTGAAACATGTTTAGCGGTGTTATCTACTAGTACCTGGTGTGTAGATACGGGAGCCATTTATCATGTCTGTAATTCATTGCAGGGGTTCAAGGAAACTCAACGACTACATGAAGGGGAGATCACCGTCTACATGGGCAATGCTACAAAAGTGGCAGTTGTTGTAGTGGGAGATGTTTATTTATCTTTTGATAGAAATAAAATATTAATTTTGAGAAATTGTCTTTACGTACCATGTTTTAGAAATAACTTGATTTCAGTTTCTAAATTATTTATGGATGGATATTCTGTTTCTTTTGATGGCAAAGTAGTTGTCAAGAAAAACAAGGTGGTTATCTGTTCTGGTACGTTGGTTGGCAATTTGTACACTCTTAATCCAATAACTCCCACGATGTAACAAATGGAAATTAATAACACATCTTCTAATTCAAATAAGAGAAAGAAGTCTTTGAAAATGAACCAAATATATCTTTGGCATCTAAGGCTAGGTCATATTAACTTAAGTAGGATTCAAAGATTAATAGCCGATGGACCTTTCAGTTCATTGGTGGTGGAAAACTTTCCAACCTGCGAGTTTTGCTTGGAAGGAAAAATGACCAAGAGGCCTTTTAAGCCACAAGGGTATAGAGCCAAAGAAGTGTTGGAGTTGGTTCATTCTGATATGTATGGACCTATGACTATCCAAGCGAGAGGTGGTTTCGAATAATTTATCTTTTTTATAGATGACTATTCGAGATATGAGGACATTTACTTGATGCACCACAAGTCTGAGTGCATTGATAAGTTCTAAGAGTACAAGGCTAGTGTGGAGAAATGCCATGGTAAGAGTATCAAGACAATACGGTCTGATCATGGTGGAGAGTGTTAGGATGTATACTAAAAGCCTAGCTTTTTGTATGAACATTTATTTTGAAATGAGAATCACATTGGTCAAATGACTACTAGGTTATCTAAACCTAGGGACGACTATGGGAGCCCAACCCAAGGACAACTGAGAGTCCAGCACAGTGCCACTGATAAAAGTAAAATACTTGTTATCTTTTAATACTTCTAATATATAATGCCTCGGCATTTTAACGAGCACCTTGTGTGCCAAAATCCCTAAAGTCTTGACTTTGGGATCTACTTAAGGCTTTGGCCTTTTTCTTTCTTTTTTTTATCTTTCTTATACTTGTTAATAATTCTAATAAAAGGATGCTTCTTTAAAAAACTGAAATGTTTAAACAAATTCTAACTTTGAAATGCATAAACAAAAATCTGCATACTATGCTAATCAAAATTCTGCATACTATTCTAATCAAGATTCTGCATTCTATGCTACACTATTTCTGCATACTATGCAAACATAAATTCTGCATTATAATACTTAACCAAACTGCACTATAATCTTTTTCTTTAAAAACTGCATTATAAGTTCCACCAAAAATCTGCACTATAAACTTAATTAAAATCTGCAATATAAGCTCTACATAAAAATCTGCATTATAAGCTTAATTAAAATCTACACTATAGGCTTAATTAAAAATCTGCACTATAAGCGCTTAATTAAAATCTGCAATATAAGCTCTACATAAAAATCTGCATTATAAGCTTAATTAAAATCTACACTATAGGCTTAATGAAAGATCTGCACTATAAGTGCTTCTTATGCTTCGAATTCAAGAAGAACAAAGGTCCGAAACTACTCCTACTGCAGGTGAGAAGCACTTACCTTAATTCTTGGAGTCACAACCGAACAAAAAGGGCTTCTAGGACCTTGGCCGACCGCCGGAGATGATGCCCTAACTCCCTTTTGTTTTCTGCCCGAGTTCCGCCATCGTACGCAAAAGAGAAAGAGAGAATGGTTTAAGTCACGGGAAAACAGAGCATCAACTTATCCCTTTTTATAACTTAATATTTCTGTTAACTCCTTAAATAAATTCGCTACCTTTTCTAAACAGACAAATCCAGCATCAACTTATCCCTTTTATAATCCAATATTCTGCTAACTATCTTAAATAAATTCGCTACCTTTTCTAAACAAACAAATCCAACATCAACTTATCCCTTTTATAATATTTTGTTAACTGTCTTAAATAAATTCGCTACCTTTTCTAAACAGACAAATCCAAGATCAACTTATCCTTTTTATAATCCAATATTCTGTTAACTATCTTAAATAATTCGCTACCTTTTCTAAACAGAAAACTCTGTTTGCCCACTTGGTCAGCCAGGTTTTGACTGAGTCAAAGGTCGTGAGTTCAATTCTCGGCTTGGACATTTTTTTGTCGAAACTTCCTTCGTTTAGTAGAAATACCAAACGACCTCCAAAAATTACATAAAAATACTCTAAAAATTTCTAAAAATCTATAGAATATTTATAAAATATTTCTAAATATTTTTAAGAACTTTTAGAACTCCTAATGAGGAAAATTGGGTCGTTACAATCCCCCATATCTTATAAAAAGTTCGTCCTCGAACTTAGAATAATTCTATAGCATGTTCTCTACCTTGTACATGCATTAGTTAGCGTCCATAATCTAATGTACTAAGGAAAACCACATCAAATGTATCTTAGGACCTCCTAACCTACTTTCAATGAACATAAGCATAAGCAGTGACATAAGCATGACAACATAAACGTAAGCATGGTAGATGAACTAAACATAATGATAGACTCGATCACAAGCATGTCCATATGCATAGGCAAGAACATAACATGAACATAACATGGACCTAAACATAAATGTAAATATAAATATAACATGACTTGAACATACTTGCATGCATACTTATAAACATACTATTGTGGTGGCCTAGTTGCACTTAGTAGTACCGTAACATAAGTTGTTGATCAGACAACTACCCTAGCGCTAGGTTGGTAGGGGTCCGAACTTAGGACCGGAGTTCCCCTTTATTCTGGCGCGCTCACCGGGCTTAGGTCCCCGGATCATACCACCATCCCAGAACATATCTTGTTTGATTCTGGCACGCTCACTGGGCTTAGGTCCCCAGATCATACCACCATCCCAGAACATATCTTGTTTGATTCTGGCGCGCTCACCGGGCTTAGGTCCCCGGATCATACCACCATCCCAGAACACATCTTGTTTGATTCTGGCACACTCACCGGGCTTAGGTCCCCGGATCATATCACCATCCCAGAACACATCTTGTTATGTAAAAGAAACTAAGCAGAATTCTTAACTTTATAAGCACTTCTAAACATCTCCCTATTCTGTACATATAATCTAATACTTCTAAGGATTTCTCTTTACTGTAAAGAATAAAGAAAAGCATACTAAAAATTAAATACTTTCTTACTTAAAGACGGCAAGGTTGGTGCTGATGTGTGATGTTGAAGAATAGGAACTGCTCTGATACCAACTTGTAACACCCCACCCTCCTCACTACTGGTCTGTGAGGGCGGAGGGCTACTGGACTACTAACTTTACTTAACTATCCTTGTTCACATGTTGATAGAAATTCCTAAAACTCTCAGAGAACTCAAAACATACAATTAACTAGCAGCGGAAGACTAAATGACTCATCTAATACATTCTACTCAACTCTTTGTTAATAAATTCTTATGCTAAATCCCAAGGCTTCTATAGTCCAGGCATCACACATCCATTCGCACCTCCTCGTCGCCTTCCTTAACTATAGCTTTTCCTTTCCTTTATCTGCAGTAAGAGGAAATGCATCTATAAGCAAAATTGCTTAGTAAGCGCTATCTAACTCACAAAACTCGAGTATGCATGTAAGCTGAAAGAAATCTAGAAACTGAATGCTCATCTAATAGAAAATGAAACATAGCATACTAAAATACTAAACATGTAAGCAAATCTAAACAGCATGTCAGTATATAAGAAAGCTAAACTTGCTAAATTTTAAACTTATGTGAAGCTTATTTCTTTTGATTGAAAACTTATACTTTAATACTTCAAAATAATAATCAACTTTCTTCTTGGGCTCGGCAACTGTACTTGCTATGCACGCATCCCTAACTAGACCTGAGATAGCTGGTCCCGAATCTAGTAGGGTTTACTATTGAAACGACCAGACCCATTTGGCGGCCCATTTGGCGACCCTCTGGTCGTCGACTGTCGGTCGTGCCATTACTACTAGGTTATCTAAACTTAGGGACGACTATGGGAGCCCAACCCAAGGACAACTGAGAGTCCATGTAACGACCCGCCTTCTACTACTAGGCTGTAGGGCGAATCGTTACCCTCGTTCTACACTATACTGTGCGGAAAGCTGGGCTAATTAAAATTTTACTAATTATCTGATTAATGTTAACTCTGACACTAACATTCCGGGTGTACCTTGGAGTTGTACACATGCTAGGGAAGGTATTTACAACTGGTAACACCCTCCGGATCGATCCACAGACCGATCTGCTGATACTGGTACGTCACAAGACCCTGGATCGGTCGGTTGTCCGATCCCGAAGCTACATCGCTTCTGTCCCCAGCTGGATCGGTCTACCGACCGATCCAGGTATGGCCTGATCGATCGGCACGACCGATCCAGGTATGTATGGATCGGTCGGCTGACCGATCCAGGCACCTGGAAATCGGGGACTCGCCACTGTATCGCGCTGGATCGGTCGGCTGACTATATCTGGCTGGATCGGTCGGCTGACCGATCCAGTGACACAGCCAGGCCCTGATCGGTCGGGAGACCGATCAGAGTCTGATTTCAGACCCGGGAAACTCTGATTTCAGCACTTTGGCGTGCCAAAACCCCGCATAACATCTAACTAATGCATCATAACTATTCTAACAACATGTAATAACATTCTAACGACATAAACTAGTAATCTAACTTAACATAAGGCATAGTTTAGGAATTCATGGCAACACACACAACTAAAAGTGCCTAGAACATGTAAACCAAACCAATAAATAAATGCTAAAGTAAATGCTAAAGAGTCTAATGCTCAATTTGCTACGTCCCCTAAGGACCTTTGATTCCAGTTCCATACACACCCACCATCTTTGCATTGCCCTCCAGCTTCCTCTGCTAGTCCATTTTCCTTTTACCTGTATCTGCAGTATAAGGAAAATAGTATCTGTAAGCCAAAAAGCTTAGTAAGAAACCATCTACCTCACAAAAACATGCGACGATGCAAATATGCTTTGAAATCATGCTGTTTAAAACATATGCTGAATGTACTGAATAAACTAAGCATGGCATGGCATATAAGCATACAATCATAGCATATCTAAAGCTGTACATGAAATCAATGGAGATAATTGAACTAAGCATATAAAAGCTAACTGGAGCTAAACTGATACTGAATTCAAACTCAACTAACAAGACCAATTTTGAGTTTTGAAAACTAATTCGTAATAAGTGAAAATACATAATCATACTGTTTTGGGCCCGGCAACTGTACTTGCTGTGCGCGCATCCCTAACTAGACCCGGGATTGCAAGTTCCGAATCTAGTAGGGTTTACTAGGTTGTCTGAACCTAGGGACGACTGTGGGAGTCCAACCCAATGGATATCTGATCCTGTACAGTGCCTACTGAAAATAAAATACTGAATGTAGCTAATTACTGTGTAACTTACTGATTCTAGGTTATCTGAACCTAGAGCTAGGTTGTCTAAACCTAGAGGCGACTGTGGGAGCCCACCCATTGGACCGTAGTCCCATATAGCTAAAATAAACTGATTTACTGTTTTAAACGCTTCTAATGCATTTAACTGTACTATCAAAATGCCTAAGCTGCATTTTTACTGATCTAGTTATTTTGTCGAACACTTAGTGTGCCCCAACTCTCCTCTTTATTAGGCAGATCACCTTTAGGCACCCGACAACGTCTACAACCCCAACTGAAGAGGGTAAACGTGTCCGGCCCATCTAAAGGTGCTCAACTAAATCCCTAAATCTGAGAGAAGGGTTAAAACACCCTACATGTCCACAAAATCTGCATATTACTAATCTGATGCCTAGAAAATCCAAACGGAGCTATTATACTGCAGGTGAGGGGTTTCTTACCTCTTGATCGTAATTTCTTACGATTCTATTCGCTAGAGTTCCGGTGGAGATGATCCTCTCGACGATCCGATCACGTCTTCGCGTTCCTCTCGCGGAGAAGAACCTCTTTCGTGTTGGAGTCATCGCCGGAAGATGAACCTATGGACCCTTGCCTTGGTGTGCCGTGCGTGAGGAAGAGGAGAAGGAGGGAGAGGCGGTGGTGAGGTTTTGGAAGGGAAAAGTGGCGTGAGGTGAGGAGGTGCCGAACCAATTCTAAAATAAACCAACCCAACTTAAGTTCTTCTATTTATATTAAGTGGGTAACTAGGCCCAATTCTAATATAAATATAATTGATTCCTCTTTCTTTCAGCACGGCCCTGCTGGGTTCACCGGTTACTAAACTTATCCGTAAACCATAGGTCTCGGGTTCGATTCCCGCCTAAGCTATTTTACGGTTCTAATTATTTTTGCTACTTCCGCTACTCGGAAAATTCCGAAAAAATATCTAAAAATTCCAGAAAAATCATACTATATTTCTAATACAGTTTTGAGAATTTTCGAGCTTTACAATCCCCCATACCTTATAAAAAGTTCGTCCCCGAACTTAAAACAATTCTGGGTACTTCTGTCTCATGCTGGCCTCTGTCTCCCAAGTCGCCTCTACTGCTGTGTGATTTTGCCAGCTGACTTTGACTAATGGTACTTCCTTGTTCCGTAATTTCTTTACTGCTCGGTCTATTATCTGAATAGGCCGACTGTCATAGCTGAGATCATCACGGACCTGTACCAACTGGGGCTCAATCACCTGGGTGGCGTCTGGAATATGCTTCTTCAGCATAGAGACATGAAATACGTTGTGGACGACTGACATCTCCGGAGGTAGCTCTAGCTCATATGCTACCTTGCCCACTCTCTTCGTGATAAGGTATGGTCCCACATATCTGGGAGCTAGCTTGCCCTTCTTCCCAAAATGCATGACTCCCTTCATGGGAGCTACTCTGAGGAAAACTGTATCCCCAACTGAAAACTATAGGGGTCTGCGTCATGTATCAGCCTAGCTTTTCTGGCGGCTCTGCGCTGTCTCTATCCTCTAGCGAATCTGCTGTATGGCTGCTGTGGTATCTACCACTAGATCTGTCTGAAGCTCTAGTTCCTTCTGTTCACTACTCTCATACCAACAGATTGGTGATCTGCACCTCCGCCCATAGAGTGCCTCATAAGGTGCCATGCCGATAGTGGCCTGATAACTGTTGTTGTATGCAAATTCTGCTAAGCTCAGATATTTGCACCAACTTCCCTTGACGTCTAGGGCACACGCTCGGAGCATATCTTCGAGTACCTGATTTACTCGCTCCGTCTGACCATCTGTCTGAGGATGGAAGGCTGTGCTGAATTTCAATTTGGTGCCCAATGCTGACTGTACACACTCCCAGAAGTGTGATGTGAATCTGCTGTCTCTGTCTGAAATGATGGTTCGTGGGACTCCATGTAGTCTGACGATCTCCTGGAGATACAACTGAGCTAGCTTCTCCATGGAGTAGGATATCTTGATAGCTAAAAAGTGGGCTGATTTAGTCAACCTGTCGACTATTACCCAGATGGCATCAAAACCATTCGTGGTTCTGGGTAGCCCCACTATGAAGTCCATCGAGATATCCTCCCACTTCCATTCTGGAATCTGTATAGGCTGCAGAACTCCTCCTGGTCGCTGATGTTCTGCCTTGACCCTCTGATAGGTGAGGCAGATGTTAACATATCTGGCGATGTCTCGCTTCATCCCGGGCCACCAAAAATGTTTCTTCAGGTCTTGATACATTTTGGTGGAGCCTGGATGCATCGCATAGGGAGTCCTGTGAGCCTCGTCTAAAATCTATCTCCGTAGCTCCTCCTGATCTGGAACACAGAGTCTATCACCAAAATACAACACCCCGCTATCGGACACTCTGAATTCTCTACTTTCTGATT
Organism: Zingiber officinale; assembly: GCF_018446385.1. Classification (NCBI taxonomy): domain Eukaryota; kingdom Viridiplantae; phylum Streptophyta; class Magnoliopsida; order Zingiberales; family Zingiberaceae; genus Zingiber; species Zingiber officinale. Next base: position 106,041,929 of record NC_055986.1, read on the forward strand.
CTGTTAGCCCTTGCTTAATTTTCTGAATTTCAGGGTCCTGATCCTGAGCTGACTGAATATCACCAAGCAAGGTAGACTCTAAGGTCATAGTAGAGAGCTGTCCGACGATGAGTTCGAGACCAAAATCCGCGATCTCCTTCTATAGGGGTGGTGACATGGCTGCTAGAGATAATAAGGTAGCGCTGGATTTTCTGCTAAGTGCATCTGCTACCCTATTGGCTTTCCCTGGGTGGTAGAGGATGTCTATGTCATAATCTTTGACTAGCTCTAGCCACCTGCGCTGTCGCATATTCAGATCCTTCTGAGTGAAGAAGTACTTCATGATCTGTATACACTCTGCACCGAGCTCCATACAAGTAATGTCTCCAAATTTTGAGAGCGAACACTATGCAAGCTCAAGATCATGAGTAGGGTAGTTCTTCTCATAATCCTTGAGTTGTCCGGAGGCATAGGCGATTACCTTGCCATCTTGCATCAAGACCGCTCCTAATCCCAATTTAGAGGCGCCACTATATATATCAAGCTGTCTGTATTTTCGCAAAGCTCGAATAGGTGCACTAGTCAATCTCCTCTTGAGTTCACTCTCTCAGTCCTCTGTCCACTGAAATTTCTTGTTCTTCCTGGTGAGAGCTGTCAGTGGGGAGGCTATCCTGGAGAAGTTCTCTACAAACTTTCTGTAATATCCTGCTAATCCCAGAAAGCTCCTGATCTCGCTGGCGTTCCTAGGTCTCCTCCAGTTACTTACTGCTTCTATCTTGCTGGGATCTACCATAATACCATCCTTTGAGATGACGTGACCCAGGAAGGACACCTGATTTAGCCAAAACTCACATTTCGTGAACTTGGCATATAACTGGTTCTGCTGAAGGGTCTGCAATACTAGTTTCAGGTGCTCTGAGTGTTCTTCCTGAGTTCCTGAGTAGATAAGAATGTCATCGATAAACACAATAACAAACTTATCTAAATACTCCCTGAATACCCTGTTCATGAGATCCATGAATGTAGCTGGAGCATTTGTCACGCCAAAAGGCATGACTACGAACTCGTAATGTTCGTATCTGGTCCTGAATGCTGTCTTCGGTATATCACCCTCCTTGACTCTGACTTGGTGATATCCTGATTTGAGGTCAATTTTTGAGAACACTGCTGCTCCCTTTAACTGGTCGAACAGGTTATCTATTCTGGGAAGAGGATACCTGTTCTTGATCGTGACCTGATTCAGTGCTCTGTAGTCTATACATAGCCGCATGCTTCCATCCTTCTTCTTCACGAATAGCACAGGCGCTCCCCATGGTGAGTGACTAGGGCGTATGAAGCCCTTGTCAAGTAGCTCCTGTAGCTGCTCATGAAGTTCCTTCAGTTCTGCTGGAGCCATGCGGTAGGGCGCTTTGGAAATAGGATTGGTGCCGGGGAAGAGCTCTATCTCAAATTCAATCTCCCTGACTGGTGCTAGGCCTGGTAACTCTTCAGGGAAGACTGCTGGGTAGTCACATACAACTCGGACCTCTGCTAGCTGTTGGTCCTCGTCCTGGCTGGTATTGACTACATGTGCTAGGTACCCCGTACATCCCGAATCCATCAACTTCTGTGCCTTCATAGCTGAGAGAAATTTTCTGGCTTTTCTCTTTGGTTCTCCGATGTACTCAAACTGTGCTTCTGCTTCGGGTTGGAATACGACTTTCTGTTTACGGCACTCTATGGAAGCACCGTATTTGATCAGAAAGTCCATCCCAAGGATGACGTCGTAGTCAGTCATTTCCAGCAGGATCAGATCACAGAAGAGTTCCCTGTCTGCTATAATGACTGGCACTGCTCTGAGCCAGTGCGTGGATGCCATGACCTCTCCTAAAGGTAGTGCCGTCAGAAACTGACCACTGAATACCTCTGGGGGTATTTCTAATTTCTCGGAGAACACCCTGGCTATATATGAATGGGTTGCCCCAGTATCAAATAGAACAGTAGCACTATACTGAAAAATGCTAATCTGACCTGTGACGACTGTCGAGACATTTGCTACGTCCTCTCTGGTGAGTGAGTAGATACTCGCGTTCGCCATAGCTGGAGGGGCTTCTAATCGGCCCTGGCTGATAAGTGGACCTTCTAGACCGGCCTGCATCTGATGTAACTGAGCTGGCTGGCCTGCATACTGGATCTGCTGTGGCTGAGGAAGACCGGTCTTGTTCGGGCACCGCTTGGCCATGTGCCCTTCTTGTCCACATTCAAAGCATCCTCGTGTGCCCTTGCGACAAACCCCTGGGTGGAATTTCCCACAAGTGGCACACTTTGGATAACTGGGTCGCTTGCTAGATGGTCCTCCTTTTGAGTCACTCCCTGATTTGCGCTTGCTGTTGGAGTTCCCTTTCCAGTTAGAGCTGTGGCCTTGCTGTTTTTGAGTGTGAGAGTTTCCTTGGCCCTTGGACTCTGAGGAGACTTGCTTCTGCTGCTTCATGCTGTTCTGGTAATGCTCTGTGGTCAAGGCACTGCTCACTAACTCCTCTGTGGTTTGTGGCCTATGTATGCCACCAGCCACGTTCACTGCTATCTCTGGCCTCAGCATCTTGAGCATCAACCTGATCCGTTCCTTTTCCGTGCTGACTAGCTCTGGGCATAGACGAGCCAACCTGTTGAATTTCTTCACGGCTTCCTCAACTGAGAGGTTGCCCTGCCGAAACTCAGTGAACTCGTCATAGTGGCGGTTTGTAACCCGCATATGAAAGAACTCCTCAAAGAATTCCTTCTCAAAGTCAGCCCATGTCATCTGGCTCACTGGGCGCTTCGTTCTGATTCTTTCCCACCACATGCGTGCGTCTCCTGTCAGGCAGAAGGAGGCACACTTCACCTTCTCGTGTTCCGGCCAGTCCAGAAGCTCCATCGTGCTCTCCAGTGTTTTGAACCATGCTTGTGCATCCCATGGTTCACTAGCGCCTGAGAAGTTCTCTGGCTTGACTCGCTGCCACTGGATCAGATATTGGGGCTACTGGTGCTGGTGCTGGTGCTGGTGCTGTAGGCTGAGCTGGTGGAACCTCTAAGACTACCGGAGTCGTCAAATTCGGTTCCGGGGTGACTGTGGGGGTGTTCTGCTGATTAGCCTTTAAGGTGGCTATCTCCTGTTGCTGTTCAGCGAGCTGCTACTGTAACTGAGCCACTAGTGCTGTAAGGTCTGGAGGAGGCACTGAACTGCCTGCCTCTTGTTGGGGCTCAGTAGCTAGTGCCCTTCTAGCTGGGCGTCCTCGTGCCATTTCTAAAGACATAGAGAACATAGGTATAACTAACACTATCACAGTTATCTAACTACTGATATCATGTTTAAACTATCACATACTAACAAGCAATAGGTATATAAACATGAACTGTAATAATAAACAAGAAGCATAAATAAAGTAGAGGTGTTCTTACTTGGAAGCTGCAGGTACAATGTTGATGTGTGTGTAGGAAGTATGGAACACTGCTCTGATACCACTCTGTAATGACCCGCCTTCTACTACTAGGCTGTAGGGCGAATCGTTACCCTCGTTCTACACTATACTGTGCGGAAAGCTGGGCTAATTAAAATTTTACTAATTATCTTATTAATGTTAACTCTGACACTAACATTCCGGGTGTACCTTGGAGTTGTACACATGCTAGGGAAGGTATTTACAACTGGTAACACCCTCCGGATCGATCCACAGACCGATCTGCTGATACTGGTACGTCACAAGACCCTGGATCGGTCGGTTGTCCGATCCCGAAGCTACATCGCTTCTGTCCCCAGCTGGATCGGTCTACCGACCGATCCAGGTATGGCCTGATCGATCGGCACGACCGATCCAGGTATGTATGGATCGGTCGGCTGACCGATCCAGGCACCTGGAAATCGGGGACTCGCCACTGTATCGCGCTGGATCGGTCGGCTGACCGATCCAGGAGGATACAGTAGCATACTGTATCTGGCTGGATCGGTCGGCTGACCGATCCAGTGACACAGCCAGGCCCTGATCGGTCGGGAGACCGATCAGAGTCTGATTTCAGACCCGGGAACTCTGATTTCAGCACTTTGGCGTGCCAAAACCCCGCATACCATCTAACTAATGCATCATAACTATTCTAACAACATGTAATAACATTCTAACGACATAAACTAGTAATCTAACTTAACATAAGGCATAGTTTAGGAATTCATGGCAACACACACAACTAAAAGTGCCTAGAACATGTAAACCAAACCAATAAATAAATGCTAAAGTAAATGCTAAAGAGTCTAATGCTCAATTTGCTACGTCCCCTAAGGACCTTTGATTCCAGTTCCATACACACCCACCATCTTTGCATTACCCTCCAGCTTCCTCTGCTAGTCCATTTTCCTTTTACCTGTATCTGCAGTATAAGGAAAATAGTATCTGTAAGCCAAAAAGCTTAGTAAGAAACCATCTACCTCACAAAAACATGCGACGATGCAAATATGCTTTGAAATCATGCCGTTTAAAACATATGCTGAATGTACTGAATAAACTAAGCATGGCATGGCATATAAGCATACAATCATAGCATATCTAAAGTTGTACATGAAATCAATGGAGATAATTGAACTAAGCATATAAAAGCTAACTGGAGCTAAACTGATACTGAATTCAAACTCAACTAACAAGACCAATTTTGAGTTTTGAAAACTAATTCGTAATAAGTGAAAATACATAATCATACTGTTTTGGGCCCGGCAACTGTTCTTGCTGTGCGCGCATCCCTAACTCGACCCGGGATTGCAAGTTCCGAATCTAGTAGGGTTTACTAGGTTGTCTGAACCTAGGGACGGGAGTCCAACCCAACGGATATCTGATCCTGTACAGTGCCTACTGAAAATAAAATACTGAATGTAGCTAATTACTGTGTAACTTACTGATTCTAGGTTATCTGAACCTAGAGCTAGGTTGTCTAAACCTAGAGGCGACTGTGGGAGCCCACCCATTGGACCGTAGTTCCATATAGCTAAAATAAACTGATTTACTGTTTTAAACGCTTCTAATGCATTTAACTGTACTATCAAAATGCCTAAGCTGCATTTTTACTGATCTAGTTATTTTGTCGAACACTTAGTGTGCCCCAACTCTCCTCTTTATTAGGCAGATCACCTTTAGGCACCCGACAACGTCTACAACCCCAACTGAAGAGGGTAAACGTGTCCGGCCCATCTAAAGGTGCTCAACTAAATCCCTAAATCTGAGAGAAGGGTTAAAACACCCTACATGTCCACAAAATCTGCATATTACTAATCTAATGCCTAGAAAATCCAAACGGAGCTATTATACTGCAGGTGAGGGGTTTCTTACCTCTTGATCGTAATTTCTTACGATTCTATTCGCTAGAGTTCCGGTGGAGATGATCCTCTCGACGATCCGATCACGTCTTCGCGTTCCTCTCGCGGAGAAGAACCTCTTTCGTGTTGGAGTCGTCGCCGGAAGATGAACCTATGGACCCTTGCCTTGGTGTGCCGTGCGTGAGGAAGAGGAGAAGGAGGGAGAGGCGGCGGTGAGGTTTTGGAAGGGAAAAGTGGCGTGAGGTGAGGAGGTGCCGAACCAATTCTAAAATAAATCAACCCAACTTAAGTTCTTCTATTTATATTAAGTGGGTAACTAGGCCAATTCTAATATAAATATAATTGATTCCTCTTTCTTTCAGCACGGCCCTGCTGGGTTCACCGGTTACTAAACTTATCTGTAAACCATAGGTCTCGGGTACGATTCCCGCCTAAGCTATTTTACGGTTCTAATTATTTTTGCTACTTCCGCTACTCGGAAAATTCCGGAAAAATATCTAAAAATTCCAGAAAAATCATACTATATTTCTAAAACAGTGTTGAGAATTTTCGGGCTTTACAGTCCAACAGAGTGTCACTGATAAAAGTAAAATACTTGTTATCTTTTAATACTTCTAATATATAATGCCTCGGCATTTTAACGAGCACCTTGTGTGCCAAAATCCCTAAAGTCTTGACTTTGGGATCTACTTAAGGCCTTGGCCTTTTTTTTTTTTTTTGATCTTTCTTATACTTGTTAATACTTCTAATAAAAGGATGCTTCTTTAAAAAAACTGAAATGTTTAAACAAATTCTAACTTTGAAATGCATAAACAAAAATTTGCATACTATACTAATCAAAATTCTGCATACTATTCTAATCAAGATTCTGCATTCTATGCTACACTATTTCTACATACTATTCAAACATAAATTCTGCACTATAATACTTAACCAAACTGCACTATAATCTTTTTCTTTAAAAACTGCATTATAAGTTCCACCAAAAATCTGCACTATAAACTTAATTAAAATCTGTAATATAAGCTCTACATAAAAATCTGCATTATAAGCTTAATTAAAATCTGCACTATAGGCTTAATTAAAAATCTGCGCTATAAACGCTTAATTAAAATCTGCAATATAAGCTCTACATAAAAATCTACATTATAAGCTTAATTAAAATATGCACTATAGGCTTAATTAAAAATCTGCACTATAGGCTTAATTAAAAATCTGCACTATAAGCGCTTCTTATGCTTCGAATTCAAGAAGAACAAAGGTCTGAAACTACTCCTACTGCAGGTGAGAAGCACTTACCTTGATTCTTGGACTCACAACCGAACAAAAAGGGCTTATAGGACCTTGGCCGACCGTCGGAGATGATTCCCTAACTCCCTTTCGTTTTCTGCCCGAGTTCCGCCATCGTACGCAGAAGAGAAGGAGAGAATGGTTTAAGTCACGGGAAAACAGAGCATCAACTTATCCCTTTTTATAACTTAATATTTCTGTTAACTCCTTAAATAAATTCGCTACCTTTTCTATACAGACAAATCCAACATCAACTTATCCCTTTTATAATCCAATATTCTGCTAACTATCTTAAATAAATTCGCTACCTTTTCTAAACAAACAAATCCAACATCAACTTATCCCTTTTATAATATTCTGTTAACTGTCTTAAATAAATTCGCTACCTTTTCTAAACAGACAAATCCAAGATCAACTTATCCCTTTTATAATCTAATATTCTGTTAACTATCTTAAATAAATTCGCTACCTTTTCTAAATAGAAAAATCTGTTTGCCCACTTGGTCAGCCGGGTTTTGACTGAGTCAAAGGTTATGGGTTCAATTCTCGGCTTGGACATTTTTTTGTCGAAACTTCCTTCGTTTAGTAGAAATACCAAACGACCTCCAAAAATTACATAAAAATAGTCTAAAATTTTTTGAAAATCTCTAGAATATTTCTAAAATATTTCTAAATATTTTTAAGAACTTTTAGAACTCCTAATAGTGATGCAGTAGCAAATTCGAAGGAACCACGAGCCCATAAGGCAAGTAAACCCATTGAGCGCAAGTAACACCTAATACGAGACATCGTAAAATGAGGATAAGTTGTTGTTGCCAAGATTGCATCATCAGATAACCTGGATCCTTTCACTTAGGCCCTTCAGGCGATAGCTTTTGATGGGCATGTTGAGGGGATGAGAATCAGATGTATGGCAACATATATGGCAGCATATCCTTTTAGTATAAGTGGGAGATTGTTAAGATGTATACTAAAAGCCTAGTTTTTTGTATGAACATTTATTTTGAAATGAGAATCACATTGGTCAAATGACTGCATTTAGTAAAATACAGTTGTCCATTTAATTTATATTGTAGATAACATGATGTGTGGTGTCACATAGAAGATCATGTTATCAGTTCCTCATAAATTATAAATAGTAGCTCACAACCAAGATGGATTGGGACAAACCATTGGAATGTTTGTAGTGTAATTTGGTACTAGTTTATCTTGACTATAAAATTACACTAGTACACTATGTGTGTATTGAGCAGGACCATTTGAGGTTGTTCATTTTATACTGACTGCATAAAAGAACATAACCTCTGTTATTATGGATGTGCGTACTATTAATCCCGATATAATAACATGCATATATACTTAGTATTTATTTCTTTGATTTATCAATGGGTGAGATTTATTCGTTAAATCAATATGCCCGATAAGTTGGGAAATAATATTATTTATATGGTGTGTTATTGATTATAGAAGAAAAATGTGTCCTAGTTATCTAGGTTGATGATTTCCCCTTGAGGAGCTCATAAAGATTGTCATGTAAACCCTGCAGGTTGACTTAGTCCGACATGATAATGAAGTTGAGTGGTACTACTCTTGGAGCTAGATATTAATTAAGTGAGTTGTCAGTAACTCATTTAATTAATGGACATTGGATATCTTAAATACAGGGAGATTAATGCACTCATGATAAGAAGGAGCCCATAATGTAATATGAGATTGGTGTGGTAGTTCAATAATAACTCTTTAATGGTATGAGTTATTATTGATGAACTTGAGTTGAGTGTTCGTGTAACGACCCACCTCCTGGGTACTGGCTGTAAGGCCGGTCGCTACAATTATGCTAAACTATACTGTGCGGAAAGCTGGGCTAATTAAAATTTTACTCTACTAATGACGGATACAACTGATAAGAAAGGTCTAAAGACCTTCTTTGCTGGTGTACATATGCTAAGGAGGGGAAACTGAATATCCCGACTAACTACAGACCTGCCGATCGATCCGCAGATCGATCGAAGCTAGGGGCATTCGGTTCCCAACTGGATCGGTCGGCAGACCGATCCATGTGTGGCTGGATCGGTCGGCTGACCGATCCAGGTCTGGATCGGTCGGCTGACCGATCCAGAAGCCTGGTACGCTACTGGATCGGTCGGCAGACCGATCCAGCGTCTGATTTCCTGATTTCGAAATCAGGGATGCTGATTTCGACACTTTGTCGTGCCAAAACCACCTGCAACCACTCTAAACCAATGCAAATCATACTAATATAAACCTACTAATATTCCAAACCTGGCATACTACATAGTGCATGGTTACTATTTCATAACACTTAACAAATCAAAAACTGAATAGTAAAAACTGAAAACGCTAAGTGCTAATACTGAAGTAAAACTGTTCAGATCCCAAAGATCTTTATTCCAACTCCTGCCCACACACATCCTGATAGCATTGCCCTCCAGCCTCCGCTACTGGTCCACTTTTCCTTTACCGTTATCTGCAGTATAAGAAAAGTAGTATCTATAAGCTAAAAAGCTTAGTAAGAAACCATCTACCTCACAAAAACATGCATACGATGCAGATATGTTTTAAAAACATGCTGTTGGAAAGTAGGTGTTGATCATGGCATGGCATGACATTTATTCATATGAACAGAAACTGACCATGGCAATCATACTTGCAAAAGTAGAGCTGAGCATGAAAACTGAAACTGAATACGAATCATGGAACTGAACTAAGCTGATCATGATCTGTACTAAACTAACTGAGCTGGTACTGAAACTAAGCTGAACTCACATAACTGATTGTGAATTTGAAAAGCTATACATATAATAAGTGAAAATACTAAACATGCTGCTGAGGGGCCCTGGCAACATCCCTATCTAAACCCGGGATTGCAAGTTCCGAATCTAGTAGGGTTTACTAGGTTAACTAAACCTAGGGACGACTATGGGAGTCCAGCCCAGTGGATATCTAATCCAGTACAGTGCCACTGTTGAAAATAAAATACTGAATGCTATATACTTATTTTGCTGAATCTAGGTTATCTGAACCTAGAACTAGGTTGTCTGAACCTAGAGGCTACTGTGGGAGCCCACCCATTGGACTGTAGTCCTACATAAGTTGAAATAAAACTAATTTGCTGTTTTAAATGCTTCTAGTGCATTTAATAAGTTAATTAAACTGTCTATTACTGAGCTAGACCTTTAATCGAGCACCTAGGATGCTCTAACTCTTCTCCCTATTAGGGTGACCACCTCTAGGCACCCGACAACGTCTAACCTCCTATCTGAGGAGGGAAAACGTGCCCGGCCCATCTAGAGGTGCTCATCTAAATCCCTAATCTTCGGAGAGAGTTAAATACACCCTAGATATCGATAAAAAAATCTTCATACATTCTAACTAAAGCATAAAAACTCAAACGGAAGCTATTATACTGCAGGTGAGGGGTTTCTTACCTTGTGTGCTAGATTTCTTACAAATCTAATCGCTAGAAATTCCGGTGGAGACGACTTCTCGACGATCCGCTCGCGTCCACGTGCTCTACTTGTAACGCCCGCCCTCCCTGCTGTCAACAAGGGACGGGGCCACGATACTCTACGTATGTATTACAGCGGAAGACTTAAAATTATTTTTCTTAACTTAATTAAAACCGAACTACACTAACATAGTTTCATAACATGATAACAAAATAAATAAAAACTCAACATCAAGTCACCCATATTGTATTACATTTCACAAAACCAAAGCATAGTTCTTAAAGGTTTTAAAGCAGGTTCTTAATTAGTTGCCTAGCCACCGCCACACACATCTTCGTTGCCCCTCCTGCTGCTCCTTTAACTCATCCAACTTTTTCCTTTATCTGTGGCACAAGGAAAGTAAGCTATGAGCACTCATGGCTCAGTAAGTTCCTTTCCTACTCACTAAAACCAACAATCAACACATAATCAAATAATGTCTCAACTTAACATGATCTCAACTAGTCATGACATAACATATCATACTCTTTAAGCTTATCATGCAACATAACTAATATTGTAACTAGTCATGGCATATCATCTCTTAAAGCATAGCATGAAACATAACATAATCATATCATGGCATATTATCTCTTAAAACATAGCATGAAACATAACATAATCATATCATGGCATATCATCTCTTAAAACATAGCATGAAACATAACATAATTATATCATGGCATATCATCTCTTAAAACATAGCATGAAGCATAACATAATCATATCATGGCATATCATCTCTTAAAACATAACATGAAACATAACATAATCATATCATGGCATATCATCTCTTAAAACATAGCATGAACCATAACATAATCATATCATGGCATATCTTAAATCATAGCCTCAACACAACATAATCATAGATCATATGCATCATGATTTTAAAAACATGTATCCAAAAAACATGTGTATGTCTCATGATCTTTTAAAACCATTTTCTTCTTACATATATATATATACTTGAACATAATATCAACATAATTAGGGCCCCGGCTTGTACCATACATACATAACATAGATGCACGCGTCCTAAGTATATCCAAGGTAGCAAGTCTTGAATCATACTAGGAACTAGGTCAAGATCACAAAGCATGGCCTAGGGGCGTACTTGAAGAGTCCATCCCTTATTAGCCTAGATCACAAAGCAAGGCTTAGCCTAGATCACAAAGCAAGGCCTAGGGGTGTACTAAGGAGCCCATCCCTTATTAGCCTAGATCACAAAGCAAGGCTTAGCCTAGATCACAAAGCAAGGCCTATAGACTGATTAGGAGTCCACCCTTGGTACAAGCCTTACAAAGTAAAGTAGCATGTATAAAAATGCATCATTTAGTCACATAGCATAGCATAAAAGTATGCATCACTTAGGCATACATTATGTCATAAAAGTATGCATCACTTAGGCATACATCATATCATAAAAAGTATGCATCACTTAGGCATACATCATGTCTTAAGAAAGTAGGCATACATCATATCATAAAAGTATGCATCACTTAGGCATACATCATGTCTTAAGAAAGTATGCATCACTTAGGCATACATCATATCATAGAAAGTATGCATCACTTAAACATGTAGTATATCATTAAAGCATGCATATTTCTATCCACATAGCATATCATAAAAACATTCATATTCTAAGCACATAGCATATCATTAAAGCATGCATATTTCTACTCACATAGCATATCATAAAAGTATGCATATTCTAAGCACATAGCATATCATTAAGGCATGCATATTTCTAAGCACATAACATATCATTAAAACATGCATATTTCTAAGCACATAACATATCATTAAAATATGCATATCTCTATCCACATACCATATCATAAAAAGGTATAAATCACAAGCATACATGGTTAAGCATAAGGGTGTATCATGTGATTATACTATCATAAGAAACATGGTAACATAGTTAACTTGGGTTCTAAGCTTCCTAAACCCTTGGGTTCCTATCATGGCCGAACCCCCTTAGGTCTCAATTTAGGTAAAAACAACCTCCAAGCATGTGAAACCTAAATCATCATCACATAAATTTCATAGGAAGCATTATAAGCATGATTAACTTGGTTTCTAAGTTCTCCAAGTCCTTAAACTCATGTGGCCAAACCCTATCAGTATATAAACAAGGTCCCAAATGTCATGAAAGCATGGAAACCTTAAACCATATTTATAGCATTTTTTTCAAATAGCATAGTAAGCATATTGAGCTAGTTCTTAAGTCCTTCAAGCCCTTAACGTATATCTTGGTCAAACTTTTAACAAGTGTTCATTAGGGCTAAAAACAAACATACAAGCATGTGAACTTGAACTAACATCATGTATAAATTCATAACAAGACATCATACAATAGGTATGGCCGAAACTTACCCTAGCCTCATTTAGGTCACTAAACAACATATAGTATGAGAACCTTGGTTTTCTACTTATCATATTTCATGTAGAGTGACATAAGCATATTTAATTCTTGTTCTAGGTTTTCTAGGGCATCTATTCCTTCATGGCCGAAACACACAATGATCCATTTAGGTCATGGAAAAATTATACAAATATGTGACACAATCAACACCTTATCATATTTTCATAAGAAGCACTTTTAACACATTTGGTTTCATTTCTAAGGCCTCTAGGTCTTTTAAACCCTACTTGGCTGAAACTCACAGAATATAAACTTGCTTCAAATAGCCTAAAAGCATGAGAAATTATACAAGTTTCATAGCATGTGTAAGGACAAGCATAATAAACATACATGTGAATTGTGTTTTAGGCTTCCTAGGTTTCTTTCTTTTTTTTCTTTTATTTCTCCTTATGGCCGAAACCTACCAATCTCTAAACTAAGTTTTAAGTGGCCTAAAGCATGGAAAACCTAAGTAAGTTTCATGGCAAAAATTACTAAGAACATCATATACAAAGTTGGTTCATAAACAAGCTAGGACCCTTGTGATCTTACATGTCATATATCATGTAACTAATTTTCTATACTCAATTTAAACATAAGAGCATTAAACAACTTTCATATCATAATATTACAGAGGTCTTGAGCATATTAGAATTTTTTTTAGGTTTTTCTAAACTATCCATCTTATCATGGCCGAAAATCTAAAATAAGAGTTCATGAATTTCTAGCAATGTACAACATGCAATTCTTTAAGAGAACTCTATATTCTATCATACAAACATGGTTATTTAAATTTAAAGGTCTTCCTAACCCTAATCCCTTTTCTTGGCCGAAACATATAAATGGATTTCTTTGGTTTCAAGTAACTTTCAAGCAAGAAAACCAATAAAAACCCTTAGTAGTTCATGGGAGAAATTTTGTACTAGTTTAGTTAAACAATATTTTTTTCCTAACCTCCTTAACATATTTTTGGCCAAAATTCTAGGGTTAGGTACTCCTCTGATCAAGCATCATTTAAGTATAAAAACATGAAGAAAATCCTTCCTACATAGAATAGAAAGAATATCATGAAATAAGGACTTGTTTAAATCATCCTAGATTTGAAAACCCTTTCTTTAGCCGAATTTTCTTAAATTCTTTCCTAGGTTTTCTAATCCTTATAGAATCCAAAAATCACATAAAAGCCTTGTACCACAGGTGAGGGGAAGCTTACATCCTTTTCGCTTGTGGATCTAAGGTATGGTGAAGAAGAAGTAGCCTCTTCTTCTAGTTCCTTTCCTTTGATTCCTTTGCTAAGTCCTCCTTGTATCTTAAGCTTTCTTAGGGAAAAACTTGGCTTTGGGGCTGAAGATGGAGGAGAGGGGACTGTGGTGTTCTCGGTGAGGGAGAGGATGAATGAGAGAAAATGAGAGAAAAATAATTTTCTCTTTTCTTGCTCTCTTTTATGTTAAGGGGGAAGAGGTAGCAAAATTGATTTTTGCTTTCCTTCTCCCTTAACCCATTTTCTATTTTTCTTACATTTATTTTATTTTCCATTTATTCTCACCATTCATGATAAAATAAGGGGGAATGAATCCCCTTAATTCCTCTTTAAGTTTTCGGCAAAAATCAAAGAGGAAGAGGGAGAGAAAGGGAGGAAGGCAAGTTGCCTTTCTCTTGTTCTTTTCTTGTTTTCTTTTGGCTAGCTTTTACTCTTACCTTTATCATGAGTTTCCCTCCTTTGCTATCAATATCTTTTCTCTATCCCAATTGGTTCCTACTAATTAATTCTATGAATTATAATATAAGAGGTTCAAGGTTCAATCCTTGACCTTCACTTCTTTTTATTTCATTTTATTTCTTTTTGCTTCAACCCACTTCTTATTATTTTTCTAAGGCAAGATTCCACATTCATATATTTATCTTACAAGCTTAGTGGGTATTACAGTACCCCGTACCTCATAAAAAGTTCGTCCTCGAACTTTAAAATAGCTCCGGGTACTTTTGTTTCATATCGTCCTCGCGTTCCCAAGTGGCTTCTTCGAATCGTTGATTCCGCCACAGGACCTTTACTAGGGGTATTTCTTTGTTCCTTAACCTCTTGATTTCTCGGTCCAGAATCTGGATGGGTTTACTTTCGTAACTCAGGTCTTCCTGCACCTGTACCGACTGAGGCTCAATCACTTGATCTGTGCTGGGAGTACATTTCTTGAGCATCGATACATGGAACACATTGTGAATGGCTGCCATATCTGGAGGTAGTTCTAGTCTGTATGCGACTTGGCCCACTCTTTCTAAAATCCGGTACGGTCCTACGTATCGTGGGCTTAACTTGCTCCTCTTTCCGAACCTCATTATCCCTTTCATGGGGGATACTTTAAGGAATACCAAGTCTCCGATGTTGAATTCTAGCGGTCTGCGCCGTTTATCGGCATAATTCTTCTGCCGACTCTGAGCAATTTCTATTCGTTGACGGATCTTTTGTATAGCTCGGGTGGTGTCATCAATAAGTTCTGTTCGGAACCCCATTTCCTTCTTTTCACCACTTTCATACCAGCATATAGGAGACCTACACTTCCTCCCATATAGAGCTTCGTAAGGTGCCATTCCAATAGTAGCTTGGTAGCTATTATTGTAGGCGAATTCTGCCAGGTATAAATATCGGCACCAACTCCCCTTGAAGTCCAGGGCACAAGCTCTTAACATATCTTCCAATATTTGATTTACTCTTTCAGTCTGCCCATCAGTCTGTGGGTGGAATGCTGTGCTAAACAACAACTTTGTGCCGAGGGTCTTCTGAACGCACTCCCAAAAGTGCGAGACAAAACGTCCGTCTCTATCAGAAATAATGGTCTTAGGGATACCATGTAATATGACGATTTCCTTAACATATAGTTGAGCTAGTTGTTCAGTTGAATAAGTCATCTTGATTGCCAAAAAGTATGCAGACTTTGTCAATCTGTCCACGATCACCCATATAGCATCATACCCGCTTGTCGTCTTGGGTAGACCTGAAATGAAATCCATGGAGATTTCTTCCCATTTCCATTCTGGAATTTGGACAGGTTGTAGTAATCCGCCGGGTCTCTGGTGTTCAGCTTTTACCCTTTGGCAGGTCAGACAGGTACTGACGTACTGAGCCACTTCTCTTTTCATATCGGACCACCAAAATTTCTTTTTCAGGTCCTGGTACATCTTAGTGGAACCCGGGTGCATTGCATAAGGCGTTGTATGAGCTTCTTCCAGTATCTTCTTTCGCAACTCTGGATCCTCTGGAATACATAATCGATCCCTGAGGTATAATATTCCATCGTCTGCGATACGGAACCCGTCATTCTTTCCTTCTGCGGTCTCTTGCTTAATTCTTTGAAGGCTCGGGTCACTGGTTTGCTTCTCTAACATGTTCTCGAATAATGTTGGTGTTATGGTGAGGGTAAAGAGTCGTCCGGACATGGTTTCAACTAACGGATACGAGACATGTTTCAGTTTCTCGATGGACTCCCTCATCAGTTTGCTTTCAGCATTGAATAAACATTCTAGCATACTAATTGAAATTAGATAGCTGACCTGTGACAGTAGTAGAGGCGTTCGCCACGTCGTCCTGAGCGAGAGAGTAGACTCTGGCATTGGTCATAGTGGGAGGGGCCTCTAATCTTCCTTGGCTGATTGAAGTCCCTTCTATGGCAGCTTGCATCTGGTGAAGCTGTGCGGGGGCACTCCTGCTCTGGAAGTTCTGCGAAGGTGGTGCCTGAGGCTGAGTAGGGCAATCTCTTATCAAATGACCTTCCTTTCCGCAGTTGTAGCACTTTCTGGTGCTCAGACGACATACTCCAGAATGCATCTTCCCACATGTGGCACACTGAGGGTACTTGATCTGTTTATCGGCCGGGCCACCTTTGGATTTATTCCACTGTTTCCTCTTTCCACCTGAGTTTCCTTTACAGTCGGCTCTGGTATTGTGCGATTTTTGTCCTCCGGTCAGTACTTGGTTCTTGCCCTTGTTCATTGCTTCCTGATAGTGCTCGGTAATCAGGGCACTGCTGACTAGCTCCTCTGCAGTCTGCGGTCTATTAACTCCGCCGGCTACGTTCAGAGCTATCTCGGGTCGGAGCATCTTTAACATTAACCAGACCCTTTCTTTTTCAGTTCGTACCAGTTCTGGGCACAGTCGGGCTAAGCGGTTAAACCTCTTAACGGCTTCATTAACTGACAGATCACCTTGCCGGAACTCAGTGAACTCATCATAGTGTTTGTTGGTCACTCGCATATGGAAGAATTCCTCTAAGAACTTTGTCTCAAAATCTGTCCATTGCATTTGGTTTATTTGTCTTTTCGCCTTTACTCTGTCCCACCACATCCGGGCATCTCCGGTAAGACAGAACGACGCGCGTTTGACCTTCTCGTGTTCAGGCCAATCCAATAATTCCATTATGTTCTCCACGGTTTTGAGCCAGGCTTGCGCATCCCATGGTTCACAGTTTCCCGAGAATGCTTCCGGCTTAAGCCTTTGCCACTGAATCAGATAGGCCTCTTGTCGGACCATCGGAGTAGGGGCTGCCGGGGGCACTGGTGCGGCTGTAGGTACAACAGGTAGTGGATTCACCGGTGGGGTAACTGGGTTGCCTTGCTGACCCATTAAGGTAGTGATCAGCTGTTGTTGTTCTGCGATCTGATGCTGGAGGTCTGCGACTACCTGCGTCAGATCTGGTGGAGTCACTGTCCCTCCGGTTCGGGCATTGTGTGTCCTAACCATGTTTATCTAAAAGAAATAGACTAGTGTAAGTGGTTATTGATGTGCGTAGATTATATACTCTTTTATGCATGTTTTTACGCACATTTACATACTTTGAGCATGCTTGATCTATGCATTTTTATACTTCCAGCTTTCCTTTTAGCATATTTACTCTTTTGGTTCGGAGATCTTCTTTTTGTGCATTTTCTGTACACAGGAGTCGATTTGGTGAAGAATCTACATCTTTGGGCATGCATTGGAGGAAACAAAGGAAGAAAGCACCGGGCCGTGTACCTCACACGGCCATGCACTGGGATGGAGCTCGGGCCGTGTGGAGTTTGGCACCAACAGAAGAGGAAGATGACATGGCCGTGTGAACCTCACACGGCCGTGTCAAGATTTGAAGCCAACCAGAGCAGAAGCCTTACATGGCCGTGTGGATCTACACGGCCGTGTGAGACTTCCAGAGACCAAGCAGGCTGTGGCCGTGTGCACCACACGGCGACCAAGCAGGTAGTGGCCGTGTGCACCACACGGCCGTGCAGGTTTGGCAGAGAGGGAACTGGACATGGCCGTGTGAATCTCACACGGCCGTGTCACGGGGCCGTGTGGCGCCCGATTCCCTCCTCTATTTAAACCCTTCTTCATGAATTGAAAAGGGATCTCTCCCCCTTTGGGAGAAAGCAAGATTTGGTGGTTTCCTCCCATTCTTAGGAGGATTTCTGGGCGATTCTTAGGGAGATCTCGACGATTTCGACTCCGGAGCGTGGATTGGATCCGAAGACGAAGCTTCTTTGTAGATAAGTTTTCTCTTTTCCCCTCTTCTTGTTTTCTTGGATTGGGGATTCAAGGAATGCTTGTAATCTCTATTCTATCGGGTTTTCTTCCTCGATTCATGGAGTAGATCTTGTATTCTAGGATTAAGGGAGTATTTGTATGATGGATTGATG
Source organism: Zingiber officinale (assembly GCF_018446385.1). Classification (NCBI taxonomy): domain Eukaryota; kingdom Viridiplantae; phylum Streptophyta; class Magnoliopsida; order Zingiberales; family Zingiberaceae; genus Zingiber; species Zingiber officinale. The sequence continues at coordinate 106,060,095 of NC_055986.1, forward strand.
TAATCTCTTTTGGATTTGCCATTTTCTTGTTTCAATGACATTATCTTGCTTGTATCAATTAGATCTTGAATGATTGATGGTGGTTTGTGCTTAATTCTCATTCTTGATTGATTGTTTGGATATCTTATGGACTTGGTAAGGATAAACTCTCACTCGATCATCCGAGGGATCCACGTGACAGGTGCAAGCCCGTGTAAGGACGTTTGAGAGATAATCTTGAAGAGGAAATAGGGATATTCAAGAGAGTAGGATGGATTCTATGATTAGCTTCTTGTATCTTTATAGATTAATAAGGTGTGGGCTTCTATGTTGATATCCGAGGAAGGCATAGTAATAGGTGCGCTTCTGTGTAAGGACAACGTAGGTTCATGTCTAATTAATCCTATTTAGATACATTTCTCAGTCCTTAGCCGGTTGTCTATTGCAAGAGGGAACCGGCAACTTTCTACATGCTTGGCAATTGAGGAATAAGAATTGGTGAACCATTTACATTCAAGAAATCTTACAAAGAAACCGAAACTCCTAGAATCTCCCTTTATCATAACCCAAAACACTAAACTCTTGTTTGTTGATCTCTAATATTAGATTTGTTTACCTTTACTTTGCTTTTGAAACGATTGGATAGTTGTTTAGCTAATTCGCATTGAGACATTTCTAGTGCTTATTCCAGTCCCTGTGGATACGATAATCTTTTATATTACTTGCGACATTTCCGTACACTTGCGGAGCGTAACAGTTATCGATTTTTAGCCAATCTAACGTACTGGTTTGTTTCTATCTATTGTTATGGTATTATTCCTAACCTACCAATATGTACTCCTAATCTAATTTATAACTAAAAGCATAGAATAAAGCATCAAATATAAGCAAGTAAAACATGAATCTAAAGCATAAAAAACATAAGGAAAAAAAATAAGAAATATAATGACAAACAATGTAACATAAGGAAATAAAGCATAAGCAATGTAGTAAAGAAATAAAACATAGGCAATATAACAGGAAAGAAAAATAAAGCATAAGTTATATAACATGAAACTAAACATAAGCATGTAACAAGAAAATTAAACATAAGTATATAACAAGTAAATTAAGCATAAACATTCTTACTTGGAGCGGCAGGTAGGAGGCTTGATGTGTGTGTAGTGAGCTGGCAATAACCTGGCTCTGATACCAACCTGTAACGCCCGCCCTCCCTGCTGTCAACAAGGGACGGGGCCACGATACTCTACGTATGTATTACAGCGGAAGACTTAAAATTATTTTTCTTAACTTAATTAAAACCGAACTACACTAACATAGTTTCATAACATGATAACAAAATAAATAAAAACTCAACATCAAGTCACCCATATTGTATTACATTTCACAAAACCAAAGCATAGTTCTTAAAGGTTTTAAAGTAGGTTCTTAATTAGTTGCCTAGCCACCGCCACACACATCTTCGTTGCCCCTCCTGCTGCTCCTTTAACTCATCCAACTTTTTCCTTTATCTGTGGCACAAGGAAAGTAAGCTATGAGCACTCATGGCTCAGTAAGTTCCTTTCCTACTCACTAAAACCAACAATCAACACATAATCAAATAATGTCTCAACTTAACATGATCTCAACTAGTCATGGCATAACATATCATACTCTTTAAGCTTATCATGCAACATAACTAACATTGTAACTAGTCATGGCATATCATCTCTTAAAGCATAGCATGAAACATAACATAATCATATCATGGCATATTATCTCTTAAAACATAGCATGAAACATAACATAATCATATCATGGCATATCATCTCTTAAAACATAGCATGAAACATAACATAATTATATCATGGCATATCATCTCTTAAAACATAGCATGAAGCATAACATAATCATATCATGGCATATCATCTCTTAAAACATAGCATGAAACATAACATAATCATATCATGGCATATCATCTCTTAAAACATAGCATGAACCATAACATAATCATATCATGGCATATCTTAAATCATAGCCTCAACACAACATAATCATAGATCATATGCATCATGATTTTAAAAACATGTATCCGAAAAACATGTGTATGTCTCATGATCTTTTAAAACCATTTTCTTCTTACATATATATATATACTTGAATATAATATCAACATAATTAGGGCCCCGGCTTGTACCATACATACATAACATAGATGCACGCGTCCTAAGTATATCCAAGGTAGCAAGTCTTGAATCATACTAGGAACTAGGTCAAGATCACAAAGCATGGCCTAGGGGCGTACTTGAAGAGTCCATCCCTTATTAGCCTATATCACAAAGCAAGGCTTAGCCTAGATCACAAAGCAAGGCCTAGGGGTGTACTAAGGAGCCCATCCCTTATTAGCCTAGATCACAAAGCAAGGCTTAGCCTAGATCACAAAGCAAGGCCTATAGACTGATTAGGAGTCCACCCTTGGTACAAGCCTTACAAAGTAAAGTAGCATGTATAAAAATGCATCATTTAGTCACATAGCATAGCATAAAAGTATGCATCACTTAGGCATACATTATGTCATAAAAGTATGCATCACTTAGGCATACATCATATCATAAAAAGTATGCATCACTTAGGCATACATCATGTCTTAAGAAAGTAGGCATACATCATATCATAAAAGTATGCATCACTTAGGCATACATCATGTCTTAAGAAAGTATGCATCACTTAGGCATACATCATATCATAGAAAGTATGCATCACTTAAACATGTAGTATATCATTAAAGCATGCATATTTCTATCCACATAGCATATCATAAAAACATTCATATTCTAAGCACATAGCATATCATTAAAGCATGCATATTTCTACTCACATAGCATATCATAAAAGTATGCATATTCTAAGCACATAGCATATCATTAAGGCATGCATATTTCTAAGCACATAACATATCATTAAAACATGCATATTTCTAAGCACATAACATATCATTAAAATATGCATATCTCTATCCACATACCATATCATAAAAAGGTATAAATCACAAGCATACATGGTTAAGCATAAGGGTGTATCATGTGATTATACTATCATAAGAAACATGGTAACATAGTTAACTTGGGTTCTAAGCTTCCTAAACCCTTGGGTTCCTATCATGGCCGAACCCCCTTAGGTCTCAATTTAGGTAAAAACAACCTCCAAGCATGTGAAACCTAAATCATCATCACATAAATTTCATAGGAAGCATTATAAGCATGATTAACTTGGTTTCTAAGTTCTCCAAGTCCTTAAACTCATGTGGCCAAACCCTATCAGTATATAAACAAGGTCCCAAATGTCATGAAAGCATGGAAACCTTAAACCATATTTATAGCATTTTTTTTCAAATAGCATAGTAAGCATATTGAGCTAGTTCTTAAGTCCTTCAAGCCCTTAACGTATATCTTGGTCAAACTTTTAACAAGTGTTCATTAGGGCTAAAAACAAACATACAAGCATGTGAACTTGAACTAACATCATGTATAAATTCATAACAAGACATCATACAATAGGTATGGCCGAAACTTACCCTAGCCTCATTTAGGTCACTAAACAACATATAGTATGAGAACCTTGGTTTTCTACTTATCATATTTCATGTAGAGTGACATAAGCATATTTAATTCTTGTTCTAGGTTTTCTAGGGCATCTATTCCTTCATGGCCGAAACACACAATGATCCATTTAGGTCATGGAAAAATTATACAAATATGTGACACAATCAACACCTTATCATATTTTCATAAGAAGCACTTTTAACACATTTGGTTTCATTTTTAAGGCCTCTAGGTCTTTTAAACCCTACTTGGCTGAAACTCACAGAATATAAACTTGCTTCAAATATCCTAAAAGCATGAGAAATTATACAAGTTTCATAGCATGTGTAAGGACAAGCATAATAAACATACATGTGAATTGTGTTTTAGGCTTCCTAGGTTTCTTTCCCTTTTTCTTTTATTTCTCCTTATGGCCGAAACCTACCAATCTCTAAACTAAGTTTTAAGTGGCCTAAATCATGGAAAACCTAAGTAAGTTTCATGGCAAAAATTACTAAGAACATCATATACAAAGTTGGTTCATAAACAAGCTAGGACCCTTGTGATCTTACATGTCATATATCATGTAACTAATTTTCTATACTCAATTTAAACATAAGAGCATTAAACAACTTTCATATCATAATATCACAGAGGTCTTGAGCATATTAGAATTTTGTTTAGGTTTTTCTAAACTATCCATCTTATCATGGCCGAAAATATAAAATAAGAGTTCATGAATTTCTAGCAATGTACAACATGCAATTCTTTAAGAGAACTCTATATTCTATCATACAAACATGGTTATTTAAATTTAAAGGTCTTCCTAACCCTAAGCCCTTTTCTTGGCCGAAACATATAAATGGATTTCTTTGATTTCAAGTAACTTTCAAGCAAGAAAACCAATAAAAACCCTTAGTAGTTCATGGGAGAAATTTTGTACTAGTTTAGTTAAACAATATTTTTTTCCTAGCCTCCTTAACATATTTTTGGCCAAAATTCTAGGGTTAGGTACTCCTCTGATCAAGCATCATTTAAGTATAAAAACATGAAGAAAATCCTTCCTACATAGCATAGAAAGAATATCATGAAATAAGGACTTGTTTAAATCATCCTAGATTTGAAAACCCTTTCTTTAGCCGAATTTTCTTAAATTCTTTCCTAGGTTTTCTAATCCTTATAGAATCCGAAAATCACATAAAATCCTTGTACCACAGGTGAGGGGAAGCTTACATCCTTTTCGCTTGTGGATCTAAGGTATGGTAAAGAAGAAGTAGCCTCTTCTTCTAGTTCCTTTCCTTTGATTCCTTTGCTAAGTCCTCCTTGTATCTTAAGCTTTCTTAGGGAAAAACTTGGCTTTGGGGCTGAAGTTGGAGGAGAGGGGACTGTGGTGTTCTCGGTGAGGGAGAGGATGAATGAGAGAAAATGAGAGAAAAATAATTTTCTCTTTTCTTGCTCTCTTTTATGTTAAGGGGGAAGAGGTAGCAAAATTGATTTTTGCTTTCCTTCTCCCTTAACCCATTTTCTATTTTTCTTACATTTATTTTATTTTCCATTTATTCTCACCATTCATGATAAAATAAGGGGGAATGAATCCCCTTAATTCCTCTTTAAGTTTTCGGCAAAAATCAAAGAGGAAGAGGGAGAGAAAGGGAGGAAGGCAAGTTGCCTTTCTCTTGTTCTTTTCTTGTTTTCTTTTGGCTAGCTTTTACTCTTACCTTTATCATGAGTTTCCCTCCTTTGCTATCAATATCTTTTCTCTATCCCAATTGGTTCCTACTAATTAATTCAATGAATTATAATATAAGAGATTCAAGGTTCAATCTTTGACCTTCACTTCTTTTTATTTCATTTTATTTCTTTTTGCTTCAACCCACTTCTTATTATTTTTCTAAGGCAAGATTCCACATTCATATATTTATCTTACAAGCTTAGTGGGTATTACACTACTCGCGGAGTGGAACGTCCTCGTGCTGAAATCGTCGCCAGAAAGTGACCTTGGGGCCCTAGGGAGAGAACCCTAGGTTATTTGGGTGTTGGCGCCGAGAGAAGGAGAGGAAGGAGGGGTTGGCGTCGGTGAGGGTTTGGAGAAAGGAATTGGCGTGAGGTTTTGTGAGGAGAGGGCTGCCGAACCAAATTAAACCAAACCCACACTTAAGTTTTTTCCTATTTATATTAAGCGGATAACTAAGCCCAACTTAAATATAAATATATTTGATTCTCCTTTCATTTCAGCACGGCCCTGCTGGGTTCACCGGTTACTAAGGCTAACTAAAGGTTTAGCGGACCCGAGAGATCCCGGGTTCGATTCCCGCTTAAGCTTTTTTATTCTTCTAATTATTTTTGCTACTTTCGCTACTCGAAAAATTCCGGAAAAATATCTAAAAATTCCAAAAAAATCATAGAATAATTGTAATGCAAGTTTGAGAATTTTCGGGCGTTACAATCCCCCATACCTTATAAAAAGTTCGTCCTCGAAATTAGAACAATTCGGGGTACTTCTGTCTCATGCTGGCTTCTGTCTCCCAAGTTGCCTCTTCTGCTGTGTGACTTTGCCAAATGACTTTAACTAATGGTACTTCCTTGTTCCGCAATTTCTTAACTGCTCGGTCTATTATCTGAATAGGCCGACTATCATAACTGAGGTCCTCGCGGATCTGTACCGACTGGGGCTCAATCACCTGGGTGGCATCTGGGGTATGCTTCTTCAGCATAGAGACATGAAATACGTTGTGGACAGCTGACATTTCCTGTGGTAGCTCTAGCTCATATGCTACCTTGCCCACTCTTCTGATGATAAGGTATGGTCCCACATATCTGGGACTTAGCTTGCCCTTTTTCCCAAAACGCATTACTCCCTTCATGGGAGCTACTCTGAGGAACACTGAATCCCCAACTGAAAACTCTAAGGGTCTGCGCCGCGTATCAGCATAGCTCTTCTGGCGGCTCTGAGCTGTCTCTATCCTCTGGCGGATCTGCTGTATGGCTGTTGTGGTATCTGCCACTAGATCTGTCTGAAGTTCTAGCTCTTTCTGTTCACCACTCTCATACCAGCAGATTGGAGATCTACACCTCCGCCCATAGAGAGCCTCGTAAGGTGCCATGCCGATAGTGGCCTGATAGCTGTTGTTGTATGCAAATTCTGCTAAGCTCAGATATTTGCACCAACTTCCCTTGAAGTCTAGGGCACACGCTCGGAGCATATCTTCGAGTACCTGGTTTACTCGCTCCGTCTGACCATCTGTCTAAGGATGGAATGCTGTGCTAAACTTTAACTTAGTGCCCAACGCTGACTGTACACACTCCCAGAAGTGCGATGTGAATCTGCTGTCTCTGTCTGAAATGATGGTTCGTGGGACTCCATGTAGTCTGACGATCTCCTGGAAATACAACTGAGCTAGCTTCTCCATGGAGTAGGATATCTTGATAGCTAAGAAGTGGGCTGACTTAGTCAACCTGTCGACTATGACCCATATGGCGTCAAAACCATTCGTGGTTCTGGGCAGTCCCACTATGAAATCCATAGAGATATCCTCCCACTTCCATTCTGGAATCTGTATAGGTTGCAGAACTCCTCCTGGTCGCTGATGTTCTGCCTTGACCCTCTGACAGGTGAGGCAGATGCTAACATATCTGGCGATGTCTCGCTTCATCCCGGGCCACCAAAAATGGTTCTTCAGGTCTTGAGACATTTTGGTGGAACCTGGATGCATCGCATAGGGAGTCTTGTGAGCCTCATCTAAAATCTGTCTCCGTAGCTTCTCCTGATCTGGAACATAGAGTCAGTCACCAAAGTACAACACCCCGCTATCGGACACTCTGAATTCTCTACTTTCTGATTCTGCTAGCCCTTGCTTGATTTTCTGAATTTCAGGGTCTTGCTCCTGAGCTGACTGAACATCACCAAGCAAGGTAGACTCTAAGGTCATAGTAGAGAGCTGTCCAACGATGAGTTCGAGACCGAAATCTACGATCTCCTTCTGTAGGGGCGGTGACATGGCTGTAAGAGATAATAAGGTAGCACTGGATTTTCTGCTAAGTGCGTCGGCTACCTTATTGGCTTTCCCTGGATGGTAGAGGATGTCTATATCGTAGTCTTTGACCAGCTCAAGCCATCTGCGCTGTCGCATGTTCAGATCCTTCTGAGTGAAGAAGTACTTCAGACTCTGATGATCTGTATACACTCTGCACTGAGCTCCATATAAGTAATGTCTCCAAATTTTGAGAGCGAACACTACTGCTGCAAGCTCAAGGTCATGAGTAGGGTAATTCTTCTCATAATCCTTGAGTTGTCTGGAGGCATAGGCGATCACCTTGCCATTTTGCATCAGTACTACTCCTAGTCCCAACTTAGAGGTATCACTATAGATGTCAAAGCTGCTGGTGTTGTCTGGTAGAGCCAAAATGGGAGCACTGGTCAATCTCCTTTTTAGCTCGCTGAAGCTGTTCTCACAGTCCTCTGTCCACTGAAATTTCCTGTTCTTTCTGGTAAGAGCTGTCAGTGGGGAGGCTATCCTGGAGAAGTCCTCTACAAACTTTCTGTAATAACCTGCTAATCCCAGAAAGCTTCTGATTTCACTAGCGTTCTTCGGTCTCTTCCAGTTATTTACTGCTTCTATCTTGCTGGGATCTACCATGACACCATCCTTTGAGATGATGTGACCTAGGAAAGACACCTGATCAAGCCAGAATTCACATTTCGTGAACTTGGCATATAGCTGATTCTACTGAAGTGTCTGTAGTACTGTCTTCAGGTGCTCTGCATGTTCTTCCTGAGTTCCTGAGTAGATAAGAATGTCATCGATAAACACAATAACAAACTTATCTAAATACTCCCTGAATACTCTGTTCATGAGATCCATGAATGTAGCTGGAGCATTGGTCACGCCAAAGGGCATGACTACGAACTCATAATGTCCGTATCTGGTCCTAAATGCTGTCTTCGGTATATCACCCTCCTTGACTCTGACTTGGTGATATCCTGATCTGAGGTCAATCTTATAGAACACTGCTGCTCCCTTTAACTGGTCGAACAGGTCATCTATTATGGGAAGAGGATACCTGTTCTTGATCGTGACCTGATTCAGTGCTCTGTAGTCTATGCGTAGCCGCATGCTTCCATCCTTCTTCTTCATTAACAGTACAGGCGCTCCCCATGGTGAGTGACTAGGGCGTATGAAGCCCTTGTCAAGCAGCTCCTGTAGTTGCTCCTGAAGTTCCTTCAGTTCTGCTGGAGCCATGCGATATGGCGCTTTGGAAATAGGATTGGTGCCGGGGAAGAGCTCTATCTCAAATTCAATCTCCCTGACTGGTGCTAGGCCTGGTAACTCCTCAGGGAAGACTGCTGGGTAGTCACAGACCCCTGCTAGCTGTTGGTCCTTGTCCTGGCTGGTATTGACTACATGTGCTAAGTACCCCGTACATCCCGAATCCATCAACTTCTGTGCCTTCATAACTGAGAGAAATTTTCTGGCTTTTCTCTTTGGTTCTTCGATGTACTCGAACTGTGCTTCTGCTTCAGGTTGGAATACAACTTTCTGTTTACGGCACTCTATGGAAGCACCGTATCTGATCAGGAAGTCCATTCCAAGGATGATGTCGTAGTCAGTCATCTCCAGCAGGATCAGATCACAAAAGAGTTCCCTGTCTGCTATAATGATCGGCACTGCTCTGAGCCAGTGCATAGATGCCATGATCTCTCCTGAAGGTAGTGCCGTCAAAAACTGACCACTGAGTACCTCTGAGGGTATTTCTAATTTTTCAGAGAACATCCTGGCTATATATGAATGGGTTGCCCCAGTATCAAATAGAATAGTAGCACTATGCTGAAAAATGCTAATCTGACCTGTGACGACTGTCGAGACATTGGCTACGTCCTCTCTGGTGAGTGAGTAGATCCTCGCATTCGTCGTAGCTGGAGGGGCTTCTAATCTGCCCTGGCTGATAAGTGGACCTTCTAGAGCGGCCTGCATCTGATATAACTGAGCTGGCTGGCCTGCATACTGAATCTGCTGTGGCTGAGGAAGACCGGTCTTGTTCGGGCACTGCTTGGCCATGTGCCCTTCTTGTCCACATTCAAAGCATCCTCGTGTGCCCTTGCGACAAACCCCTGGGTGGAATTTCCCACAAGTGGCACACTTTGGATAACTGGGTCACTTGCTAGATGGTCCTCCCTTTGGGTCACTCCCTGATTTGCGCTTGCTGTTGGAGTTCCCTTTCCAGTTAGAGCTGTGGCCTTGCTGTTTTTGAGTGTGAGGGTTTCCTTGGCCTTTGGACTCTGAGGAGACCTGCTTCTGCTGCTTTATGTTGTTCTGGTAATGCTCTGTGGTCAAGGCACTGCTCACCAACTCCTCTGTGGTTTGTGGCCTATGTATGCCACCAGCCACGTTCACTGCTATCTCTGGCCTCAGCATCTTGAGCATCAACCGGATTCGTTCCTTCTCTGTGCTGACTAGCTCTGGGCATAGACGAGCCAACCTGTTGAATTTCTTCACGGCTTCCTCAACTGAAAGGTTGACCTGACGAAACTCAGTGAACTCGTCATAGTGGCGGTTTGTAACCCGTATGTGAAAGAACTCCTCGAAGAATTCTTTCTCGAAGTCAGCCCATGACATCTGGTTCACTAGACGCTTCGTTCTGATTCTTTCCCACCACATGCGTGCGTCTCCTGTCAGGCAGAAGGAGGCACACTTCACCTTCTCGTGTTCTGGCCAGTCTAGAAGCTCCATCGTGCTCTCCAGTGTTTTGAACCAGGCTTGTGCATCCCATGGTTCACTAGTGCCTGAGAAGTTCTCTGGCTTGACCACGCCACCGGATCGGATAGGCTTCTTTCTTGGCTCATTGGGGTCTTGGTCTTGGTGGAACCTCTAAGACTACCGAGTCGCCAAATTCGGTTCCGGGGTGACTGTGGGGGTATTCTGCTGATTAGCTTTTAAGGTGACTATTTCTGTTCATTGCTCTAGCAGAATCGAGCCACTAATCTTGTAAGGTCGGAGGAGGCACCGCCGCCTCTTCTTTGGGGCTCGGAGCTAGTGCCCTTCTAGGCGCCCTCGTGCCATTTCTAAAGACATAGAGAACATAACATAACTAATGTAATCACAGTTATATAACTACTGATGTCATGTTTAAAAACTATCACATACTAACAAGCAGTAGGCATATAAACATGAACTGTAATAACAAAACAAGGAGCATAAATAAAGTAGAGGTATTCTTACTTGGAAGCTGTAGGTACAATGCTGATGTGTGTGTAGGAAGTATGGAACACTGCTCTGATACCACTCTGTAACGACCCACCTCCTGGGTACTGGCTGTAAGGCCGGTCGCTACAATTATGCTAAACTATACTGTGCGGAAAGATGGGCTAATTAAAATTTTACTCTACTAATGACGGATACAACTGATAAGAAAGGTCTAAAGACCTTCTTTGCTGGTGTACATATGCTAAGTAGGGGAAACTGAACATCCCGACTAACTACAGACCTGCCGATCGATCCGCAGATTGATCGAAGCTAGGGGGCATTCGGTTCCCAACTGGATCGGTCGGCAGACCGATCCATGTGTGGCTGGATCGGTCGGCAGACCGATCCAGGTGTGGCTGGATCGGTCGGCAGAGCTGCGGTCGTTCTGTTAACTGGATCGGTCGGCCGACCGATCCAGGTGTGGCTGGATCGGTCGGCAGACCGATCCAGGTATGTCTGGATCGGTCGGCTGACCGATCCAGGAGGATACAGTAGCATACTGTATCTGTCTGGATCGGTCGGCTGACCGATCCAAAAGCCTGGTACGCTACTGGATCTGTCGGCAGACCGATCCAGCGTCTGATTTCCTGATTTCGAAATCAGAGATGCTGATTTCGACACTTTGTCGTACCAAAACCACCTGCAACCACTCTAAACCAATGCAAATCATACTAATATAAACCTACTAATATTCCAAACCTGGCATACTACATAGTGCATGGTTACTATTTCATAACACTTAACAAATCAAAAACTGAATAGTAAAAACTAAAAATGCTAAGTGCTAATACTGAAGTAAAACTGTTCAGATCCCAAAGATCTTTATTCCAACTCCTGCCCACACACATCCTGATAGCATTGCCCTCCAGCCTCTGCTACTGGTCAACTTTTCCTTTACCTTTATCTGTAGTATAAGAAAAGTAGTATCTATAAGCTAAAAAACTTAGTAAGAAACCATCTACTTCACAAAAATATGCATACGATGCAGATATGTTTTAAAAACATGCTGTTGGAAAGTAGGTGCTGATCATGGCATGGCATGGCATTTATTCATATGAACAGAAACTGAGCATGGCAATCATACTTGCAAAAGTAGAGATGAGCATGAAAACTGAAACTGAATGCGAATCATGGAACTGAACTAAGCTGATCATGATCTGTACTAAACTAACTGAGCTGGTACTGAAACTAAGTTGAACTCACATAACTGATTGTGAATTTGAAAAGCTATACATATAATAAGTGAAAATACTAAACATGCTGCTGAGGGGCCCTGGCAACTGTACTTGCTGTGCGCGCATCCCTATCTAAACCCGGGATTGCAAGTTCCGAATCTAGTAGGGTTTACTAGGTTAGCTAAACCTAGGGACGACTATGGGAGTCCAGCCCAGTGGATATCTAATCCAGTACAGTTCCACTGTTGAAAATAAAATACTGAATGCTATATACTTATTTTGCTGAATCTAGGTTATCTGAACCTAGAACTAGGTTGTCTGAACCTAGAGGCTACTGTGGGAGCCCACCCATTGGACTGTAGTCCTACATAAGTTGAAATAAATCTAATTTGCGGTTTTAAATGCTTCTAGTGCATTTAATAAGTTAATTAAACTGTCTATTACTAAGCTAGACCTTTAATCGAGCACTTAGGATGCTCTAACTCTTCTCCCTATTAGGGTGACCACCTCTAGGCACCCGACAACGTCTAACCTCCTATCTGAGGAGGGAAAACGTGCCCGGCCCATCTAGAGGTGCTCATCTAAATCCCTAATCTTCGGAGAGAGTTAAATACACCCTAGATATCGATAAAAAAATCTTCATACATTCTAACTAAAGCATAAAAACTCAAACGGAAGCTATTATACTGCAGGTGAGGGGTTTCTTACCTTGTGTGCTAGATTTCTTACAAATCTAATCGCTAGAAATTCCGGTGGAGACGACTTCTCGACGATCCGCTCGCGTCCACGTGCTCTACTCGCGGAGGGGAACGTCCTCGTGCTGAAATCGTCGCCGGAAAGTGACCTTGGGGCCCTAGGGAGAGAACCCTAGGTTGTTTGGGTGTTGGCGCAGAGAGAAGGAGAGGAAGGAGGGGTTGGCGTCGATGAGGGTTTGGAGAAAGGAATTGGAGTGAGGTTTTGTGAGGAGAGGGCTGCCGAACCAAATTAAACCAAACCCACACTTAAGTTTTTTCCTATTTATATTAAGCGGATAACTAAGCCCAACTTAAATATAAATATATTTGATTCTCCTTTCCTTTCAGCACGGCCCTGCTGGGTTCACCGGTTACTAAGGCTAACTAAAGGTTTAGCGGACCCGAGAGATCCCAGGTTCGATTCCCGCTTAAGCCTTTTTATTCTTCTAATTATTTTTGCTACTTCCGCTACTCGGAAAATTCCGAAAAAATATCTAAAAATTCCAGAAAAATCATAGAATAATTCTAATGCAAGTTTGAGAATTTTCAGGCGTTACAGTTCGGGTCGAACACAGGAAGCTCAAGATCATCGGGAGGTCAAAACCAATTCCTCCTCGTAGTCCCTGTTGTAGTCTCTATAAAACCTCGCATTCACCCGTTTTGATTTTCCTTCTTACCCAAATAAGGGGGCGGTCACATCGTTGCTTGGTGGCCAAGATGTGGGCCGGTCAAGTCATGCTTGGTGCCCAAGCATGGGGCCAACCATACAAGAAGAGAAAAGGAAGTTTTGTTGAAAATAAAATTTTGTTAAAATCTTTCCTTTTATAGTTTTCTACAATGGATTAAAAGAGAGGTTTTAATTTTATTAAAATCTTTTCTTTTTTTGTAGTTATCTACAATTGTTAAAGGAGAGATTTTAATTTTGTTAAAATCTTTCCTTTTTTGAACCAACCATTATAGGAATAAAAGGAAGATTTTGTTAAAAAAAGAGTTTGTTATAATCTTTCCTTTTATAGCTATTTACAATGGTTTAAAAGAGAGATTTTAATTTTGTTAAAATCTTTCTTTTTTGTAACCATCTACAATAGCAAATAAAAGGAAATTTTATTAAAAACTTTCCTTATTAGCCGCTAGCAAAAATTATAAAAGAGGAGGAGGGGATGCTCTCTAAACATAACCAAGGCTCCTCTTCTAATTTCTTGTGGTCGGCTCATCCCTCTTTTCCCTTTCCTCTTCATAAGGGTCGGCGGGACTTGGAGAAGGACCTTCACCTTGTGACCGGTTGCTTGGAGGAGAAGAAGAAGGAGGAGGAGGCCTCTTCACTTTGTATTCTTTGGTGGCCAAAAGCTTGGAAAAGAAGAAGAAGGTAGGGTGTCTTTGTCTTGGTAGATCATCGCCCACATGACGTCCAAAGGAGGAGAGGAATACAGCAGATGATCATGAGGTCTTTAGGTTACAAGGTACAACTAGTTCTTTATTTTGTTGCGAACTAGTTTAGTTTTTCTTTGTATGTATCCTGAAATACCAACACAAGATACTAGCAATTTTGTGTTTTGATTTTGTGTTTCGATCTTGTTCTTCGATTGAGGTCTCTTTAGTTAAACCTAGGGTTTACTGTGAGGAGTTTAAATATTCAATTTCTTTGAAAGGCTTTGTCTAGGAAGTGGTGGATGATCCCATAACCAAGAAGGCCGAGTGGCTCGCCAATGACCTCGAAGTCAATCTTTGAAATAGATATTTAATCAACTTCTGTAATATGATTTAATTTCTAAAGAACACATGAGTTGAACTTGGAGTAAAAATGTTAAGTTTTGTTTCCAATCCAAGTTTAACTTATGAAGAACACATGTTTTAAACTTGGAGTAAAAATGTTAAGTTTCATTTCCAATCCAAGTTTAAGAACACATGGGTTGCTAGGAAAAGGTCTGTGCTTGTACAAATTTTGTACAGGGAAAATAGAACGGAATTTCGAGTAGCACCCAACAGAGATTACCTCTTAGGAGAGTTTAGGAATTACTAATCAGAGGCCGGAATTCAATCCCAACTTTCTACACCTAGTACACCCCAACAGAATGGTGTAATGGAACGAAAGAATAAGACCCTTATGGAAATGGTTAGATCAATGATGAGTTATTCAGAATTACCAAATTCATTTTGGGGATATGCTCTGAAAATGATGACGTATATTCTGAACTTGGTATCTTCCAAGTCAGTACCCTCTACTCCCACAGAATTGTTGAAAGGGCGTAAGCCTAGTTTGAAACACATTCGGATTTGGGGTAGTCCAGCACATATGCTGAAGAGAGACGCTGATAAGTTGGAATCACGTACAGAAATTCGCTTGTTTATGGGTTATCCTAAAGGAACGAAAGGTGGTTTATTTTATAGTCCTAAAGATCATAAGGTCATTGTTAGCACCAATGCCCAATTTTTAGAAGAGGATTATGTAATGAACCACAAGCCCATGAGTAAAATTGTTCTTGAAGAAATTGTTAGGATGTATACTAAAAGCCTAACTTTTATATAAACGTTTATAAGAATCACATTGGTCAAATGTCTACATTTTTGCTAAGTGTAGTTGTCCATTTAATTTATATTGAAGATAACATGGTATGAGGAGACACACAGAAGATGATGTTATCAGTTCCTTATAAATTATAAATAGTAGCGCACAACCAAAATGGAATGGGACAAACCATTGGAGTGGTTGTAATGTAATTTGGTATTAGTTTATCTTGACTATAAAATTACACTAATACACTATGAGTGTATTGAGCAAGACCATTTGAGGTAGTTTCTTTTATATTGACTGCATAAAAGAATAAACCTTTGTTATTATGGAAGTATGTACTCTTAATCATGATATAATAACAAACACACATACTTAATATTTATTTTCTTTAATTTATCAAAGGGTGTGATTTAGCTCGTTAAATTAATAGGCCTGATAAGTTGGGAAATGATATTATTTATATGGCGTGTTGTTGATTATAGAATGAAACTGTGTCTTAGTAATCTAGGTTGATGATGTCCCCTTGAGGAGCTCATAAGAATTGTCATGTAAACCCTGCAGGTGGACTTAGTCCGACATGACAATAAAGTTGAGTGGTACTACTCTTGGAGCTAGATATTAATTAAGTGAGTTGTCAGTAACTCATTTAATTAGTGGGCATTCAATATCTTAAACACAGGGAGATTAATGCACTCATAATAAGAAGGAGCCCATAATGTAATTTGAAATTGGTGCGGTAGTTCAATAATAACTCTTTAGTGATATGAGTTATTATTGATAAACTTGAATTGCGTGTTCCGGGTGAACACAGGAAGCTCAAGCTCATCGGGAGACCAAAATTAATTTCTCCTCTTGGTCCCTGTTGTAGCCTCTATAAATCCTTGTACCCACAAAGTCTACTTCTTACCTAAGTAATGGGTCGGATACATCCTTGCTTAGTGTAAGGGGCCAGCCAAGCATGAGCTTGGAAGCAAAGAGGTAGCCGGCCAAGCTTGGTGCCCAAGCTAGGGGTCGACCACTAAGAAAGGAAAAGGAATTTTTTGTAAACAAAATTTTGTTAAATATTTCCTTATTTGTAGTAATCTACAATGGTTAAAAGAGAGATTTTATTTTTTTTAAATCTTTCCTTTTTTGTAGTTATCTACAATGGTTAAAAGAAAATTTTTAATTTTGTTAAAAACTTTCCTTTTATAGCCATCTTCATGGATTTAAAAGAGAGTTTTAAAATCTTTCATTTTATAGCTATCTACAAAAGATTAAAGAGAGATTTTAATTTTGATAAAATCTTTCCTTATTTGTAGTTATCTATAATGTTTAAAAGAGAGATTTTAATTTTTGATAAAACTTTCTCTTTTTGTAACCATGATTTAAAAAGGAGAAGTTTTAATTAATTTTTCCTTTTTTGTAGTTGTCTACATGTTTTTAAAGAGAGAGATTAATTTTAAAACTTTCCTTTATTGCCATGTACAATAGGAAATTTAGAAAAGAGACATTTTAATTGTTGTTAAAATTTTCTTTTTTAATATGAGGCCACAAATAAGGAAGTTTTAATTATGTTTAAAACTTTTCATTTTTGCCTTGAGCAAGGATTATAAAAGAGAGGTAGAGGACGCCTCATGAGAATGAATTCCAAGCTTCTCATCTTAGCATTGTGTGGTCGGCCCCTTCTCCTTGTTCTCTTCTCTTATGCCGGCGGAACACACAATCTAGGGCATCTCCTCATCTTCTAATCCGTGGTGGCCGGTTTTTTCTTTATCCCTTTCCTTTTCCTAAGGTCGGCGACACCATCTCTTCTTATCTATTTTTCTTCTTTCTAAGGTCGGCTTCCATCTATTCTTGGTGGCCGAAAATTGAAAGAAAAAGGAGAAGCTATTGGTGGCCAAAACATGGATGAAGAAGAGGAGTTTCCTATTTTGGCATCCCTTGGTGGCTCGAGAGTCTTGGAGGAGAAGAAGTGGTTCGAGTGGATTCCATCTTGGTAGATCATTGCCCACACAACGTCCTAGAGGAGGAGAGGAATACAACAGAAGATCAAGAGGTCTTTAGCTACAAAGAAAGGTATAACTAGTTATTTGTTTCCGCATCATAACTAGTTCATGTTCTTTGTATAGATCTTTAAAAACCAAACACAAGAGGTTATCGGTTTTAGTTTATTGTTTTGTTATCAATTTTATTTTTTGATTTCATGTTTCGATATTGTGTTTCTATTGAGGTCTCTATAGTTAAACCGAGTTTATTGTAAGAAGTTAAATTTCTGATTTCTTTGAAAGGCTTTATCTAGGAAGTGGTGGATGATCTCATACCCAAGAAGACCTAGTGCCTTGCCATATTTAACCTGGAAGCCGATCTTTGAAATAGTTATTTAATTAACTTCTATAATTTGGTTTAACTTAGGAAGATCACATCGGTTGAACTTGGAATAAGAATGTTAAGTTTCGTTCTCAATCCAAGTTTAACTTCTAAAGGGAAATTTGGATTAATAATGTTAAGCATCATTTGCATTCCAAATTTAACTTTAGTAGAACACATGGGTAGCTAGGATAGTTCTATGCTTGTAAAAAATTTTATACAGGGGAACTAGGATGGTATTCCGAGTAGCAACTGACAATTGGTATCAGAGCTAGGTTTTAGCCTCTGTGTGTTTGGTTTTTAGTTTAATTATGCACATGTCATACATATTTTAGGTAGGATAATAGTAGGATGTGCAAATAGATTAACTCTATGGTTGCAGGCTCCAACTATTATGACCTATTGTGATTGTGTGTGATTGGACCCTCGGACATGTCGAGGGAATTTTATGTGTGTCAATGATTGTATGTATTAAATATAGCAGGAGTTGTATTAGTTTTAGGATTTTACATTTTGTTCGATCTAGACTCTATGTACATTTCTATGTGGAATATAGGATCGATATATGTAAAATTTTATTTTTTCACGGATAGTATCCTTGCGAGGCGTGGTGCTATTTGAGGACCAGAGGCACAGCGGAAAAAGAAGCAAGATAGATGCGGCGACTAAACCCGATGGCGGTGGCTAAAGATAGCAGAAGCTAGGGTTGGTGGCATACGAAGGACAACATTGGATGAGGCCATAATAGTTGGAAAATTATTTTTATTATTTATTGCCTTTTATGCTGTGTGTGCTTGTGTTTTGTTTGTTTTTATGCATGTTAAAATTCCTCGTTCTAAATAACTAAGTGGGAGAGGAATTTAATTAAATTCCACGGTCTCCATTACTGGTTTGTAAGTGATGCATTCAAACTTGCGCGTTAGCTCTGAGTGTCTTCCTCCACATCGGATGAGTTTGTTTGCGGATCACTAGATCAAACTTCCTTAATAGATGATATAGGAAATTATTTAGGATGTGTGTGATCTTCTCCAACTGAAGGGGCACAATTCTATTTAGTGGACTTAGTATCAAGTAATGGTATACACTTAGGCACATTTAATAGTATCCTCCCCATCGGAGTCACTGCTATTATTTGTGTAACCGAAGAAAAACCAACTATTAATTTGTCATAAAGCTAAGTAAAACCTCCTCTTACAAATGATTGAATTTGTATATGTCCACATTATCGTGGCATACAAAATTCATGGTGTTTGAGGTAATTTTAGGTTGACGAGATAATTAATAGGTAAGACCCTCCTCTTACAAATGTTTGAATTTGTATACGTCTACACTATCGTGACATACAAAATTCACGGTGTTTGAGGTGCTGGTGAATTTAAATGATATTATTTTGAGGAATCAATATTATTTTAAATTCTAAAGTTTTTGACCGAATATTTGATCAAAGACAAACCAACTATGAATTTTATTTGTTATAAAGTTAGGATGACAAGATAATAAAATTAATTGATAAAATCTCCTCTTACAAATATTTGAATTTGTATACGTCCACACTAACGTGGCATACAAAATTTATGGGGATTTTAAGGTGTTGGTCTTGACCAAATATTTTGTGATTCTTAGGATTTTAAATAGTTTTCAATTCCCTAGCTTTTATACTAGAGAATAGACTTACTAGTCCCAATTATAATGATTGGAAATAAAACTTGGACATTAAGGTGGGTTGTCCTCTCAGAAATGAGAACAATAAAGGTGTATCTTATTCATTAGTTGTTGAAACATGTTTAGTGGTGTTATCTACCGGTACTTGGTGTGTAGATACGGGAACCATTGATCATGTCTGCAATTCATTACAAGGGTTCCAGGAAACCTGACAACTACATGAAGGAGAAATCACTGTTTACATGGGCAATGCTACAAAAGTAGCAACTGTTGTAGTGGGAGATGTTTATAGGAATAAAATATTAATTTTGAGAAATTGTCTTTATGTATCAAGTTTTAGAAAGAACTTGATTTCAGTTTCTAAACTATTCAAGGATGGATATTCTGTCTATTTTGATAACAAAGTTGTTATCAAGAAAAATAGGGAAGTTATCTGTTCTGGTACGTTGGTTGACAATTTATATACTCTAAATTCAATAACTCCCACGATGCAACAAATGAAAATTAATAACACATCTTCTAACTCTAATAAGAGAAAGCAACCTTCGAAAATGAACCAAATATATCTTTGGCATCTAAAGCTAGGTTATATTAACTTGAGTAGGATTCAAAGGTTAATAGCTGATGGACTTTTGGGTCCATTGGTAGTGGAAAATTTTTCCAAACCTGCGAGTCTTGGTTGGAAGGGAAAATGACCAAGAGACCTTTTAAGGCCAAGGGGTATAGAGCCAAAGATGTGTTGGAATTGGTTCATTCTAATTTGTATATATGACTATCTAGGCAAGAGGTGATTTCGAATATTTCATCTCTTTTATAGATGACTATTCGAGATACGGGTACATTTACTTGATGCACCGCAAGTCTGAGTGCTTTGATAAGTTCAAAGAGTACAAGACTGATGTGGAGAAACGTCATGCTAAAAGTATCAAGACACTACGGTATGATCGTAGTGGCAAGTACCTCTTAGGAGAGTTTAGGAGTTACTTATCAGAAGTCAGGATTCAATCCCAATTGTCTGCACCTGGTACACCCCAACAGAATGGTGTGGCAGAACGAAGGTATAGGACTCTTATGGAAATGGTTAGATCGATGATGAGTTATTTAGAATTACCAAATTCATTTTGGGGATATACTCTGGAAACGACAATGAACATAGTACCTTCTAAAGTCAGAACCCTCTACTCCCATAGAATTATAGAATGGGTGTAAGCCTAGTCTGAAGCATATTCAAATTTGGGGTAGTCCAGCACATGTGCTGAAGGGAGACACTGATATGTTGGACAGGAGTTCACTTGTTTGTGGGTTATCCTAGAGAAACAAAAGGAGGTTTATAGTCCTAAAAATCAGAAGGTCATTGTTAGCACCAATGCTCGATTTTTAGAAGAGGACTATGTAATGAACCACAAGCCCATGAGAAAAATTGTTCTTAAGAAAATTAGAGAAGACACGTCTAAACTAGTACCAACTGTACAAGATGAGATACCATAAGAAACTGCAACACGTGTCACAAATGATGCACAATTACAAACAGTGTCACGTCGTAGTGGGAGGGTTGTTTGGCAACCTGGTAGATTCATGTTTTTGGGAGAGTCTTGGACTTGATCCCTGGTGAACATGAACCTGATTCCTGCACATATGATGAAGCACTCCAAGATAAAGATGCAACATCTTGGCAAAGTGTAATGAACTCTGAAAAAGAATCTATGTATTCTAATAAGGTCTGGGAGCTTGTAGAACCACCAAATTGTGTAAAAGTCATTGGGTGTAAATAAGTCTACAAAAGAAAAAGAGGGATAGACGGGAAGGTGGAAACTTTCAAAGCAAAGTTTGTTGCAAAAGGATATACTCAGAAAGAAGGAATCGATTATGAGGAAACCTTTTCGCCGGTAGCTATGCTTAAGTCTATCCGGATACTTTTATCTATTGCTGCTCATATGGATTATGAGGTTTGGAAAATGGATGTCAAGACAGCTTTTCTTAATGGAAGTCTTGAAGAAACATCCATATGAAGAAACCAGAAGGGTTTATTGCAAAGGGCAAAGAGCATCTTGTATGTAAGCTCAATTGGTCTATTTATGGACTGAAGCAAGCTTCAAGATCTTGGAATATCCGGTTTAATGAAGTAATCTAGTCTTATGGATTTATTGAATGATCGGATAAGTCTTGTGTATATAAGAAGTGTGACGGAAACGTGGTGGTATTTCTTGTACTATACGTAGATGACATTTTGATAGTTGGCAACAATATCAAAGTTCTGTCAGAAGTAAGGGTATGGTTGTCCAAGCAATTCAATATGAAGGACTTGGGAGAATGTGGACATATTCTTGGGATCAAAGTAATAGGGGATCGCAAGAAAAGAATATTATGCTTATCCCAAGATTTATATATCGATACTATCCTAGCTCGTTTTAGCATGCAAAACTCCAAGAAAGGTTTTCTACCTTTTCGGCATGGAGTACCCTTATCTAAAGAGATGTCTCCTAAGACATCTAAAGAGATAGAGGAAATGAAGGCAGTTCCATATGCTGTAGGAAGCCTAATGTATGCGATGTTATGTACGAGACTGGATATCTGTTTTGTCATGGGCATGATTAGCAGATATCAAAGTAACCCAAGATAAGGACATTGGACTGCCTTAAAACATATATTAAAGTACCTGAGAAGGACTAGAGATTATATATTGGTTTACCAAGCAGATAACTTTCTTCCTGTGGGTTAAACGGATTCGGATTTCCAATCAGATAAGGAAAATAGTAAGTCAACCTTGGGGTTTTGTGTTTACTTTAGGAAGTGAAGCCATAACAGTGGAGAAGTGTTAAGCAGAAATGCGTTTCAGACTCCACCATGGAAGCTGAGTATGTGGCAACCTCTATGGCAGTCATAGAAGTTGTATGGCTCAGAAACTTCATGATGGACTTAGATGTGATTCCTGGTTTGCCCAAAATTATTACAGTGTATTGTGATAATAAGTGGTGCAGTAGCAAACTCGAAGGAACCATGAGCCCATAAGGCAAGTAAACACATAGAGCGTAAGTACCACCCAATACGAGACATCGTATAACAAGGAGAAGTTGTTGTCGCCTAGATTGTATCAGCAGATAACCTGAATCTTTTCACTAAGGCCCTTAAGGAAAGAGCTTTTGATGGGCATGTTGAGGGGATGGGAATAAGATGTATGACATCATATATGGTAGCATAGTCTTTTAATATAAGTGGGAGATTGTTAAGATGTATACTAAAAGTTTAGCTTTTGTATAAACATTTATAAGAATCACATTGGTCAAATGTCTACATTTTTGCTAAGTGTAGTTGTCCATTTAATTTATATTAAAGATAACATGGTGTGAGGAGACACACAGAAGATAATGTTATCAGTTCCTTATAAATTATAAATAGTAGCTCCCAACCAAGATGGAATGGGGCAAACTATTGGAGTGGTTGTAGTGTAATTTGGTATTAGTTTATCTTGACTATAAAATTACACTAGTACACTATGAGTGTATTGAGCAGGACTATTTGAGTAGTTTCTTTTATACTGACTATATAAAAGAACAAAATATCTGTTATTATGGAAGTGTGTACTCTTAATCATGATATAATAACAAGCACATATACTTAATATTTATTTCTTTAATTTATCAAAGGGTGTGATTTAGCTCATTAAATCAATAGGCCCGATAAGTTGGGAAATGATATTATTTATATGGTGTGTTGTTGATTATAGAATGAAACTGTGTCCTAGTAATGTAGGTTGATGATGTCCCCTTGAGGAGCTCATAAGGATTGTCATGTAAACCCTGCAAGTGGACTTAATCCGACGAGACAATAAAGTTGAATGGTACTACTCTTAGAGCTAGATATTAATTAAATGAGTTGTCAGTAACTCATTTAATTAGTGGGCATTCAATATCTTAAACACAGGGAGATTAATGCACTCAGAATAAGAAGAAGCTCATAATGTAATTTGGGATTGGTGCGGTAGCTCAACAAGAACTCTTTAGTCGTATGAATTATTATTGATGAACTTGAGTTGGGTGTTCGGGGCGAACACAGGAAGCTCAAGCTCATCGGGAGACCAAAACCAATTTCTCCTCTCGGTCCCTATTGTAGCCTCTATAAATCCTTGTATCCATAAAGTTCACTTCTTACCCAAGTAATGGGCCGGATACATCCTTGCTTAGTGCAAGGGGTCGGCTAAGCATGAGCTTGGAAGCCAAGAGGTGGCCGGCCAAATTTGTTGCCCAAGCTAGGGGTCGACCGCTAAGAAAGGAAAAGAAATTTTTTGTAAACAAAATTTTGTTAAATCTTTCCTTATTTGTAGTAATCTACAATGGTTAAAAGAGAGATTTTATTTATTTTTAAATCTTTCCTTTTTTGTAGTTATCTACAATGGTTAAAAGAAAATTTTTAATTTTGTTAAAAACTTTCCTTTAATAGCCATCTTCATGGATTTAAAAGAGAGTTTTAAAATCTTTCATTTTATAGCTATCTACAAAAGATTAAAGAGAGATTTTAATTTTGATAAAATCTTTCCTTATTTGTAGTTTTCTATAATGTTTAAAAGAGAGATTTTAATTTTTGATAAAACTTTCTCTTTTTGTAACCATGATTTAAAAAGGAGAAGTTTTATTTAATCTTTCCTTTTTTTGTAGTTGTCTACATGTTTTAAAAGAGAGAGATTAATTTTAAAACTTTCCTTTATTGCCATGTACAAATGGAAATTTAGAAAAGAGACATTTTAATTGTTGTTAAAATTTCCTTTTTTAATATGAGGCCACAAATAAGGATGTTTTAATTATGTTTAAAACTTTCCATTTTTGCCTTGAGCATGGATTATAAAAGAAAGGTAGGATGCCTCATGAGAATGAATTCCAAGCTTCTCATCTTAGCATTGTGTGGTCGGCCCCTTCTCCTTGTTCTCTTCTCTTATGCCGGCGGAACACACAATCTAGGGCATCTCCTCATCTTCTAATCCTTGGTGGTCGATTTTTCCTTTCTCCCTTTCATTTTCCTAAGGCCGACGACACCATCTCTTCTTATCTATTTTTCTTCTTTCTAAGGCCAGCTTCCATCTATTCTTGGTGGCTGAAAATTGAAAGAAAAAGGAGAAGCTATTGGTGGCTGAAACATGGATGAAGAAGAGGAGTTTCCTATTTTGGCTTCCCTTGGTGGCTCGAGAGTCTTGGAGGAGAAGAAGTGGTTCGAGTGGATTCTATCTTGGTAGATCGTTGCCCACACAACGTCCAAGAGGAGGAGAGGAATACAACAGAAGATCAAGAGGTCTTTAGCTACAAAGAAAGGTATAACTAGTTATTTATTTCCGCATCATAACTAGTTCATGTTCTTTGTATAGATCTTGAAAACCAAATACAAGAGGCTATCGGTTTTAGTTTATCATTTTGTTATCGATTTATTTTTCAATTTCATGTTTCGATATTATGTTTCTATTGAGGTCTCTATAGTTAAACCGAGTTTACTGTAAGAATTTGAATTTCTGATT
Organism: Zingiber officinale; assembly: GCF_018446385.1. Lineage (NCBI taxonomy): Eukaryota > Viridiplantae > Streptophyta > Magnoliopsida > Zingiberales > Zingiberaceae > Zingiber > Zingiber officinale. The sequence continues at coordinate 106,084,807 of NC_055986.1, forward strand.
TCTTTGAAAGACTTTTTCTAGGAAGTGGTGGATGATCTCATACCCAAGAAGGCATAGTGCCTCGCCATGTTTAACATGGAAGCCAATCTTTGAAATAGTTATTTAATTAACTTCTGTAATATGGTTTAACTTAGGAAGATCACATCGGTTGAACTTGGAATAAGAATGTTAAGTTTCGTTCCCAATCCAAGTTTAACTTCTAAAGGGAAATTTGGATTAATAATGTTAAGCATCGTTTGCAATCCAAATTTAACTTTAGTAGAACACATGGGTAGCTAGGATAGTTCTATGCTTGTACAAATTTTTGTACAGGGGAACTAGGACGGTATTCCGAGTAGCAACCGACAGAAATAAGAGAGGACATGTCTAATTTAGTACCAACGGTACAAGATGAGATACCACAAGTAATTGTAACACGTGTCACAAATGATGCACAATTACAGGTAGTGTCTCGTCGTAGTGGGAGGGTTGTTCAGCAACCTGATAGATTCATGTTTTTGGGAGAGTCTTTGGACTTGATCCCTGATGAACATGAACCTGATCCCTGGACATATGATGAAGCATTCCAAGATAAAGATGCAGCATCTTGGCAAAGTGTAATGAACTCTGAAATAGAATATATGTATTCTAATCAAGTCTGGGAGTTTGTAGAACCACCAAATGGTGTAAAAGTCATTGGATGTAAATGGGTCTACAAAAGGAAAATAGGGACAGATGGAAGGTGGAAACCATTAAAGTGAGGCTTGTTGCGAAGGGGTATACTCAGAAAGAGGGAATCAATTATGAGGAAACCTTTTCGCTAGTAGCCATGCTCAACTCTTTCCAGATTCTTTTATCTATTGCTGCTCATATGGATTATGAGGTTTGGCAAATAGATGTCAAGACATCTTTCCTTAACGGAAGTCTTGAAGAAAACATCTATATGAATCAACCAGAGGGATTCATTGCGAAGGGCAAAGAGCATCTTGTATGCAAGCTCAATTAGTCCATTTATGGATTGAAGCAAGTTTTGAGATCTTGGAACATCCGGTTTGATGAAGTATTCCAGTCTTATAGATTTATTCAGTGTCCGAATGAGTCATGTGTATATAAGAAAAGTGACGGAAACGTGGTGGTATTTCTTGTACTATACGTAGATGACATTTTTCTCATTAGCAACAATGTCAAAGTATTGTCAGACGTAAGGGTATGGTTGTCCAAGCAGTTTGATATGAAGGGCTTGGGAGAATGTGGACATATTCTTAGGATCAAAGTAATAAGAGATCGCAAGAAAAGGATGTTGTGCTTATCTCAAGCTTCATACATCGATACTATCCTAGCTCGTTTTAGCATGCAAAACTCCAAGAAAGGTTTTCTACCTTTTCGGCATGGAGTACCTTTATCTAAAGAGATATGCCCTAAGATATCAAAGGAGAGAGAGGACATGAAGGCAGTTCCTTATGCTTCGGCTATAGGAAGCCTAATTTATGCAATGCTATGTATGAGGTCAGATATCTATTTTGCCGTAGACATGGTTAGCATATATCAAAGTAATTTAGGACAGGGGCATTGGACTGCCGTAAAGCATATATTGAAGTACCTGAGAAGACTGGAGATTATATGTTGGTTTACTAGACAGATGATTTGAACCCTGTGGGTTACACGAATTCTGACTTCCAATCAGATAGGGACAATAGTAAGTCAACCTCAGGGTATGTGTTTACTTTGGGAGGTGGAGTCATAACATGGAGGAGTGTTAAGCAGAAGTTCGTTTCGAACCCCACTATGGAAGCTGAGTATGTGGTAGCCTCTGAGGCAGCCAAAGAAGCAGTATGACTCAGAAACTTCTTGATGGACTTAGATGTGATTCCTGGTTTGTCCAAAATTATCACAATTTATTGTGATAAGAGTGGTGCAGTAGCAAACTCAAAGGAACCACCAACCCATAAGGCATGTAAACACATTGAGCGCAAGTACCACCTGATACGAGACATCATAAAACGAGGAGAAGTTATTGTTGCCAAGATTATAGCAGCAGATAACCTGGCAGATCCTTTCACTAAGGCCCTTCCGACGAGAACGTTTGATGGACATGTTGAGGGGATGGGAATCAGATGTATGACAGCATATATTGTAGCATAATCATTTAGTATAAATTGGAGATTGCTAGGATGTATACTATAAGCCTAGCTTTTGTATGAACATCTATTTTTTGAGATATTTTGAAATAAGAATCACTTTGGTCAAATGTTGCATTTTATATTTATTTATATGTTAATGCAGTTGACCATTTAATTTATATTGTAGATAACATGGTGTGTAGTGCCACACAGAAGATCATGTTATCAGTTCCTTATAAATTATAAATAGTAGCTCACGACCGAGATGGATAAGGACAAACCATTGGAACGGTTGTAGTGTAATTTGGTATTAGTCTGTCTTGACTATAAAATTACACTAGTACACTATGTGTGTATTGAGCAGGACCATTTGATGTTGTTCGATTTATACTGACTGGATAAAAGAACAGAACCTCTGTTATTTTGGATGTACGTTCTCTTAATCCCGATATAATAACAAGCACGTACACTTAGTATTTATTTCTTTGACTTATCAATGGGTGAGATTTATTCGTTAAATCAATAGGCCCAATGAGTTGGGAGATAGTGCTATTTATACGGTGTGTTGTTGATTATAAAAAGAAACTGTGTCCTATTTATTTAGGTTGATGATGTCCCCTTGAGGAGCTTATAAGATTTATCATATAAACCCTGCAAGTTGACTTAGTCCAACATGATAATAAAGTTGAGTGGTACTAATCTTGGATCAGATGTTAATTAAGTGAGTTGTCAGTAACTCATTTAATTAACGGGCATACGATATCTTAAACACAGGGAGGTTAACGCACTCATGATAAGTAGGAGCCCATATTGTAATATGGGACTGGTACTGTAGTTCAATAATAACTCTTTAGTGGTATGAGTTATTATTGATGAACTTAAGTTGGGTGTTCGGGTCGAACACAGGAAGCTCAAGTCCATCAGGAGGCCAAAATCAATTCCTCCATTCAATTCCTGTTATAGCCTCTACATAGCCTCACATTCACTTGTTTGATTTTGTTTCCTACCCATGAAAGGGGTCGGCCAAGCCTTGCTTGGTGCCCAAAGAATGGGCTGGCTAAACCAAAAGAAAAAAGAAAAGAAAAGGAAGAGAAAATAAAAGAAAGAAAGAAAAAAAGGGGAGATTTTTCTAAAAAGAATTATGTTGATTCTTTCTTAGAAATTTTCTAAAAATAATTTTATTAATTCTTTCCTGAGAAATTTTTCTAAAAAGAATTATGTTAATTCTTTCCTAGAGATTTTTTCTAAACAAAACTCTATTAATATTTCTCCTCTTTTATCTGGCGCCAAAGGTTATAAAAAGGGAGGAGGTCATGCCACCATAACCTAATCTCTCTTGAATTTTTTTCTCTTGCTTGTGGCCGACACCTCATCTCTTCTTTTCTCTCTTTTCTTTTCCCCTAGGGCTGACGCTCACCTTCTCATCTCTTCCTCCTAGGGTCGGCGCCCCACTTTCTCATCTCTTCCTCCCTTTCCTCCGTCTAGGGCCGGTGCATATCTCCTTTGGTGGCCGGAGCTTGGAGGAGAAGAAGAAGAAGAGAAGAACCACCCTAGGTGGTAGGCGGTTTGGAGGAGAAGAAGAAGGAGGTGCCCATTTTCTTTGCATCTTTTGGTGGTAGGCAGCTTGGAAACAAAAGAAGGTTCGGGTGGTTTGTCTTGGTAGATCATCACCCACACGACGTCCAAGAAGAGGAGAGGAATACAGTAGAAGATTAAGAGGTCTTTGTCTATGAAGAAAGGTACAACTAGTTATTTATTTCGCAGCGCAACTAGTTTTATTTTCTTTGTATGGATCCTGAAATACCAACACAAGAGGCTACGATCTTGTGCTTCGATCAAGGTGCATTTTGATCAATCAAGAACTTGCTTGATTGATTAAACACATGTCTGATCAAGCAAATGGTTTGCTAGGAATAGTTCTGTCCTTGTACAAATTTTTGTACAGGGGATATACACAGAACGAAATTCCAGCGCCCTTCATAAGGGTGGGTGGTTTTTCATGGATGGCATTGACATCCATCCTCTGAGCTTTTCGGGCAGCATTAGCTTCCACTCTCACATCCTCCACATAGCACTTACATGCTACTATTTAATCTCCCTCTTTAATCTCCCTTGACTTCCCCCACTTGATCATCCACAGAAAATTTTATCTTCTGATAGAAAGTAGAAACGATCACCCTGAATTCATTCAAGGCCGGTTGACCCAAGATAACATTATAAGCTAACGGGGCGTCAACCACCATGAAGGAAGATCAACATATCCTCATAAGGGGCTACTCCCCTAAAGATATGGTGAATTTTATTTGACCTAGCGGCTGTACTTCATTACATGTAAACCCATATAATGGAGCAACCATACACTGAAGCTTGCTTGGGTCGATTTGCAGCTGATCAAAAGCTTGTTTAAAGATAATATTAACAGAACTGCCGGTGTCAATAAAAGTACGAGAAATGTTGTAATTAGCTATAACAACCTTAATTATTAATGCATCATCATGAGGCACTTCTACCCCTACTAAATCTTTGGGCCCAAAAGTGATTTCCAGTCCTGCTACCTTCTCGGCACTACATCCGATAGCATGTATCATTAATCAACGAGCGTGTGACTTCCTCACCCGGTTGGAATCACCATCAGTGGGTCCTCCCGCTATCATATTGATATTGCCCTGAGCAACATTGTTGCGATTCTCTTCTTGTCAAGTCGATGATAGCTCTGATTGTACTTGGCCCAACGTTTATGCCTGTACAGCTGGGAGAGGTAATATTCCTGCTTGTGATCCGCTCAGTTGATATTCGATCATAAGCGGCTATTCTGCGGTGGATATCGCCGGTTATTTGGAACTGGGGAACGTCGATGGTAGTGGGTGTTACCCGCTTGCTGATTCTTTACAACAAAACAATTTTCAGTATTATGAGTACTTGTCAGATGATATATGCACCATCTCTGAGGAAAACGTTGAGGAACCTCCACATGTTGTACTGCTTGAAGTCGAAGTTCCGGATGATGATGATGTGGATCTGCCTAAGGCCCCTTAGGAGCCTGAATAGACCCCGTAGGGCATACCACGGCCGGAACAAGCATGGAAGTAGTGTTATCCTTCCTCCGAGCTGCTTGAGCTTCTTCCATATTGATGAACTCCGAAGCCCGCTCGATTAATATATCAAAATTGGTAGGAGGGTTCCTGACCAAATCCTTAAAGAAGTCATTATCATTAAGCCTCTGAGAGAAAGCGCTTACCAGGATCTCCGTGGTGGTTGTAGGGACATCAATGGCTACTTGATCGAACCTTTTAATATAAGCTCTGATAGATTCTTTAGGTCCTTACTTGATTGAAATAAGACTCCAAGGGGTTTTATGATACCTTTGATTGCTAGAAAAATGATGTAGGAACACTTCCGGAAATTCTTAAAGCGCCGAATAGAATTTTCCGGTAATCACTTGAACCACCTCTGAGCTGCTCCCCCAAATGTAGTAAGGAACATCTGACATTTAACATCATCGGTGAATTGTTGGAGGAGCGCTGCATGTTCAAATTTGAGAAGATGATCCTCAAGATAAGTTGTGGCCGAGTATTCTCCGACATTTAAATTTTGATAATGCTTTAGCAAAGGATCATCTAGTACTCGTTGAGAAAATGGAGTAATAATCCTTTCAGGAGAACTACCTGTAACGCGCCGCCCCTCCTGCTAAGGCGACGGGAGTTACTTTACACATACATACCTACTTACTACAGCAGAAGTCTTATTTATAAAAATTAAAACTTTTTCTTTTCTTTAAAATTCACCATGACTAATCACCTGGACAAATAAAACCACATAGCATACTAACATGATTTTTAAGTCATAATACTCAAACACATAATTAAATGTCATGGAGTCATAAAGTAGTAACATAAACTAGGCATAGTTCTTATTAAACAAAAGCAGGTCTTTCTCCTTTAGCCAAGCCACTACCACACACATCCTTCTAGCTCTTCCTGCTGCTCCCCTAGTTCATCCATTCCTTGCCTTTATCTGTGGTACAAGAAAGTAAGCTGTGAGCACTCATGGCTCAGTAAGTTCCTTTCCTACTCACAAAAATTGTATAGCATATCAAAATCACAAGACATAACACATGGAGACAATTTCATCATATCATGCAGCATATCATGGCATATCGTAACATAATCGTAAGGTATCATGTCATAACATAACATGATCATCAAATACACCCTGACATATCATAACATCATCATAAATATAATGGCATAATCATAAGGTATATGCAAGGTGAATTTCTAAACATGTATCATGAAAACATATGCAACATGTCTTTTGAAAACTTATAATATACATACTTAAACATAATGTCAACATAAGGGGGGCCCCAGCTTGTACCACATACATAAATGCACGTGTCCTATGTAGGTCCAAGGTAGCAAGTCTTGAACCCTACAAGGCATACATACTAGGCCCGTTTCTTAGTCCATCGACCTAGGGGCACTTAGGAGTCCATCCCTAACGAGGCCCATTTCTTAGTCCATCGACCCCGGGGCGCTTATGGAGCTCACCCTTGGTACAAGCCTTAAAAGTAAAGTAGCATGTCATACATATCATAATTCTTAACCTATTATTCATGTCATATTCATATCATGAAGAGTGCTCCTAGTCCCAACTGATAGGGAAGCAACTCTTAGGCATAACATAAAGCATGTATAATTGGGTACACAGCACATCAAGATCACATGTATAATTGGGCACACAGCACATCATGAACTTGGGCACATAGCATATCATAAATTTGGGCACCTAGCATATCATAAATTTGGGCACCTAGCACATCATCATGCATAGGTCATAAGCATACATAAATGAGTATAGCAGCATGGCATATTCTTATCATATCATAAAGCATTCCATGAGAGGCACATGGGAAATCATAATTAGGTCTCTAACCCTAATATCATGTAGTGGCCGAAACATATAGTTGTAGCCTAGGTTAGCAAGCAACATAAAAGCATGTGAACCCTAAACCATTATCATATCCTATATCATAAGGAACACCTTGAGCATGCTTAGTTTGAGTTCTAAGCTTCCTAGGTCTTTACTTATATCATGGCCGAAACTCATCAAGCCTCAAATTAGGTTATAAGCAACATGCAAACATGTAAACCCTAAACTAATGTCATATCATATATCATAAGGAAAAACTTGAGCAAGTTTAGTTTGGGTTCTAAGTTCTCTAAGATTTTAACCTTATCATGGCCAAACCCTAGCAAGCATGATTCTAGGTTAAAAGTAGCATGAAAGTGTTGAACCTTAAACCAATATCATAACACATATCATGAGGAACATCATAAGCACATGTAGTTTAAGTTCCAATCTTCCTAAGCCCTTTAATCTAAGGTGGCCGAAACCTGTTAAGCATGGAAACTAGGTTTCTAGTGGCATAAGAGCATGGAAACCATAAACAAATTTCATAGCATTTATTACAAGAAACATCATGAGCATATCTAAGTTGGGTTCTAAGTTTCCTAGGCCCTTAAACAAATGGTGGCCGAAACATATAAGACATAGACTAGTTTTCATGTGACATAAAAGCATGGAAACCCTACACAAATTTCATAGCATTTATTACAAGGAACAACATGAGCAAACTTAGTTTAAGTTCTAAGCATCCTAGGTCTTAAAACCTTGTGTGGCCGAAAGTTATAGAGCATGTAACCAAATTTCTATGCAACAAACAAGCATAAGAACATCAAGTTAGTTTCATATCATTTCATCAAGAAGGTCATGAGCATCTTAGACTTGTTTTAAACTTTCCTAGGCCTCAAATCTTAACATGGCCGAATCTTCATAAGCATGAAATAGAGTTCAAATCAACATATAATCATGGGCATATCATATTAGCTTCATATCTTATCCTAGGGAAATCATGGCATGCTTAGTCTTAGGTTTAAAGCTCACCTAGGCCCTTAGTTCTACCATGGCCGAATGTTCATGAGCATGAAAATGAAGTTCCAATCAACATACAAGTAGGAGAAAATGTTAACAACACCATTATCATTGAGCACATATCATAAGAACAAGGGAGCATGTTTAGTTTGAGTCTTAAGCTTACCTAGTTCTTTTGTTCATGCTTGGCCGAGAGTCTAGGATCATGAATCTAAGTTCTAACTAAACATTCTAGCATAGAAACATTAGGTTAACCTCCTACCATAAGATACATGTCACAAGAAATATAATGAGCATATCTAGTTAGGTCTGAAAATTCCTTAGATCATTCTTTTTGTCTTGGCCGAAATTTCCATGAAGCAACCCTAGGTTTTTTTTTTTTAAGAAATCTATCTTCATGAAAAACACATGAGCTATTGTACCACAGGTGAGGGGAAGCTTTCATAGTTTTCGCTTGTTGATCCTTAAGGAAGTGGTACCCTTGTGAGGAGGGAGGAGAAGTTTCTCTTCCTAGTTTCCCTTTTTGTTTTTCTTCTTCTTGTATGAGGTAGACCTTGAGACTCCTTGCTAGTATTTGTTTTCCCTTAGAGAGAAAACCTAAACTTGGCTTTTGGAGATGAGGGAGGAGAGCTCTAGTTCTCGATGGAGAAGAGAAAGAGGATGAGGAAGAAGAAGATTTAGAATTTCCCTTTCTCTTTTCTCCTCTAATCCTTTTTATTCATCATGGGAAGGATTCTTGTCCCCATTCATCCCCCCCCCCCCCTTTAACTTCTCTTTTATTCCCACGAAAATGAGAAGGGAGAGAGGAGAGGAAGGCAATTCACCTTTTGCTTGCTTCTTCTCTTAACCAAGAGGAAGAGGAGGTAAGCCACTTGGTTTTCTCTTGCTCTTTTCTTAATTTTCTTTTATTTTCTCCTCACCTTTAACTAAATTTTTCATTCCTTCCTATCCAAATATTATTCATTATCCTAGTGGTTATCATACATCAATTTATCTTCATTATTTGTGGGAGGTTCAAGGTTCAAACCTCCACCTCTCCTTTTTATTTCTATTATTTCTTTTTGATTCCTCTTACTTTCATGCTCTAAAGAAAATACTATCCATATACTTATCTTATAATTTCGTGGGTGTTATAGTACCCCATACCTCATAGAAAGTTCGTCCTCGAACTTAAAATAGCAACGTCAGGTGGTACCGGACTTCCTGCTGAGTGCATCGGCCACCTTGTTCGCTTTACCGAGGTGATAAAAGATTTCGCAATCATAGTCCTTGACTAGCTCGAGCCATCGGCGTTGTCTCATATTTAGGTCCTTTTGTGTGAAGAAATATTTTATACGCTGGTGGTCTGTATAAATCCTGCACTGGGCCCCATATAAGTAATGCCTCCATGTTTTTAGAGCGAAGACCACAGCTGCTAGCTCTAAATCATGAACGGGGTAATTCCTTTCATGCTCTTTGAGTTGTCTAGAGGCATAGGCAATGACTTTGCCATCTTGCATAAGTACAACTCCAAGTCCTAATAAGGAAGCATCGCTATACATATCAAAGTCTTTGTTACTTTCTAGAAGAGTAAGAATCGGAGCACTGGTCAGTCTCCGTTTCAGTTCCATAAAACTCTTCTCGCAGTCGTCCGTCCATTCATACTTTTTGTTCTTCTTGGTGAGAACTGTCATCGGGGCTGCTATTTTGGAGAAGTCCTCTACAAACTTCCTGTAGTAGCCTGCTAGCCCGAGAAAATTTTTGACTTCACTGGCGTTCTTTGGTCTATTCCAGTTGCTTACAGCTTTGATCTTATTCGGATCTACCATTACTCCATCCTTGGAGATAATATGACCCAAGAATGATATTCGATCAAGCCAGAACTCACATTTGGAGAACTTTACATATAGTCGTTTCTCTCGAAGGATCTGCAATACTGTATTCAGGTGTTCGGCATGCTCTTCTTGGGTTCTCGAATAGATGAGAATATCGTCAATGAAGACGATCACAAATTTGTCGAGATAAGCCATAAATACCCGATTCATCAGATCCATGAACACAGCAGGAGCATTGGTTACTCCAAAATGCATAACTACAAATTCATAGTGTCCGTATCTTGTTCGAAATGTCATCTTCGGAATATCATCCTGTTTCACTTTTACTTGATGGTAGCCGGACCTTAGGTCAATCTTGGAGAACACGGTTGCACCCTTTAGCTGGTCGAACAAGTCGTCGATCCTTGGAAGGGGGTACCTGTTCTTGATTGTCACGTTATTCAACGCTCGATAGTCTATACACATTCGCATAGACCCATCCTTCTTTTTCACAAACAGTACTGGAGCTCCCCATGGAGAGTGACTAGGACGAATAAATCCCTTGTCGAGTAACTCCCGTAGCTGTTCTTGAAGTTCCTTTAACTCAGTCGGCGCCATCCGGTAAGGTGCTTTAGAGATTGGTTTAGTACCAGGAACTAATTCGATCGCAAATTCTATCTCCCTATCAGGGGCTAATCCTGGTAGTTCCTCGGGAAACACTTCTGGATAGTTGCATACCACCCTGACCTCTTCTAGCTTCTGACTTCCGATTTGACTTGTATCGACCACGTGCGCTAGAAATCCAGTACATCCCTGGTCTAACATCTTCTGTGCCTTCATAGCTGATAAGAATCTCTCAGTTTCTTTCCCTGGTTCTCCAACGAATTCAAACATCGGTTCAGCTTTAGGTCGAAATACCACTTTTCTCTTACGACACTCGATCGAGGCGCCGTACTTGCTCAGGAAATCAATGCCCAATATAATGTCATAATCCTACATGTCGAGTACTATTAGATTGCAGTAGAGTTCTCTGTCTGTGATTTGGATAGGTATGGCTTGCAGCATATGATCCGATGGCATAATTTCCCCGGATGGTAGGGTTGTTAAGAACGTGTCATCTAGTGTTCGTGGGGGCATATCTAACTTCTTCATAAATGGTGTTGAGACAAACGAGTGTGCCGCCCCAGTATCAAATAGTACTATAGCATACTGACTGAAAATAGGCAGCTGACCTGTAACGACAGTAGAGGCATTCGCCACATCTTCTCTGGTAAGCGAGAAAACCCTGGCGTTCGTCGTCGCTGGCGGGGCTTCCAATCTCCCTTGGCTAATCGAAGTCCCTTCTATAGCAGTTTGCATCTGGTGTAGCTGTGAAGGGGTACTCCTGTTTTGGTTATTCTGCTGGGGTGGTGCCTGAAACTGAGTAGGACAGTCTCTGGCCAAATGTCCTTCCCGTCCGCAATTATAGCATTTTCTTGTACCTTTGTGACATAATCCAGAATGCAGCTTCCCACAAATAGTACACTGAGGGTACTTCGGTTGCTTATTCACTGGACAACCTTTAGCATTGTCCCATTGCTTCCTTTTCCCGGTAGGGGTTCCTTTCCAGCCTATTTTGGTACTCTGAGGTCTCTGTCCTTCTACTCGTGCCTGATTCTTATTCTCGATCATCGCTTTCTGATAGTGTTCTGTAATTAGGGCACTGCTAACCAGTTCCTCTGTAGTCTGCGGCCTATTAATTCAGCCGACCACATTCAGTGCTATCTCAGGTCGGAGCATTTTCAGCATCAGTCTGACCCTTTCTCTTTCTGTGCTGATCAATTCTGGACAAAGGCGTGCTAGACGGTTGAAGCGCTTTACTGCTTCGTTCACTGATAAGTCGCCTTGCCAGAACTCGGTGAACTCGTCGTAATGCCGGTTCGTCACTTGCATATGGAAGAACTCTTCGAAGAACTCTGTCTCGAAGTCCGTCCAATTCATCAGATTAATTTGTCTCTTAGCTTTAACTCTTTCCCACCACATTCTCGCGTCTCCGGAAAAGCAGAAAGATACGCATTTGATCTTCTCCGATTTGGGTCAGTCTAGTAGTTCCACTATGCTTTCTACTGTCTTGAACCAGGCCTGGGCATCCCATAGCTCGCAAGTACCCGAGAAGTTCTCCGACTTCAGCCTCAGCCACTGTATCAAATAGGTCTCCTGTCGAACCACTGGGCAGGGGCTACCGATGGTACTGGTGCAACTATTGGCACGACCGGCACTGCATTCTGATTTACTAGCGGGGTGGCAGGAGTTCCTTGTTGACCCATCAAAGTCGTGATCAGCTGTTGTTGTTCCGTGATCTGAGGTTGGAGGTTAGTAACTACCTGAGTCAGATCTGGTGGAGTTACTGTCTCGTCTGCTCGGGTAGTACGTCTCTTAGCCATGCTTATCTTCATTAAATAACAATAAATTATCGTTATTCCTATTCGGCTGTCATAAGGTTATTACTATTCCTATCCTACCATCATGCATACCTAAACTAAATCAAAAGAATAAGTCAACATGCATAATATTAAAGCATCATAAAAAAAAAAATTAAATTAAGCATATAGATTCTTACTTGGAGCGGCAGGATGGAGGCTTGACATGTGTGTAGTGAAAAGGCTAACCTGGCTCGGATACCAACCTGTAACGCCCCGCCCCTCCTGCTAAGGCGACGGGGGTTACTTTACACATACATACCTACTTACTACAGTGGAAGTCTTATTTATAGAAATTAAAAACTTTTCTTTTCTTTAAAATTCACCATGACTAATCACCTGGACATATAAAACCACATAGCATAGTTAACATGATTTTTAAGTCATAATACCCAAACACATAATTAAATATCATGGAGACATAAAGTAGTAACATAAACTAGGCATAGTTCTTATTAAACAAAAGCAGGTCTTTCTCCTTTAGCCAAGCCACTACCACACACATCCTTCTAGCCCCTCCTGCTGCTCCCCTAGTTCATCCATTCCTTGCCTTTATCTGTGGTACAAGAAAGTAAGCTGTGAGCACTCATGGCTCAGTAAGTTCCTTTCCTACTCACAAAAACCGTATAGCATATCAAAATCACAAGACATAACGCATGGAGACAATTTCATCATATCATGCAGCATATCATGACATATCGTAACATAATCGTAAGGTATCATGGCATAACATAACATGATCATCAAATGCACCCTAACATATCATAACATCATCATAAATATCATAGCATAATCATAAGGTATATGCAAGGTGAATTTCTAAACATGTATCATGAAAACATATGCAACATGTCTTTTGAAAACTTATAATATACATACTTAAACATAATCTCAACATAAGGGGGGGCCCCGGCTTGTACCACATACATAAATGCGCGCATCCTATGTAGGTCCAAGGTAGCAAGTCTTGAACCCTACAAGGCATACATACTAGGCCCGTTTCTTAATCCATCGACCTAGGGGCACTTAGGAGCTCATCCCTAACGAGGCCCGTTTCTTAGTCCATCGACCCCGGGGCGCTTATGGAGCCCACCCTTGGTACAAGCCTTAAAAGTAAAGTAGCATGTCATACATATCATAATTCTTAACCTATCATTCATGTCATATTCATATCATGAAGAGTGCTCCTAGTCCCAACTGATAGGGAAGCAACTCTTAGGCATAACATAAAGCATGTATAATTGGGCACACAGCACATCATGAATTTGGGCACACAACACATCATGATCACATGCATAATTGGGCACACAGCACATCATGAACTTGGGCACATAGCATATCATAAATTTGGGCACCTAGCATATCATAAATTTGGGCACATAGCACATCATCATGCATAGGTCATAAGCATGCATAAATGAGTATAGCAGCATGTCATATTCTTATCATATCATAAACCATTGCATGAGAGGCACATGGGAAATCATAATTAGGTCTCTAACCCTAATATCATGTAGTGGCCGAAACATATAGTTGTAGCCAAGGTTAGCAAGCAACATAAAAGCATGTGAACCCTAAACCATTATCATATCCTATATCATAAGGAACACCTTGAGCATGCTTAGTTTGGGTTCTAAGCTTCCTAGGTCTTTACTTATATCATGGTCGAAACTCATCAAGCCTCAAATTAGGTTATAAGCAACATGTAAACCCTAAACTAATGTCATATCATATATCATAAGGAACAACTTGAGCATGTTTAGTTTGGGTTCTAAGTTCTCTAAGCTTTTAACCTTATCATGGCCGAACCCTAGCAAGCATGATTCTAGGTTAAAAGTAGCATGAAAGTGTTGAACCTTAAACCAATATCATAACACATATCATGAGGAACATCATAAGCACATTTAGTTTAAGTTCCAATCTTCCTAAGCCCTTTAATCTAAGGTGGCCGAAACTTGTTAAGCATAGAAACTAGGTTTCTAGTGGCATAAGAGCATGGAAACTATAAACAAATTTCATAGCATTTATTACAAGAAACATCATGAGCATATCTAAGTTGGGTTCTAAGTTTCCTAGGCCCTTAAACTAATGGTGGCCGAAACATGTAAGACATAGACTAGTTTTCATGTGACATAAAAGCATGGAAACCCTACACAAATTTCATGGCATTTATTACAAGGAACAACATAAGCAAACTTAGTTTAAGTTCTAAGCATCCTAGGTCTTAAAACCTTATGTGGCCGAAAGTTATAGAGCATGTAACCAAATTTCTATGCAACAAATTAACAAGCATAAGAACATCAAGTTAGTTTCATATCATTTCATCAAGAAGGTCATGAGCATCTTAGACTTGTTTTAAACTTTCCTAGGCCTCAAATCTTAACATGGCCGAATCTTCATAAGCATGAAATAGAGTTCAAATCAACATATAATCATGGGCATATCATATTAGCTTCATATCTTATCCTAGGGAAATCATGGCATGCTTAGTCTTAGGTTTAATGCTCTCCTAGGCCCTTAGTTCTACCATGGCCGAATGTTCATGAGCATGAAAATGAAGTTCCAATCAACATACAAGTAGGAGAAAATGTTAACAACACCATTATCATAGAGCACATATCATAAGAACAAGGGAGCATGTTTAGTTTGAGTCTTAAGATTACCTAGTTCTTTTGTTCATGCTTGGCCGAGAGTCTAGGATCATGAATCTAAGTTCTAACTAAACATTCTAGCATAGAAATATTAGGTTAACCTCCTACCATAAGATACATGTCACAAGAAATATAATGAGCATATCTAGTTAGGTCTTAAAATTCCATAGATCCTTCTTTTTGTCTTGGCCGAAATTTCCATGAAGCAACCCTAGGTTTTTTTTTTTAAGAAATCTATCTTCATGAAAACCACATGAGCTATTGTACCACAGGTGAGGGGAAGCTTACATAGTTTTTGCTTGTTGATCCTTAAGGAAGTGGTACCCTTGTGAGGAGGGAGGAGAAGTTTCTCTTCCTAGTTTCCCTTTTTGTTTTTCTTCTTCTTGTATGAGGTAGACCTTGAGACTCCTTGCTAGTATTTGTTTTCCCTTAGAGAGAAAACCTAAACTTGGCTTTTGGAGATGAGGGAGGAGAGCTCTAGTTCTCGGTGGAGAAGAGAAAGAGGATGAGGAAGAAGAAGATTTAGAATTTCCCTTTCTCTTTTCTCCTCTAATCCTTTTTATTCATCATGGGAAGGATTCTTGTCCCCATTCATCCCCCCCCCCCTTTAACTTCTCTTTAATTCCCACGAAAATGACAAGGGAGAGAGGAGAGGAAGGCAATTCACCTTTTGCTTGCTTCTTCTTTTAACCAAGAGGAAGAGGAGGTAAGCCACTTGGTTTTCTCTTGCTCTTTTCTTAGTTTTCTTTTATTTTCTCCTCACCTTTAACTAAATTTTTCATTCCTTCCTATCCAAATATTATTCATTATCCTAGTGGTTATCATACATCAATTTATCTTCATTATTTGTGGGAGGTTCAAGGTTCAAACCTCCACCTCTCCTTCTTTTTATTTCTATTATTTCTTTTTGATTCCTCTTACTTTCATGCTCTAAAGAAAATACTATCCATATACTTATCTTATAATTTCGTGGGTGTTACACTATCACTAGCTACAATCTTCCCTTTTTGTTTTTCTCTTACAAGGGTTTCTCCAGAAGACTCCTGAAGAATTGTTTTTCATCTCCCGTGTTTAAGGGGTGTCCGGAAATATGCTTAAGGACATCATGTGGGAGAGAGAGGGATAGAGAGCAAATGAATCGGATCCCCCCCTTCGATCCCTCTTTCCCTATGATGAGAAGTTATAGACATCGCTAAATGAGGTGCTATAGGTAGCGTACCACCAGTATTGACTTGTTGTTGCTGCAATATCTTCTACACTCTAGCATTGATGAGCAAATCTAGATCCTCCTGTGATATAGTAATAGTGTTGGGTTTTCCAGCTTCCTCCAGCTTCGTAACTTCAGATTCAGGTGAATAGTTTTCCACAGATGGCGCCAAATTTAATCCTATTTGAAATCTGTAAAGTGGTGTGCTTGATCTAGTGAACAACGATCCTTGATGAAGATAGCCTCCTGGAGACCTGAAAGAACCTCTCAACGATCCTGTGCACAGCGAGATAAACTAACAAAGCATTAGTGACCTAAGATCAGGGTGGGGATCCCTGGCTAGGGTCATCGATGCTCAAGTTAGTTTCTCTGTCAAGGGTGGAAGAAGAAGAACAGTAACTGAAGTACTTTGAAATAGAGTTTAGATGATAGAAAATGTGTACCTTGCCAACGGAGAGGATTCCCCTTTTTATACTACGTCATGTGACCTCCGTAGTCGTGAAGTAGTCCTTAGTTTGTTAGGGTTTGTTAGGAGATGAAGTCATCTCCTAAGCTTCATGTAATAATCTTTTTAAGGAATCTTTTTTATACTCTAGAGGTACCTCTTTTTTCAATTATGACTCATATTTATGATGAGATGTGCATATGAACACATCACTATAACTGAAGAAGCTTCTAGAAGATATTTCCCGCCAAGTTTGTCGGGTTGTCATACTCATATACTTCTGTTTAGCATGTTTCAATCGATCATTCAAACTGGTCATATATATATTGAGAAGACCTGCTGCTAAGCATGTTTTGGCCGAGAATATTTATGAACTTTAGGTGGCTGAGTGCCCTTATATTTAGTTAGACTTTATCTAGCGAATGCATACCGACCATAAGCTGTCGGTCGGTAATATACCATAAGATGCTATAAAGTTAAGTACCTTTACGATCGGTCAGGCTTTGCCTGACCGAGCGCGTGCAGGCACACATTAGTGCCCGCTCGACCTTCCCTCGACTGGTAATATACTAAGAGTTTCCATAAGGCTAAATACCTCTGCGCTCGGTCGGGCTTTGCCTGACCAAGCATGTGTAGGCACTCATTGGTGCCCACTCAGTTTTCAGTCAGCCGGTAATATACTAAGAGCTTCTATAAGGCTAAATGCCTCTACGCTCGGTTGGGTTTTACCTGACCAAGCACGTGCAGGCCCTCATTGGTGCTCACTCGGCCTTCACTTGGATGGTAATATACTAAAAGCTTCTATAAGGCTAAATGCCTTTACGCTTGGTCGGGCTTTGCCTGACCGAGCGCATGTAGGCACACATTGGTGCCCACTCGGCCTTCACTTGGTCAGTAATATACTAAGAGTTTCCATAAGGCTAAATGCCTTTATGCTCTGTCGGGCTTTGCCTGACTAAGCGCGTGCAGACACTCATTGGTGCCCACTTGGCCATCACTCGGCTGGTAATATAGTAAAAGTCATACATAAGGCAGAATGCCTTTACGCTTGGTTGGCCTTTGTTCAGCCGAGCATATATGAGCATACTGGTTCTCGCTTGACCTTCGGTCGGCTAGTAACATGCTGAGCACTATCTACAAGGCTAAGCACCCTTATGCTCGGTCGGACTTTGCCAAGCCAAGCGCATATATGGGCACTAGCTCTCGCTCAGCCTTCGGTCAGCCGGTAATATGCTGAGAGCTATTTATAAGGTTAAGTACCTTTAAGCTCGGTCAGGCTTTGCCTGATCGAGCGTGCGAAGCCACTTTGGCTATATAACTCTCTTACCTTTCTCGATCCAGACTCCTTCTTCATTTGACAGGTCGTCTTATCATAACTCATATCACTAACCTCCACTTCAAGTCTAGTCGAAGGAGGTATGGCCGACTGACTAAACGCGAGTTTCAATTTTGTTTGTTTGCTCTATTTGCCTAAGTCATTATTTTTTCTTTTTTTCTTTTTTTCCTTTTTTTTCTATTTTTATACTTTGAGAATCGAGTAGTTTTTTAAAATTGTCTCTTTGATAATTGGCCCTTCAACGAAAAGAGAATGTCAGAGGTTCTTGAAGATATGGCATCTAGGCATATGATTTGGTTCGTTCTATCTATCATAAATGCCCCTTTATGGGTGATCATCACGTGGCCTTTTTTTCTATTTCTTTGAAGTAACCTTTAACATGCTTCTTTATTAACATCCTATCACATGCCCTTTAGAAAATCAACGCCATTCCCATCGCGAGCCGTTTCCTTTTAACGGATATCCTTTTACCCTCTTAAACCCTAACTCTTTTTTTTACTTCTTTAATGTTCGTCTTCCTTAACTCATTTTCTGGTTCTTCTCTTTTTCGACCTTCTTTAGCAGTCAACGCTTCTTCATCTTCCTTGACCTTCTTCTGTTACCTTCCAGCCTTAAGGACCTAGTAAGTGATGTGCGTAGATTATATACACTTATTTAGCATGTTTTGACCCACATTCATATATTTTATGCATGCTTTGTCTATGTATCTTCATACTCTTAGTCTTAATTTTAGTATAGTTACTCTTCTTTGTTCGGAGATTTTCTCTTGTGTATTTTCTTCTTACAGGAGTCAAATGTGGAGAGAAAACGATGTTCATGGTCAATCTTGTCAACAAAGGAAGGAAGATAGCACTGGCCATGTGAGCCACACGGCCATGCCAAAGAAGCGAGGAAAATGACCTTGGCTGTGTGGTGCAGACAGGTTGTGTAGCTTTACCAGAGGAGGAGGATGACATAGTTGTGTGGATCTACATGGCCGTGTCATCCCAGCAGCTTTCCAAGCACACGACCATGTAGATCTACACATTCGTGCAGTGACTCCAGAGTGAAAGCAAGCTCAGGCCTTATGTGCCACACGGTTGTGAAAGGTTTCTAGAAGCCAAGAATGGCCTGGCCGTGTGAGCCACACGGCCGTATAAGCCATCCAGAGTTGCAGCAGCACATGATCGTGTAGATCTACATGCCCGTGTCACTTTGGCCGAGAGCAAGACTTGTGAGGCTGTGTGAGAGCCACACGACCGTGGCACGGGCCATATGGTGCTCATGCCCTGCTCTATATAAGGAGGGTTCTTCCCCTTTCAAAGGGAGGAGGCTCTCCCTTTTGGGGAGATTCAACTTGGGGGGATGTTCTTCATCCTCTCCAGCTTTGTTCCAGCGATCCTAAGCCATCTTCACCTCTGCATCGACTCCAGAAGCTAAGGATTGGTTCTGAAGATCACTCATCGTCTCTAGATAAACATTTCTATTCTCTCTTCTCATTGGAGATTGGAATGTTTATAATCTCTTTGTCTTCGGATCTCTATCTTTGTATTATAGAGTAGATTCATTGTTCTAGGATTAAGGGAGTAATTGTGATGTGATTTGATGTACGAATCTCATGGATATGCCAATTTCCTATTTAGATGATATTGATGTGGTTTGTATGTATTTAATCTTGTGTGGATGTTTGTGTTTGGATCTCATTACCATATTTGATTGAATGTTTGTGAGGCTTTTGAATCCTATAGAGGGATAACCTAGATCATATGTGTAATGTCCCTAAATTTTCTTTTTTTTTGGAAAATAAATCATATATATCTATAAACTTAAATCAACACCGTCGACATGAAAGAAAATACTGAATGCTTAACATGAGTTCTTGAATTTATCTGCAAACAAACATCTACTAGACTATGCAGAAAGGTAAACTAAAGTAGGTCTTCGGGTTGTGCCACCAATACCCCAAGCTGGCTTACTACTCATTGCCTCCTGCCTCACTCATCTCCTTTCCTGAAAAAAATATAACTGTGAGTCGAGCGACTCAGCACGTTCAAAACCTTGTTATGCAATAGTTAGCGCCTATCATCTAGTGTACTATAGGATGCCCAGGCTAGGTAACTTAGGACTTACCTACTAGGACATTATCGATATGAGCATAGGCATCGACATATGCATACGAGCATAAACATAAGCATAGGCATGTGAATAAACTAAGCATGAAATAGATATGATAATGTGCATGTATATAAACATAGGCATAATCATACTTGTATGGCATAAACGTACATACTATGGATGAACAAAAACTCAAGCATAAGCTTGTAAATAAACTAAGCATGATCACACGTACATCTTATGGATGAATAGAAACACAAGTATAAGAATGAAAATAACTAGGCATGAGAATCAACATAATCACATAGGGTTAGTGAGCTCCCGGGTTAAGGTCACCGGTCACACTCAACTACATAGTTTGGTGAGCTCCCGGGCTAAAGGACACCAGTCATACTCAATTGCCTAAGGTTTTGTGAGCTCCCAGGCTATGATCACCGGTCACATTCGACCACATAGTTTTGGTGAGCTCTCGGGCTAAGGACACTGGTCACACTCGATCAGGTAAAATTGGTGAGCTCCCGGGCTAAGGACACCGGTCACACTCGACCACGTAGATTTGGTGAGCTCTCGGGCTCAGGACACCGGTCACACTCGACCACGAAGATTTGGTGAGCTCCCGGGCTAACGACACCGGTCACACTCGACCACATAGATTTGGTGAGCTCCTGGACTAAGGACATCGGTCACACTCAACCGCATAATTACATAAACATGGACATAAACTTAATCATGCACTTAACATAAACTTGATCACTAAATAAACATAGGCATAAGCTTAACTCTTAACATAGCATGACATAAGATTAAACGTAGACTTATACATCAACATAGCATGAGCATATATAGTAACTTAGACATGGCATAATCGTAAACCTAAATATATGCATGCAAATTCATATCATAAGTTAAGCCTAAACTTATACATCAAGAATTGGCTACTTCTACCTAGCAACAAGTGTGGGAGCATTAACTCATGCATGAAATCTCCTAAGAACCAAGGGGATTCATTTATCTTAAAGCTAATTCTAATAAACTATATTCTGATTTTTAATTAAGTTGGTTAAATTAAGAGGAAGGGTTTGCCATTTCATCCAAATTATCCATAAATCATCTTGGTCCCATTATAAAATAAGGAAATGAATTGGTAGGATCATATGTAATCTAGTCATAAAAATTTATTTATATCACAAGACAGCAAGAACGTGTAGATAAGTTCCCACCATTATATATGCAAGTGTCTCCTTAAGCGTGCAAAAATGTTGCTTCATGGAAATCAAAAGTAACCTACTGCATGGCTCCATTGCATGAACATGGCAACAATTAATAGCAAATGTCATGACATCTCTTGTATAAATAATTTTCAACCAAATAAATTTCTCTTAACTTCAGAAGGGAGAAATACATCAGCAAGTTATAATGAAACGCCTTAACTCAAGAATCGAACATAGAGACATGATTAAAAATTAAGATGATTGCACTTATAGTTGTCGCATGTAGGAATTAAAACCACCGAAACTAGACTCTATCAAATCTGAAATCCGCATCAATACAATAATTTGGAGCATAAGAAAAGAACCTAAACTATGGGATTATCTTCCTAAAATAGTAAAGATTATTAGAAGCCATAGGATCCAAATTCCACAAGATATAGAACTAAATAAAGCATTACACAAGTAGAGAACGTGCCTTTAATTTTCTTAGCTATCAACTCTCCCGTCTTTGTCTTCCCTTGGAGCTCTAGAATCAGCGGAGAACAATGAAGAGGGTGGAGCTTCCTAGGGCTGGCCGATCCCAATCCGAAGATGGTGCTTTTGAAGGTAGGGGTTTTATAGAGATTGAAGATTAGGACTTTGTCTATATTCTATCAATTACGTTATATAAATTTTATTACACTAAATCTTTATAAAAATACATATCCATATATACTATATATATTTCTTATATTATAATATTAGAATTTCCTAGTTATCATCTAGAGGCACTCTACGTTGATCTTTTTTTTCTTTCTTATATAGATCACATTTTTATACATATCCATATATATCTAGATATATATGTATATATATGATTCATATATCAAATATTATCTACACGTTTGTTCTTACTATATATATTATATGTACACATTTCTTTTATATATATATATATATATATAATAGTTTCTAATTTACCTATACGTTTCTTATACAAATTATATATTTTATATTATAATATGTCAATTATCTTTTAGATGGATAATCTATATAAAAATTTCATGTGTTTATATCTTATTATTTGATTAATCTAAATTATCTAGTTATAGGCTAACTCAATTAAATAAATTCCTAATTAAATTAAGTGAACCCCTTTAATTAAACCATTGAGTTTCTGAATACTACAATATGACTGAGGGGTGTTTGTGACATGCTGTCCCGCTAACGGATGTCCAGGAGATCACCTTGAAAGGTGAAGCTAGTCTCTATAAGGAGATAGGATAGTTGAATGCATTTAGTTCACTACAAGAAAAACTCTCATAAACATCGGTGGAACAACAGCGGTTTTAAACAAATTCCGATGTCTTTGAGTATTTTACACCGATTTTTCCAAAAACCGGTGTCTATGAGTGCAAATTTTCGCTCATAGACATCGGTTTTTTAGCCGATGTCTATGAGCGCCTTTTTTCGTTAATAGACATCGATTTTAACAGCGGTTTTTAAAACTCGGTGTTAATGAACCAAAATAAAATAATTTAATTTTTCCACCAATACTTAGCCAAAATTTACAACACTTCACTCTTCCCTCCAAACCTAAACCTATAGCGCCGTCCACCGTATACCATCACGACGCTACCACCACTTTCCTCCTCGCCACTGGCCATCTAGCCATCTCTCTCAGCCTCACCTCCCTCTTCTCTTCTCCAAGCTCTATGTGGAGACAGATCTGAGAGCTCCCGAGATCAAGTCGCTGTTGGATCTTCCTGTCGATGAGGTAAACTTCCTTCCTCGACTCGGGATCTAGGCAATTTCTTCGTCACAATGTACCTCTCTTGCGTTTTCCATCAAGATCCAAGGACCTATGATTCTGGATCTGCTATTTTTATCTTCAGATTCTTGCTTAAAGTTACTGTGTTTGAGTTTTTTTTTATTATCTTATTGGTCCAACGGTGCCTCAGATCGAGCTGCCTTTCCGATCTGGTTGCTCCGTCTGGTAATTTCTCTTTTCTACTTCCAGATCAGTACGATTTCTCTGCTGCATTTAGTTTAATTTCTCCTTGGATCCATCTTATATTAGCTTTGCAGGTTGTGACCTATTGTTTTCACATGCGGAAGGAAGAACGTGCTCTTTTCCATTTAGGATTTACAACTTATTTCGTCTTGGTGTTTATTAAATTATTACTTGGTTATGATGTTGAAAAAGCTTAAAATTAGAGTTTTTTTTGTTGGATGCTACTCGGAAAGCCTAGAGGTTCCACTGTACAAAAATTTTGTACAAAGGTCTGAACCTTTTCCTAGCTACCATGTGTTCTTTTAAATTAAATTTTGGATCGCCTGCCGAACTTAACACGTTTGATCCAAAACTTAATCTATTCGTTCTTTTAGGTTTTGACTTGGGTCTCCTGCGGAACTTAACACGTTCAACCCAAATCACCTTAAGTTATTAATTCCATTAAATATTAATTTCCATAATTGGTTCCCAGTACTGACGTGGCGAGGCACATGGCCTTCTTGGATATGGGAGCAACCACCACCGACTAGACAAAACCTTTTATGGAAAGCTAATATTTAATTTCCTAAAATAACTTTAGGTTAACCGAAAAGAACAATCAAATCACAAGGAAAAAGAAAACAAAAGAACACAACATCGAAAAACATATTCGAAATACTAGAATCGCATGCCTCTTGTATTTGGTATTATTTCCAAAAATAACTAGTATGATGCGGAAAGAAAAATTACTAGTTATACATTTTAGAAAGACCTCTTGATCTTGTACCGTATTCCTCTTCTAACCTCGGACGTTGTGTGGGCAACGATCTTCCGAGATGAGAAACCACCAAAGCACCTTCTTCTCCTTTCTTCAAGTTTCGGCCAAGCACTATGCTTCCAAGAGATGAAGATCTTTTTCCACCAATTAAGCTCCAAGGGATGTAAGCTTTCTCTCCTTCTTCTCCAAGCTAAAATCCGGCCACCACTTGATCTTCAAGGAGGAAGAGAGGTCCGGCCACAAGATGGAGAGAAGAGAAAGGAAGGAGGGCCACACCAAGGAAGAAAAGAGGAGAAAATAATAGAGGTTGTTCACCATGAAGCCTTCTCTACCCCTCTTTTATAATCCTTGATCTTGGCAAATAAGGAAATTTAATTAAAACTTCCTTAATTCTTTTGTCATGAAAAGAAAAATTTATTTTAATTAAAATAATTTTTCTTCTCACTTAAACATGGCTGGCCACTTATTTCTCAAATCAAGGAGAGTTTTAATTAAACAAGAATTAAAACTTCCTAATTTGTTTCGAAATTTTTAAAAATTTCTCCAATAATTTTATCCTTCATGATTGGTTTATAAAAGGAAATTTAATAAATTAAAATCTTTCTTTTAAACATGTGGATAAAAGAAAGTTATCTCTAAAATTAAAATCTCTTTCAATCTACAAATAAGGAAAGATATCAAATCTTTTCTTAATCTTTGTAGAAACTTATAAAAGAGAATATTTAATTTTTAAACTCTCTTTAAATCATGAATATGTTTAAAAGGAAAGTTTTCTTAAAATTTAAAATCCTCCTTTAATCAACAAATAAGGAAAGATTTCAAATTTTAAACTCTCTTTTAATCATGTAGATGATTTACAAATAAGGAAAGTTTTTACCAAAAAATTAAAACCATCCTTTTAAACTACAAATAAGGAAAGAGATTAATCTCTTCTCTTAATCTTTTGTAGAAAGTTAAAAAGGAAATTTTTAATTTTTAAACTCTCTTTTAAAATCATGATATCCACATAAGAAATAATTTTAATAAAAATCCTTTTTAATATTCTAGTGGCCGGCCACCTAAGCTTGGGACCCAAGCTTTGGCCGGCCACCTACATGGCTCATCCACTTGGACTTGGCCGGCCCTAGCTTGGGTTCCAAGCTAGCTTGGCCGGCCCCATTGGATGGGTAAGAAGGTGGGTATGCGGTGGGTATAAATCTCTATATACTAGAGGCTACGATAGGGACCGAGAGGAGGAATTGGTTTTGGTCTCCGATGAAATTAAGCATCCGTGTTCACCCGAACACACAACTTAATTTCATCAATAATAATTCATTCCACTAAAGAACTATTATTGAACTACCGCACCAATCCCAAATTACATTTTGGGCTCCTTCTTATTATGAGTGTGTTAGTCTCCCTGTGTTTAAGATAACAAATGTCCACTAATTAAGTAAGTTACTGACAACTCACTTAATTAATATCTAGCTCCAAGAGTAGTACCACTCAACTTCATCGTCATGTCGGACTAAGTCCACCTGCAGGGTTTAACATGACAATCCTTATGAGCTCCTCTTGGGGACATTCTCAACCTAGATCACTAGGACACAGTTTCCTTCTATAATCAACAACACACACTATAAGTGATATCATTTCCCAACTTATCGGGCTTATTGATTCATCGAACTAAATCTCACCCATTGATAAATTAAAGAAATAAATATCAAATATATGTGCTCGTTATTATATTAGGATTAAGAGCACACACTTCCATAATAACTGAGGTCTTTGTTTCTTTATAAAGTCAGTATAAAAGAAACGACCTCTAATGGTCCTACTCAATACACTCTAAGTGTACTAGTGTAATTATATAGTTAAGATAAACTAATACCTAATTACACTACGACCTTCCAATGGTTTGTTCCTTTCCATTATGGTCGTGAGCTACTGTTTATAATTTATAAGGTCCGATAACATGATCCTCTTCGTGTGACATCACACACCATGTTATCTACAATATAAATTAATTGAACAACTACATTTATCATAAATGTAGATATTTGACCAATGTGATTCTTATTTCTAGATAAATGTTTATACCAAAAGCTAGGCTTTTAGTATACACTCTAACAATCTCCCACTTATACTAAAAGACTAAGCTGCCATATCTGCTGCCATACATCTGATTCTCAACCCTTCAACATGTCCATCAAAAGCTCTCGCCTTAAGGACCTTAGTGAAAAGATCTATAGGTCATCATCTGATGCATTCTAGGCAACAACTTCTCCTCGTTTATACGATTTCTCGTATTGGGTGGTACTTGCGCTCTATTGTGTTTACTTGCCTTTATAGACTTATGGTTTCTTCGAGTTTGCTACTGCACCAATATTATTACAATAAATTGTAATAATCTTTGGACAAACCAGAAATCATATCTAAGTTTATCTTGAGGTTATTGAGTCATTCAGCTTTTATGGCTACCTCAGAGGCTTGCCATATACTAAACTTCTATGGTGGAGTCCAGAAAAACACCTATGCTTATCACTCTTCCATAATTATGACTTTACCTCCTAAAGTAAACACAAAACCCCGAGGTTGACTTATTATTGTCCCTATCCGATTGGAAGTCAAAATCCATGCAACCCACAAGGACCAAAATAACTGCCTTGTAAACTAGCATATAATCTCTAGTGCATCTAAGGTACTTCAATATATGCTTTACTGTAGTCCACTGTCCTTGTCCAGAGTTACTTTGATATCTGCCAACTATGCCCTTGGCAAAACAGATTTCTTATCTCGTGCATAGCATTCATTAGGCTTCCGACAGTCGAAGCATAAAGAACTGCCTTTATTTCCTTTATCTCCATTAATGTCTACAGAGACATATCTTTAGATAAAGTTACTCCATCCTGAAAAGGTAAGAAAACTTTCTTGGAGTTTTGCATGCTTTAAAACGAGCAAGGATTTTTCCGATGTATGAAGCTTGGGATAAGTAAAATATTCTTTTCTTGCGATCCCTTATTACTTTGATCTCAAGAATATATACATTCTCTCAAGTCCTTTATATCTAATTGTTTGGACAACCATACCCTTACTTCTGACAACATTTTGATATTGTTTCCAACTACCAAAAATGTTATCTACGTATAGTACAAGAAATACCACCACGCTTCCATCACACCTTTTGTATACACAAGACTTATCCGGTTACTAAATAAATCCATAGGTCTGAATTACTTTGATAAACCGGATGTTCCAAGACCTTGAAGCTTTGCCTCAGTCCATAGACTGATTGAGCTTTACACAAGATGCTCTCAGCCCTTTGCAATGAACCCTTCTGGTTGCTTTATATGGATGCTTTCTTCAAGACTTCCATTAAGGAATGCTGTCTTGACATCCACTTGCCAAATAGATAAAAGAATCCGGATAGACTTAAGCATGGCTACCAGTGAAAAAGTTTCCTTTTTCATCTAGCCTTGCTTTGAAGGTTTCAACCTTCCTGCCTATCCCTCTTTTCCTATTATAGACCTTTTACACCCAAAGGCTTTTACACCACTTGGTGGTTCTATAAGCTTCCAGATTTTATTAGAATACATATATTCTAATTTTATTATTCATTACTCTTTGCCAAGATGCTGCATATTTATCTTGGAGTGCTTCGTCATATGTCCGGAGATCAGGTTTATGTCCTTCAGGGATCGAGTCCAAAAACTCTCCCAAAACATGAACCTATTTACCCTCCCACTGTGACAAGACACTTTATGCAATTGTGTATCATTTGTGATACGTGTTGCAGTTTTCTTGTGGTATCTCATCTTGTACAGTTGGTACTAGGTTAGACATGTCCTTTATTATTTCCTTAAGAACAAATTTACTTATGAGCACGTGGTTCATTATATAGTCCTTTTCTAAAAATCAGTCATTGATGCCAACAATGACCTTCTGATTTTTAAGACTATAAACCTACTTTTGTTTATCTAGGATAACTTACAAACAAGTGAACTCCTATCCAACTTATCATTGTCTCTCTTTAACATATGTGCTGGATTACCCGAATCCGAATATGCTTCAAAATAGGTTTTCACCTATTCAGCAATTCTATATGAGTACAGAGTTTTAACTTGGAAGGTACTATGTTCACTTTCGTTTTCAGAGTTTATCCTTAAAACAAATTTGGTAATTTTCTGAATAACTCATCATCTATCTAATTATTCCATAAGAGTCCTTTACCTTCTTTCTACTACACCATTCTGTTGGGGTGTACCAGATGCAGTTAGTTGGGATTGAAATCCAACTTCTGATAAGTGACTCCTAAAATCTCTCAAGAGGTACTTGCCACTACGATCTTCCATAGTGACTTTTTACTTTAACATTTCTCCGCATCAACCTTGTACTCTTTGAACTAATTAAAGTACTTAGTCTTGCGGTACATTAAGTAAATTTATTTGTATCTTGAATAGTTGTCTATTAAATGGACAAAATATTCAATACTACCTCTTGTCTGGATAGTCATAGGATCACACAAATCAGAATGAACCGTTTTCAACATATCTTTGACTCCATACCCCTTGGACTTAAAAGCTTCTTGGTTATTTTCCTTCCAAATAAGACTCGTAGGTTGGAAAGATTTCCACTACCAATGAACCCAAAAGTTCATCAGCTACCAATGAATCCTACTCAAGTATAACCTAGCTTTAGATGCCAAAGATATAATTGGTTCATTTCCGAAGGTTGCTTTCTCTTAAAATTAGAAGATGTGTTACTAATTTCCATTTGTTGCATCGTGGGAGTTTATTGGATTATAAATTGTCAACCATCATACCAGAATAGATAACTTTCCTATTTTTCTTGATAACAACTTTGTTATCAAAATAAACATAATATCTATAATAGTTTAGAAACTGAAATCAGGTTCTTTCTAAACTTGGTACGTAAAGGCAATTACTTAAAATCCATATTTTATTCTTATCAAAGGATAAACATCTCCCACTGCAACAGTTACCACTATTACAGTAGTGCCCATGTGGACGGTGATTTACCTTTCATTTAGTTGTCGGGTTTCCTGGAACCCTGCAATGAATTGCAGACATGATTAATGGCATCTTGTATCTACACTCCAGGTTCTGGTAGATAACACCACTAGACATGTTTCAACTAATGAATTAAATACACCTAAATTGTTCTTAGTTCTAAGAAGACAGTCTATCTTAATGTCCAAGTCCTATTTCCAATCATTACAATTGGGACTACTAAGTCTTTTTCTATAGTATGACTACTAGGGATTGACAAACATCCTAAGAATCACAAAAACATTTGGTCAAGATCAACTCCTTAAAATCTCCATGAATTTTGTATATACAAAATCGAAGAGGAGATTTTATTCATTAATTTTATTATCTCGTCAACTTTACTTTATGACGAATAAAATTAATAGTTGATCTGTCTTTGATCAAATATTTGGTCAAAACTCTTTGAATTTAAAATAACATTGATTCCTCAAACAATATTATTTAAATTTACCAACACCTCAAACACCGTGAATTTTGCATGCCACGTTAGTGTGGACGTATACAAATTCAACATTTGTAAAAGGAGGGTTTTACCCATTAACTATCTTGTCAACGTATCTTTATGACAAATAAAATTATCTCAAACACCGTTAATTTTGTATGCCACGTTAGTGTGGACGTATACAAAATCAATCATTTGTAAGAGGGGTTTTAACCCTTTAATTTTATTATCTTGTCAACCTAGTTTTATGACAAATTAATAGTTGGTTTCATTTGGTCACACAAATAATAGCAGTGACTCCGATGGGGAGGATACTATTAGATGTGTCTAAGTGTATACCATTACTTGACACTAAGTCCATTAATAAGATTATGCCCCTTCCGTTGGGGAAGATCACACGCTCTTAATTAACTTCCTATAGTCATCCAAAAATGGAAGTCTGTTCTAGTGATCCACAAACAAGCTCATCCGTTATGGAGGAAGGCACTCAGAGCCAACGCGCAAGCTTGTTTGCATCACTTACAAACCAGTAATGGAGACCATGGGATTTACTTAAAAATCCCTCTCCCACTTAGTTATTTATAAATGAGGAATTTTAACTATGCTAGCCTACTAAATATGTAAACCAACATGCACACACAGCACAATATAAAAGCAATAAATAGAAAATCTAATTTTCAACTATTATGACTTTTATCTCTAGTTGTCCTCCGTGTGTTGTTATCCCAAGCTGCTGCCATATTTGGCAACCGCTACCGGGTCTAGCTGTCGCATCCATCTTGCTCCTAGTTCCGCTGTGCCTCTGGTTCTCAGAAGGTTCCACGCTTTGCAAGATTAGATCCGCGACATAAATAGAATTTTACATTTTTGATCCTATATTCCATAAAAGGAATGTACATGTATCTAGATCAAAAATAAAATCCTAATAAAACTAAATACAGCTCCTGCTGTATTTTATAATACAATCATGCACACACAATAAAATGCCCTTGACATGTCCAAGGGTCCAATCACACACATAATAACTATAAGCCATAATAGTTGGATCCTGCATCCACAAAGTTAGCACATCCTACTATTAACCTGCCTAAATTATGTATGACATGTGCATAATTAAACTAATACCAAATACACAGAGGCAAAACCCTAGCTCTGATACCAATTGTTGGTTGCTACTCGGAAAGCCTAGAGGTTCCAGTGCAAAAATTTTGTACAAAGGTCTGAACCTTTTCCTAGCTACCATGTGTTCTTTTAAATTAAATTTTGGATCGCCTGCGGAACTTAACACGTTTGATCCAAAACTTAATTTATTCGTTCTTTTAGGTTTTGACTTGGGTCTCCTGCGGAACTTAACACGTTCAACCCAAATCACCTTAAGTTATTAATTCCATTAAATATTAATTTCCATAATTGGTTCCCAGTACTGACGTGGCGAGGCACATGGCCTTCTTGGATATGGGAGCAACCACCACCGACTAGACAAAACCTTTTATGGAAAGCTAATATTTAATTTCCTAAAATAACTTTAGGTTAACCGAAAAGAACAATCAAATCACAAGGAAAAAGAAAACAAAAGAACACAACATCAAAAAACATATTCGAAATATTAGAATCGCATGCCTCTTGTATTTGGTATTATTTCCAAAAATAACTAGTATGATGCGGAAAGAAAAATTACTAGTTATACCTTTTAGAAAGACCTCTTGATCTTCTACCGTATTCCTCTTCTAACCTCGGACGTTGTGTGGGCAACGATCTTCCGAGATGAGAAACCACCAAAGCACCTTCTTCTCCTTTCTTCAAGTTTCGGCCAAGCACTATGCTTCCAAGAGATGAAGATCTTTTTCCACCAATCAAGCTCCAAGGGATGTAAGCTTTCTCTCCTTCTTCTCCAAGCTAAAATCCGGCCACCACTTGATCTTCAAGGAGGAAGAGAGGTCCGGCCACAAGATGGAGAGAAGAGAAAGGAAGGAGGCCGACCACACCAAGGAAGAAAAGAGGGAGAAAATAATAGAGGTTGTTCACCATGAAGCCTTCTCTACCCCCTCTTTTATAATCCTTGGTCTTGGCAAATAAGGAAATTTAATTAAAAACTTCCTTAATTCTTTTGTCATGAAAAGGAAAAATTTATTTTAATTAAAATAATTTTTCTTCTCACTTAAACATGGCCGGCCACTTATTTCCTCAAATCAAGGAGAGTTTTAATTAAACAAGAATTAAAACTTCCTAATTTGTTTCCGGAAATTTATAAAAATTTCTCCAATAATTTTATCCCTTCATGATTGGTTTATAAAAAGGAAATTTAATAAATTAAAATCTTTCTTTTAAACATGTGGATAAAAAGAAAGTTATCTCTAAAAATTAAAATCTCTTTCAATCTACAAATAAGGAAAGATATCAAATCTTTTCTTAATCTTTTGTAGAAACTTATAAAAGAGAATATTTAATTTTTAAACTCTCTTTTAAATCATGAATATGTTTAAAAAGGAAAGTTTTCTTAAAATTTAAAATCCTCCTTTAATCAACAAATAAGGAAAGATTTCAAATTTTAAACTCTCTTTTAAACATGTAGATGATTTACAAATAAGGAAAGTTTTTACCAAAAATTAAAACCATCCTTTTAAACTACAAATAAGGAAAGAGATTAATCTCTTCTCTTAATCTTTTGTAGAAAGCTATAAAAGGAAATTTTTAATTTTTAAACTCTCTTTTAAAATCATGATATCCACATAAGAAATAATTTTAATAAAAATCCTTTTTAATATTCTAGTGGCCGACCACCTAAGCTTGGGACCCAAGCTTTGGCCGGCCACCTACATGCCTCATCCACTTGGACTTGGCCGGCCCTAGCTTGGGTTCCAAGCTAGCTTGGCCGGCCCCATTGGATGGGTAAGAAGGTGGGTATGCGGTGGGTATAAATCTCTATATACTAGAGGCTACGATAGGGACCGAGAGGAGGAATTGGTTTTGGTCTCCCGATGAAATTAAGCATCCCGTGTTCGCCCCGAACACACAACTTAATTTCATCAATAATAATTCATTCCACTAAAGAACTATTATTGAACTACCGCACCAATCCCAAATTACATTTTGGGCTCCTTCTTATTATGAGTGTGTTAGTCTCCCTGTGTTTAAGATAACAAATGTCCACTAATTAAGTAAGTTACTGACAACTCACTTAATTAATATCTAGCTCCAAGAGTAGTACCACTCAACTTCATCGTCATGTCGGACTAAGTCCACCTGCAGGGTTTAACATGACAATCCTTATGAGCTCCTCTTGGGGACATTCTCAACCTAGATCACTAGGACACAGTTTCCTTCTATAATCAACAACACACACTATAAGTGATATCATTTCCCAACTTATCGGGCTTATTGATTCATCGAACTAAATCTCACCCATTGATAAATTAAAGAAATAAATATCAAATATATGTGCTCGTTATTATATTAGGATTAAGAGCACACACTTCCATAATAACTGAGGTCTTTGTTTCTTTATAAAGTCAGTATAAAAGAAACGACCTCTAATGGTCCTACTCAATACACTCTAAGTGTACTAGTGTAATTATATAGTTAAGATAAACTAATACCTAATTACACTACGACCTTCCAATGGTTTGTTCCTTTCCATTATGGTCGTGAGCTACTGTTTATAATTTATAAGGTACTGATAACATGATCCTCTGTGTGTGACACCACACACCATGTTATCTACAATATAAATTAATTGAACAACTACATTTATCATAAATGTAGATATTTGACCAATGTGATTCTTATTTCTAGATAAATGTTTATACCAAAAGCTAGGCTTTTAGTATACACTCTAACATTTTTAACTTTCTAGATTCGATTGTTTGGGCATTGATTTTCATTTGTTTCTGAAGTAGCTTTTGTTGCATTTATTATCTAGAATATTTCTCTGTTGAAGGGAGAAAAAGGGATTCTAAGGGTTGAATGACACGTTGCTTTGTTTTTGACTCAGACTTCTTCAGTCATCTTGTGAATTGTGAAGAAAATTGGTGTTGGATCTTAGGCCTGAGTTGTAAGAAGAAAGAGCATTGAAGAAACAGTTCCAAATGGGGCCTTTTTCATTCTCCAAGAAATTATCCTCATTGTCTACATTGGCTTTACTGGCCGTGTTTCTGTTTTGCGTCTCTAGTAATGCATTTTATCTCCTTGGTAGTTATATGCACACCTACATACCTGGTGAGAGCATATATGCCAAAGTTAATTCCCTCACCTCCATTGAGACTGAGCTCCCATATAGCTATTACATCCTTCCATATTGCCATCCACAAGGTGGAATCAAAAGGAGTGCAGAGAATTTGGGTGAGCTTCTCATGGGTGACCAGATTGATAACTCTCCATACCAATTCCATGTTAATGTTAATGAATCACTTTACTTGTGCACCACTAATGCATTGAATGAACATGAGGTTAAACTTTTGAAGCAGAGGACACATGATCTCTACCAAGTGAACATGATACTTAACAATCTACAGGCAATGCTGAAACTGAACATGTATGATAAAGTTGAGTCTGTGAGCTGTCCATTGGATCTTGACAAGTCTCAGACCATTCGGGAGCAGGAGAAGATTTCTTTTACCTATGAAGTTGTATTTGTTAAAAGTGACATCAGATGGCCATCAAGATGGGATGCATATCTAAAGAATAATATTTATGAAGTTGTGTTGGGCGTCCGCGCATGCCGAGGACGCCAGCCACTTCATGCGCACGCCGTTGGCTAGCCCCATGCGGAAGGCCATGGTCAGCATGCTGAGTAGCCGCTCTCACTCATGAGTTTCTTCCTGTTTTCCATTCAAATTATGCTTTTTGTTTGATTATGATCCTTCTTTACATTCTCATTTATAGAAAGATTGTTAGATTTTTGCCTGACATTTTTAGCTGGTAGTGAGCGTCTTGGCAAGATTGAAGTAGAAGGAGAGAGGCTGAAGGAATCTCAATTCATCAATAAGTCTCTATCAGCTTTGGGAGATGTGATCTCTGCTCTTGCCTCCAAGAACCCACATATTCCATATAGGTTCCTTCTAATGCTCATAGTCATATGCTTCTATTTTACTATCTAAACTAGTTTGAATTTTTCATTGTACTAAAGGAGAGATGTATTTTGCAGGAACTCTAAGCTAACACATTTGCTCCAGAGCTCTCTAGGTGAGAAAAAACCTTAAGAATAGTAAACATCTAGCTGTGATGTTCTTGTTTTTTAGGTTCAAAAACAACAACTAGTTTATACCGTTATTTTTATTGCCAGAAGAAAATTTGACGCATTACCCTTCACTAATAATTTTCATTCGCAATAGGAGATTGCAAGACACTCATGTTTGCACATATTAGCCCAAGTTCAGCATATTTAGGTGAAACATTATGCTCACTAAACTTTGCTTGCAGAGTCTGAGGCATTGAACTTGGTCCTGTCCGAAAGCAGACAGATTTAGCAGAGAGTTTCAAGCTTAAACAAATGGTATATCTGTTTTGACTGCATATTGGGCTACTGTTGCTAGTTTTAAAATTTTGTTCTATTTGGCAATACATATGCAGGTTTTGTATCTTCTGCAATTATGTGATGCCTAATTAGAGTTATTGTACAGGCTGATAAGCTCCTTCAGAGTGAAAAAAAAAACATAAGGTTGAACGAAAGCTTGCAATTGATGCAGCTGAAATACGCATCTCGGGTGAATGTTTTCAAAACATTGCAAGATAAGTAAAGTTAGTTAACCCAGTGCAAAAAAGTAAAGTTAGTCATAACAAAGTTGTAGTGACCAAATTGCCCACATACTTTTATTAGTCTAGCTTATGAGGAACTTGAATGGCCTCAAGAAGGTGATCCAACTGAAAGTAATTGAACCAAATGAAGATAGTGTGAATAAATTAATTTATATATTCCAAGAAAAATCATAATAATCTACTATACACCATGCATCACTATATTTAGCTTCTTTCAAATCAGTTGTCTTATAACAGATTATTTCAAATGTGCAGATCAAAGAAGTTGAGCAAATAAGTAAAAATTACTAGCAAAAGGTTACTTATCTCATTTTCAATCTCTATTTGAGTAGAATTTACAGCATCTTTAATTTCCCTTATGTAAGTAACAAACTGCTTTATATCCATATTGACTATTTTATTTTATTCAGGTAAGAGAACAACCAAGAAGGATGTTGCAAAGTTCCCAAAGCCTCCAGTGGCTCCTTTAAGATGGAGGCCTCCTTTACAAAGAATCATCAATCAGTTGTCACCCTCAGGACATCAAACAAGCAAAGGTGCCAATCCAGTAATAGATAAAGAGAATTGTCTATTAACAAATAAAACAACTGGGGAAGATTTAGTTAAATCTCTGCACAGAGTAAGAAGGATAACGTTGGCACCAGTAAGAAGAATATTTATGTACTATCTATTACCTTTTGATGTTGTAAGAAGAATAGTTATGTGTAATTTGTGGATACTAACTTGATGTGCACAATATCTATTATCTTTTTATGTTGTAAGAAGAATATTTATGTGTTGGTTATATGGATATTAACTTGGCGTGTTTAGATACATCGGTGCATTTTTATTTGTGATTTTCTTAGTGAATTAATAATATTAACTTAATTTTATGATTTGCTTGGTGATAATATTGGTTTTTCACTATTTCAGAAATTGAATTTGTGTCGTTAAACAATACTGATATTACATCAGTTTTCCACCGCTGCAAAACCGGTGTCATTAACTAATATTACATCAGTCGTATACCGCTGCCAAAACTGGTGTTATTAACATATAATATTACATCGGTTTTACACCCGATGTCGTTAAGTGATACTACACCAGTTATAATCCGATGTCTAAAATGGTAGACCTTTTACATCGCCTTCATAGACATCGGTCGAAAATGTAATAGACAGCGGTGGAAAACCGATGTCTATGAGGACTTTTCTTGTAGTGGTTCCTGCACTTTTATGTGAATTGAGTGGTGTTGTGTTTCTGTGTTGTATGACTGAGGGGCGTTGGTGATAGGTTGCCCTGCTAACGGACTTCATAGGGATCCTAACCATTTAACCACTAGAAGTGTAGATCGAAGTCCCTTGCCAGTTTTCTTCTACAAGAGAAAACTGGCAACTTCCTACAAATGCATGTCATTAAGATATTAATTTTTATTTTGTTATACATTAGTTTTAAAAGTTAAAGTTTTCAAAAGTTTAAAATACTTCTGAAAGAGGAAGTTAAATTTTTATAAACTATTTTGAAAAAGAAAAATAAATTATTTTTGAAAAGATAGAAACTAAGTTTTGGATTAAGTATTTTTCAATGAAATCATTTACTTAGCTAAGTATTTTTATCAACATATTTTTAAAGCTAAGTTTTTATCAAAATATTCTAATACCTAAGTGTTTATCAAAATATTTTTAAAGATAAAGTTTTTATCAAAATATTTTTAAAACTATGTTTTTATCAAAATATTTTTAAAGCTAAGTATTTATCAAAATATTTTTAAAGCTAAAGTATTTTAATCAAAATATTTTTAAGATAATTACTTAACTAAGCTTTTTAGCTTAATTTTTTTTTCAAAACTAAGACATTTTCAAAACTAAAGATTAGCTAACTTTGTTTAGCTAAGTAATTTTCAAAGTTTAAGTTTAGCTAAGTTTTTGTTGAAAAAGCTAAGTATTTTCAAAGCATTTCTAATTTAGCTAAGTGTTTTTCAAAGTAATTATTTTCAAAGCTAAGTTTAGTTAAGTTTAAAAAAAAAAAAAACTAACTCACTTTTAATGCTTAAAAATTAGCTATTTTAAGTGCTACCCTCAGGGGGAGCTTAAAGTTAAACAAAGTAAAAAAAATTTGTCAAACAACCTTCTCTCCACTTATCTTATTTTTTGATTTATGTCAAAGGGAGAGAAAAAAGTTAAAGTTAAAAGTTAAACATAATTTTTATAAAATGGAGAGCATAAGGGAGTTTTTTTTACAAATTATTGTATTTATACTTATGCTAAAATTCCTTTAATTATTGTTATGTTTCACTTAACTTTGAACCAGGTTGCTATAATAAAAAAGAAAGAGATTGTTGGTGTGGGAAATATCAGACGATGAAACTTGGGTTTTGATTATGTCAAAGGGTCCAAAATTAAGTTGTCTTATGATCTAACAAGGTTGATTGAGCTTGCAGGAAAGTCTCAAGTTGTCTTAGGTAAAAGTCCCAGTGGATTCTATGTAGGTGGAAACCCTAGGGGTGGTAACCCTAGGTGGCGGTAACTCTAGGTGATGGAAAGTCCTAACTGCGGTTAGGCAGGTGGAAAACTCTACAGGGTGGCAACCCTAGGTCCTAGGGGGTGGTAACCCTAGGTTATGGAAAACCCTAGGGGGAGGTAACCCTAGGTCCTAGGGTTAGTAACCCTAGGTTATGGAAAACATTAAGGGGTGGTAACCCTAGGTCCTAGTGGGGTAACCCTAGGCAAAAAGTCCAGTCGGTCTGGAGGACAGGTCTGGTAATAAGTAATTTCTCTTGAGAGGAGTAGGTGAGGACATGTTCCTCGTTGAGGGAATAGTAGGCGCGGTTTGACCTACGGTTTCTATAGGAAATTCGAAGTTAGAACCAGACAGTCTGAAGGTTGTCAAGTTATTGATTTATATATCATTTGCTATTTTGTCTAACTTTATTTTGCAGGAAACTAACAATTGTGCAGGGTTAGTTTCGGCCTTGATTAAGCGACCGAACCGGGGATCGGTCGACTGAACCTTCAAAGTAAACAGATAGATTTCCAACCAGATGAACGGGTTCTACCGAAGGATCGGTTGATTGAACCTGGGCTTCGATCGATCGAACAATGGATATACGGTGACCAAGATCAGGTTGAATTGATCGGATCAGACTAGATAAGCTAGCGAGTATAGCGAGATCGATCGACTGAACAGTGGGATCAGTCGATTGAACAAGGACTCATCCAAAGTTGAATCTGGATGGGAAGACGGACCAATTCAAGCAGGATCAGTCTACCGAACTAGGGGATCGGTCAACCGATCAACGACGAGTCAAACCTGATCTCGAGATCAGTGGATCTAGATCAGGCCTAGCTTGGCTATTTAAGGAGGGCTCGACCAGTTGCTTCAACAACACAATTTCTGAGATCAAGAATGAACAACTATTGATCTCTTCAACGCTACTCCAACAACTGTCAAACAAATTCCTAATTCCTTATTATCGATATACTTTATTTTTTCAGTACTTGTAATTGCTTACTTGTAAAAGATTTTCGAACAATTAGTGATTTCCTACCGAAAGTGATCAATGATGGCGGACCTTGGACTAGGAGTCGTCACTGTTGGAACCCCAAGGTTGTTTTGGTGTCATCAACAAGTTAAGTTAGGTCTTGTATGTTAACCTTGTGTCTAAGTGTGCAGGAGCTTAGAAGCATAGGTAGTCGAGCGGAAGACGCAGCTAGCGAGAAGGACGGCACGCGGTGCATCCGAGGGATGAGGCACTTCAGAAGAGTACACCGACGGACGAGAAGGAAGCATGCGGTGGTTCTGAGGGATGAGAAGCCGGAGCGGAAGACTACTCGGGGAGCAACAGACGCAGCTAGCGAGAAGGTCAGCACTGGGTGCAACTAAGGGACGAAGACTGCGGATGAGTGCGTTGGCGAATGAGAAGGAAGCACGCGACGATTCTGAGGGACGAGAAGCCGAAGCGGAAGCTTGCTCGAGAAGACCGGAAGTTGGGTTCAGGTGAGCCCTATTTCAGATGGTAGAGATCACCCAAGTGAACGAAACCGGAGCGAAAGACTAGGACTGAGGCGAACGGAGCCGGAGCAGAAGACCCAGGCTGAAAAAGTCAACGATGTTGACTTTTCCCATACGGGGTGCCCGGACTGAAAAAATATCTAGATCTCGGTCAAATCGAGAACTATGCATTGGGAATAAAGTTTTATCCTCCCTAGGGCGCCTGGAACCCTTCGGGGCGCCCCGACCAAGGCTATAAATACAGCCTTGGTCCAGAAGCTTAGAATCATCACAGGCAATTCATTTCCAACACTTGTACACTTTATTTCTAGATTAGGTTCTCTGTTTTGCACTTCATTGCTGTAAGAGTCTTCTCTGCCTGAAAGAGATAGTTAGTGCGACACTTTCCTTGGATTAACAACCTTCCCAGTTGTAACCAAGTAAAACATCCTTGTGCC
The DNA here is from genome assembly GCF_018446385.1 of Zingiber officinale. Lineage (NCBI taxonomy): Eukaryota > Viridiplantae > Streptophyta > Magnoliopsida > Zingiberales > Zingiberaceae > Zingiber > Zingiber officinale. The sequence continues at coordinate 106,124,457 of NC_055986.1, forward strand.
TCTACTTTCTGTTTTAGTTTATCGCTTTTCCATTTTGCAAGTGATAGTTTAAGAAAAGTCGAGAAGGGTTTTCATTTTATTATTTTTTAGGCTATTCAACCCTCCTTCTAGCCGGCCACCACGATCCAACAGTCACAAGCTTCGAACCAAGTAAAAGAAATTGTGTTAGCATTGCTTTTGTCTTGTTCTTTATTTCGCTGCTTTACTTTGAGTTTTTTGAAACGAACGAATTAACCATGAGTACTATTTACCCCTAGCATGTCAATGATCCTACAACCACAACTCATGAGGTGTTTTTCCTAGAAACATATGTATTAATGTTTGATTTTGTACATAATAAGCTGTATTAATAGCTTCAGCCCATACGTAGCTATGAAGTGAATATTTATTTAACATTTTCATAGCGGCCTCTTGCAAAACCTTATTTGCTCTCTCAATAACTCCATTTTGTTGAGGAGTCCTAGGGGTGAAAAATTCATGTTTATAACCTTTTTCCATGCAAAAACTTGTGAACCTATCATTTTTAAATTCACCTCCATAATCACTTCTTATTTTGTTTATCTTGTGATTCTTTTCATTTTCTACCCTTTTACAAAAAGTAATCAAGGTATCTAAAGTTTGATCCTTATGTTTCAAGAAAAATATCCATGTATATATCTAGTGTAATCATCTACAATCACAAAGCAATACCTACTACCATTTAAAGAAACATATTTACTACTATCAAATAAATCCATGTGAATGAGTTCCAATGCATTTGAAGTACTTGCAACATTTTTACCTTTATGGGTAGCTTTGATTTTCTTACCCATTTGACATGCATTACACATTTTGTCCTTTTGAAACTTTAACTTTGGCAATCCTTGCACCAACTCTTTCTTTGAAAGCCTTTTGATATTCCTCATGTTGGTGTGAGCAAGTCTCCAATGCCAAAGTCAAGTCTCCTCTTCTTTAGACATGAGACACTTAGTAAATACATTCGTAGCACCAAATAATTCAACTTGATAAATATTTTATTTTCTATGGCCTATGAGCATAATGGTGTTTAGTTCATTATGCTTGATTAGGCATTGAGATAAGGTAAACTCAACTCTATAATTTGAATCACATAGTTGACTAATGCTTAAAAGATTAAAAGTCATGCCTTTCACTAATAAAATAATTTTTATCATAAATTTTTTAGAAATTATAATATCTTCAATTCCTATGACTTTTAATTCACCACCATTACTAAAAGAAATGGTACCTTTACTTTTGTGTCTAAATGATGAGAATTTTAATGAATCTCCCGTCATGTGGCAAGAGCATCCACTATCTATAAACATATTATTGGATGCTCTCCCTCGGCGTATGCCTGTTCAAACATGATATACTAAATATTTTGGTACCCAAATTTTGGGTCCGGTAGCATCAACAACAAATTACTTGAGTACCAAAGCTTGCACAATCTTAACGTTTGAAGCATGATTTCTACTAACTAAAGATATGAATTTGATTTCTTTATGTTGTCATTTAAATCCTAAACCCACTTTGTTGTAAACACCCCTTTGAGCTCCTAGAATCATGCCCAAATATTTAGATCTTGAAGTAAACTTTTCTAAAGCACTTCTAAGATCATCAACTTATAATTTCAAAGATACATTCTCATTCTTAAGGTTATCAAATCCAATCATGTCATTTTCATGACGCATGCAAATTTCACATGATGCAATTTCATTTTTAAAAGATCTCAATTCATTTTGTAACTTCTTAACCTTATCTTTTGATGTTGCTAGAGCATTAATTAAACATGCAATGGTAGCATACATTTTATTAAGCTTGGGAGAAATTACCTCATCATCACTAGATGATGACTCACTTGAAGATTCCTCATTCTCCCCATGACTATCTTCACCTTCGCTATCTTCTACATGGCTTAAGGCCATGAGTACCATGTGCCTTGAGCTCTTCCTTTCATCTTCTTCCAATGAGCTTGAAGATTAATCATCCCATGTATCTTTCAATGCCTTCTTCTTCTTCTTAATCTTTTCTTCTTGCTTCTTTAGTTTTGGACACTCCGTTTTGTAGTGTTCCTTTTTCTTGCATTCATAACAAATTATATCAGTTTTAGACTTTGAATCCACAAGAGATTTACCTTTTCTTTTGTCATTATTGAAGATCTTCTTGACATCCTTCTTGTCAAACTTCATTGAGTGTCTCATCATTCTTCGAACAAAATTCACTATTTCACTTGATGATAGCTCTTCATCACTATCACTATCACTATCTTGCTCAGATTCTGAAGATGACTCCTCCTTCTCCTTCTTCTTCTCTGTGTGCTTCTTCCTACTCTTTTCACCAGCAACCAATGTTATACCTTTCTCTTTATAGCTTGTGTTAGCTTGCTCATGCAATTCAAGTTCACAAAATAATTCATCTAACTTTACTATTGACATGTCCCTTGAAACTTTATAGGCATCCACCATGGATGACTATAATGAATTTCTAGGGAAAGATTTTAGTGCATACCTTATGAGATCTCAGTTCTCCACACTTTCTCCAACTGAATAGAGATTGTTTATGAGTTCCTTGAATCTCTCATGTAGTGAACTTACTGTTTCTCAATCCTTTATTGTGAAATTCTAAAGTTGATTTATTAGGAGATCTCTCTTTACAATTCTTGAATCCTTGGTGCCTTCATTTAACTCAATGAGCTTATCCCACAAATCTTTGGCACTCTTGAAGGATCCAACCTTGTTGAGTTGCCCCGAGCTCAACCCACATTGAAGAGTCACGATCCCCTTAGCATTTTCTTGAGACTTCATCTTTTGTTCAATGGTTCATTTTGTTGATTCAAGCACTTTTCCATCCTTGGTTGGAGCTGTGAATCCCTCCATGATTGAGAACTACAAGTCAATTTTGGTCATGAGATAGTGCTCCATGCGGCTCTTCCAGTAAGCAAAGTTGTTGCCTTCATAGAATGGTGGTCGTGAAGTATTGTGTCCCTCTTTCAATGACATCTTGTAGTTCTAAACTTGTGCTTCCTTGGAGGTGAATCCTCAAAAGCCATCCTTGCTATAATACTACTTGTTAAGACCGGTTGAGCTAGAGGGAGGGGTGAATGGCTCACTTCGATTTCTTAGTTAACTTAATGTTGCGCAGCAGAAACTTAAAGGCAATGCTAACTCCTTGTATTTATTTGGTATCCACTCCTTGAGGTGACTAATCTAAGGGTCCACACCACGGTCACACTTTGCACTATACAACTTCTCCTTCTTGGATCAACACCGAAGGAGAAACCATACACAATAATCTACAAATCTTCCTCTCAATAGAACACCTCGCAAGGAAGAAAAAGACAAGAGATTAGGATTTTGGTTTTGAGTAATCCTTCTTCTTCTTTGAGTGGCTTGAGATTGTAGCACTAGTGAGAGCTAGAGCTTGAGCACTGGTGAGCAATGGAGAAATATTGATCGCAATGGAACAACATCTTCAAAACAGGGTACGCGAGCGTTCTTAAACCCTTCGAGAAAGAGTCATTTTTCTTGTCATTTTGTGAGTCTTAATCGATTAAGAAGTGATCTTAATTGATTACTCGACGTTAATCAATTAGAGTAGTCAATTTGGTGTGTGTTTCATTTATGCGACTCCTCCAAATTGCCTACCCTAATCGATTAAGGTTAGGGTAATCAACTAGATTAGTCTATTAGGGATTATTCTGTTTCGAGCAGAATGTCCCGTAAGCGACTGAGCTAATCGCTTAAGATTCGAACAAAAGTATTCTGTTCGAAGCAAAAAGGCACTGTAAGTGATTGATCCAATCACTTATGGTACCCTAATCGATTACGGTAATCGATTACGAAAATCGATTAGGAAATCTTTTATTTCAAAAAGAGGTTTGTTAAGTGATTAGCCCAATCGCTTAGCGCCCTCTTAATCGATTAACAAGCTTTGCTTATGTTGATTATCAATTGCCCCACCAAGAATCTTATTCTCGACCTCCCTGGACTTCTTTTGCCTTATATCTAGTCTTTCGACTTGCAAGGGCTTCTCCTATGCAAAAGATTTGGTCCCCTGACCTCCTTAGACTTCTCTTACATTGCATCCGGTCTTCCGACCTGCAAGGGCTTCTCTTGCCAGGAATCCGACCCTTAACCATCTAAGTCCTACAAACTCAAACTCATATTAGATCCAATGTATTAGCATAAACTTAAATAATCATTAATCATCAAAATTTCTTCCTTAGGGCATGATTGCACCAACATCGGGGATCCTTAGCAAATTCTAGGTGGTTATGGTCAAACGTTTGTCAAGCTGGGGAATCAGCTAGGTGCCGCATATAACTATCTTTTGTGTGAGATTCAAAATGTCATCTCATATGGACTGCCATTTTGTAGGACATGAACAAACGTTGTAACCTAGGCTTTATTGGAAAATACCATAAAACCTTCCATGCAACTTTCTGTAGGGGATCTTGCGACCGGCTAGAAGGGGGGTTGAATAGTCATGCCCCCAATTCGATAGCTTCCTACGTATTCGTTAGCACAGCGGAATACAAACAATACAAATACGAATACAAAAGTTAAATACAATGAGAAAGGAAATGCAAACCGCTAACACTTCGATGTAACATGATTCGAAGATTAGGGCTCCTACTCCACGGCTGCCCGTAAGGTGAACGATCCCTAAATCCGTTGGTGGATTAGTCCCCAGAAACTCCGGCTAGCTCAAACCTCTTTGTGGGTGGAGAAACCTCACCACAACACTCACCAAGAACACTTGGACACAAAGGAAATCTTGAGCACTTAGTGACTACTAATTAAACTTTAACCAAGTCTAATTTCGTCACCTTGGCCGACCATCCCAAGATCCTTCTTATAGAGCTTGGAAGAAAACAACCCTACTATTTTACCATTACCATCCGACTGGTCCTTGCACCAGTCGATTGGTGCCAGCCTAACAGCACTCCAACAGCTCTTTATCAGTCGACTGGTCCTTGCACTAGTTGACTGGTGCCTGGCCGTTCAGGCACAGAAGCTCTCTGTGCTCACCACCATTTGACTGGTCCTAGTACCAGTCGACTGGTACAACCCTAAACTTAGGGTTCCCCATCCCGAGAACATTTCTCTCGCACTCGGACCCTCACGACTCACTTGACTCTTCTTTGCAGGTTTGACTTTTTACCTTCAAGCCTACTTCCTTTGGCTCTCGTCCCTTGGATGCATTCAAGCCCGCGGCTCGTCCCTAATGTCATCCTTCGCTTATGCCTCGAAGTTGCTTCCCTCGGCCCTTGTCCTTACACATATCAAATAACAAGGGTAAACTTAACTTAAACCCTTTGTCCAAACACCAAAACACATGGTCACACGGACCATTGGGATTGCTCCAACAATCTCCTGCTTTTTGATGATTGGCAATACGTTTAAATTAGGGGAAATATAATAACAAATAAACATGCTAACAATGAATGGACTTACGTTGCCAAGGCTACACACTTGGACTTACACCGCCGAATGGACTTACGTTGCCAAGGCTACACACTTGGACTTATACCGCCGAAACCAAATGCAAACATGCATTAGAACCTATCACAAGGCTCCCCCTACACTTGAGCTCCCAAATGAGCTAGGATTTTCCTACTTAGATATTTAAGAACCTATCATAAGTCTCCCCCTACGTAAAGGCACTTAAGGTTTTTCCAACTAAACCTTACTTCTCCCCCTTTGCCTAACATCCAAAAATCTTTCCAATAATATCTCAATTGTTGAAAACTTGTCATCCAAACTGACCCTAAACTCATCTATTTATCCCCCATGGATCCCATACATCAAAACGAGTTGAAATGGTCAAAATCAGTGCTTAAAACACTTTCAGGCTGGTATCAGTTGACTTCCCCTTGGTACCAGTCGACTGATCCCCTCAACACAACCTTACAAAAGTATTCTGTGGTCAAAAAACATTGTTACCAGTCAACTAGTAACTGCACCAATCGACTGCCCTTATCAAAATGAGCTTACAAAAACATTATGTACTCAAAAATACTGTTACCAGTCGACTGGTATCTACACCAGCCAACTGGTACCATATTTCTGTAAAAATCAACTTTTTCTGGCTAACTTCAAAAATACACCAGAAATTCAACAAACTTCCAAAAAATTTTAAATTTTGTGGAGAGGTCTATTTTACCAGTGTCTACTTGGAAAAGATACATTACAAAATGTATCCATCACCAATCCCAAGATTGACATAAAATCCAAAACTAACTAAATGGTTCAATTGAACCTTGATCTAAAGTCCTAGTTTTGGCTTCCTCTTGATGTATTTGCCCATATCAACTCATAATGCATCCCTAGCATTGGTTTATATAACATCTATACATCTAAAACCAATTATCATACTATATGACCTCAAATGTCATATTTCTTGCATGAAACATAAACCATGTGTGCCAAATCCCTAGGTTTGAGACTCAAGTCCGTCTCTAAATCATTTGGCACACTCCATGGCTTCTCTAAACTCCCAAGTAGTACTCACCTGAGATCCATTTTCCATAGGTCCCAAATTGACTCTTTGAGCTCCCTCTAGAGCTCTTAACCTTGGTCACCTCCCTAGGTGACTCATCCATAATTGCTAGGGCACATCGGTGCACCTCCGGTGACATTTGACCTACAAACCTAACCTTTTTAACCTTGGGCACCTTGTCCTTGGTTAATATCTTCTTACCATTAAATGGCTTTCCCTTGACATTTATTGGCTTCTCCTTACTATAGTCATATACAACCCTAGCATAAGACTTTCCCTTAGCCTTAGAGAACTCTCCCTTGCCATGATCATTTACCACGCTAGCATATGGTCTCTCCTTGGCCTTTGAGGTACTAGATCGGTATCTCAAGCCTAATCTATCATTGTTGGATCTTTGGCTACCCAACACCATATTTAATTCCTTAGATCTAACATTGAATCTCTTAAGGAATTGTTCTAACTTATCAAGCTTTTCCCTTAAAGCTTGATTCTCCTTCTCTAGGTTCCTAACCCTAGAGTTAATTTGTCCACATTGGACATTCCTAGACCTACCCTTCCTAGGAATATGTCTCCCTTTCTTGGAATTAATGCCTTGGTTCTCCTTAGGTCTACCATTTCTAGGTTTATCATGCATGGGTTTCCTAGGATTTTGATCTACATTAACCCTATTCCTATCATGATATCTAAAGCAAAAATTTTGCATGGGTAAATAATAAGAATTATTCCTAGCATGCATGGGAGTAAAAAAAATTAAATTTGAATTACACTTCAAATTAGGGTATACCTCCCTTACCCTTGAAGCTCTCCCTTGACTTGAGCTCCTCTTCTTCTTCTCCCATTTCTTCAATTGTGCTAGCTTCTTGATCTTTCCCTTCTTGGGGCATTTGGTGTGGTAGTGACCCTTCTCTCCACACATGAAGCATATGATGCGCAATCTCCTTCATTGGGTTTCTTCATTCCTACAACCCTTGTTAGTATTTAAATTAACTTGAATAGGTTTAGGAGTTACCTCTTTCTTATCCAATGGGCATCTACTCTTGTAGTGTCCCTTCTCATTGCACCTGAAGCATATTATGTGGTCCTTTAACTTCACTTCGATGGAGGTGCTTGCTAGGTTGACTACTTCCAAGACCTCTTCTTCATCCTCTTCACTTGTCTTGGATTCTTCTTCAATCCTTGAGGATGTAGATGATGCCTCATCTTCCTCATCCACACTTGTTGATGACCTTTCTTCTTCCTTCTCCTCCTCAGAAGTTGAGCATGAATCGACTTCCGGTTTCTCCTCCTCTACTTGAGCCACTTCTTCCTTTTCTTCAGATTTTCTTTCTTCTTGTGTAGGCATGAGTCCTTCTCCTAGAACCATCTTTATCTTGCTCCACAAATTGTGGGCATTCTCGTATTCACCTACATGACTTATCACGTTAGAAGGTAAAATTTCAATCAATATTGATATTACCTTATCGTTTGCCTTTGACCGTGAGATTTGCTCCTTCGTCCAATGTCGTGGTCGGAGCTTCTTCCCTTTCTTGTCCTTCAGGACTTCAAATGGCTCTTCCACCACCATCATTGTGTCCCAATCCGTCTCAAGGAAATTCTTCATCTTCATCATCCAAAAGGTGATGCCCCATAAGCTTCCTCCTTCAAACTTCGGTGAATCAATCAAGTCAGTCATCTTTTGCTTCCTTGGCGATTAGTCTAATTGAGAGCGTCCTCGCTCTGATACCACTTGTAGGGGATCTTGTGGCCGGCTAGAAGGGGGGGTTAAATAGTCGTGCCCCCAATTCGATAGCTTCCTACATATTTGTTAGCACAACGAAATACAAACAATACAAATACGAATACAAAAGCTAAATACAATGAGAAAGGAAATGCAAACCGCTAACACGCCGATGTAATGTAGTTCAGAGATTAGGGCTTATACTTCATGGCTACCCGTAAGGTGGACGATCCCTCAATCCGTCGGTGGATTAGTCCTCGGAAATTTCGGCTAGCTCAAACCTCCTTGTGGGTGGAGAAACTTCACCACAACACTCACGAAGAATACTTGGACACAAAGGAAACCTTGAGCACTTAGTGACTACTAATTAGGCTTTAACCAACTCTAATTTTATCACCTTGGCCGGCCATCCCAAGCTCCTTCTTATAGAGCTTGGAAGAAAATAGTCCTGCTGTTTTACCGTTACCAGTCGACTAGTCCTTGCACCAGTCTGTTGGTTGATTCTCGGAATATCGTACCGGTTCCCCTGTACAAAAATTTTGTACAAGTCTTGAACCATTCCTAACAACCTATTGTGTTCTTTAGAAATTAAATTCGGAATCACAAACGGAACTTAACATTATTGATTCCAAATTCAACTTATCTGTTCTTAGAGGTTTAGACTTAGATCGCAAATGATGCTTAACATTATTGATCCAAATCCACCCATGTTACAAATTCAATTAAATATTAATTTTAGAGATCGGCTTCCAGGTTAAACATGGTGAGGTACTAGGCCTTCTTGGGTATGGGAGCATCCACCACTTTCTAGACAAAGCCTTTCAACGAAATTCAATATTTAATTTCCTTATAGTAACCCTAGGTTTAATAAAAAAAAACAATCGAATCACAAGTTCGAAAAAAAATAAAAGAAACACAAACTCGAATCACAAATTCGAAACCTAGAATCATATGCCTCTTGTGTTTGGTATTTCAAGATCTAAATAAAAGAATGAACTAGTTATGATGTGGAAACTAATAACTAGTTATATCGTTTATAGCTTATAGACCTCACGATCTTCTATCGTATTCCTCTTCTTATCTCAGACGTCGTGTGGGTGACGATCTACCGAGACGAGAATCCACCCAAGCTTCCTTCTTCTCCAAGCATGTTTCGGCCACCACAAGAACTCTAGGAGAAGATGAGGTTCGGCCACCACCAATCAAGCTCCAAGGGATGCTAGAAACAAAGCCTCCTTTCTCTCCTTCTTCTCCAAGCAAAATCCGGCCACCAAGGATCTCCTAGAGAGTTGATGCCGCCGGCCAAGGAAGAAGAAAAGGGAAAGAGGAAGAAGAGAGGGAGGGTCGGCCACCACAAGGAAGAGAAGAGAGGAATACTAGATCTATATCCTTATAAGGTGAGGCATCTCTACCCTCTCTTTTATATTCCTTGGTCTTGGTAAATAAGGAAAGTTTTAATAAAAACTTCCTTATTTTCCTTGCCATTGAAAAGGAAAATTTAACTAATTAAAAATCCTTTTCTCTATTAATGTGGGCGGTCATATCTAATCCTCCAAGGAAGAAAAGTTTTAAACATAAAATTAAAACTACCTAATTTGTTTCCAGAAATTTTTAAATAAAAATTTCTCTTTTAAAAATTCCCTTCATGGTTGGTCATAAAAGAAAACTTTTATAAATTAAAATTTCTCTATTAAAACATGTAGATGATTTATAAAAAAGAAAGTTTTTTTTAAAATTAAAATCTTCCTTTCAATCTACAAATAAGGAAAGATATCAAATCTTTTCTTAATCTTTTGTATAAACTATAAAAGGAAAGATTTAATTTTAAAACCCTCTTTTAAATCATGAGGATGGTTACAAAAAAGGAAAGTTTTATCAAAAATTAAAATCTTCCTTTTAACTATAAATAAGGAAAGATATCAAACCTTTCGCTTAATTTTTTGTAAAAAACTATAAAAGGAAAAATTTAAATTTTAAACTCTCTTTTAAAACCATGGCTTCCACATAAGAAAGATTTTAAAAAATAAAAACCTTTTAATTTATTGTGGCCGGCCAAACCAAGCTAGGGTTTAAGCTAGGGTCGGCCACCATCTCACCTTGGTTTGACCGGCCCTAGCTTGGGCTCCAAGCTAGGCTTGGTCGGCCACCTTAAGGTGGGTAAGAAGGTGGGCATGGGTGGGTATAACACTTTATAAATAAGAGGCTATGACAGGGACCGAGAGGAGGAATTGATTTTGGTCTCCCGATAAACTTGAGTTTCCTGTGTTCGCCCCGAACACACAACTCGAGTTTCATCAATAATAACTCATACCACTAAAGAGTTATTATTGAACTACCGCACCAATCCCATATTACTATATGGGCTCCTTCTTATTATGAGTGTGTTAATCTCCCTATGTTTAAGATATAAAATGTCCACTAATTAAATGAGTTACTGACAACTTACTTAATTAATATCTAGCTCCAAGAGTAGTACCACTCAACCTTATCGTCATGTCGGACTAAGTCCACCTGCAGGGTTTACATGACAATCCTTATGAGCTCCTCTTCGGGACATTATCAACCTAGATTACTAGGACACAGTTTCCTTCTATAATCAATAACACACACTATAAATAATATCATTTCCCAACTTATCGGGCCTATTGATTTATCGAACTAAATCGCACCCTTTGATAAGTCAAAGAAATAAATACTAGATATATGTGTTTGTTATTATATCAAGATTAAGAGCACACACTTCCATAATAACAAAGGTCTTGTTCTTTTATTCAGTCAGTATAAAAAGAACTTACCTTAAATGGTCCTGCTCAATACACTCAGAGTGTACTAGTGTAATTTTATAGTTAAGATAAATTAATACCAAATTACACTACGACTATTCCAATGGTTTGTTCCTTTCCATCTTAGTCGTGAGCTACTGTTTATAATTTATAAGGAATTGATAACATGATCTTCTGTGTGTGACACCACACACCATTTTATCTACAATATAAATTAATTGAACAACTACACTTAACATATAAATGTAGACATTTAACCAATGTGATTCTTTATTTCTAAATAAAATATTTACAAAAAGCTAGGCTTTTAGTATACACTCTAACACAGTCGACTGGTGCCAGCCTAATGGCACTCTAACGGCTCTTTATCAGTCGACTGGTCCTTGTACCAATCAACTGGTGCTTGGCCATTCGGGCACAGAAGCTCTCTATGCTCACCACCAGTCGGCTGGTCCCAGTACCAGTCGACTAGTACAACTCTAAACTTAGAGTTTCCCATCCCAAGTACATTTCTCTCGTACTCGGACCCTCACAACTCACTTGACTCTTCTTTGCAGTTTTGACCTCTTGCCTTCAAGCCTATTTCCTTTGGCAATCGTCCCTCAGATGCATTCAAGCCCGCGGCTCATCTCCAATGTCATCCTTCACGTATGCCTCGAAGTCGCTTCCCTCGGGCCTTATCCTTACTATCTTGTCCACGGTCCCTCGGATGCTCCATTCTTCACCGGACCCAAAGCTATCAAGCTGATTCATATGTGTATCATGCAAACCTATACACTCACATACACATATCAAATAACAAGGGTAAACCTAACTTAAACTCTTTGTCCAAACACCAAAACACATGGTCACACGGACCATTAGAATTGCTCCGACACTTTCCTCTTGTCACCAGTAGGATCATCTTCAAATGTTTCCCATTTAGGCTCATTGTATATTTTGCATCGAACTCTTTCTTTGTCCAACCTCCAATACAAAGTGCAATCATTAGGGTAAGCATCAATCTTTTCATTACCAAGTCCTAATTACTTCATCAAATTCTCTGTTTCATAGTATGACTTTGGTAAATCTTTCATGGCATCTGGAAATGCTTCTCTCAATAAATCCAAATGCATATTGAAGATTTTATTGGTCATTTTTCTAAGACATTTTAAGTGAAGCGAGAGAATGATGAATGCAAGTTTTAAAAATTTCTTACATCCAGGATATAACTCTTTTTGTGAATCATCAATTAATTTATTGAATTTTTTGGTCTCTCCAATTGGAATATCTTTATCCTTTTCAAATCTTGCTATATTGATTGTACTACCATCATGTTATAGGATACCAAAAGCCTCGTGAACTAGTTCCTCCATGTCATCTACATTATCACGAGGTGAAACTGAACTAGATATTGAAGATGCACTACGTGTTATATCTCCATAAGCCACCTAGTGAGTATAACCTTTGATAAATCTATCAACCGTCAAATGATCATAAGCGTTCTCTCTTGAAACACATATGCCAATCTTACATCTTGCACAAGGACATGCAATCATTCCATTTATGTTTACATTAGAAAATGCAAAATCTAGGGAATTCTCAAGTCCTTTTCTGTATTCATCAATTTGTCTTAGCAAAAACATCCAACCTTTATCCATCACAATTTTAGTAAAAAGATCTACAAAAATAGTTCATCAAAGAAATAGAATTAGCCAAAAACTCAATAACTAATATAGAAACTAAAAAATCTATCGATGAACAACTAAAAAGCACTAAATGTTTCATATATAAGCTACAAACATGTGATTAAATAGATTCAGTCATTGTGATAATAAACATGATAAGTCAATAAGATAACATGATTTTAATATCTCAACAAATATACATTTAGTTATAATTCTGAAAAATATAGAAAGCCCATTATCCTTTCTATAAGCTAAATTTAATTTTTAAAAAATCATGATAGTACAAAATATTTTTATAATTATTATTAAAGAGGAAAGTTTAATAAAATATAGAAACAAAATGAACCAAAAAGAGGTTCAAAGGAATTTCAGAGGTTCAAAGGATCCATCCTATAAATTTTGTAGCCTGGATGTTTTACTAACTAATGTCTTCTTATAAATATTAGTAGTCCTTCTCAGCTCAACAATACAACAGAAATAACAAAGAAATCAAGTCAAGGAAAGCACATAGAAGAGAGGTAGATAGACTAAAATCGACCTTAAAACTTCCTTCAAACTGAAACAAAATTAAGAAAGTATCGAAGCAAGATAGTTGTGTGGCGGGAAACAGTGGTTTCATAGAAATCAACAAAAATCACCTGAAATAACAAGAAATCAACCTCTTTACTACCTAAAATCACATAAATCAACAAGAAAATTTTCAAAAGAAATAGAGCACACAAACACTTGCTACCTAGGGCTTCAGATCACAAGACGGTGGAAGAGGAAAGAATAGGACCTCGGCATGGTAATCGAGGGGGTAGACATCACAAAGACACTTGCAACCTAGGGCTTTAGATCACAAGACGCTAGAAGAGAAAAGAATAAGGACTCGGCGTGGAAGACGAATGGGTAGACAGTGGGGCAGACGGCTCCAAAGGATGTCGAGAGTGGGGGGAGGATCGGGCAAGGACGATCAATAGGAATTGTTGAGGGAGAAAAGAAAAATTAAGGATGTAGAGTGAGGATAAGGCGTGGTGAGTGTTTTACTAGAGGGAGTGAGGAAAAAATTTGGCGCACGAGTTGGAAAAATTACTCATTTTTTTAGTGACATTCATTAAAAGTATCATAATAATATAGCTAATTATTTTTTTATTTTTTTATTTTTTATTTTTAATCAATGTCACGATATGTATAAATCAACGACACTTTTAAACAAATGTCATTAAGAAAGTGTTAAGAAAGCCATTTTTTCTTATAGTAGGTTATAAATAGACCCCTAGAGCTAGAAGTTATATACCAATCACTGTATTACTTTTCCTAGCTATTTATATATTTTTAAATTCTGTAAGAGGCTACTTCGCCTTCATGAAGAAGTCTTTTTAGTGGAGCTTTAAACCACGTTGGATTAACAATCATCTTGGTTGTAACGAAGAAAATCTTTTGTTCTCTTACTTGTTTATGTTTTTTTGTGTTTAATTAATATTGTGTCCTTGCTATGTTAAGCAAGAGATTGGTTCTAACTTTTTTTCAGGATTATTCACCTTCTCTGGTCGGCCTACCTAGATCTACAAAAACCTCCTTCCAAAAAGCAGAGAAGTCTCGTACAAACTTAAGCACAAGAATACAACAAGAAAATGAGAACACAAGCACAAAATACAATCGAGAGTGACTTTTAGGGTTTACAATGAGGAACCTTCCATTACTTGCTCTTTTCTTACTTTGGATTGTCTCTTGGTGGTGCAAAATGCAACACTTCTTCTCCAAACACCCAAGAACCAACTAAAATAAGTGCTTTTCAAATCTTCGTGAAAACCCCTTTTCTAGGGTTACTTCGACATCTCCTAATCGATTAGCTTACTCCCAATCGATTGTCACGTTAGCTTGACTGTTCAAAACTTACAAAATGACTCTTTTCACCTGACTAATCGGTTAGTGAGTCATACCAATCGATTTGACAGGTTTTAATTGATTGGTCAATCGATTCTTAAGATTTTTATTCTCGTGAGAATTCCCAATTGATTTCTTAATCAATTTCAGCACCTACTCTTGTGAATATGCTCCAATTGATTACTCTAATCAATTGGTGAAGTCTAAATCGATTACCCAATTGATTTCAAGTCCTTTTGTTCTCATGCGAAAGCACTCTTAATCAATTGCCCCAATTGATTAACATAAGGCATAATCGATTAACTAATTGATTTCGAGTCTCATTGTGCTTCTCAAAAAGCATCCAAGCAATCAACCTAATCGATTGGAACAAATCGATTAGGCAATCTACCTAATCGATTGATCTTCGGCTAATTGATTGTCCAACTTTAAATTCTGAACTCAAGTTTAGAGTTCCTTTGCCCAATCATAAAGTCATCTGTGACTCATTGGGACTTCTCGTTACCTAGTATCCAGTCGCCCTTGACTTGTCAAGACTTCTTCAATCATTATCTAGTCAACCTTTGACCCACTTAAATTTTTCGCTTTGTGCAAAGTGTTCAATCCTTCATGACCCTACTTGGACTTACCGCCACCAAATCTCATTGGACTTCCGTTGCCTAATTCCCAACTAGGTTTTTCACTGCGTAGTCCCGCTAGGACTTCCATTGTCTAATTCGTAACTAAGTCTTCATTGGCTAGCCCTGCTATGATTTCCCGTTGTCTAACTCTCAATTAAGACTTTCCGTTGTCTAACATCTCGTTTGGACTTTTCCAGACAAATATTTGGTTCTCTCTTGACCTACTTGACTTATCTCTCACATATTATCAAACATTAAAATTTAAGTACGAACCAATTCGTGCTTAGTCAAATTGGTCAACCTTGATCCGAAGACGATTACACCATCATACACCATTATAAATGAAATGAGGTAGAACCTCATTCTTTTTCTTGGTAAACAAGAGAATACCTTATTATTTAGGGCACAACTTACTTTACTTTGATGTCTAGATCTCCCTCTACGATTAGGAGTGTTCCACCATAGTTTCATTTGATCTCAAAGATTTTTGGTGGGCCTTGATCCAATTTGATGAGAGTCCATAAGCCCATTTAATTTTTGTGTGGGCTGTGGATTTGGAATGTTGGAGTTTATTCCACTAATTAAGTTAGGAAATTAAAATATATTGGCAATGACTTAAACCATCACAAAGCCATGATAGAAGGTCACGTACATGTGCAATAGTTTTTATGAGCACAACAGTGTCAATAGCCAGTGGAAAAGCATGATCTCGATCGTTCTTATTGGCAAATTTTAGAACGAGGAAATCTTATCAAACATCCATGCACTGAGAAAAACTCATTCTTAATGGACGATAAATCTGTTCCTAAGATGGACGTAGTTAACTACTTCTTCCCCATCATCTTCGTCGTGAGGGCATTACACTATTATGCGCACTTTCTATGCTCACATGTGACCCTCCTATACTCTATAGAGAATACAATCATTGGTTCAATAATATTGATTTTTTATATATAAAGAAAATGATATATAAATAAATAAATTTGATAATTTATATGGTTCTTACATTTCTTTTATTAAATTGTCATGGAGTAGGATATCACGAAAAGTATACCCTGAAGTATGGCAAATAAAGTGATCCTTCTGCTTTATAACGCAACTTAGGCATGTTTAAAACGAGGATATCTCAAAAACTGACATGATCACAAACCATGTTAGTACTCTAGTATACATACATTACTTAATTAATTACTGTCTGATATTTGATTTGATTGCATGCATTGATTACATATATATCATGAAGATGTTACGTGCATGGTTACAATTAAAATAGATATGCAGTCTTAGGGCTGCAGTCTCGGATCTAATTAGATATTTAAGATTTGAATGTCTATAGAGAATTTTTCTCCAATAAAATAATAAATTTAAGATGATTAGTATCTTCACCAGTACTTTTCAATCTCTTAGGATAATAGGAAATTTGTATGGGATTAGTTATTTTTAAAATTAGTCGGTTTAAAAAATAAATAATTAATATATTAAAAAAAGTAAAAATATATGATTGAAGTGTATGAATTGGATTTGGATTAGTGAGTCGAAGCACATGCATGCATGAGTAATTATAATTAAACACGTAGGAAGTAAGAAAGCTAATTAAGGGCTGCCGCCCATGCCCTCTCAGCGTCACCAATGGATTAAGGGTACAAGTAACTTCCTCTATCGCTCTGTCTCGTCATTTCATGAATGACCAGTTCCGGTCTCAATTTAACTAACCACTAAAGTACGCAAACTACCTTCTTTGATTCTTTAATTACTTAATCACCATTAATTTTAATAATTCATTCATTCATTTTTCACCGATGCTATCTCTCTCTTAATCTCACATACACACCTACGTATATACAGAGCTCCGTTAGTCCGCGCACCCACTGTACACACCATCGTGGGCACCCCATCTTACTATCGAGTGTCCAGATCAATTTCCAGTGCTACGACTCATCTCAGTCGACGACGGTGAATGTGCACCGTGAATATGCATGCTCTCTTTTTATATATAATTTTAATATGTCACACCTCTTACATCATACAGTACCACATAAGCACCTTAAAAAAATTTTATTTTTTATTTTTTTTGTTTAATACCTATAACTAAACACTAAACCGTGATTTAAAAAAACCAGTATAACAATATATATATATATATATATATATATATATATATATATATATATTATCATTATCATGCATGTGTGGTTCTAATTTGAAAAGATGCTTCAACATGGATAATCCTTGAACTAGATATAATTTTAAATATTGTCTTTAATTTTGAGCAAAGATCAAAAGACATCCCAAACTAAAAAACGTCTTTAAAAAAAATCAAAATAACTTCCCATCAAATATTTTATCCCTAATATATATCTTATTCAAGCGTGCATTGTTGTAATAATTATCGGTAGTTACTACAACACAATGTGTTTAGGATTTAGAGTTTACAGTTTGGTTGGATTCTTAAACCCTAAATTCTAAGCTTTGAATAATATTATATCAAAGTTCTTTTTATCAACTTGGTCAAAATTATTTAAATTAATCAAAATTATTTTAAAACGGTAGTACAAACTACTAAATATTTGCTACAGTACTACAATAATATTATATTAGGTGTTACACATTGTAACACCTATATAATAACTTATGCACATTATAACAGCTAGTTGTATAAACTCTGCAATAGTGTTAAAAATAAGGAACAATGTTGTAGTCATTATTCGATAATCTCTATACATTGTAGTAGTTAATTAGTAACTACTATACGTTGTACTACCAATTGATAACTGTTATAATAATATTAAAATAAAAAATATTTTGAAGATATAATATCTGATAGATATATCCTTTTGATATTTATTTTTTTTATAAAGGACATGCTTATAGTTTTTGCATTGTTGGATTTTCCAATAGCAAATCCATCATCATTTCATCTGACATGATCGTAATCCAAAATTGACAAATTCATAGGTACTTTTTTAATATATGTTCCATCACAATTCACCTAAACCGTCTGTTCATCTGAGTACTCTGGCAATATATGGAAAAGACGTAAATATTCTTTACATATAATTAATATATTAGCTAGTATTTAAGAGCAGTGAACTTAATTAAGATGATAAAAGAGAGCTTAACTCGAGATAATTAATCCAAATCTTAACTTTTGCTTCCTCAAGATATATAGTGTTGGTTAGTATAGTCCTATAACCAAGAAGATGGCAAACACGCATATGGTTGTAATTAAGATTTCAAATTGTCCACTTATTATTTTTTACATTAATTCATGATTAAGGAGTGATTTATATCTTCAAGCAATGTCATTCTCACTCATCTATAAATATTCCCAACACACACCACGGCCATTCCCACACCTATCCATGCATTTCAACTAATTAATTAATTAGAAGAAGATCATCACACTTGTTAGTTATAGTAATTCCTTTGTCAAATTAAACTAAATGATGATGCCGTCCCTTGCACATAAATTAGCATGCCTCATACTTTGCATTCTCTTGCTGAGCAAATTGCACCGCTGCTTTGGAGAAGAAGAGGCAGCCAGAAGTGTCTTGTTCGAGGGTGATCAACCTGCAATCCCTTTGCATGACTTGCGGAGTGCTTATGCCAAATTATATCAGCTACTTGCAGGGATGAAGGTTCAAGCTCAGGAGGTGATCAATATCGATGCCTACGGTGCCAATTCTCAGGTATACATGCAATTAATTAATTAGCTGTTTAGTTTTTGGCATGCATGATGCATGAACCCTAATTCTGTGTATCTATCTATATATCATTCAGGGATATCAGAAGGCCTGGAACGCAGTTTGCTCTTCTTCCACTCCAGCCATTTTGACGGTTCCAGAAAAGAAGAATTATGTTCTTCAGCCGATCGCCTTCTCAGGCCCTTGCAAATCTAGTGTTACTGTCATGGTGAGTTAGTTCTTCATCTCATTTAATTAATTAATTAATCAATATTTTTCTCTACTTAATTAATTCCTTTATATATATATATAGATCAAAGGATCTGTGGAAGCTCCGGTCGACCGGTCGCTCTGGGCCGGCAAGAGATACTGGATAATGTTCAGTGGTGTTGACAACCTTTCAGTCGGAGGCGGCGGAGTGATCAACGGCAATGGCAACGTCTGGTGGCAAAACTCCTGCAAGATTAAAAAGTCTTCAGTAAGATTTTCTTTTTTGATAATTTTGATCTATACGATAACAACATAATTAGCTACTAATTGTTTTGTTTCTCAGCCTTGCGTGGACGCACCCACGGTAAGTAAAACTTCTGATGAGGGAAATAATTAATTAACAATATCTGATTTTCTGTATTATGCGTTTTGAATATTGGAAGGCGTTGACTTTTAACGGCTGCAAGAACTTGAGGGTAGAGAATCTAAGGATTCAAAATAGTCAACAAATCCACGTGTCGTTCCAAAGCTGCAGCGACGTCGACGTATCTCATCTTTCGATCACTGCTCCAGGAACAAGTCCGAACACCGATGGGATTCACGTCACAGAAACACAGAGCATAACCATCTCCGATTCCGTCATTGCAACCGGTAATTAGTCATTTAGTTTATTTCTTAATCATCATCATCCAGAAATATTGAAAATTATGTTTGATTATATATATATATTTTTCCTTGGAATTAATTAACAAGGTGACGACTGCATATCGATCGTGAGTGGGTCTGCTAACGTGATGGCCAAAAACATAGTTTGCGGACCTGGCCATGGAATCAGGTAATTAATTCATTAATTAAGTTTAAACAAGGAATGATGATCATAATATTAGCATCTAATCATGTCTTTTTGCTCTAATGATCGATTAATTGAAGCATCGGAAGCCTTGGAAGTGGGAATTCCCAGGCTCGCGTTTCTGACGTGACTGTGGACACTGCCCGTCTCAGTGGCACCACCAATGGAGTCCGGATCAAGACGTGGCAAGTAAGAACTAATTAATACCATAGGATTAATTACAAGTTAAAAAATTTAGATTATTTATCATTTTTTTTTGTTTGTTTCTAATCGTAGGGAGGTAGTGGATATGCAAAGAACATAGTGTTCAAGAACATAGTCATGCAAAACGTCAAGAATCCTATAATCATTGACCAGAACTACTGTGACTCGAATAAGCCATGCCATGAACAGGTTTTTTAATCTCTTCTTATATTTGGTTGCTAAATTACAAGGCCATGCATGACTAGCTCGTAATTAATGACATTGTAGGGATCAGCTGTGGAAGTAGGGAATGTGCTGTACAAGAACATAACAGGAACTAGTGCTTCAGAGGATGCTATAGCCCTGAGCTGCAGCAAGGCAACTCCATGCCATGGCATAGTGTTGCAAGATATCAACTTAGGTCATTCCACACAAAGCTCCTGTGAGAATGCAAAATGGAGCAAATTAGGAAGTGTTGTTCCTTCTCCTTGCACCAACTAGCTAGTCACTAAACTGTGTGCTTACTGATTAATTAATTACTTATATGGCAGATAAATAAATGCAAATTTGATGTATTATTCAAGATATATATGTGATGTTACCAATAGTGAACAGACAGGTCTAAGTCTGCTCTAAATGACTGTTAATCATGTTTCATGTAGCCTTTTATTGAAGAAAATGATAATTCATATTCTGAACTTCCAGATCATGTTTTAAGTATCTTGCATAAAGAAAAGAAGAAAAATTAATTAAAAGAACACGCGGAGCATCATTGATCTTCATAACTATTCATCGAGGAAGAGAAGGGACTGCTTACAGAACTATCGATTGTGTTCATCGTCTAAGATAATCACCCTGCAGATTCCCCCACCGTGTAGCTCGCTCCCTAAGACCTAAACTCGCCGGCGGCAAGCGCCGCCACCACCAGCTTCATCTCCACTTCGCTTTGCAAGGCAGAGTCTGAGAGAGAGAGAGAGAGAGAGAAGGATGGTTGGTACTCTGGTAGGTGTAGTGATTAATGACAACTGAGAATGCAGCGGCACAATTCATGATGCCACATCAAATCGTACCTTAATATCTACGTTATTTTATCAGGAATTAACCACGTGAATGATTTTTATTTCTTGTGTTTTTTTTGTTTGGTTTAAACTATCAATAATGCCTTCACTGTTTAACACACTTGATGATGTCTGAAAAATGAGAAAAATGGTGTGTTAGCTAGTTTGATGTTGACCGTGAGAAGAAGATGAAGATCATGATGATATGGATAAACAGAAGCTCTGAGAAGAAAACATTAATTATCAGGTTAGACGAGGTCTTTGGTATAGGTACTCTAACGTTCAACTCAGAACAATAACTTTATAGAGAAGAAGATGAACAATAGTATAGTAATATTGATGTGTGTACCTCTCAATATATCTACTCTTTTCTATATCGCCTCTAATAACCTTCGTAATAATAGGTGGTAGAGAATGTTTGGTGTTAAAATATGTCGGGTGATAAAGTATGCACTGTTGGTGCAGCGGAATCGATAAAGGGGGGTGAATTGCCTGCAAACAAAAAGTATACCCTCCTCAAACTTTCAACTCTAAGATAAAGCCAACATGAATAATAAAATGACTAATAGAAAAGAAAAGAGATGACTCAGCGGTTTTGACTTGGTTATAACCAAGAAGATTGTTAATCCAAGGCGGTTGAATAGGCACACTAGTAGAGTCTCATTCTCTGAAGGCAGAGAAATCTTTTACACAATTGGAAAGCACAGAAGTTGCTAAGAAATGAAAGTACATAGTTAATTTCGAATAACTGTTCGAGGCCCCTTTATATAGTGATTCTAGAACTTATCAGATCACCTGATCTTCGGGATCAGATTTTGACTCGAGAGGGATCGGTCGACCGATCCCCAGGTTCGGTCGACCGAACTTGGGTACTTGGCCAGCCTTCCGTCCAGATGCAATCTGTGTGGATCGAGCCTACGTTCTGTCGACCGATCCCATTATTCGGTCGACCGATCAACCAACGGTCTTTCCCTGAGCTGGCCCGATCAGAATGCTTGACTGAGTCTTCTGTTTTATTTTTGGTTCGGTCGACCGATCAGAGGGTCCGGTCGACCGATCAGCCATCGGCTGAATGCTGACGTGGCTGCAACGACTGTCTTCTGAAGATAGGGGTTAGGCCGACCGATCATGGTGTTCGGTCGATCGAACACTTGTCAAGTCAACTCCCGGTTGACTTGCTCTGGTTCGATTTGCTGGGGTGATTTCGGTCAACCGGAATAGGGCTCACCCGAACCCAATTTCCAGCCTTCTCCTCGAGCAGTCTTCCGTCCCGGCTTTACGTCCCTCGAACGCCGTGCACGTTCTTCATGCCCACCGAAGTACTCTTCCGTAGCTCTCTCGTCCTTCGGATGCACCGAGCCCGTCGGCTCACTTCTCGTGTCGTCCTTCTCGCTAGCTGCGTCTTCCGCTCGACTTTCTGCGTTCCTAAGCTCCTGCACACTTAGACACAGGGATCAGACAAACATGACCTAACCTAAACTTGGTTGATCACATCAAAACAACCACGGGGGTCCAACAATCTCTCCCTTTTTGATGTGCATCAACCCAAGTTTAAGTTAGGGTAAAGCAAGCAAATAGTAATTTTAAGAAAATTACTAAACTAACATTTTAAGCAAAAAAAAACAAGTTTGCAACATAAGGTAGAAAAAATATTAAAGAATTAATTTTCCTAACTGGTTACTTAATTCTCCCCCTTTGATCACAGCAAAAACGGGGTAGAAAATTTTCTAAGTCATTGAAAAAAATTTACTAAGTGAAAATTTAATATTAGTTTCAGAAAAACTTAACTTAGATAAATCTAATTTTAGAAACTTTCAGAAACATTTTTCTAAAAAAATGAGAATTTTCTAAGTAAAACTTTCAAGAAACATTTTTCTAAAAAAAATATTTTTGAAGAATTTCTAAGAAAATATTTAAAAACTTTTCAAAGCATTATTTAATCCTAATTTTAATGCTTTTATCAAAAAGTTAATTAAACATTTTATTTTGATATTTCGGCTTCCAGGTCGTGGCGAGGCACTAGGTTTTCTTGGTTATTGGAGCAACAACTACTTCCTTAGATAAAGCTTCCATAAAGCAACCCATTGTTTAATTTTCTCACTATAAGCTTTTAACTAAAAAAAAAAATTAAACTAGCAAAGATTTTGGAACCAGTAAAGGCTCCTTCTTATTCCTACAGGGTTGGTCAAAAACTTAGGGGGTACATATCCTTTAGGTATTCTTCTAGTTGACCCTGATATTTTCTAATATACTATTTTAATTTTTCATAAACATTAATTTTTGATTTTTGAAAAGCATTAGTTTTTAAACCTGAATTTTCAGTTTTCAATTTTTCAATTTCCAAATTTAATTTCTCATTTTCTAAATTCAAAATTTCTAACATTGTTTTTAAATTGACAATTTCTTTTTCTGATTTGACTAAGTCTTTAGTAAGTACTTTGATAAACTTATAAGACTGAGAAGGAGTGAGGTCACGTACCTTACTTACGTCACTTGGTGATGCTCCCCCTTCATCGTAGCTTTCTTCGTCTGATTCTCCCCCTTAATCAATGCTCATCTATGAGTCTGAGTCATCTTTGAAGAGATGGTTGGCCACCAGTGCTAGTCCCGAGAAGGCTTCGGCTTCTGATTCGGAGGATGAAGAATCATCTCATGTAGCCTTCAGGCTCTTGCGTGTAGAGGACGTCAGTTTTTGAGGCTTCTCTTTCTTCTTTTTCTTTAGTTTGGGACAGTCATCCTTGATATGCCCTTCCTCGTTGCAGTTGTAGCATCGAACCGTCCTTCTATTGCGTTGATGCTTTCTCGACTGCGATTTAAATTTATTAGTTTTAACAAATTTATTTAGCTTTCTTACCAATAATGCTGCTTCATTTTCATCGATCGATGCTTCGGAGTCGAGATCGTCCTTTTCATCTTGTAGGGCAATGTTGAGGTTCGACTTCTCTACTAGTCTGTCTACAAGTCGAGACTCGTGAAGTTCGAAGGTAGAAAATAAATTTTCTAAACTACTTACCTCAAGGTCCTTAGAGATGTAGTATGCATCTACTAAGGACGCTCACTCTGGAGTTCTTGGGAAGGCGTTGAGCGCATACCAGATGGAATCTCGGTTTGTTACCGTTTCGCCGAGATTTGTTAGTTGTGTTATCAACTCTTTGATCCTCGCTTGGAGTTGCACAACCTTCTTGTCGTTGTTCATCCGAAGATTTGTTAGTTGTGTCCGGAGGATGTCGCGCCTTGCTAGCTTCGCTTCTGAGGTGCACTCGTGGAGCTCCAGGAATTTATCCCAGAGGTCTTTGGCGGAGTCGTAGCTTCCGATTCGACTTACCTCCTGGGGCGGCAGAACACTGAGTAGGTGAAATTCGGTCTTTCCGTTGGCCACGCAATCAGCTTGCTCCTTCTTCGTCTAGTTGCACTCTTCTCTATCTTTTGGCACTGCATATCCATACTTCATTATTAAAAGTATATCAAATTCAGTTTTAAAGAATACCTCCAATTTTCTCTTCCATGTAGCGAAATCTCCGTCGAACTTTGGGGGATGAATGTTCGCGCCGAGCATTGTCCTGATCTTTGTGCTTCAGACGGCGGTTAGTCCTTCTGAGGATGTTGGGCACTGATACCACTTGTTGATGCAGCGGAACCTGCAAGAGGGGGGGTGAATTGCCTGCAAACAAAAAGTATACCCTCCTCAAACTTTCAACTATAAGATAAAGCAACAGGAATAATAAAATGACTAACAGAAAAGAAAAGAGACGACTTAGCGGTTTTGACTTGGTTACAACCAAGAAGGTTGTTAATCCAAGGCGGTTGAATAGGTGCACTAGTAGAGTCTCCTTCTCTGAAGGTGGAGAAGCCTTTTACACAATTGGAAAGCACAGAAGTTGCTAAGAAATGAAAGTACAGAGTTAATTTCGAATAGCTGTTCGAGGCCCCTTTATATAGGGGTTCCAGAACTTATCAGAACACCTGATCTTCGAGATCAGGTTTTGACTCGAGAGGGATCGGTCGACCGATCCCTAGGTTCGGTCGACCGAACCTGCGTACTTGGCCAGCCTTCCGTCCATATGCAGTCTGTGTGGATCGAGCTTGCGTTCAGTCGACTGATCCCATTGTTCGGTCGACCGATCAGCCAATGGTCCTTCCCTGAGCTGGCCCGATCAGAATGCTTGACTGAGTCTTCTATTTTATCTTCGGTTCGGTCGACCGATCAGAGGGTCCGGTCGACCGATCAGCCAACGGCTGGATGCTGACGTGGCTGCAACGGCTGTCTTCTGAAGATAGGGGTTCGGTCGACCGAACACTTGTCAAGTCAACTCTCGATTGACTTACTCTAGTTTGGTTTGCTTGGGTGATTTCGGTCAACCAGAATAGGGTTCACCCGAACCCAATTCCTGGCCTTCTCCTCGAGTAGTCTTCCGTCCCGCCTTTACGTCCCTCGAATGTCGTGCACGTTCTTCACACCCACCAGAGTACTCTTCCTCAGCTCTCTCGTCCTTCGGACACACCGAGCCCGTCGGCTCACTTCTCGTGTCGTCCTTCTCGCTAGCTGTGTCTTCCACTCGACTTCCTACGTTCCTAAGCTCCTGCACACTTAGACACAGGGATCAGACAAACAGGACCTAACCTAAACTTGGTTGATCACATCAAAACAACCACTACAACAAAAACTGCAAACGACAACACCCCTACGACAACTGTTTTAAGAGAAAGCGTTGCGTATTTGCTCAAAGACAACGGTTTTTGCCAAAACCGTTGTCTTTGAACTCTCCATTAAATATAAAAGACAACGGTTTTGGCAAAACTGTTGTCATTGAGCAACTTCTTTTTAAAACGACAACACTTTTTACAACGGTTTTATAAACTGTTGTCTTTATCCGCATTTTTAGGGGTTACAACAACAGTTTTGATAAAACCGTTGTATTTGACTTTGGTCTTTTTTCCCCTCGCGCGTAGTTTTTGCTTTCCCTCTCTCTGAATATCTTTTCGGCGCCGTGTCTTCCCCTTCGCGTTCAACCCTAGCCATTTTTCTTTCCCTCTCCTCATACAATCTTTTCACGCCGTCCTATCGACCAGCCGTTCGCCTCTGCTGGATCTTCCTCCCTCTCTCGATCCTGCCCAAAACACTACCAGGTTTCGCTCTCACCGGTCCATCTTCACTGTCGTCGGAAGAGGAGGAGTTGATTTGTCCGCTGAAACGGCCAGGGAGGATATTTAGCAGCTCGCGCTCGACGCGCTGTAGGTGGAGCATTTTTATTTATTTTAATTTTATGTTCTATGATTTGTGTTCGATTTCGTTGGGTTGTTCCAATTTCTCGTAGAAAGCCATATGTTGACCTTAATGCCCCCTTTCCTTCTCGCATCGGCAGTCATCTCCTCCATTTCGCTTCTGCCCTTTTGCCCTCTTCCTTCCCCAAACCCTTCCTTTTCTTCCCTTCCTCGCCTTCTAAATCCCTTCGCCCTGCCTTCAAATCTCTTCTCCTCCTCTTCCTCCCTCCTTCCCGCGTACTGAAGGAGGCTCCAAACGAGCCCTAGATTTCCTTCTCCTTCTCGACTCCGCCTGATGTGTCCCGGCTGGTTCTGCGTCGTTTTGTGATGCCTTTCGCTTTCCCTCATCAAATATCGGATCTTGGCGGCCTTCCTTCGAGGCTGGTGGTCTTCGAGTTAGCATTTAGCGTGTACGAGGTATTCTTGCTGCTTTTCTGGATGTTGCATTCTTTCGGTGAAGTTTGTGTTTTGAAGCAAATCGGTAGGGTTTGGGTCGGGTTTATATGAATACTACTGCGTCGTTGGTTATGGAGATGGAAAGTTGGAATTTTGGACTTTAGATTAGCACAAAGCTGTAATTTTTCTTTCATGAGCTACGTTTTATTAGTGACGATTATTTAATTATGGGGGTTTTCACATTGCCTATCATGGTTTTGATGTTCGGCAGCTATTGACAGAAGTAGGATTTTTGTGCTTTCTGTTCAGCTCTTTGATTGGAACATCACAATTTCTATCATCTAGGCAGTAAGGATGTCAACTTCTGCGAGGAAGAGGCTCATGAGGGACTTCAAAAGACTGCAGCAGGATCCTCCAGCTGGTATCAGCGGTGCTCCTCATGACAACAACATCATGCTTTGGAATGCTGTTATATTTGGGTATGCTTGGAAGGAACTACTTGTTACATTATTAGTTTGATGTGGTGGATTACTGATACTTTGGTACTGTCAATTGCAGCCCAGATGATACACCTTGGGATGGAGGTAACTTGTAGTGAACAATGGTATCATATTGATTTTGTATCTTGTTTTTACATTATTTAACCCTGTTTTCAAGTAAGCTGGTTAAGGACTGAATTTGTTTCATTCAAATTGAAGTATAATTTAAAGAAACAACATTTATGTCTCATGTCAAGGCATATATTGAAAAAGGTACTTATCATTGATTTCTAAATATTATAATCCATACTGGATTTCCATAGTAAACAAACAAGATCTATTCTTATCTAAAAAATGGTAAAGTTAATGATTCTTAGGAATATGGTCTTGATATCAAATCTCACTTTCATTTGATTTCTTTTCCGTTGTATATATCAAGCCTTGTGCCTGAGTTGTTAAATATCTTAGTCGATGATGCCAAGATCTAAGGTTCCAAGCCTGCCTCACTATTCAGTATGTTGAAGATCGTGGACTGCTGCAAAGATATTGGATTTCAAGATAGTTTTACTTGAGATGCGCACAAGTGCACAAATATAGGTGTGATACCCTAATGTTTCCAAACCTACCTTACCACTTATTAAAGACAATGGACTTTGACACAACTTTACCCAACACACACACACACACACACATTAATGGTTCTCTGATGTAATACCAGTTTGCTGCACAGGGATGCAGAAAAATCCTATAAGAAGCAATGGTTCTCTGATGATCATAGAAACTGTTCTCATAGAATATTTTAAGGGTTTTTTTTCGATATATTGTTCTTGATGATGCTTGTTTTTCTTTCTTTGTAGGTTGTTGTATCGACATCCAGAGCATAGGAAATCAATACTTCCATTTGCTTCCATTTGCTCAGTTAGTTGTCTCTCTTCCATTTGCTTTGTTTCTTAATTGAAGGGATAATTGTTATAACAATACTTCTAACAGATAGCATTACTTGTTTCCTTGTGTAATTCTAATAGTCGGGTTCTCTAATTGTTTGTTTCCTTGAACCTTCCATAGATTGCTATTTTTTCTCTACAACACAGAGAATTTGTATTAAAGTTCACATATATATATTTTGAATGTTGATAGTGAACTTAATTGATTTTAATTTTTAACTAGAGAGTAAGTGATGAACAAAAGAATAGAAGAAGGCAGAACGTATACTCTCATCAGCTGTTCCGTAAAGGATATCCATCGGTATATATGTATTTAATTGTGGATACTTAATATTATTGCCTCTCTTTGTTATCATCTTTTACTTTGATATATCAATACCTAATATACATCCATGTGCTATCTTGCTGATTGAACATTTTGTGAATTTAGTTATAGGTATTGTCGTGGTGTCCTTATAATTTTGTTTTTGTTTTGTCTATTAAACTTTGCCTCCGGGAAATAGGCTCGTCATTTAGTGATTAAATTCGGCTGAGTTAGTAAATGGAGTTTATAGCATGTTGACTGGAATTATGAGCATGTTTTGTATATAAAGACATTTTTCCAGGAACAAAGCATATATCAAATTCCTTGTCTGTTTTCAACATTTGCCTAGACAAGTTCTTGTCATTTTGTCAATCCTGCCTATAACTCAACAAGTCTGCATCCTAAATCAATGTTTAGATGCATTTTCCGCAGGTTTAGTTAATTTCTTATTGCCAAGAGTATCTTTTAAGAATATTTTTGACTGATTATTTAGAAATTCAATGGCAAGGTCAATGACATTCATTGATCTAATAGACAGGCACAGGCAGAGTAAACTTATTCTGGGAATTTAAATCTATGTGCATAAGTTTTCCAATGGAAGTTACCAAGACAACTCTAAGTTGGTTAAATTGCTTGTATTGTATTAGTTTGTATTGTATTAGTTTGTATTACATTAGTTTGTATTGCATAAGTTACATTCTGAGACTATAAGTTGGTTACATTGCTTGTATTTTATGTAGATTTATATGAATAAATCTAATTCTGGAATTCTAGAAATGAATGTTGTCCTAGAATTGCTTTATATTAGACCCATGCGAAATCATGGAATTGCTTGTATTGCATAAGTTTGTATTTCATAAGTTAAATTCTGAGACTATAAGTTAGTTATATTGCTTGTATTTTATGTAGATTTATATGAATAAATCTAAATCAGAATTCTGAAATTCTGGTATTGCCCGTTGTCATGGAATTGTTTTATATTAGAGCTATGTGAAATCTTGTAATTGCTTGTATTGCATAAGTTTGTATTTCATAAGTTTTATTTCTTAGATCATAAGTTGGTTATATTGCTTGTTTTTTATGTAGATTTATATGAATAAATCTAAATCAGAATTCTGGAATTCTGGTATTGCCCGTTGTCATGGAATTGTTTTATATTAGAGCTATGTGAAATCCTGTAATTACTTGTATTGCATAAGTTTGTATTGCATAAGTTTTATTTCTTAGATCATAAGTTGGTTATATTGCAGATCAATTTGCAGCTCCTGGCAACTGGTTACTTGCAAAATGGAAAAGCATATTGTGCCTACCAGGTCTCAAAGGTAATGCAGTTTGGAAAAAGGCATAGAAAATTGCATGAATATTTTGTTTCAAGATGTTAATGGATGTAATGCGCTTTGCATGGATTCTATTGATCTTGCATGATAGTTCACTTAAATAATGTTAGCTGCATGTAGTGCTAATTATTTAGTAAACTATGCTAAGCTAGGTATCACTGCTCCTAGTAGATTCCATGTACTATTATTCTCTAATAAACACCACTTTTTGTTTCCTTCATTTGGTTTGTTTTTGCCTTCTATGCACTACAGATTGGTTAATTACATTCTCCTTTTGGAATTCTGGAATTTAATAAGTTTTGTTAAACTTTTCTCTTGCAGGTCTGCCAATTCGTGAGGCGGCTTGAGTTTTTTTTATGCAAGAAGTGAGCTTTGTTAGATGTAGCTTGCCTTGCTATTTTGTAAATTAAAAGACATATGGAGAACAGCAAATGGAAAACATGTGATTTAGTGTATATGGAGAGTAATGGAAAACATGTGTATTTTGATGAGTAACAACTCATTTTGTATATTTTTGTATATGTGGCTACAAGATGAATTATATATGGATGTTTATTTTGGATTTAATGTAGTAAATATTTAGTTTTGTATTGGTGATTTGCTTATAGTAAAATAAGATTGGTTGTTTGGTATTAATGAACATTAAAGACAACAATTAAACATGTTGTAAAAACTAGGTAAACCACAACGATTTTTTTTTGTAAAAAGTGATAAAAGACAACGGTTTTATCCGTTGTAAAATATATTAAAATTGTTGTTAAAAAAAACAAAACATGTCAAATATTATCTACCACAACAGTTTATATCTGTTGTAAAACGTATCTACCACAACGGTTTTAAAACGTTGTCGTATCCTTCGTAGCAAAATTTTGGGCATATAAACTACAACGAATAAAAACCGTTGTCAAATGTCTACAAAGACAACGGATTCAAAACCGTTGTCGTAGGGAAATACATTCTACAACAGCCTCAGTTACAACGGTTTTTTTACCCTACGACAACGGATAATATCCGTTGTCGTTTGCAGTTTTTGTTGTAGTGAACCACGGGGTCCAACATGTACAACAGTCTTTCTCTAGGCAGGGGAATATTCCATTGCATTTATATCCCAATATAAGGGAATATTCTTTGGTAAGTCACTATTATTATGTGACAAGTTGTTTTGATTCCCTAATAATATTGTCTCCTAGAGGAGATTCAACCGGATCTGGAGCCGGGCATATGTAACTGGGAGACACGCCGAGGAGAGATGAGAGACTGAGTTTGAAGGTCCGACTGGCTCTGAGGTCTAGTGAATATCTGCTGGGAACTAGGCCCAAGAGATATAGGGAGGCACACTCTGGAGGTCCGACCTACTATAAGGCTAGATGGATGTATGCTGGGCATTGCACCCTATGAAACGCCCGCCCCTCCTGCTAGTAGGGTGCGAGGTTACGTACTTAACCATTTCTATTTCTAATTGCGGAAGCATATATGCATATTAAAATTTCTTTTGAAAACAAAAACACATAAGAATATCTTGAAGTCATACGGACAATAACATAACACACTAGTCCCTGTTAACATAACCAAATAACTTAAGCAGGTCTTTATTTGCCTTAGCTGAGCCACCACCACACACATCTCTTTGCCCCTCCTGCAGCTCCCTTAGGTCATCCATTCTTTGCCCTTATCTGTGGTACAAGGAAAGTAAGCTGTAAGCACACAGGCTTAGTAAGATCCTTTCCTACTCACAAAATCCATATATCAATGCATAAACACATAAGCATACAACCATAAAAATATGATCATCTAACATCATAAGGGCATAGCATGGTATATCATAAATCATAAGGACGTCATGCTAAATCATATCATAAATCCAAATATCATAAGAGTATAACATGTCATATCGTAAATCATATCATATCAGTTCATAAATAACATCATGCTATATCATATCAGAAATCATCATGTCCTATAAATCATAATCGTATCATGCAAGATGTCTTTTAAAAACATATGTCATGTTATATGCAAGATGTTTTAAAAAAACATAACATATAGTACTTGAACATAATATCATCATGAGGCCCCGGCTTGTACCACATACATACATAAATGCGTGTAATCCCTAGGACAGGGTAGCTAGCCCCGAACCTACTAGGGATCTAGGTCCGTTCATAGTCCGTCGACCTATGGGCGTACTAAGGAGCACATCCCTTTACTAGACCCGTTCATAGTCCGTCGGCCTAGGGGTACTTATGGAGCCCACCCTTGGTACAAGCCATACAAAGTAAAATATCATAGCATGGTTCATATCATAACATAACACATCTTATCTTATCATATCATGAGGAATAAAGCATGCATATTTGGGCACACAGCTCATGCATGGATCATAAACATACTTGATGAACATGTCATTTATCACATCATAAAACATGCATATTTGGGCACACAACACATGCATGGATCATAAGCATACATAATGAACATGTCATTTATCATATCATAAAACATGCATAATTTGGGCACGCAGCACATACATGGATCATAAGCATACATAATCATCATGTCATTTATCATATCATAAACATGCATAATTGGGCACAAAGCATATGCATGGATCATAAGCATACATAATCAACATGTCATTTATCATATCATAAACATGCATAGCATTCGTAAATAACATTTCCTAATTCATCACGCATCATGTGAGACATATCTAAGCTTTTAACTCATAATGGCCGAACCACTCATAAGGAGAAAAATCAAGCTATGGGCAACATGCAAGTGTAAACTCCTAGCTAAGTTCATATCATATTATTAGGAGATACATGAGCATGCTAGGTTAACTTTTTAGCTTCTCTAAGCCCTAGTTTTTGTTCTTGGCCGAGACATACATGAAAAGGAAACTAGGTTTTTAATCAACATGTAAGCATAATCATCTAGCTAAATTCATATCATATTATCAAGAGATACATGAGCATGCTAGGTTAACTTTTTAGCTTGTCTAATCCTTAGTTTTTGTTCTTGGCCGAAACACACATGAAGAGGAAACTAGGTTTTCAATCAACATATAAGCATGATCACCTAGCTAAATTCATATCATATTATCAAGAGATACATGAGCATGCTAGGTTAACTTTTTAGCTTGTCTAAGCCCTAGTTTTGTTCTTGGCCGAAACATACATGAAGAGGAAACTAGGTTTTTAATCAACATATAAGCATAATCACCTAGTTAAATCCATATCATATTATCAAGAGATACATGAACATGCTAGGTTATCCTTTAGCTTCCTTAAAACCCTAATTTTTGGTCTTGGCCGAAATACACATGAAGAGGAAACTAGGTTTTCAATCAACATATAAGCATAATCACCTAGCTAAATTTATATCATATTATCAAGAGATACATGAGCATGCTAAGTTAACTTTTTAGCTTGTCTAAGCCCTAGTTTTTGTTCTTGGCCGAAACATACCTAAGGAGAAAGCCAACTTTAAAACAACATAAAAGCATGAACACCTAACTACATTCATATCACATTATCAAAAGATACATGAGCATGTTAGGTTAAATTTCTAGCTCCTCTAAGCCCTAGTTTAGTTCTTTGCTGAAACATACATGAAGGGAAAGCTAACTTTAACAACTTTCAAGCATAAGAAAAACCAACCCAATCCCTTAACATAGCATACATATCATAAGGATGTAGTAAACATGGTTAGTTTAGGTTTTAAGCTTCCCTAGATCCTTCATCTATTCTTGGCCGAAAATTCATATTTAAAAATCTAGGTTTTAAGTCAAACATTCAACATGAAAACATTTACTAGCTTCTTATACTAGGGTATTTATCATAAGATCATAATGGACATGCTTTATTTAGATCTTGATCTACCCACCAACTCCTTTTATTTCATACTTGGCCGAAAGTTCCAACTTGTTACTTTAGATTTTAAGCATTCTACTCCTTTATAAAAACAAAAGCAACTTGTACTACAGGTGAGGGGATACTTACATCCTTTCGCTTGTGGTTTTTCTTAAGGAAGAATACTCTAGGTGAAGAGGAAGAAGAGAGCTTCTTCTTCTAGTACTCCCTTTGATTTCTCTTGCTTGGGAAGGAGTAGACCTTGAAGGCTCCTTCTTGTAAATTAGTTTTCTTGGAGAGGAACCTTAGCTTAGCTTTTGGAAATGAGGAGGGGGAGAGCTTTTGGTTTCGGTGAAGAATGGAGAAGGAGAAGGAAGGAGGAAGAAGAAGGAAAAAGATTAATCACTTGTCTTTCCTTCTTTTCATCCTTTTTATTTCCTTTGTAATGAACATACCTTCATTCATCCCCCTTAGCCCTCCTATTTACTTCTCTCTTTTAATTCCCACGCAAATAGAGAGAAGAAGGGAAGCAAGCAACTTGTCTTTTGCTTGCTTCTTCTCTTAACCAAGAGGAAAAGAAAGTAAGCTACTTGGTTTTCTCTTGTTCCTTTATTTAACCATCCTCTCACCTTTAACTAATGTTTCTATTCTTTTATATTTACATATCATTCATGTTTCTAGTGGTTATCATACACCAATTTAATTCTATCATTTGTGGGAGGTTCAAGGTTCAATCCTTGACCTCACCTCTTTTTGTTTTGGTTTCTATTTTTCCCTTTTTCTCTTTCTTTCTTTTATTTAAAAAAAAATACTCCTAGGCATAGCTTGGCATTTTCGTGGGTGTTACACCCTAAGTAGTGAGAAACTGTGTCTAGTGATACGATCGGCTCTGGGGTCGGGTAGATACATGATGTTCGACTAGTTATGAGCCTAATCGGCTATCAACTAGGAGTCATATCCTAGGAGTGGTGAATTGAGTCCAGAGGTCCGACCGACTCTTGGTCCGGTCGGATACATAATGTCTGACCGCCCTTGAGGTTGATCGGCTGTAGACTAGGAGAGTAGGATGTTGACCCCCATAAGTCCAACCGGCTTTGGGCCGACTGGGTTTATTCTGGGAACCCTATCCAGGAGAAGTGGCTCGTTCGGCTACATACACTCTGACTTTAACTACGACCTCACTTTTACTTGGACTTCCATATTATCTTGACTTTGACTCCAATTTCTAGGGTCCTACGTATCTTATTCGTCGCATTACAAGCTTCTCCCTCAAGTCTAGTCGAAGAAGGCTGCAAACTTGACTTATTAGATATGTCTATTTGTGTTTCTCAGCCTTCATAATTGTGTTAGTGTGTGCACACCAACTCATGTGAGTAGTGCTTAAATGACTGCCAATATAGCCATGAGAGAAAACTCACTTATAACTCAATTGGACGACACGAGAGTCTGGAACTTGGGGTGCGAGAGCATGCTTATTTATAAGTCGCTCAGGTGACATAAGAGTCTAGGATTTGGAGCACGATGGCAGGCTTGCTTATAACTTGGTTGGGCGATACGAGAGTCTGAACATGGGGCGCGAGGGCAAATTCACTTATAACTCGGTTGAATGACACGAGTGTTTGGGATTTAGCTTTGGAGACTAGAAGCATGATGTTAGAGGAATGGTGTATGATCTGAATGGCCGGTAGCTGGAGGCACAGTGTATGACTCAGATGCCTTGGAGTTTGGAGATATAGTGTATGACCCAGATGCCTTAAAGTTTGGAGGCATGGTGTATGGCCCGAGTGCTTTAGAGTTTGGAGGTGCGGTGTATAACCCCAATGCCTTGAAGCTTGGAGGCATGGTGTATGACCGAAATATCTTGAAGTTTGGAGGAATGGTGTATGACTCAAGTGTCTTGGAGCTTGGAAGAATGGTGTGTGACCCGAGTGCCTTGGAGCTTGGAGGCATAGAGTATGACTCGAGTGTCTTGGAGTTTGGAGGCAGGGTGTATGACCCGAGTACCTTGGAGTTTGGAAGTACGATGTATGACCCAAATGCCTTGGAGTTTGGAAGCATTGTGTATGACCCAAGTGCCATGGAGCTTGGAGGCATAGTGTGTGACTCGAGTGCCTTGGAGCTTAGAAGCACAATGTATGACCCGGGTGTTGGTCCCTTGGAGGCCAGCAAGAGGGGGTGAATTGCCCTACAAATAAAAACGAACTTTCCTCGAACTTTACAGATTTATTAAAATCGATACTTGCATAAAAAGAAATAGTAAGTAAACTAAAGATAGAGGCACAAAAAGAATTACTTGGTTTGCAATCAAGGGATTGCTAATCCAAGGTAATTAGAGATCACTATCAAAGTCTCTTTCAGGCGGAGAAGCCTCTTACAACGTTGATAGCTCTAGTAGTATAACAGATAAAGGAATTATTTACAAGTGTTGTTTTTCAACTAATGGGATCAGGGATGTATTTATAGCCCTTATTGGGGCACCTAGAAGGGTCCCAGGGGCTTGGACGTGGATAGAATTTTATCCTCATCGCAACGGAATGTGCCATGTTGCGTTTTGATAAAGTTTCTGGTCCGGGGGCCTGGACCCTGTCGACATAGCTCCCGTTGGGCGAGGCACCCTGGGGGGTGCCTAGGTGATCCGGACCCTCTGACCGTCTAGGTGCTTGGACTTGGTCTAAGCACTCGGATCCAAAAGTCAACCTCCTATTGACTTTTTGGTCTGGGTCTTCCGCTCCGGTTATGCTCGCTTGGGTAATTTCAGCCATCCGAAATAGGGATCACCCTAACCCATTTTTCGGCCTTCTTGAGCAACCTTCCGCTCCGGCTTCTCGTCCCTTGGAAACGTCGCATGCCTCCTTCTCATCCATCAGCGTACTCTTTCACAACATCTCGTCCCTCGAATGCACCGAGTCCGTCGACTCTCTCCTGTGTCGTCCTTCTCGCTAGCTGCATCTTTTATTTGACTTCATGTACTCCTAAATTCCTGCACACTTAGACACAGGTAATCAAAATATAACAGAACCTAACTTAACTTGGTTGATCATATTAAAACTACCACGGGGTACTTATAATCTTCCCCTTTTTGATGTGAGCAATCCCAAGTTAAGTTAGGGTAAACTTTAAACAAATAACAGTTATAAAATTGCAAGTATATGAATTTCAAAAAAAATGTACCCTCCCCAGACTTAATCTCTAATTCTCTCCATTCGATCACATTAAAATGAGGTAATCTATGCAAATAACTAAAAATAAATTGAAATAAAGTCTAAGGGATAAAATA
Source organism: Zingiber officinale (assembly GCF_018446385.1). Classification (NCBI taxonomy): domain Eukaryota; kingdom Viridiplantae; phylum Streptophyta; class Magnoliopsida; order Zingiberales; family Zingiberaceae; genus Zingiber; species Zingiber officinale. The sequence continues at coordinate 106,161,448 of NC_055986.1, forward strand.
TCGTCACTATCCTAAAAAAATCAAGAAGTCTAAGTTTCAAAAATCTTGATTTATAATAACATTTTTTAAAGAAATTTTTTTTAATTGTTCAAAAAATTCTGATAATTTAAAAATCAGAGAAATATCCAAAACCTATGATAAAATATTCACAGAAGATTGAATTGATTTTAAGCAGTAATAAAATATCTTCTACAAAAGGTTGTATTAAAAAATATTTAAAGATAGTTTCCAAATTCAAGGAAATCATGGAAAATTTTATGAAAATAAAATAGAGCATGCATTTTTTACAGAAACATTATTTTTTAAAAATTTAGAAAAAAATCAAAATTTTAACATTTAAAATATGATAAAAAAATCATAGAAAAATAATACAATGGTAAAAAAAATTAAAAAATATTTTCTTTAATCGATAGTATGAGAAGATTTTCTAGAAAAATAAGGTTTGCAAAAAAAACCTCTTTAAAGTAATTTTAAATTGAAAATATGATTTTTATGAGAAAAATCCATACAAAAGTAATGAACAAAAAGTTCTAAAATTTTTCCATAGATATGAGATGAAATTATCTTTTTCAGAAAAATTAAATTCTAATTAATTTCTAATAGAAATCATGTAAAGAAATTTATTTGAAAATATTAGGCAATAAAAATTAGGGCATATGAAAAAAAATTTAATTTAGGCACGATTTTGATACCCAATATAAATTCCATCCAACAGGATTAATTAAAAATTTCTTAAGGATATTGTTGAATATGTGAACATGCAAGATTTTTTTTTATTTTTATTTTTAATTTTTAATTTTCTATTTTTATCTTGTCCAAATCCTCTAATCGACGTTGCTAAAGTTCCTTTTAACTCATTATTTTCATTTAATAATTTTTTATTTTCTATTTCTAATTTGCAAGAACTCTTCGATAATATTTTTAGAGATTGTACCTATCTGACCTTGTCGATCTTTGAATCTGATGCTCCTCCTATAGAGCTACTTTCTTCTAATGTTCCTCTCCCTTCATCACTGCTTTCTTTCAAAGACTCTCCCCCTTCATCAATGCTCATCTCAGATGAGCTTTCATTGTCTTCAGGTAGGTATTCGACTAAGAGCTATTCTGGTAACTTCCTCAGCCTCAGATTCTTCTGACGATGACTCGGTGTCCTTTGAGGAGTTGGATTTGACTTCTTTTGGTTCTTCGTAGAGCTTCAAGAACTTTTCCTAGAATTCTTTTGCACTTTTGTATTTGCCGATTCTGTCAAGATGTTGAGCAGGAAGAATGCTTAGAAGGTGGAACTCAACCTTACCATTTGTCATAAAATCATTGCACTGCTTCTCAATCCATCAATGTTCCTCAAGTTATTTTCCTACTTTTAGGCATATCAAAATCATACTTAATTGTTAGTAAAATATTGAAATCAGTTTTAAAGTATACCTCCATTCAATTGTAGGACCGGTTGAGCTAGGGGGGGGGGGGGGGGGGTGAATGGCTCACTTTGTTTTCTTCGTTGACTTGATTTTGCACGGCGAAGACTTGAAGGCAATGCTAACTCTTGTATTTACTTGGTATCCACCTTCTCAAGGAGATGACTAGTCCAAGGATCTATAGGTCTGGGTAGGTCGGCTAGAAGGGGGGTTGAATAGCCTGAAAAAATAAATAAAGACCTTTCTCGAACTTTGGACTCGGGTTACCAGCAATAGTATAATAAAAATAAACAATACAAAAACTGAAAGAAAAGACTCAGAGTTTTACTTGATTATAACCTAGGTGGTTATTAATCCAAGATAATGACATCACTAGAAAAACTCCTTCGTGTAGGCGGAGAAGCCTCTTACAATCTTTGAGCGCTCAAACTATTGCTAGAAAGTTGATACAAGAGTTGATTCATTATTTCCTAGCTCCATGGGCCTTTTTATAGTTCCTGAAAATTCTATCTACAGCTTGAGGGTGCCTCCCAAGGGTATGGAGGGTGCCTCCAGCGAGGCGGTACGGATAAAACTTTATCTGATGTGAACTGCCACTTTGGCTAGGTCGAGGGTGCCCTCAAGGCTATGGAGGACGCCCTCAAGGCTATGGAGGGCACCCTCTATATCATAGGGAGTCCTCTATGGAGCGCACCCTCTACATCATGGAGGGTGCCCTCAATCATGCATAGAGGGCACCCTCAATCATGGAGGGCGCCCTCAATCATGGAGGATGCCCTCTACCTGCAACGTATAAATAGCTCCAGCTTTCCTTTGGATCTTTCGCTGCTCCGTTCGCTTGGGTGATTGCAGCCAACAGAAATAGGGATCGCCCGAACCCAATTTCTGGCCTTCTCCTCGAGCAGGCTTCCGCTTCTCATCTCTCGAACGTCGCGTACGTTCTTTTCATCCACCAGTGTACTCTTTCGCGGCACCTCATCCCTCAGACGCATCGAGCCCGTCGGCTCTCTCCCGTGTCATCCTTCTCCCTAGCCGCGTCTTTTGCTCAACTTCCTGTGCTCTTATGTTCATGCACACTTAGACACAGGGATTAAACAAAAACAGGACCTAACCTAACTTAGTTGATCACACCAAAAGTGACCTTGGGGATCCAACAATCTTCACCTTTTTTTATGTGAGTAACCCAAGTTAAGTTAGGGTAAAACAATCATAAGATAAAGATAAAATTGCAAAAATAAATAAAGTTGCAATTATGCAATAAGGTGCAAAGATAAAGATTTTCAAAATTTATCAAAATTTAATTTTTAAACTACCTCTCCCTAAACTTAATCTTCTCTTCTCCCCCTTTGATCACACAAAAATTGGGGTACTCAATAAAATCTATGGGTAAAAAAAAATAGTGTTAACATATTTTTTTTAAAATGAAACTTACAAAAAAAAGTTTCTAAGTGGAATTTGAAAAAATTTCTAAGTGAAGTTAGCAAGTAAAAAAAATATTTTAATAAATGTTGAATCATTGACAAAAATTGAAAGCATTTAATTAACTCTTTTATGCTTATTAGTTTGTCAATTAAATATTCAATTCAAAAATTGACTTCCAGGCTGTGGCGAGGCACTAGGCCTTCTTGGTTATTTGATCATCAACAACTTCTAGACAAAGTCGCTTAATGAATTTAAACATTTAATCTACTATCTGAAAGCCTAATGCAAATTTTAACTCAAATATTCTTTTAGAACCCAATATAGGTTCCTTCCTACTGGGTTAATTAGAAATTTGCGGGGTACATAACTTTTAGGAATTTTCCCAATTTGACCTTTATAAAATCTAAGATACCAGTTTAGATTTCTATATTTTCTAATATTTTCATTGTATGAACATGCACAATTTTCAGATTTTCTATCTCTATTTTCAATTTGTCATTTTCTATTTTTAGATTATCATATAAATCTAGTGGACATGCTTTGGATAATTATATTTTTAAATCTATGTTTTCTTTTTCTAACTTGCAACATTCTTTAGTTAATAATTTTAAAAATTTAAACAATTTGTCAAGTGGGAGAGATCGTACCTTACTTACCTTGTTGATCTCGTTGTCCGTTGCTCCCCCTGAACTGCTGCTTTCTTTTGTTGACGCTCCCCCTTCATCAATGCTCTCGATGCTCATTTTGGATGAGCTTGCTTCGTGTTCATCTTCTTGGTAACTTGCCATCAACGCAAGTCTAGAGAAAGCTTTGACCTCTGATTCGGACGACATTTCATCCTACATCGCCTTTAGGGTCTTGTGTTTATTTGTTTGGACAAGCTTCTTGTCTTTGTCTTTGTCCTTCTTCTTCAATTTAGGGTAGTTGTCTTTTACATTCCCTTCTTCAACGCAGTGGTAGCATTTTATTTTTCTTCTTCTTTTACCTTGCACTTGGTTAAATAGTTTAGATTTAAATAATTTTTTAAATTTACGTACCATCAGCGCTGTTTCATCATCATTGAAGGAGGATTCTGACTCTTATTCATCCATTTTTGCTTTAAGAGCAATATTATGTTTTGGCTCTTTCTTTGAATCTGCACATCTTGTTTCATGAACTTCAAAAGTAGAGAATAATTCATCTAAAGTAACAAATTCAAGGCCCTTAGAGATATAATAGGCATCCACTAATGATGTCCATTCTTTATTTCTAGAGAAAGTATTAAGTGCGTACCTTAGTGAATCTCGGTTGCTTACCTTTTCTCTGAGATTCAAAAGACCGGTAATTAGCTCCTTGATCCTTGAGTGAAGATATGCTACAGTCTCATCTTCTTCTAATCGGAGGTTGCTGATATGATTGCGAAGTAAGTCCCGTTTCACAAGTTTTACCTCTGAGGTTCCTTCATGAAGTTCTAGGAATTTTTCCCAGAGTTACTTGGCGGACTCGTAAGCTCAGATCTGGTTGACTTCTTGTGGCGGTAGAATGCTCAACAGATAAAATTCTGCTTTGTCGTTTGCCACGAAGTCGACTTGTTCCTTCTTTATCCAATGGAATTTATCTTTACCTTCGGGTGCTGAAAAAACCAACCTCCATTATCAAAAATAAATCAAAATCAGTCTTGAAAAATACATCCATCTTCTTTTTCCAGTTGGCGAAGTCCCCTTCAAACTTTGGTGGGTGAATGCTTGATCCGGCCATCTCGTGTGCTTCGTTCGGCGGCTAGTCCTCCTGAAGCGAACTTGACTCTGATACCACTTGTAGGTTCGGGTAGGCCGGCTAGAAGGGGGTTGAATAGTCTGAAAATATAAATTAAGACCTTTCTCGAACTTTGGACTCAGGTTAGCAGCAATAGTATAATAAAAATAAACAATACAAAAATTGAAAGAAGAGACTCGGAGTTTTACTTGGTTACAACCAGAGTGGTTGTTAATCCAAGACAATGACAGCATTAAAAAAACTCCTTTGTGTAGGCGGAGAAGTCTCTTACAATCTTTGAACGCTCAGACTATTGCTTGGAAGTTGATACAAGAGTTGATTCATTATTTTCCAGCTCTAGGGACCTTTTTATAGCTCCTGGAAATTATATCTATAGCTTGAGGACACTTCCCAAGGGTATGGAGGGCGCCTTCAGCAAGGCAGTACAGATAAAACTTTATCCGCTACGAACGACTACTTTGGCCAGGTCGAGGGTGCCCTCAAGGCTATGGAGGACACCCTTAATGCTATGGAGGGCGCCCTCTATATCATAGGGTGCCCTCTATGGAGGGCATCCTCAATCATGGAGGGCGCCCTCTACCTACAGTGTATAAATAGCTCTAGCTTTCCTTTGGATCTTCTACTGCTCCGTTTGCTTGGGTGATTGTGGCCAATCGAAATAGGGCTCACTCGAATCCAATTTTTGATCTTCTCCTCGAGCAGGATTCCGCTTCGGCTTCTCGTCCCTCGAATGTTGCGTACGTTCTTCTCGTCCACCGATGTACTCTTCTGCGGCGCCTCATCCCTCAGACGCATCGAGCCCGTCAGGTCTCTCTTGTGTCGTCCTTCTCCCTAGTCGTGTCTTCTGCTCGACTTTCTATGCTCTAAGTTCCTGCACACTTAGACACAAGGATTAAATCAAAACAGGATCTAACCTAACTTAGTTGATCACACCAAAAACAACCTTAGGGATCCAACAGGATCCACACCGTCGTCACTCTTCCACTATAGAACTTCTCATTCTCAGAATTACACTGAAGGTGGAGAAACCTTACACATTTACAAGTCTCTCTCTCTCAAAAGGAACTCACAGCTACTACAAGGAAGAAGAAGAGGACCATTACAAACTTGGAATAACTTCTTCTTTGTAGAGTACAACTTGAAAATATGGCAAGAAGGAGAGCTTGAACTTGTTCTTTAACACTTGAGAGATCTTGAGCACTTGAGAGATTTTGAGCAATATAACAGTATATTTTTCGGTGAGATTTGGTTGCGTGTAGTTTTTGAGCTTTTAAACGTCTTCAAATATAGTCGTTTCTCACATAATCATCGTCGTGAATCGATTGGGTATATCTCTAATAGATTCAAAAGTATCCGTTGAGCGCCATCATTTCAAGATCATTTGGTTCGAGCCTCAATTGATTGGGCTAGTATTCTCAATCAATTGAATTCATCAATTGATCACGGGATTGATTCAGACGCATGCTGATCTCTTTGCGCAAAAACTTCTTCAATCGATCGGTCGATCGATTGATTTACTCCAATCGATTGGCTGATCAATCCAGGAGCATTCTGTGCTTCGCGTAGAACTTCGTCAATCAATCGACTGATCGATTGGTTTACTCCAATCGATTGGCTGATCGATCCAGGAGCATTTTGTGCTTCGCGCAGAATCTTCCTTAATCTATCGGTTGATTGATTGGTTTAGTCCAATCGATCGGCTGATCGATCGAGGAGCTCTCCGTGCTTCACACAGAAGCTTGGTCAATCGATCGACCGATCGATTGGTTTCATCCAATCGATCGGCTGATCGATCCAGAAATGCTCTGTTTCACAGTCACGCGTCTCAATCGATTTACCAATCGATTGTTGGTTTCCCAATTAATAGCCAGTGGATTAATACATATTTCTCATGCCAGATGAGCGCCTGTTCCCTGGACTTTCTTGCCTTACATCCAGCCTTCTGACTTGCAAGGACTTTTCTTGCCAAGACTCTGGTCCTTGACCTTCTTAGACTTCTCTTGCCTTACACCAGTCTTCTGACCTGCAAGGACTTCTTTTGTCAAGAATATGGTCCTCCACCTCCTTGGACTTCTCTTGCCTTGCATTATGTCTTCTGACCTACAAGGACTTTTCTTGCAAACATACAATACATGTTAGATTGAAACGTATTAACTTAAACTTAAATAATTATCAACACATTGAAACTTCTAGGGCATGATTACACCAACAATCTCCCCCTTTTTGATGTTTGATAATCTATTTAAGTTTAGGCTAATTTCCAACACTTCATAATAATAATGAAATGGTAAATAGTAATAGCAAACCACATACGATCATGAACTACGCATGAAATTCATCTTAATTAAGCATAAGCAGTAATAACAACACATATATAACTAAGCATGAACTTTATCTTAATTAAGCATAAGCAGTAATAACAACACATATATAACTAAGCATGAATTTCATCTTAATTAAGCATAAACTTCAACTTATATCTCCCCCTTTGTCAAATATCAAAAAGGAACTAGAAACCCTCACCCTCAATGGGTGCATTAAGCAAACATAATATACTCGAGGGGTACTCCCCCTAAACCAAAAGATAATAAGGTATGCCCCCCACATATCATGCACACACAGAGCAACATAATATGACAAACAAGAGTTTAGAAAGAGTACATATTATAGAAAGAGATATATATATCACACACCAAAAGGAAAGTCTGAAGTTCACACCATAGACTCCACGACAAATAAATACATAAAGTGCAAGAGAACTGTGTCATAAAGGTACAAAGAAGTCAAATGAGTCATCTCCAGGAGGAGTGAAAATAGGGTTGGAACCAACAATAGGATCAGGAGCAAGAGTCGCCGCCGGAGCAACAGTAGCCCTAGAGGCATCCACGTCAGGCAGGATTGAACTCGCAGGAGGGCGAGACTGAGACGAGTGACCTGCCATCCAAGAGCGCACTAAATCCACCAGAGAATTGAGGCTCATCGGTAAAGTGGCAACCTCGGCGTGCACCTCAGCAATAGCCATGGACATTTCCTCAAAGCGAGTGTCCATGACCTCCTCAAGTGTCTGACACTGAGAAGCTACAACGGAACTAGGAGAATCAAGTGCCGCAACATCCGCCTCAAGATCAGCTGCCTCCGAAGTTGGCGCCTGTCCTGCCTGCTGAGGTCGATCCCTCGGTCCCTCACCAATGACACGCCGGTCAATCCATCGGACGCCATCTGACCCAACCTCAATACCAGTCTTCGTGAAGGACCGTATAGAGATTCGGGAATATGCAACGATCATAGGCTCTAGCTTCCCTTGAGATACATCGATGTGCATGGACTCTAACCAGTCGGTAATGAGATTGCCAAAAGGCATATGGACTGTCTGTTTGATGTGAGCCAAGAAGAGGCATTGAAGGGAATTGGGGGACCCATGACAAGGTTCAAGACTAAGAGAATGAAGCAAGCTTTGGAAGGCTTAATAATAGGGCTCAAGGAAAAGGAGGATCAATGCACAATGGAGGCAACAACTAAATGAATCACATTCCTTCAATTTGAAAGTGAAATTGAACCAACATGAGGACCATTTTCGTATGCATTTTGGGGAGGTTTTTTTAAAGTGATTTTTGATGTCCTTTGTAGGTTTTTAATGCATTTTTGGAGAGTTCCTAAGCTAGTATTAAAATACCATGCATGCATGGTTGCATTAAGCTAGTATTAGGGATTAGTGGATAATAAATACCATGCATGCAAGCATGATATTTATTGCATAATTAGTGCATAGTGAATTTTAGGGGATGTTAAATAGGAGAACTCTTGTATGAAAAATCAAGTGAGTTTTGAATAAAAATTTGAGTTTATCTTTCGTGAGAGCTTCCTTCTAGTTCTTAGGCAAAGAACTAATTCTAATCTTATCAAGGCAACTTGTGGCGATCAAACCCCATGACTTATCACTCACCTTCTCATCTTGCTTGAGTGTGGCATAAATACCCTTCCCCAAGTTGAATTTCAAGGTGATCCATTTACAAGGTTCTTTATCATTTGGTATTAGAGCCTTGGCTCCTTGATTTTCAGGTTTGTGTCTTGTTTTTATCTTTGTTCTTGTCCATCTTTGTTTATCTCTCCATCCTTATCTGTCGCAAATTTCTATTCACTATTTGGGTCCTCAACTAAAAAAAAAAGCAGGAAAATTCAGAAAAAAGAGGAGGATTTGTGAATTGGAAGGACTCAATATTCTTTCTTTGTGAAATCTGAATTCAAAGATATTCCTTTCATTGCTATTGATCGTTGCTGAATTTCTCGTTTTATCCATTTATTTCTCTTGTTCTACTCATATTTCTCTTGTTGGTTTCTTATTCACTTGATTGTCTACTTGCTATCTTGAGAAAGACATTGATAAGGTTCTTTCCTTAAGAGCTTGTAAAGGAAGCTGAGTGGATAAATTTGAGTGCAACCACGTGAGTAGAGTGGTGAGGTCCTTCTAACATTTCTTTTGTACTTTTCCTTGTCATCTTCTTTTGTTGCAAGCATGAGTGGGGAAAGATCACCTCATTCCCCTAGGCGAGATCTTAATAGGCTTCAAATAGAGGCACTTACTCAATAATTTGAGAGAATGCTTCAAAGATAACTTGAAGAATTACACAAAGGATGAACCGACTTAAAGGAGAAAAAGTTTCCAACCATAGGGGCAATTCTAATCATGAAGACTCTCGTCAAAGTGACCCATTCTATGATCCACCAAGAGAAAGAAAGAGGCATGAAGGGGGAAGAAGACGTGAAAGAGGAGGTAGAGACCATAGACGAGAAGATGATCTAGGAGGTGTGAATGTCCATATACCTTCCTTCTAAGGGAGGAATGACCCCGAAACATATCTTGAGTGGGAGATGAAAATAGAGCAAATCTTCTCATGCCACAATTACAATGATGCAAAGAAAGTAAAGGTAGCTACCCTTGAGTTCACTGATTATGCCTTAATTTGGTGGGATCAATTGCAAAAGGAGAGAAGAAGGTATGAAGAGCATCCTATCAACACTTGGGATGAAATGAAGACTTTGATGAGAATGAGATTTGTTTCTTCCCACTACCACAAGGAATTACACAACAAATTACAAAGACTCACCCAAGGGAGTAGGAGTGTGGATGATTACTACAAGGATATGGAGGTGGCTTTGATTAGGGCCAATATTGTGGAGAATAGGGAAGCTACCATGGCTCGGTTTCTCCATGGCCTAAACCGAGATATTGGAGACATAATGGAGTTACAACATTATGTGGAGGTTGACGACTTAGTGCATCAAGCAATGAAAATAGAGCAACAATTAAAGAGAAAGGGCATTATGAAGAAATCATCTTCTCCAAACTACTCTTCAAGTTGGAAGGACAAGCCAAAGAAGGAGGGTTCTTCTTCAAATTCTAAGGAGGAAGCAAGCACTAAGAAGCCTATTCCTACTACCTCATCTTCCACTTCTAAGAGTAGGGATATCAAGTGTTTTAGGTGTTTGGGAAAATGTCATATTGCATCCGAATGCCCAAATAAGAAGACTATGGTGGTGAGGGATAATGAGAGTATCTCTAGTGAAGAAATTTCTTCTCATTCCTCTTCCTCAAGTGCTGAGGAAAATGATGGAGCGACCTATGTGCAAGATGGAGATCTCTTGGTGGTTAGGAGATTATTGGGAAGGCAAGCCAAGGAGCATGAGGAGGACCAAAGAGAAAATATTTTTCATACCCGTTGCCTTATTCAAGGTAAGACATGCTCTATGATCATTGATGGTGGAAGTTGTACCAATGTGGCAAGCACTAGGTTGGTCACCAAACTCAACATCAAGACTACACCACATGCAAGACCATATAAACTCCAATGGCTAAGTAATAGTGGTGAATTGGTAGTGAACCAGCAAGTGTTGATTAATTTCTCCATTGGAAAATATAAAGATCAAGTTCTATGTGATATTGTGCCTATGGAGGCAAGTCACATTCTTCTTGGAAGACCTTCGCAGTTTGATAGGCGAGCTCACCATGATGGATTCTCTAACAGGTTCTCTTTTGTCCACAATTCTCGCGAAGTCACACTTGTACCGTTACTACCTAGGGAGGTTTGTGAGGATCAAATAAAAATGAGAGAGAAAAGAGAAAAAGAAGAGCGAGAGCTTAAGAAAAAGAAAGAGTGTGTGAAAAAGAAAATACTTGATTTTGAGGACAAAATTCAAAAGAAAAGAGAGAATGAGGAAAAGAAAGAGAGAAAAATAGAAAATTTGTTTACAAGAGGAAGTGAGGTGAAGAAAGCTTATTTGGCAAGGCAACCTATATTTCTTGTTTTGTGCAAGGAAACTTGATTGGAATCTAATACTAAGTCCTTGCCTAGTGATGTTGTTGTTATTTTGCAGGATTTTGAGGATGTGTTTTCCAAGGAAGTATCTCATGGTTTGCCACCAATTAGGGGGATTGAATACCAAATAGACCTTATTCCTAGTGCTTCTCTGCCCAATAGGCTAGCTTATAAGAGCAACCCTCAAGAAACAAAGGAGATACAAAATCAAGTGGAGGAGTTATTGCAAAAAGGATGGGTTAGAGAAAGTTTAAGTCCTTGTGCTGTACTCGTAATTTTGGTGCCTAAAAAGGATGGATCATGGAGGATGTGCACTGACTGTAGAGCAATCAATAACATCACAATTCGGTATAGACATCCTATCCCTAGACTTGATGATTTGCTTGATGAATTGCATGGTGCTTGCTTCTTTTATAAAATTGATTTGAAAAGTGGGTACCATCAAATTAGGATAAGGCAAGGGGATGAATGGAAAACAACTTTCAAAACAAAATATGGATTGTATGAATGGTTGGTAATGTCTTTTGGGTTAACTAATGCACCAAGCACTTTTATGAGGCTTATGAACCATGTCTTATGAGAATTTCTTGGAAAATTTGTGGTAGTATACTTTGATGATATTTTGGTATATTCCAAGAGTTTTATTGAGCATATTGCACATCTCCAATCTGTCTTGCATGTCCTTAGAAAGGAAAAACTATATGCTAACTTGAAAAAGTGTTCTTTTTGCACTAATCATGTGGTTTTTCTTGGTTTTGTCATAAGTTCTAAAGGAGTGCAGGTTGATGAAGGGAAAGTTAAGGCCATTAGAGATTGGCCAACTCCTAAAACTGTGAGTGAGGTTAGGGGCTTCCATGGGTTGGCAAGTTTCTATAGGAGGTTTGTGAAGGACTTCAACACAGTGGCAGCACCCCTAAATGAAATTATTGGGAAAAACATGGGTTTTAGATGGGGAGAGAATCAAGAAAATTCATTTCAAACACTTAAGGATAAACTCACATATGTACCCATTCTTGCTTTACCTGCTTTTTCCAAATCATTTGAAATTGAATGTGATGCATCTCATGTGGGTATTGGGGCTGTTTTACTTCAAGATGGTCATCCCATTGCATATTTTAGTGAGAAATTAAGTGGTGCCACTCTCAACTATTCCACTTATGATATAGAATTGTATACACTTGTTAGAGCATTGCAAGCATGACAACATTATCTTTTTCCTAAAGAATTTGTCATTCATAGTGATCATGAATCTTTAAAGTATTTGAAAGGGCAAGGGAAGCTCAACAAAAGGCATGCCAAATGGGTTGAATTTCTTGAACAATTTTCTTATGTGATTAAGCATAAGCAAGGAAAGGTAAATGTTGTAGCAGATGCACTTTCAAGAAGGTATAACTTGTTAGCTACACTTGAAACTAAATTGCTTGGCTTTGAACATATTAAGGAATTGTATGTACATGATAATGAGTTTTCCCAATTATATACTGCGTGTGAAAAGAAATCACAAAATGAGTTTGTTAGGCATGCCAACTACTTGTTTAAGAATAACAGACTTTGTGTATCTAGAGGATCCATGCGTAAATTGCTAGTTAGGGAAGCACATGAGGGGGGTTTAATGGGACACTTTGGGGTTCAAAAGACCTTAGAAATTCTACTTGAACATTTTCATTGGCCACACATGAAACATGATGTACAGAAATTTTGTGCACGGTGCATTGTGTGTAGAAAGGCAAAATCTAAGACATTACCTCTTGGACTGTACACGTCTTTGCCTATTCCTAATTTTCCTTGGACTAACTTGTCTATAGATTTTGTTTTAGGGCTACCACGTACTCAAAAAGGTAAGGACTCCATTTTTGTGGTAATTGATAGATTCTCCAAGATGACACACTTCATACCTTGCCACAAAGTGGATGATGCAACTCATGTGGCAAATTTGTTTTTCAAAGAGGTGGTAAGACTTCATGGCATGCCTAGGAGCATTGTTTCCGATCGTGACACCAAATTTTTAAGCCATTTTTGGAGGACCTTATGGAACAAGCTGCGAACAAAGCTTCTTTTCTCCACCATATGCCACCCACAAATTGATGGCCAGACTGAGGTGGTAAATAGGACACTTTCTATTCTTCTTAGAGTAATTATTAAGAAGAACATTAAGTCTTGGGAAGAATCACTACAACAAAATTGTTAAAAGACAACACCATAAAGACAACGGTTTTAAAAGAAACTGTTGTTAATTTGGTTAAAGACAACGGTTTTTGACAAAATCGTTGTCTTTGAGCGCCTGAAAAAAATAAAAGACAATAGTTTGTAAAATCCGTTGTTGTTGAGCGATTTTTTGTAAAATCAACAACACCTTTTACAACAGTTTTCTAAAACTGTTGTCTTTAAGCGCTTTTTTAGGGGTCAAAGACAACAGTTTTAATAAACCGTTGTCTTTGACTTTATTCTTTCGCCGTTTTTCTCTTTCGTTGTTTTTGTTGTAGCAGTGATTTGCTTCCCTCTCTCAGAAAACTTTTTGGCGCTCTATTTTCCCCCCTTAACCTAGCCGAACCCTAAACCTCTCCCCTCATACGATCTTTCTCCTCATACGGCTGCGTGACATGGCGCTGAAACCAAACCTTGATCCCTTCGGGGAGTTCATCAACAATCTGCGACTCCTTCCACCGCCATCTGCTTCCCTCGATCAACCCCCTCCCCTACTCCGTTGCCGGCGTCATCAAGGACCAACTTCGTGAGTATCCTTCTTCTTTCCCTCTTGTAGATCTGAGGTTTTAGGTATGGATGGCGGTAAAACTCAGATCTGAAAGAAAGATCTGGTTTTCCCTTTTTGATCGAGTTGCCCCTCGCTCATGAAGCTTGACGCCCTTCTCTCTCTTGGCTACGTTCTCAGCTCCGTGACCAATTAGGAGCCCCCTCGATCGCCGAGATGGACCGTGGATCGGCAGCCCAAAACTCCCACCTGGTGGAGGAGGTGTTCCGTGACATCAAGGGCCGGCGAGTCGCCATCATCAGGGCGCTCACCACCAGTAACTCCACTCTGCTTCTTTCTTCTTTTCCTTTCTCAACGATGTTATCGTCATTGACCTTCTGTTGTTTCCTGGTTATTCGCCTGTGCAGATTTCGAGGACTTCTATCAACAATGCGATCTCGGTTAGTAATTCCACAATCTTAGCTGCTGGTGGTCAACTTGGTTTTTGAATTTCAAGTACTTGGGAGTTTTATCGCAAATGGGGTACGGTGTGTTGGGAGGTGCTTATGGTGCTCTAGCTTCAAGGTTTCAGCAGGTATAAAGTACAACATGCTTCTTTAAGGAAAATGCGAAAGGCTCATTGTTTTACTGCATTATTTGCCTTACCTTTTGTTTCTCATATTTCTGTTCAGAGGGTTTTGCATATCTCATTTCGCCTACTTTGCAGTCTATGGCTTATGGAAGGGGACAGATCCCTACTGGCATGCCAATGGTGCCCATGGTCTTACCCGATGGACGACTTGGATATGTGCTGTAAGTGAGCTAACAATTGTTTCAACAGATAAACATTCTCGTGGAGTAACAAAAGCTCTTTGTTTTTTGTCTTCCATATGTTTTTTTGTCTTGTTTTGCAACTAAGATTGTTAAATCATCAATACATTCTCCATTTATCTTAGGCAACAGCCTGAAGCACCTGTCTCAAGACCGCAGCATGGGGGAAAATATAGTGGCAGCTCAAGTGGAGGTCAGAACAATGACAGTGGATGTGGACGCAGATATAAGCCATACTAAGTCATTTTGGTTCTCTCTTCTAATTCATAGATTTCAAGCTGTATTGATTGGATCCCTATGAGTTCAACATTAATTTAAGTAGCTTACTTTTGTTACCTACTGTGTTTTCACGTTTTGAGTCAGTTTCGCCTACACAGTTGGAAGAGCATGGTTTTGAAAGCACGACTATCCGGGATGTTCTTACAGCTAAGGGGAAGAATGCTGATGGTTCCTAGCTGTGGTGCACAACTGATGACACTGTTTATGATGCTATCAAATCTGTAAATGGCCATTGTGTCAATCTTGTTTGGGATTACCATCCAACTTTAAATAGTTTTAACTGATGGCTTATGCTCTACTATTTCTAGATGACACAACACAATGTTGGAGCTTTAGTGGTGGTGAGACCCGGAGAAGAGAAGACAATTGCTGGAATTGTTACTGAGAGAGGTAATTGGTTGTCCATGTTTGTTTTTGTTGGCTGTGAAATGGTATTAAATGTGCTCATGGGTGCATGGATAAAGCTAAACATTTATGTGAAATCATAAGATATTTTCCAATTAGTTGGTAAATTTCTCAATTCTATGGCTGCTCCAGTAGATTCAACTGGGTAGATGATTTTCAGATGTTCTTCGGCAGCTTCAATTTTTATGGCAATCTTTTTACAACTGAGTGTACGCCAATGTGAAGTTTTAAATTTTAATTAAGTTAAAAATTATCTAATTATCCTGAAAATTATTTTCATGACATTTTGATAATCACATTGTCTCAAACACAATCATTTACTTGATGCAAATCAATTGTGTGATGGTCCAATGTGTGTGCCAGTTCTCTCTAAGCAGCAGATTTGTTCTTCACCTCTTCAAGACATTAGGGAAATAAGTTTAAGACAATTTTAACATCCTACAAGAGCAGTTGATTAGCAAATAAATTTGGTCTTCACCTCTGTTCAATATCTTTTTTGAAAACTAAGAACCAGTTTTGATAATGGTTCTTTTATGCAATTATACTTGCTGTGCACATTACTTGTGTTCTTAACGATTCCTTCTTCTTCATATTATCTCTGGAAAATGATTGTACAGGGAAGATCTTCCAAGTCAACTAAAGTTGGTGACATCATGACTGAAGAGGTAAATTTCAATCTCAAGTTGTACAGACAATGTCTGAAAATTTTGAATTGAGTAGAAGTATTATTTCAAGATTTTGTTATTTTGCTTCCAATCTGATGCCGATTCTTTTCCTATATCCAGAATAAATTAATCACAGTGACTCCAGAGACCAAGGTTCTGCAGGCAATGCAACTGATGACAGGTCTCTTTAGCAAGATTTTGTCGACAGATTGTCTAAATCAATTCAACTAGTTAATCTCTCAACATGTATTAAACTGCTGGTTTCATGCGTTTCAGTACAACTTTGTTGGCTGTTTACTAGGACCACGTGGGAACTCCTTAAAAAGAGTTGAAGCTTCAACTCAATGCAGGGTTTATATATGAGGTCGAGGTTCAGTGAAGGATTCTATAATGGTATGTGGATATCATGTAATATTTATCTTAATGAAAAATGAGTATATTCCAATCTCCCAAACCTTGATGTGTTATCCTCACTATTAACTTTTTAAGGCCTACCTACATAAAAAATAGATCTTTGTCTTTATGTTTGAAGGCAAAATAATCCATGTTTTTGAATGTGATATGGGTTTCTCTTCTCTTGTTTCTGCTAGAGTATACTATTCTTTGTACAAGTTACATCGACATTAAGTTAACCGTGCATTTTAGAACTTATGTAATTTTTGATATTAGCATCCTATAATATGTCCTAATTAATGGATTGTTATTATCAACTCAAAAGCTAAGGTGCATTATTTCTTGTCTTAATACTCAAGTTTTCTCTCCTTTTTTTTGAACAGGAAGAAAGCTTATGGGATAAATCTGGATATGAACACTTAAACGAACCGCTGCACATACTATTGGAGGCAGAATTTACACCAGACATAATTGATGCTCGCTTAAACTAAGCTGTTGCCACCCTTGAAGATCTTCTGAAGCTTGTGGCAACAAAAACTTTCACCTAGGTTGCATCCTCCTCATTGTTCTACAAGATGTCGACGCGAATGTTATTATCGAAACATAGTCACTATTCAAACTCCAAATCTTGCAGGACGAGTCAATGGACTACTATAAGAAGCAACAGCTCAGGGAGTTGGCCATACTCAACGACACGTTGAGGGAAGAGAGTCCACAAATGAGCCCACAAACGTTCAGGGAGTTGCCCCACAGGAAGCAGTTGTAGATGGAGTTTATTTGTTTATTTGTATTGGGATAAATTTTATTCGAATATGAGACATGTTTCTTCTTTTATGATTATAATTCTTGTATAAGTAACATTTTGAATGACATTGATATGGGAAATATTCTTTCTTTTGTGATTATAAGCTTTTATTATATATTTATATTGAAATATGATATATTGGTATTAAAAGACAATAGTTTAAAAGACAACGATTTAAAATTGTTATTATTGTTGTCTATCACCCTAAAAGACAACGGTTAAAAACCGTTGTCGTAGCCCCAAAAACTGTTGTAATTGATAGCAGCGTTATTAAAAGTGCTCTAAACAACAACGGTTTTAAACCGTTGTCTTTTCATTCAAAGACAACGATTTTAAACCGTTGCAAAACTGTTGTCGTTTCATTCTACGACAATGGTTTTAAACCGTTGTCGTAGCCCCCACTTTTAACAACACTGCCAGTTACAACGGTTTTAAAGGGCCTACGACAACGGTTTTTAACCGTTGTCTTTTAATGTTTTTTTTGTAGTGAATGTTTATCTCATGTTGAATTTGCTTATAATAAGGTGATCCATTCTACTACTCAATTTTCTCCTTTTGAGATTGTTTATGGGTTCAATCCACTAACACCTCTTGATTTGCTTCCTTTACCTAACACTTCTTCTTTAGTTCACAAGGATGGCAAAACAAAGGCAGAATATGTGAAGAAGCTTCATGAGCAAGTTAAAGCTTAAATTGAGAAGAAAATGGAGCAATATGTAAATCGAGTCAATAAAGGGAGAAAAAGAGTTGTTCTTGAACTCGGTGATTGGGTGTGGATTCATATGAGGAAGGAACGGTTTCCTACCCAAAGGAAATCAAAGCTTCAACCAAGAGGAGATGGACCATTCCAAGTGTTGGAAAGAATTAATGACAATGCTTACAAAATTGATTTGCCCGGTGAGTATAGTGTTAGTGCAACATTTAATTTGGCTGATTTGAGTCCTTTTGATGTAGGTGATGAAGACTTAAATTCGAGGAGAATTCACCTAAAGGAGGGAATGATGTGAGCTAAGAAGAGGTATTGAAGGGAATTGGGGGACCCATGACAAGGTTCAAGACTAAGAGAATGAAGTAAACTTTGGAAGGCTTAATAATGGGGCTCAAGGAAAAGGAGGATCAATGCACAATGGAGGCAATAACTAAATGGATCACTTTCCTTCAATTGGAAAGTGAAATTGAACCAACATGAGGACCATTTTCGTATGCATTTTGAGGGTGTTCTAAAGTGATTTTTGATATCCTTTGTGGGGTTTTAATGTATTTTTGGAGAGTTCCTAAGCTAGTATAGCATGATATTTATTACATAATTAGTGCATAGTGGATCTTAGGGGATGTTAAATAGGAGAACTCTTGTATGGAAAATCAAGTGAGTTTTGAATGAAAATTTGAGTTTCTCTTTCGTGAGAGCTTCCTTCTAATTCTTAGGCAAAGAACTAATTCTGATCTTATCAAGGCAACTTGTGGCGATCAAGCCCCATGACTTATCACTCACCTTCTCATCTTGCTTAAGTGTGGCGTCAATACCCTTCCCCAAGCTGAATTTCAAGGTGATCCATTTACAAGGTTCTTTATCATTGTTGCAATGGCTGAGTGAAATGGATGATGCAGTGAAAGCTGTTCAAAGCAATGTTGACATCAAGGAGATGTCGTATGGCATATAGCAAAAACATGTGCGAGGGTCTGATGAGGGCTAAGGCATGGGAGGCAATGGGCAAAAGACAGTTAATAACTATTTTGAATAATGCGTTGTCCTTGGCAGATAATTCAAGGGAGGAGAAAGTGGTAATATGCGCATTTGGACCATCCAGACAGGGATGACCAAAGAGACTCTGATGCATGGAATCAATGGTAATATGCTCGAATGGTGGAGGTAATAGATCAGGTAAGGTAGGGTAAACCATGAACTCATTCATTGATGGGCGACACCCCAAAAACTGTTGAAGGATCTGATAAGAGAAATCCAAGCTACGCTTGGCGACACGAATACGGTAATGAACGCCATCAGATGCATGCAAGTTATTATAAAACTTAGATACAAGCCTGGCATTGACACTTCGTTCACAATAGACAATGGATGAAAGCTGGTAGTGTTCAATTAAGGAGAAGACTTTAAAGCAAGAATCATGATAAAATTGACGATCGATGGACCAAGGAGGGATTAGTTTGAAGGTGTTTCGGTTAAAAGCTTGCTGCAAAGCAGCATTGGGAAAATGTTGATCAATGGGAGGTTGAGGGCGGGACTTCATCCGAGACGAACCCTCACCTGACTCACTGACCTTTTGTTTCTTTCTAAATGATGAGAAATGACATGAAATGCGCAATGCCATAGGCAACACAGTGCAAAGAATGCAATGTCGTGAATATGATGCATGAATGAAATGCGCCACAAAAAAAATAGCAAGATTAGAAACCTAGAGCAACACTCAGATTATAGAAACAAAGTCTAAAGATAGTAAAAGAAAAGTGTAGGGTTTACTTAGGATTCAGATTCCGCATCCAGGCATGTGAGTTCTGCGATGAGGAGACGAGGAAGATAGTGGACCGAGAGCCCCATTCACCGAGAGGAGAAGAGTGGAAGTGGGAGAGGAAGAGGAGAGTTCGCTTAATGACACTCAAATGTGACTCCTTGGCACAAGATTGATACCTTGCATGCATACCCACGACAAAAAGTATATCAGGTCTACTAGCCGTGAGATAAATAAGACTTCCTATAGCATTACGATACACCTTAGAGTCAACCTCTTTCCCCTAAGATCTTTATCTAATTTAGTGCTAGTGGCCATGGGAGTAGATATATCTTTTGCATTTTCCATTCAAAAATTTTTAAAGAGCTCTTTGGCATATTTAGATTGGTGAATGTAAATTCCCTCTTTGGTTTGCTTAATTTGTAAACCTAAGAAAAATGTCAACTTGCCAACCAAACTCATTTCAAACTCACTCTCCATGTGATTAATAAACTCATTTAAAAAATCTTTATTTGTGAAACCACAAATAATGTCTTATACATATACTTGGGCTACAAACATATATCATTACCACTATTTTTCAAAAATAAGGTGGGATTAATTTTCCCTCTATGAAACTCTTTTGATACTAGGAATGTTGACAATCGTTCATACCAAGCCTGGGGAGCTTGTTTTAGCCCATATAAGGCCTTTTTAAGTTTATATATATGGTTTGGACACTCCAAATTTTCAAACCCCGGTGGTTGCTCAACATATACCTCTTCTTTTATAACACCATTTAAAAATGTTGATTTTATATCCATTTGGTACAACTTGAACCCCTTGTGGGTGGAAAAGGCCAACATCATCCTAATAGACTGCAATCTTGCTACGGGTGCATAAGTTTCATCATAATCAAACTCTTCTACTTGATTGAAACCTCTAGCAACTAATCTAGCTTTGTTTCTCACCACAATCCCCTTATCATCAAGTTTATTTCTAAAAACCCATTTTGTATCAATAATTGAGTTGTTGGTAGGCCTACGAATTAAATCCCAAACTTGACTTCTCTCAAATTGAGATAGTTCATTCTGCATTGCTAGAATCCAATCCGGATCAAGCAAGGCATCATTAATGGTTTTTGGCTCTATTTGAGATATTAGGGCTACTTGACCTCCTTCATTTCTAAAGTAAGATCGAGTTCTCACTCCTTGAGTGAAGTCTCCGACTACTTGATCTAAGGGATGATTTACATGAATCCTAGTAGGTCTTGATGTTGGAATGTATACTAAAAGCCTAGCTTTTTGTATAAACATTTACTTAGAAATAAGAATTATAAATATCTACATTTATAAGTTAAGTGTAGTTGTTCGATTAATTTATATTGTAGATAACATGGTGTGTGGTGTCACACACAGAAGATCATGTTATCAATTCCTTATAAATTATAAACAGTAGCTCATGACTGAGATGAAGAGGAACAAACCATTGAAATAGTCATAGTGTAATTAGGCATTAGTTTATCTTGACTATAAAATTACACTAGTACACTCTGAGTGTATTGAGCAAGATCATTTAAGGTAAGTTCTTTTTATACTGACTTAATAAAAGAACAAGACCTTAGTTATTATAGAAGTGTGTGCTCCTAATCCTAATATAATAACAAGCACATATATTTAGTATTTATTTCTTTGACTTATCAAAGGGTGAGATTTAGCTCGATAAATCAATATGCCCGATAAGTTGAGAAATGATATTACTTATAGTGGGTGTTGTTGATTATAGAAGGAAACTGTGTCCTAGTAATCTTGGATGATAATGTCCCCAAGAGGAGCTCATAAGGATTGTCATGTTAAACCCTGCAGGTGGACTTAGTCCGACATGACAATGAGGTTGAGTGGTACTACTCTTGGACTAAGATATTAATTAAAATGAGTTGTCAGTAACTCAATTAATTAGTGGACATCTGACATCTTAAACACAGGGAGACTAACACACTCATAATAAGAAGGAGCCCAAAATGTAATTTGGGATTGGTGTGGTAGTTTAATAATAATTCTTTAGTGGAATGAATTATTATTGATGAAATTAAGTTGGGTGTTCGGGGCAAACACGGGAAGCTTAATTTCATCGGGAGACCAAAACCAATTCCTCCTCTCGGTCCCTATCGTAGCATCTTATTAATAAAGTATTATACTCACCTATACCCACCTTTATACCTATCCTAAGGTGGCTGTCCAAGCAAGCTTGGAACCCAAGCTTGGGCCGGCCAAGCAAATAGGATGAGCCAAGTTGTGTGGTCGACCCTAGCTTGAATCCAAGATTGGTGTAGCCGACCACATTGAATTAAAAATAATTTTATTTTTTTAAATCTTTATTATGTGGATATTATGGTTTTAAAAGAGAGAGTTTAAAATTTAAATCTTCCTTTTATAGTTTTCTACAAAAGATTAAGTGAAAGATTTGATATCTTTCCTTATTTGTAGTTAAAAGGAAGATTTTAATTTTTTGATAAAACTTTCCTTTTTTGTAACCATGTTCATAATTTAAAAGGAGAGTTTTAAAACTAAATATTTCCTTTTATAAGTTTCTACAAAAGATTAAAAAAAGATTTGATATCTTTCCTTATTTGTAGATTGAGAGGAAGATTTTAATTTTAAAAGATAACTTTCCTTTTTAGGAATCATCCACACGTTTTAATAGAGAGATTTTAATTTATAAAATTCCTTTTATAACCAATCATGAAGGAAAAAATTATTAGAGAAATTTTTATTTTAAAATTTCCGGAAACAAATTAGGATGTTTTAATTTTGTGTTAAAACTTTCCTTGCTTGGAGCAATGAGGTGGCCGGCCATGTGGATTTAAGAAAAGGAAATTGGTTTTAATTAATTACATTTTCCTTTTCATGGAAAAGAAAATAAGGAAGTGTTTATTTAAATTTTCCTTATTTGCCAAGACCAAGGATTATAAAAGAGGGGGTAGGGGTGCCTTCATGGGTAACAACTCTATTCTATTTTTCTCTCTTTTCTTCCTTGGTGTGGCCGGCCATCCTCTTCTCTTCTTCTCTTCCTTTTGGTGGCGGAACCTCATCACTCTCAAGGAGACTCTTGTGGTGGCCGGATCCTACTTGGAGAAGAAGAAGAGGAAGGAGTTTCTTGCATCCCTTGGAGCTTGGTGGTGGTGGTCGAACCTCTACATCCTTGGAGGAGTTTTGGTGGTCGGAACTTGGTGAAGAAGAAAGAAGGACTTGGGTGGTTCTCATCTTGGTAGTTCGTTGCCCATACAACGTCCGAGATAAGAAGAGGAATACGGTAGAAGATCAAGAGGTTGTTGCTTACAAAGATATAACTAGTAATTGTTTTCCGCATCATACTAGTTTTTCTTTGTATGAATTCCAAACACAAGAGGCATATAATTCTAGGTTTCAAATTTGTGATTTGAGTTTGTGTTTTTTTTATTTTTCAAATTTGTGATTCGATTGTTCTTTTTGGTTAAACCTAGAGTTATATAAGGAAATTAAATATTAAATTTCATTAAAAGGCTTTGTTTAGGAAGTGGTGGTTGCTCCCATATCCAAGAAGGCCTAGTGCTTGCCATGTTTAACCTGGAAGCCGATTTCTGAAATTAATATTTAATTGAATTTATAACATAGATGGATTTGGATCAATAATGTTAAGTATCGTTTGCGATCCAAGTCTAAACCATTAAGAACAGGTAAGTTAAATTTGGAATCAATAATGTTAAGTTCTGTTTGTGATTCCGAATTTAATTTCTAAAGAACACAATAGGTTGTTAGGAAAGGTTCGACACTTGTACAAAATTTTTGTATAGTGGAACCGGTACGATCTTCCTAGGACTAACCATCAATTGGTATCAGAGCTAGGTTTTGCCTCTGTGTGTTTGGTTTTCAGTTTAATTATGCACATGTCAAACATAATTTAGGCAGGATAATAGTAGGATATGCTAACTCTATGGTTGCAGGCTCCAACTATTATGGCTTATGGTTATTGTGTGTGATTGGACCCTTGGACATGTCAAGGGAATTTTACTATGTGTGCATGATTGTAATATTAAATACAGCAGGAGCTATATTAGTCCTAGGATTTAACATTTATATTCGATCTAGACTTGATGTACATTCCCTTGTGAAATATAGGATCGATGTATGTAAAATTTTATTTTTTTCCGTTGCAGATCGTATCCTTGCGAGGCGTGGTGCTATTGGAGGACCAGAGGCGCAGCGGAAAAGGAAGCTCGATGGACCTGACGGCATGAACCCTAGGGCTAACAGCACGCGAAGGATAGTAATGGAAAAGGTCATAATAGTTGGAAATTTAATTTCCATATTTATTGTTTTTATTTACTATGATGTGTGTGATGTGTACTTGCTAGGTTAAAATTCCTCACCTTAAATGACTAAATGGGAGAGGGATTTTTAAATAAATTTCATGGTCTCCATTACTGGTTTGTAAGTGCAACTAGCTTGCGTGTTGGCTCTGAGTGCCTCCCTTCTCAACGGATGAGTTTGTTGTGGATCACAGATCAAACTTCCTTTATGGATGGTTATAGGAAATTATTTAGGAGTATGTGATCTTCTCCAACTAAAGGGGCACAATCCTATTTAATGGACTAAGTATCAAGTAATGGTATACACTTAGACGCATTCAATAGTATCCTCCCTAACGGAGTCACTACTATTGTTTTGCGTGACCAAAGAAAAACCAACTATTAATTTATCATAAATCTAGGTGAAACCCCCTCTTACAAATGTTTGAATTTGTATATGTCTACACTAACATGACATACAAAATTCACGGTGTTTGAGGTAATTTTGTCATAAAGTTAGGTTGACAAAATAAAATGGGTAAAACCTCCTCTTACAAACAAATGAATTTGTATACGTCCACACTAACGTGGCATACAAAATTTATGGTGTTTGAGGTAATTTAAGGTTGACAAGATAATTAATGGGTAAGACCCTCCTCTTATAAATGTTTGAATTTGTATACGTCCACACTAACGTGGCATGCATAATTCCCGGTGTTTGAGGTGTTGGTGAATTTAAATGATATTGTTTTGAGGAGTCAATATTATTTTAAATTCAAAGTTTTGACCAAATATTTGATCAAAGTCATACCAACTATTAATTTTATTTGTCATAAAGTTAGGTTGACGAGATAATAAAGTTAATGAATAAAATCTCCTCTTAAAGATTGAATTTGTATACGTCCACACTAACGTGATATATAAAATTCACAGGGATTTTGAGGAGTTGGTCTTGACCAAATATTTTTGTGATTCTTATGATTTCAAATGTTAGTCAATCCCCTAGCTGTTATACTATAGAATAAACTTAGTAGTCCCAATTATGATTAGAAACAAAACTTGGACTCTAAGATGGACTGTCCTCTCAAAAATGAGAACAATAAAAGTGTATTTTATTCATTAATTGTTGAAACATGTTTAGTGGTGTTATCTATTGGTACCTGGTGTGTAGTGTTGGTTGCTACTCGGAAAACCTAATGGTTCCACTGTACAAAAATTTTATACAAAGGTTTGAACCTTTTCCTAGCTACCATGTGTTCTTTTAAATTAAACTCGGATCGCCTGCGGAACTTAACACGTTTGATCCTAAATTTAATTTATTTGTTCTTTTAGGTTTAGACTCGGATCTCCTGCGGAACTTAACACGTTCGATCCAAATCACCTAGGTTATTAATTTCATTAAATATTAGTTTCCAAAATTGGCTCCCAGTACTGACGTGGCGAGACACATGGCCTTCTTGGATATGAGAACAACCACCACCGACTAGACAAAGCCTTTTAAGGAAAGTTAATATTAATTTCCTTAAATAACTTTAGGTCAACCGAAAAGAACAATCAAATCACAGGGAAAAGAAAAAACAAAAGAACACAACATCAAAAATAAATTCAAAATACTAGAATCGTATGCCTCTTGTATTTGGTATTTTTACAAAGAAATAAAACTAGTATGATGCGGAAATTAAATACTAGTATACCTTTTCTTTTGCAAGCAAAAACCTCTAGGTCTTCTACCGTATTCCTCTTCTAACCTCGGACGTTGTGTGGGCAACGATCTTCCGAGATGAGAAACCACTAAAGCACCTTCTTCTCCTCCTTGCAAGGTTCGGCCACAACAAGAGCACCTCCAAGGATGAAGAGATTCAACCACCACCAATGCTCCAAGGGATACTAGAAAAGAGGCTTCTTTTCTCTCCTTCTTCTCCTTCTTAGATCCGGCCACCAAAGCTATCTCCACCATGAGAAGGTTTCGGCCACACAAAGGAGAGGAGAGGAAAGAAGGGGCCGGCCACACCCAAGGAGAAAAGAGAGGGAAAATAGAATAGAGATGTTCACCATGAAGCCTCCTCTACCTCCTCTTTTATAATCCTTGGTCTTGGCAAATAAGGAAAATTTAATTAAAAACTTCCTTAATTCTTTTGCCATGAAAAAGAAAATTTTTAATTAATTAAAATCAAAATTCTTTTCTCAATTTCAATGGCCGACCACATTAATATCTCCAAGCAAATAAAATTTTAAATACAAATTAAAACTTCTTTATTTGCTTCCGGAAATTTATAAAAATTTATCCAATAATTTTTATCCCTTCATGATTGGTTAATAAAAAGGAAATTTTATAAATTAAAAACTTTCTTTTAAACATGTGGATAATTTCTAAAAAGGAAAGTTATCTCTAAAATTTAAAATCTCCTTTCAATCTACAAATAAGGAAAGATATTAAATCTTTTCTTAATCTTTTGTAGAAACTAATAAAAGAGAATTTTTAATTTTTAAACTTTCTTTTAAATCATGAACATGATTAAAATGAAAGTTTTTACCAAAATTAAAATCAACCTTTTAATCTACAAATAAGGAAAGAGATTTAGCTCTTCTCTTAATCTTTTGTAGAATCTTATAAAAAGAAAGATTTAAATTTTTTAAACTCTCTTTTAAATCATGTTATCCACATAAGAAAAAAATTTAAAATTAAATTCCTTTTTATTTTAATAGGCCCGGCCACCTAAGCTTGAGTTCAAGCTAGGGCCGGCCATATGATTTCACCCATGAACCAAACCATTGCCGGCCCTAGCTTGGTCTCCAAGCTAGCTTAGCCGACCCCTATAGGATGGGTAAGAAGGTGGGTATAGGTGGGTAAGTACTCTATAATTAAGAGGCTACGATAGGAACCGAGAGGAGGAATTGGTTTTGGTCTCCCGATAAAATTAAGCATCCCGTGTTCGCCCTGAACACACAACTTAATTTTATCAATAATAATTCATTCCACTAGAGAATTATTATTGAACTACCGCACCAATCCCAAATTACATTTTTGGGCTCCTTCTTATTATGAGTGTGTTAGTCTCCCTGTGTTTAAGATGTCGAATGTCCACTAATTAAGTGAGTTACTGACAACTCATTTAATTAATATCTTAGTCCAAGAGTAGTACCACTCAACCTTATCGTCATGTCGGACTAAGTCCACCTGCAGGGTTTAACATGACAATCCTTATGAGCTCCTCTTTGGGACATTCTCTACCTAGATTACTAGGACACAGTTTCCTTCTATAATCAACAACACACACTATAAGTGATATCATTTCCCAACTTATCGGGCTTATTGATTTATCGAACTAAATCTCACCCATTGATAAATTAAAGAAATAAATATCAAATATATGTGCTTGTTATTATATTAGGATTAAGAGCACACACTTCCATAATAACTGAGGTCTTTGTTCCTTTATAAAGTCAGTATAAAAGAAACGACCTCTAATGGTCCTACTCAATACACTCTAAGTGTACTAGTGTAATTATATAGTTAAGATAAACTAATACCTAATTACACTACGACCTTCCAATGGTTTGTTCCTTTCCATCTTGGTCGTGAGCTACTGTTTATAATTTATAAGGTACTGATAACATGATCCTCTGTGTGTGACACCACACACCATGTTATCTACAATATAAATTAATTGAACAACTACATTTATCATAAATGTAGACATTTGACCAATGTGATTCTTATTTCTAGATAAATGTTTATACCAAAAGTTAGGCTATTAGTATACATTCTAACAATCTCCCACTTATACTAAAAGACTAAGCTGCCATATCTGCTGCCATACATCTGAATCTCAACCCTTCAACATGCCCATCAAAAGCTCTTGCCTTAAGGGTCTTAGTGAAAAGATCTATAGGTCATCATCTGATGCAATCTAGGCAGCAACAACTTCTCCTCATTTATACGATTTCTCGTATTGGGTGGTACTTGCGCTCTATTGTGTTTACTTGTCTTATAGACTCATGGTTTCTTTGAGTTTGCTACTGCACCACTATTATTACAATAATTTGGACAAACCAGAAATCATATCTAAGTCTATCTTGAGGTTATTGAGTCATTCAGCTTTTCTGGCTACCTCAGAGGCTTGCCATATACTCAGCTTCTATGGTAGAGTCCATAAAAACACCTATGCTTATCACTCTTCCATAGTTATGACTTTACCTCCTAAAGTAAACACAAAATCCCAAAGTTGACTTAATATTGTCCCTATCCGATTGGAAGTCAAAATCCGTGCAACCCACAGGGACCAAATTAACTGCCTTGTAAGCTAGCATATAATCTCTAGTGCCTCTAAGGTACTTCAATATATGCTTTACTGCAGTCCAATGTCCTTGTCCAGGGTTACTTTGATATCTGCTAACTATGCCCTTGGCAAAATAGATTTCTGATCTCGTGCATAGCATACATTAGGCTTCCGACAGCCGAAGCATAAAGAACTGCCTTCATTTCCTCTATCTCCTTTGATGTCTTCGGAGGCATCTCTTTAGATAAAACTACTCCAATCCCAAAAGGTAAGAAACCTTTCTTGGAGTACTGCATGCTTAAAACGAGCAAGGATTTTTTCGATATATGAAGCTTGGGATAAGTAAAAAATTCTTTTCTTGCGATCCCTTATTACTTTGATCCAAAGAATATATACATTCTCCCAAGTCCTTCATATCGAATTGTTTGGACAACCATACCCTTCCTTCTGACAACACTTTGATATTGTTTCCAACTACCAAAAATGTTATCTACGTATAGTACAAGAAATAGCACCACATCTCCATCACACTTTTTGTATACACAAGACTTATCTGGTTACTAAATAAATCTAAAGGTCTGGATTACTTTGATAAACCGGATGTTCCAAGACCTTGAAGCTTTGCTTCAGTCCATAGACTGATTGAGCTTGCACACAAGATGCTCTTTGCCCTTTGCAATGAACCCTTCTGGTTGCTTTATATGGATGCTTTCTTCAAGACTTCCATAAAGGAATGCTGTCTTGATATCCACTTGCCAAATAGATAAAAGAATCCGTATAGACTTAAGCATAGCTACCAGTGAAAAAGTTTCCTTTTTCATCAAGCCTTGCTTTGAAAGTTTCCACCTTCCTGTCTATCCATCTTTTCCTATTATAGACATATTTTCACCCAATGGCTTTTACACCATCTGGTGGTTCTACAAGCTTCCAGATTTGATTAGAATACTTATATTCTAATTCTGTATTCATTGCTCTTTGCCAAGATGCTACATCTTTATTTTGGAGTGCTTCATCATATTTCCGGGATCAGACTCATGTTCATTTGGGATCAAGTCCAAAAACTTTCCCAAAACATGAATCCTTTTGGTTGTTTGACAACCCTCCCACTACGATGATGTACTGTCTATAATTGTGTATCAATTATGATACGTGTTACAGTTTCTTGTGATATTTCATCTTGTACAGTTGGTACTAGATTAGACATGTCCTTTATAATTTCTTTAAGAACAAATTTACTTATGGGCTTGTGGTTTATTACATAGTCCTTTTCTAAAAATCGATCATTGATGCTAACAATGACCTTCTGATTTTTAAGACTATAAACCTACTTTCATTTCTCTAGGATAACTTACAAACAAGTGAATTCCTGTCCAACTTTTCATTGTCTCTCTTCAGCATATGTGCTGGATTACCCGAATCCGAATATGCTTCAAAATAGGCTTATGCCTATTTAGCAATTCTATATGAGTAGAGAGTTCTGACTTTTGAAGGTACTATGTTCACTTCTGTTTCCATACTATATCCTTAAAATGAATTTGGTAATTTTCCAAATAACTCATCATCAATCTACTTATCTCCATAAGAGTCCTATACCTTCCTTTTTCTACACCATTCTGTAAGGGTGTACCAGGTGCAGTTAGTTTGGATTGAGTTCCGACTTCTGATAAGTGACTCCTAAATTATCCCAAGAGGTACTTGCCACTACGATCTTACCATAGTGACTTAATACTTTTACTTTAACATTTCTCCACATCAGTCTTGTACTCTTTGAACTAATCAAAGTACTTAGTCTTGCGGCACATTAAGTAAATGTATTTGTATCTTGAATAGTTATCTATAAAATAGATGAAATATTCGATACTACCTCTTGCCTGGATAGTCATAGGATCACACAAATCAGAATGAACCAACTCCATCATATCTTTGGCTCCATACCCCTTTGACTTAAAAGCTTCTTAGTTATTTTTCCTTCCAAGTAAGACTCGCAGGTTGGAAAGATTTCCACTACTAATGAACCCAAAAGTTCATCAGCTACCAATGAATCCTACTTAAGTTAATATAACCTAGCTTTAGATGCCAAAGATATAATTGGTTCATTTTCGAAGTTTGCTTTCTCTTAAAGTTAGAAGATGTGTTACTTATTTCCATTTGTTGCATCGTGGGAGTTATTGGATTATAAATTGTCAATCAACATACCAGAATAGATAACTTCCCTATTTTTCTTGACAACAACTTTGTTATCAAAATAGACACAATATCTATTCTATAATAGTTTAGAAACTGAAATCAGGTTCTTTCTAAACTTAGTATGTAAAGACAATTTCTAATAATCCATATTTTATTCCTATTAGAGAATAAACCTCTCCCACTGCAACAGCTGCTACTTTTGCAGTAATGCCCATGTGGACGGTGTTTTTATTTTCATTTAGTTGTCGAATTTCCTAGAACCCTGTAATGAATTGCAGACATGATTAATAGCATCAGTATCTATACTCCAGGTTCTGGTAGATAACACCACTAAACATGTTTCAACTAATGAATTAAATACACCTAAATTGTTCTTAGTTCTAAGAAGACAGTCTACCTTAATGTCCAAGTCCTATTTCCAATCATTACAATTGGGATTACTAAGTCTTTTCTATAGTATAACAACTAAGGGATTGACAAATATTTTAAATCCTAAGAATCACAAAAATATTTGGTCAAGATCAATTCTTTTAAAATCCCTATGAATTTTGTATGCCACGATAGTGTGGACGTATACAAAATCAAAAAAGAGATTTTATCCATTAATTTTATTATCTCGTCAACTTTACTTTATGACGAATAAAATTAATAGTTGATCTATCTTTGATCAAATATTTGGTCAAAACCTTTTGAATTTAAAATAACATTGATTCCTCAAACAATATTATTTAAATTCACCAACACCTCAAACACCGTAAATTTTGCATGCCACGATAGTGTGGACGTATAAAAAATTTAAACATTTGTAAGAGGAGGGTTTTACCCATTAATTATCTTGTCAATAAATCTTTATGAAAAAATAAAATTACCTCAAACACCGTGAATTTTGTATGCCACGATAGTGTGGACGTATACAAAATCAAACATTTGTAAGAGGAGTTTTTAATTTTATTATCTTGTCAACTTATTTATTTGACAAATTAATAGTTGGTTTTCTTCGGTCACACAAACAATAGCAGTGACTCTGATGGGGAGGATACTATTAGACGTACCTAAGTGTATACCATTACTTGACACTAAGTCCATTAATACGATTGTGCCCCTTCCGATGGGGAAGATCACACGCTCTTAATTAACTTCCTATAGTCATCCATAATGGAAGTTTAATCTAGTGATCCACAAACAAGCTCATCCGATATGGAGGAAGGCACTCAGAGCCAACGCGCAAGCTTGTTGCATCACTTATAAACCAGTAATGGAGACCGTGGAATTTATTTAAAAAATAAACCTCTCTCCCACTTAGTTATTTAAAGTGAGGAATTTTGACTATGCTAGCCTACTTAGCATGCATACTAACAAGCACACACAACACAATATAAAAAGCAATAAATAGAAAAACTAATTTTCAACTATTATGGCTTTTATCTACTGCTGTCCTCCGTGTGTCGCCAACTCTAGCTGCTGCCATCTTTGGCCACGACAACCGGGTTTAGTTGTCGCATCCATCTTGCTACTTGTTCCGCTGCGCCTCTGGTCCTCAAAAGGTTCCACGCCTTGCAAGATTCGATCCGCAACATAAATAGAATTTTACATTTTTCGATCCTATATTCCTCGAAGGAATGTATATATAAACTAGTGTAACGACCCGCCTCCTACTGACTAGGCTGCGAGGCCGATCGTTACGTAATGCTGTGCAAAATTACTATTGCGGAAAATCTGGATTGATTAAAATTTTTACTAAACTAATTACTGTAAACTGAACTTAATATTCTAGGTGTACCTAGGAGTCGTACACATGCTAGGGGAGATATTCTATGCCTTTCGGATGTCCTGCTAGCTGTAATCAGGCATTTCAATCGATCCATGGATCGATTGGGCTGTCGGATCGATCCCGTGATCGATCCAACAGCCCAATCGAGGAAGGAGGGATCGATCGACCGATCCGTGTCGGGTCAGACGTGATCCCGAGCTTGGCGATCCAGAGTACATCGATCGGTGACCGATCCAGAGCTTGATCGATCGGTCCGACCGATCGGTGAACCTCTGTACTCATGTTAGCCTCGGATCGGTCATGACCGATCCATAAACTCTGTTGGCGCTTGATCCGACCGATCCAAGACAACCACTCGATCGGTCAGACCGATCTTGGTTGATCTCACCAAACTCGATTTCAAAGACTCTGGCGTACAAAACCTCACACAACAATTCTAAAATCAATTGGAATATATTCTAGAAACTATTAACCAGCATTCTAACATAATTACTAACAAACTAAATAAATCTCCCATGGTTTAAACATTCTAAGGTCTAAAAATGCATGAAAGAAGAAATACTAAGAATTCAACTATTTAAGCTTGCTAAAACCCCTGAGGATCTTTTATTCCAGTTCCTGCCACACACACCATCTTTGCATTGAACTCCAGCTTCCTCTACTAGTCCATTTTCCCTTTACCTTTATCTGCAGTATAAGGAAAGTAGAATCTGTAAGCTTAAAGCTTAGTAAGAAACCAACTACCTCACTAAAACATGCAACGATGCAAACATGCTTTTAAAGAATGCTATTTGGAAACATGTACTGGCATGACATACTATGGTTGCAAGCATAAACTGAAATAACTGAACATGTAAGCTGAAGCATGGCATAGCAGGCTAATCACATAGAACAATAATAGAGAACTAAGCTAACTGAAGCTAACCTGAAGCTGAAATCAAACTCAACTAACATAACTGATTTTATGAGTTTTGAAAACTAATAGCATAGTAGATCAAAATAATAATCATGTGCTGTTGGGCCCGGCAACTGTACTTACTATCCTAACTAAACCCGGGTTTGTAAGTCCCGAATTTAGTAGGGTTTACTAGGTTATCTGAACCTAGGGACGACTGTGGGAGTCCAACCCAATGGATATCTAATCCGGTACAGTGCCAACTGAAAGGTAAAATACTGAATATAGCTAAACTGTTCTAATTTGCTATTTCTAGGTTATCTGAACCTAGAGCTAGGTTGTCTGAACCCAGAGGCGACTGTGGGAGCCAACTCATTGGACCGTAGTCCCATATAAGCTAGAATAAACTGATTTACTGATTTAGATGCTTCTAATACATTCAATTGAGATGTTAAAATGCCTAGTTTGCATTTTTACTTAACTAGCTATTTTATCGAACACTTAGTGTGCCCCAACTCTCCTCTCTATTAGGGAGACCACTTTTAGGCACCCGACAACGTCTAGAAACCCCCACTGAAGAGGGATTACGTGTCCGGCCCATCTAGAAGTGCTCACTAAATCCCTAAACCTGCGAGGAGGGTCAATTTCATGCCATGCGTTGATAAAAATCTGCATATAGCTAAACTAATGCGTAAAAACCCAAACGGAGCTACTTATACTGTAGGTGAGGGGTTTCTTACCTCGTACGCTAATTTCCTTACAATTCTATTCGCTAGAATTCCGGTGGAGACGACTTCTCGACGATCTTCTCGCGCCTAAGCGTTCCCCTCGCGAAGGAGAGCGTCCTCGTGCCGGAGTTATCGCCGGAAGATGTCCTTGGGGCCCTAGGGAGAGAACCCTAGGTCTTCCTTGTGGTTGGCGTAGAGAGAAGGAGAGAAGAAGGGTGTTCGGCGTGAGGGTTTGGAGGGGAGGAGTTTGCCGAACCAAATTCTAAAATAAACCAAACCCAACCTAACTCTTCTATTTATATTAAGTGGATAATTGAACCCAACTCTAATATAAATACAATTGATTCCTCTTTCTTTCAGCACGGCCCTGCTGGGTTCACCGGTTACTAAGGCTAACTAAAAGTTATCGGATCCGAGAGGTTCCGGGTTCGATTCACGCCTAAGCTATTTTGCGGTTCTAATTATTTTTGCTGCTTCCGTTACTCGTAAAATTTTGGAAAAATATCTAAAAATTCCAGAAAAATCATAGAATATTTATAATGTAGTTTCGAGAATTTTCGGGGGTTACAATCCCCCATACCTTATAAAAAGTTCGTCCTCGAACTTAGAATAATTCTGGGTACTTCTGTCTCATGCTGGCTTCTGTCTCCCAAGTTGCCTCTTCTGCTGTGTGACTGTGCCAAATGACTTTGACTAATGGTAGTTCCTTGTTCCGCAATTTCTTAACTGCTCGGTCTATTATCTGAATAGGCCAACTATCATAGCTGAGGTCTTCGCGGATCTGTACCGACTGGGGTTCAATCACCTGGGTGGCATCTGGGGTATGCTTCTTCAGCATAGAGACATGAAATACGTTGTGGACAACCGACATTTCCTGGGGTAGCTCTAGCTCATATGCTACCTTGCCCACTCTTCTGCTGATAAGGTATGGTCCCACATATCTGGGACTTAGCTTGCCCTTTTTCCCAAACCGCATTACTCCCTTCATGGGAGCTACTCTGAGGAACACTGAATCCCCAACTGAGAACTCTAAAGGTATGCGCCGTGTATCAACATAGCTTTTCTGGCGGCTCTGAGCTATCTCTATCCTCTTGCGGATCTGCTGTATAGCTGCTGTGGTATCTGCCACTAGATCTGTCTAAAGTTCTAGCTCTTTCTGTTCACCACTCTCATACCAGCAGATTGGAGATCTACACCTCCGCCCATAGAGAGCCTCATAAGGTGTCATGCCGATAGTGGCCTGATAGCTGTTGTTGTATGCAAACTCTGCTAGACTCAGATATTTGCACCAACTTCCTTTGAAATCTAGGGCACATGCTCGGAGCATATCTTCGAGTACCTGATTTACTCGCTCCGTCTGTCCATCTGTCTGAGGATGGAAGGCTGTGCTAAACTTTAACTTCGTGCCCAAAGCTGACTGTACACACTCCCAGAAGTGTGATGTGAACCTACTGTCTCTGTCTGAAATAATGGTTCATGGGACTTCATGCAGCCTGACGATCTCCTTGAGATACAACTGAGCTAACTGCTCCATGGAATAGGATATTCTGATAGCTAGGAAGTGGGATGATTTAGTAAACCTGTCGACTATTACCCAGATGGTGTCGAAACCATTCGTGGTTCTGGGTAGTCCCACTATGAAATCCATAGAAATGTCTTCCCACTTCCATTCTGGAATCTGAATGGGCTACAAAACTCCTCCTGGTCTCTGATGTTCTGCCTTAACCCTCTGACAGGTTAGGCAGGTGCTGACATATCGAGCGATGTCCCTCTTCATCCCAGGCCACCAAAATCGTTTCTTCAAGTCTTGGTACATTTTGGTGGAACCAGGATGCATCGCATAAGGAGTCCTGTGAGCCTCATCTAGAATTTTCCTCTGTAGTTACTCCTGATCCGGAACACATAGCCTGTCACCAAAATACAACACCCCGCTATCTGATATTCTGAACTCTCCGCCTTCTGTTTCTGCTAATCCTTGCTTGATTTTCTGAATTTCAGGATCCTGTTCCTGAGCTGTCTGGATGTCACCAAGCAAGGTCGACTCTAAGGTCATAGTAGAGAGCTGCCCAACTATGAGTTCGAGACTAAAATCTGTGATATATTTCTGTAGGGATGGTGACATGGTTGCTAGAGATAATAAGGTAGCACTGGACTTCCTGCTAAGTGCATCTGCTACCCTATTGGATTTCCCTGAGTGGTAGAGGATGTCTATGTCATAGTCTTTGACCAGTTCTAGCCATCTGCGCTGTCGCATATTCAGATCCTTCTGAGTGAAGAAATACTTCAGACTCTGATGATCTGTATACACCCTGCACTGAGCTCCATACAAGTAATGTCTCCAAATCTTGAGAGCGAACACTACTGCTGTAAGCTCAAGGTCATGGGTAGGATAATTCCTCTCATAATCCTTGAGTTGTCTGGAGGCATAGGCGATCACCTTGCCATCTTGCATCAGCACTGCTCCTAGTCCCAACTTCGAGGCATCACTATATATGTCAAAGCTATCTGCGTTTTCTGGCAGAGTCAGAATAGGTGCATTGGTCAATCTCCTTTTCAGCTCGCTGAAGCTGTTCTCACAGTCCTAAGAGCTGTCAGTGGGGAGGCTATCCTGGAGAAGTCCTCTACGAATTTCCTGTAGTAACCTGCTAATCCCAGAAAGCTTCTGATCTCACTGGCGTTCTTGGGTCTTTTCCAGTTGCTCACAGCTTCTATCTTACTGGGGTCTACCATGATACCATCCTTTGAGATGATGTGACCCAGGAAGGACACCTGATCTAGCCAAAATTCACATTTCGTGAACTTGGCGTACAGCTGATTCTGCTGAAGGGTCTGCAATACTGTCCTCAGGTGCTCTGCATGTTCTTCCTGAGTTCTGGAATAGATAAGGATGTCGTCGATGAACATGATAACAAACCTATCTAAATATTCCCTGAATACCCTGTTCATGAGGTCCATGAAAGTAGCTGGAGCATTTGTCACGCCAAAGGGCATGACTACGAACTCATAATGTCCGTATCTGGTCCTGAATGCTGTCTTGGGTATATCCCCTTCTTTAACCTTCACCTGATGATAACCTAATCTGAGGTCTATTTTAGAGAACACTGCTGCTCCCTTTAGCTGATCGAACAGGTCATCTATTCTGGGAAGAGGATACCTGTTCTTGATTGTGACCTGGTTCAGTGCCCGGTAATCTATACACAGGCGCATGCTTCCGTCCTTCTTCTTCACGAACAATACAGGCGCTCCCCATGGTGAGTGACTAGGGCGTATGAAGCCTTTGTCAAGTAGCTCCCGTAATTGCTCATGAAGTTCCTTCAGTTCGGCTGGAGCCATGCGGTAGGGTGCTTTGGAAATAGGGTTGGTATCGGGAATGAGCTCTATATCAAATTCAATCTCCCTGTCTGGTGCTAATCCTGGTAACTCTTCAAGGAAGACTGCTGGGTAGTCACTTACGACTCGGACCTCTGCTAGCTGTTGGTCCTTGTCCTGACTGGTACTGACTACGTGTGCTAAAAATCCCGTACACCCTGAATCTATTAATCTCTGTGCCTTCATAGCTGAGAGAAACCTCTTGGCCTTTCTTTTGGGTTCTCCGACGAATTCGAACTGTGCTTCTGCTTCAGGTTGGAATATGACTTTCTGCTTACGGCACTCGATGGAAGCACCGTATCTGATCAAGAAGTCCATTCCAAAAATGACGTCGTAGTCAGTCATATTTAGCACGATCAGATCACAGAAGAGTTCTCTGTCTGCTATAATGATTGGCACTGCTCTGAGCCAGTGTGTGGATGTCATAATTTCTCCTGAAGGTAATGTCGTCAGAAACTGACTACTGAGTACCTCTGGAGGTATTGCTAACTTGTTTGTGAATGCCCTGGCTATATAAGAATGGGTTGCCCCAGTATCGAATAAGATAGTTGCTATTTGCTGAAAAATACTAATCTGACCTGTAACAACTGTCGAGACATTTGCTACGTCCTCTCTGGTGAGTGAGTAGATCCTCGCATTGGTCGTAGCTGGAGGGGCTTCTAATCTGCCCTGGCTGATATGTGGACCATCTAAAGCGGCCTGCATCTGATGTAACTGAGTTGGCTGGCCTCCGTACTGAATCGACTGTGGCTGAGGAAGACTGGTCTTGTTTGGGCACTGCTTAGCCATGTTCCCTTCTTGTCCACATTCAAAGCATCCTCGTGTGCCCTTACGACAAACTCCAGGATGGAATTTCCCACAAGTAGCACACTTTGGATAACTGGGCTGCTTGCTGGCTGGTCCTCCTTTTGGGTAACTCCCTGGTTTGCGCTTGGTTCCCTTTCTAGTTAGAGCCATGAGAGCTGTGGCCCTGTTGCTTCTGGGTACCTGAGCCTCCTTGACCCTTAGGTTCTGAGGGGATTTGCTTCTGCTGCTTGATACTATTCTGGTAGTGCTCAGTGGTCAAGGCGCTGCTGACTAGTTCTTCGGTGGTTTGCGGCCTGTGGATGCCGCCAACCACGTTCATTGCTATTTCCGGCCTCAGCATCTTGAGCATCAACCGGACTCGTTCTTTTTCTGTGCTGACTAGTTCTGGGCATAGACGAGCCAACCTGTTGAATTTCTTCACGGCTTCCTCCACTGAAAGGTTGCCGTAACGAAACTCTGTGAACTCGTCGTAGTGACAGTTCGTAACCCGCATGTGAAAGAATTCCTCAAAGAACTCCTTCTCGAAGTCAGCCCATAACATCTGGTTCACTGGGCGCTTTGCTCTGATTCTCTCCCACCACATGCGTGCATCCCCTGTCAGGCAGAAGGAGGCACACTTCACCTTCTCGTGTTCTGGCCAGTCCAGAAGCTCCATCGTACTCTCCAGTGTTTTGAACCAGGCTTGTGCATCCCATGGTTCACTAGTGCCTGAGAAGTTCTCTGGCTTGACTCTCTGCCACTGGATCAGATAAGCTTCTCTCCTTGCCTCTGCTGCTGGGCTGCTAGTGCTGGTGCTGCAGGCTGGACTGGTGGAACCTCTAAGACCACTGGAGTCGTCAGATTTGGTTCCGGGGTGACTGTGGGGGTATTCTGCTGATTAGCCCTGAGGGTGGCTATCTCCTGTTGCTGTTCAGCTAGCTGCTGCTGTAACTGAGCCACTAACGCTGTAAGGTCTGGGGGAGGCACTGAACTGCCTGCCTCATGCTGGGGCTCAGTAGCTGGTGTCCTTCTAGCTGGGCGTCCTCGTGCCATTTCTAAAGACATAGAGGACAGGACATGTATAACTAATACAATTATAATTGTATAACTATTGCTATCATGTTATCTACTGTCACATACTAACATGCATCAGTTATCTATAAACATGAACTATAACAAGAAAGCAAGGAACATAAATAAAGTAGAGGTTTCTTACTTGGAAGCCGCAGGTTCAATGTCGATGTGTGTGTGTGTAGGAAGTATGGAACACTGCTCTGATACCACTCTGTAACGACCCGCCTCCTACTGACTAGGCTGCGAGGTCGATCGTTACGTAATGCTGTGCTAAATTACTATTGCGGAAAATCAGGATTGATTAAAATTTTTACTAAACTAATTACTGTAAACTGAACTTAATATTCTACGTATACCTAGGAGTCGTACACATGCTAGGGGAGATATTATATGCCTTTCGGATGTCCTGCTAGCTGTAATCAGGCATTTCAATCGATCCATGGATCGATTGATCGCCGGATCGATCCGTGATCGATCCAAAGCTTCCCCGGAAGAGGCTGGATCGGTCGATCGACCGATCCGACGCCTCTGTATGCGGCTGGATCGGCCTACCGACCGATCCAGGGTACACCGATCGGTCGGTAGACCGATCCAAGAGCTTGATCGGTCGGCTGACCGATCCAGCCTCTGTTCGCTTCGCCTGGATCGGTCCACCGACCGATCCATAAACTCTCTATTCGCGGATCGGTCAGCTGACCGATCCAACGGCACAACCAGCCTCCGATCGGTCCAGACCGATCTTGGTTCCGATCTCACCCGAAACTCGATTTCAAGATCAGTGCCAAAACCTCACACAACAATTCTAAAATCAATTGGAATATATTCTAGCAACTATTAACCAGCATTCTAACATAATTACTAACAAACTAAATAAATCTCCCATGGTTTAAACATTCTAAGGTCTAAAAATGCATGAAAGAAGAAATACTAAGAATTCAACTATTTAAGCTTGCTAAAACCCCAGAAGATCTTTTATTCCAGTTCCTACCACACACACCATCTTTGCATTGAACTCCAGCTTCCTCTGCTAGTCCATTTTCCCTTTACCTTTATCTGCAGTATAAGGAAAGTAGAATCTGTAAGCTTAAAGCTTAGTAAGAAACCAACTACCTCACTAAAACATGCAACGATGCAAACATGCTTTTAAAGAATGCTATTTGGAAACATGTACTGGGATGGCATACTATGGTTGCAAGCATAAACTGAAATAACTGAACATGTAAGCTGAAGCATGGCATAGCAGGCTAATCACATAGAACAATAATAGAGAACTAAGCTAACTGAAGCTAACCTGAAGCTGAAATCAAACTCAACTAACATAACTGATTTTATGAGTTTTGAAAACTAATAGCATAGTAGATCAAAATAATAATCATGTGCTGTTGGGCCCGACAACTGTACTTACTGTGCGCGCATCCCTAACTAAACCCGGGTTTGCAAGTCCCGAATTTAGTAGGGTTTACTAGGTTATCTGAACCTAGGGACGACTGTGGGAGTCCAACCCAATGGATATCTAATCCGGTACAGTGCCAACTGAAAGGTAAAATACTGAATATAGCTAAACTGTTCTAATTTGCTGTTTCTAGGTTATCTGAACCTAGAGCTAGGTTGTCTGAACCCAGAGGCGACTGTGGGAGCCAACCCATTGGACCGTAGTACCATATAAGCTAGAATAAACTGATTTACTGATTTAGATGCTTCTAATGCATTCAATTGAGCTGTTAAAATGCCTAGTTTGCATTTTTACTTAACTAGCTATTTTATCGAACACTTAGTGTGCCCCAACTCTCCTCTCTATTAGGGAGCCCACTTTTAGGCACCCGACAACGTCTAGAAACCTCCACTGAAGAGGGATTACATGTCCGGCCCATCTAGAAGTGCTCACTAAATCCCTAAACCTGCGAGGAGGGTCAATTTCACGCTATGCGTTGATAAAAATCTGCATATTGCTAAACTAATGCGTAAAAACCCAAACGGAGCTACTTATACTGCAGGTGAGGGGTTTCTTACCTCGTACGCTAATTTCCTTACAATTCTATTCGCTAGAATTCCGGTGGAGACGACTTCTCGACGATCTTCTCGCGTCTAAGCGTTCCCCTCGCGAAGGAGAGCGTCCTCGTGCCGGAGTTATCGCCGAAAGATGTCCTTGGGGCCCTAGGGAGAGAACCCTAGGTCTTCCTTATGGTTGGCGCCGAGAGAAGGAGAGAAGAAGGGTGTTCGGCGTGAGGGTTTGGAGGGGAGGAGTTTGCTGAACCAAATTCTAAAATAAACCAAACCCAACCTAACTCTTCTATTTATATTAAGTAGATAATTGAACCCAACTCTAATATAAATACAATTGATTCCTCATTCTTTCAGCACGGCCCTGCTGGGTTCACCGGTTACTAAGGCTAACTAAAAGTTATCGGATCCGAGAGGTTCCGGGTTCGATTCCCGCCTAAGCTATTTTACGGTTCTAATTATTTTTGCTGCTTCCGCTACTCGGAAAATTCCGAAAAAATATCTAAAAATTCCAGAAAAATCATAGAATATTTATAATGCAGTTTCGAGAATTTTTGGGCATTACAACTAGATCGAACATAAAATAAAATTTACATCCATCGATCCTATATTCCATAAAAGGAATGTACATGTAACTAGATCAAAAATAAAATCCTAATAAAACTAAATACAGCTCCTGCTGTATTTTATAATACAATCATGCACACAGAATAAAATACCCTTGACATGTCCAAGGGTCCAATCACACACATAATAACTATAAGCCATAATAGTTGGATCCTGCATCCACAAAGTTAGCACATCCTACTATTAACCTGCCTAAATTATGTATGACATGTGCATAATAAACTAATACCAAATACACAGAGGCAAAACCCTAGCTCTGATACCAATTGTTGGTTGCTACTCGGAAAACCTAATGGTTCCACTATACAAAAATTTTATACAAAGGTCTGAACTTTTTCCTAGCTACCATGTGTTCTTTTAAATTAAACTCGGATCGCCTGCGGAACTTAACACATTTGATCCTAAGTTTAATTTATTTGTTCTTTCAGGTTTAGACTCGGATCTCCTACGGAACTTAACACGTTCGATCCAAATCACCTAGGTTATTAATTTCATTAAATATTAGTTTCTAAAATTGGCTCCCAGTACTGAAGTGGCGAGGCACATGGCTTTCTTGGATATGGGAACAACCACCACCGACTAGACAAAGCCTTTTAAGGAAAGTTAATATTTAATTTCCTTAAATAACTTTAGGTCAACCGAAAAGAACAATCAAATCACAGGGAAAAGAAAAAACAAAAGAACACAACATCGAAAATAAATTCAAAATACTAGAATCGTATGCCTCTTGTATTTGGTATTTTTACAAAGAAATAAAACTAGTATGATGCGGAAATTAAATACTAGTATACCTTTTCTTTTGCAAGCAAAAACCTCTAGGTCTTCTACCATATTCCTCTTCTAACCTCGGACGTTGTGTGGACAACGATCTTCCGAGATGAGAAACCACCAAAGAACCTTCTTCTCCTCCTTGCAAGGTTCGGCCACAACAAGAGCACCTCCAAGGATGAAGAGATTCAACCACCACCAATGCTCCAAGAGATACTAGAAAAGAGGCTTCTTTTCTCTCCTTCTTCTCCTTCTTAGATCCGGCCACCAAAGCTATCTCCACCATGAGAAGGTTTCGACCACACAAAGGAGAGAAGAGGAAAGAAGGGACCGGCCACACCCAAGCAGAAAAGAGAGGAAAAATAGAATAGAGATGTTCACCATGAAGCCTCCTCTACCTCCTCTTTTATAATCCTTGGTCTTGGCAAATAAGGAAAATTTAATTAAAAACTTCCTTAATTCTTTTGCCATGAAAAGGAAAAATTTTAATTAATTAAAATCAAAATTCTTTTCTCAATTTCAATGGCCGGCCACATTAATATCTCCAAGCAAATAAAATTTTAAATACAAATTAAAACTTCCTTATTTATTTCCGAAAATTTATAAAAATTTATCCAATAGTTTTTATCCCTTCATGATTGGTTAATAAAAAGGAAATTTTATAAATTTAAAACTTTCTTTTAAACATGTGGATAATTTCTAAAAAGGAAAGTTATCTCTAAAAATTAAAATCT
This sequence comes from Zingiber officinale, assembly GCF_018446385.1. Taxonomy (NCBI): domain Eukaryota; kingdom Viridiplantae; phylum Streptophyta; class Magnoliopsida; order Zingiberales; family Zingiberaceae; genus Zingiber; species Zingiber officinale. Next base: position 106,204,409 of record NC_055986.1, read on the forward strand.
CCTTTCAATCTACAAATAAGGAAAGATATTAAATCTTTTCTTAATCTTTTGTAGAAACTAATAAAAGAGAATTTTTAATTTTTAAACTTTCTTTTAAATCATGAACATGATTAAAAGGAAAGTTTTTACCAAAATTAAAATCAACCTTTTAATCTACAAATAAGGAAAGAGATTTAGCTCTTCTCTTAATCTTTTGTAGAATCTTATAAAATGAAAGATTTAAATTTTTTAAACTCTCTTTTAAATCATGTTATCCACATAAGAAAATTTTTTAAAATTAAACTCCTTTTTCTTTTAATAGGCCCGGCCACCTAAGCTTGAGTTCAAGCTAGGGCCTGCCACATGAATTCACCCATGAACCAAACCATGGCCGGCCTTAGCTTGGTCTCCAAGCTAGCTTAGCCGGCCCCTATAGGATAGGTAAGAAGGTGAGTATAGGTGGGTATAGTACTCTATAATTAAGAGGCTATGATAGGGACCGAGAGGAGGAATTGGTTTTGGTCTCCCGATAAAATTAAGCATCCCGGGTTCGCCCTGAACACACAACTTAATTTTATCAATAATAATTCATTCCACTAGAGAACTATTATTGAACTACCGCACCAATCCCAAATTACATTTTTGGGCTCCTTCTTATTATGAGTGTGTTAGTCTCCCTGTGTTTAAGATGTCGAATGTTCACTAATTAAGTGAGTTACTGACAACTAATTTAATTAATATCTTAGTCCAAGAGTAGTACCACTCAACCTTATCGTCATGTCAGATTAAGTCCACCTGCAGGGTTTAACATGACAATCCTTATGAGCTCCTCTTGGGGACATTCTCAACCTAGATTACTAGGACACAGTTTTCTTCTATAATCAACAACACACACTATAAGTGATAGCATTTCCCAACTTATCAGGCTTATTGATTTATCGAACTAAATCTCACTCATTGATAAATTAAAGAAATAAATATCAAATATATATGCTTGTTATTATATTAGGATTAAGAGCACACACTTCCATAATAACTGAGGTCTTTGTTCCTTTATAAAGTCAGTATAAAAGAAAAGACCTCTAATGGTCCTACTCAATACACTCTAAGTGTACTAGTGTAATTATATAGTTAAGATAAACTAATACCTAATTACACTACGACCTTCCAATGGTTTGTTCCTTTCTATCTTGGTCGTGAGCTACTGTTTATAATTTATAAGGTACTGATAACATAATCCTCTGTGTGTGACACCACACACCATGTTATCTATAATATAAATTAATTGAACAACTACATTTATCATAAATGTAGACATTTGACCAATGTGATTCTTATTTCTAGATAAATGTTTATACCAAAAGCTAGTCTTTTAGTATACATCCTAACATGTAGATACGAGGAGCCACTAATCATGTCTACAATTCATTACAGGGTTCCAGGAAATCCGACAACTATATGAAAGGGAAAACACTATCTACATTGGCACCACTGCAAAAGTAGCAGTTGTTGCAGTGAGAGATGTTTATCCTCTGATAGGAATAGAATATGGATTTTAAGAAATTGTCTTTACGTACCAAGTTTAGAAAGAATTTGATTTTGGTTTCTAAACTATCAAAGAACTTGATATTCTATATCTTTTGATAACAAAGTTGTTATCAAGAATAATAGGGAAGTTATCTGTTCTGGTACGTTGGTTGACAATTTATAATCCAATAACTTCCACGATGCAACAAATGAAAATTAATAACACATCTTCTAACTCTAAGAGAAAGCAACCTTCAGATGTGAACCAATCATATCTTTGGCATCTAAGGCTAGGTCATATTGACTTGAGTAGGATTCAAAGGATAATAGCCAATGAACTTTTGGGTTCATTGGTGGTGGAAAACTTTCCAACCTGCGAGTCTTACTTGGAAGAAAAAATGACCACGAAACCTTTTAAGTCTAAGGGGTATAGAGCCAAAGAAGTGTTGGAATTGATTCATTCTGATTTGTGTGGACCTATGACTATCCAGGCAAGAGGTGGTTTCGAATATTTCATCTCTTTTATAGACGACTATTCGAGATACGGGTATATTTACTTGATGCGCCACAAGTCTATGTGCTTTGATAAGTTCAAAGAGTATAAGGCTAATATGGAGAAACATCAAGATAAAAGTATCAAGACACTACGGTGAGATCGTAGTGGCGAGTACCTCTTTGGAGAGTTTAGGAGTCACTTATCAGAAATCGAGATTCAATTCCAACTAACTGCACCTGGTATACCCCAATAGAATGATGTAGTAAAACGAAGGAATAGGACTCTCATGGAAATAGTTAGATCAATGATGAGTTATTATGAATTACCAAATTTGTTTTGAGGATATACTCTAGAAACGGAAGTGAACATAGTACCTTCTAAACTCAGAACCCTCTACTCCCATAGAATAGTAGAATGGGCATAAGCATAGTTTGAAGCATATTCGGATTTGGGGTAATCCAACACATGTGCTGAAGGGAGACACTGATAAGTTGGACAAGAGTTCACTTGTTTATCCTAGAGAAATGAAAGGAGGTTTATAGTCCTTAAAAATCAGAAGGTCATTGTAAGCATTAATGCCCGATTTTTATAAGAGGACTATGTAATGAACCATAAGCCCATAAATAAATTTGTTCTTAAGGAAATAATAAAGGACACGTCCAATCTAGTACCAACAGTACAAGATGAAATATCACAAGAAACTGCAACACGTATCACAAATGATACACAACCACAGATAGTGCCTTGTCGTAGTGGAAGGGTTGTTAGGCAACCTGAAAGATTCATGTTTTGCGAGAGTCTTTGGACTTGATCCCTGGTGAACATGAACCTGATCCCCGGACATATGACAAAGCGCTCCAAGATAAAAATGCAGCATCTTGGCAAAGAGCAATAAATACAGAATTAGAATATATGTATTCTAATAAAGTCTAGGAGCTTGTAGAATCACCAAATGGTGTAAAAGAAATTTTGTCTACAATAGAAAAATAAGGACAGACGAGAAGGTGAAAACTTTCAAAGTAAGGCTAGTTGGAAAAGGGTATCGATTATGAGGAAACCTTTTCACCGGTAGCCATGCTTTAGTCTATCCGGATACTCTTATCTATTGTTGCTCATATGGATTATGAGATTTGGCAAATGGATGTCAAGACATCTTTCCTTAATGGAAGTCTTGAAGAAAGCATCCATATAAAGCAACCAGAGGGGTTCATTGCAAAAGGCAAAGAGCATCTAGTATGAAAGCTCAATCAGTCTATTTATGGACTGAAGTAAAGCTTCAACGTCTTGGAACATCTGGTTTAATGAAGTAATCCAGACCTATAGATTTATTCAGTGTCCGGATGAGTCTTGTATATACAAGAAGTGTGATGGAAACGTGGTGGTATTTCTTGTACTATACGTAGATGACATTTTTGGTAGTAGGAAACAATATCAAAGTGTTGTCGAAACTAAGGGTATGGTTGTCCAAGCAATTCAATATAAAGGCCTTAGGAGAATGCACATATATTCTCGCGATCAAAGTAATAAGGGATCACAAGAAAAAAATGTTGTGCTTATCCCGAGCTTCATATATCGATATAATCCTAACTCGTTTTAGCATGCAAGACTCCATGAAAGTTTTTCTACCTTTTAGGCATGGAGAATCTTTATCTAAAGAGATGCAAAACTGAAAGATAAGAGAAACTGTACTCACCCGGGCCTCCTATCCTGACATAAAGGTCGTCTGACCAAACCCATCATGTCTCTTGTATGTATGCCAATCATATGCAACCACAGAAATGTAGCATCCAATATGCAACAATCACAAGCAATAAATGCAATCCATGCATATGATGCAAAATGTCCTGGTCACCCCTGATACCAGTCAACCATCTCACACGCGATGGTGAGATCGAGTGGATAGGGCTATGACAACTGTGCACTCTGCCATCACTACTCTTGAGTGACCGAGTGGACAGGATGCTGTCGGAGTACACCTATCCTCCTACCCCAAACAGAGTGGGGGAGCTCAATGCTCTCATCTTCCTGAGAAAGTCCAGAGGAGGGATCCCTATCATGCTACCACGTTGCGTTATCGCTACCCATGAGCGGGCCAGCGGAGCCCTTGACAGAGCAACCAGCTGTTGGTTGATCCTAGGAATATCGTACCGGTTCCACTGTACAAAAATTTTGTACAAGTGTCGAACCTTTCCTAACAACCTATTGTGTTATTTAGAAATTAAATTCGGAATCACAAACGGAACTTAACATTATTGATTCCAAATTTAACTTATCTGTTCTTAGTTGTTTAGACTTGGATCGCAAACGATGCTTAACATTATTGATCCAAATCCACCCATGTTACAAATTCAATTAAATATTAATTTTAAAAATCGGCTTCTAGGTTAAACATGGCGAGGCACTAGGCCTTCTTGGAAATGGGAGCAACCACCACTTCCTAGACAAAGCCTTTCAATGAAATCTAATATTCAATTTCCTTATATAACCCTAGGTTTAACCAAAAGGAATAATTAAATCACAAATTCGAAAAAAAAAAACACAAACTCGAATCATAAATTCAAAAACTAGAATTATATGCCTCTTGTGTTTGGAATTCATATAAAGAAAAATTGGTATGATGCGGAAAATAATTACTAGTTATACCTTTCTTTGTAAGCAACAACCTCTTGATCTTCTACCGTATTCCTCTTCTTATCTCGGACGTCGTGTGGACGACGATCTATCGAGATGAGAACCACCCAAGCCCTTCTTCTTCCTTCTTCCAAGTTTCGACCAAGTAACCTTCTCCAAGAGATTATAAGTCTCGACCACCAACCAAGCTCCAAGGAAAAACTAGGAAACAAAACCCCTTCTTCTTCTTCTTCTCCAAGCTAGATCCGGCCACCAAAACAAGCTCCTAGAGGTTGAAGTGGTTCGGCAACTAAGGAGGAAGAAAAGGAGGAGATGATATGGTCGGCCACCACCAAGGAAGAGAGGAGAGGAAAATAGAAGAGAGTTGTTGTGAGGTGAAGGCACCTCTACCTCCTCTTTTATATTCCTTGGTCTTGGCAAATAAGGAAATTTAATTATTATTAAAAATCCCTTATATTCTTTGCCTTTGGTTAATAACGAAATTTTAATTAAAATTTCCTTTAACTCTTTATATGGCCGGCCACCTTCAAGAGCTCCAAATAAGGAAAATTTTGTACACAAAATTAAACTTCCTTATTTGCTTCCGGAAATTTTTAAAATAAAAATTTCTCTAATAATTTTTCCCTTCATGGTTAGATATAAAAAGGAAACTTTTATAAATTAAAATCTCTCTATTAAAACATGTGGATGATTTCCAAAAAGGGAAGTTATCTTTAAAATTAAAATGTTCCTCTCAATCTATAAATAAGGAAAGATATCAAATCTTTTCTTAATCTTTTATAGAAACTATAATAGGAAAATTTTAAATTTAAAACTCTCTTTTAAAATCATGAACATGGTTTCATAAAAGGAAAGTTTTATCAAAAATTAAAATCTTCCTTTCAATCTACAAATAAGGAAAGATATCAAATCTTTTCTTAATCTTTTGTAGAAACTATAAAAGAAAAGATTTAATTTTAAAACTCTCTTTTAAAATCATGAGGATAGTTTCATAAAAGGAAAGTTTTATCAAAAATTAAAATCTTCCTTTTAACTACAAATAAGGAAAGATATCAAACCTTTCACTTAAACTTTTGTAGAAATCTATAAAAAGAAATATTTAAATTTTAAACTCTCTTTTAAAACCATAGTATCTACATAAGAAAGATTTAAAAATATTTTTTTAAAATTTAATGTGGCCAGCCACACCAAGCTTGGATTCAAGCTAGGGCCGACCACACAACTTGGGTCATCCTATTTGCTTGGGCGACCCAAGCTTGGGTTCCAAGCTTGCTTGGCTAGCCACCTTAAGATGGGTATAAAGGTGGGTATAGGTGGGTATAATACTTTATTAATAAGAGGCTACGATAGGGACCGAGAGGAGGAATTGGTTTTGGTCTCCCGATGAAATTAAGCTTCCCATGTTCGCCCCGAACGCCCAACTTAATTTCTTCAATAATAATTCATTTCACTAAAGAATTATTATTGAATTTCGCACCAATCCCAAATTACATTTTGGGCTTCTTCTTATCATGAGTGTGTTAGTCTTCCTGTGTTTAAGATGTCGAATGTTCACTAATTAAATGAGTTACTGACAACTCTCTTTAATTAATATCTTAGTCCAAGAGTAGTATCACTCAACCTTATTGTCGTGTCAGACTAAGTCCACCTGCAGGGTTTAACATGACAATCCTTATGAGCTCCTCTTAGGGACATTACCAATCTAGATTACTAGGACACAGTTTCCTTCTATAATCAACAACACACACTATAAGTAATATCATTTCCCAACTTATCGGGCCTATTGATTTATCGAGCTAAATCTCACCCTTTGATAAGTCAAAGAAATAAATACTAAATATACATGCTTGTTATTATATTAGGATTAAGAGCGCATACTTCTATAATAACTAAGATCTTGTTCTTTTATTAAGTCAGTATAAAAAAAACTTACCTTAAATGGTCCTGCTCAATACACTCAGAGTGTACTAGTGTAATTTATCAGTCAAGATAAACTAATACTTAATTACACTACAACTATTACAATGATTTGTTCCTTTCCATCTCAGTCGTGAACTCCTGTTTATAATTTATAAGGAATTGATAACATGATCTTCTGTGTGTGACACCACACACCATGTTATCTACAATATAAATTAATCGAACAACTACACTTAACTTATAAATGTAGATATTTGACCAATATGATTCTTATTTCTAAGTAAATATTTATACAAAAGCTAGGCTTTTAGTATACATTCCAACACCTGCTGCAACACACCCTGCCTGAAATGTCATTAACCCATGAGTGGTTGTGTGTGCAGATCTATGTAACTGAAGCGATATGCTCAACAACAATGGAGCCGATAATCGCTCAGCATGCAATCATGCAAAATGATGCATGTCACTAAGCATGTAAATCCTGAGACCTCCATAATATATACCAAAAGGTAAAGAAATCCAACAAAGATCTAAGTATCATGAAACTAGGTACACATGTCAGATATGTCTAGTAACTAGTCCTGTACACAGTAAGACAATGTATGTCATTACTTATATGCTCATAAGTACACATGGCAAGAACAAAGAATATAAGTCTAATGCATACAGATAATAACAAACAAAGGCATGATATAGGTATCAAGTAGTGACATACCAAAATAAGGATAAACATAATTATTACTAGTGACTATAACCCACTACACATATCAAAATGACATTATCAAAAGAGATAAGTCAAGGTACCCACCTTAAAAAGAAGATCTTGACCAGGAATCCTACGTCGAGACGCCCGCCTCAAATCAACGTCCTGCATATAGTATGCACAGTATAGCTAAGTTTCATTATAAACAAAATAGCTAAACAAAATCCTAATCCGATTAGAAAGCTAGGGTTCAACTCCATTTGATAATCTTATCCTTCCTTAATATCCTTAAGATAATCAACTAGCAATGTCAACTAATAAATGAATCACTAACCCATAATCAAATATATTAAGTAATCCTAACCATTACCATCACAGGTTCTAATCCAAATCTAACTAACCAATCATACTAATTAATTGACCCAAATTAAGTTTCAAACAAGCTATAGATCAAACTGAACTCATGAAATCAACTACATACCCTATAGCCAAGCTTCTTCAACAATTCCCCACAATACAGTAGCCACCCATTGATCAGCACTTCTTGATTAGTTTGGTCAGAAATCTAATAGAATACTTGGTCTCCATAGCCATAGATCTACAACCAAACATGGTGGTCAGATGCTATCAGCCACCGATAGTAGAACAAAAGAATGGGAAGAGATAAAGAACTCTCCGTACCCTTTATGATCAAGAAACACACCTAGTGACTACGATTTTAGGGGACTCTGGCCGGATGCTTCACATCAAAACAAGAAGAAAGATCCGGCAGGAGCAGTGTAGTCCGATGCTCAGAGACGCTCTGCATAGATGTGCGGTGGTGAGAGATCAGATCTAGGGCACAAGCGACAGCACAGAGAGAAGGATCGGCAAATCCAACTAGGGTAGAGGGAAGGTGATCTGTGGTGAAGATGGGTGGCTTAGCTGGTGTGAAGTGGAATAAGATTTGGATTAATCTTTGGATGTGGTTGATGATGGTTAGGTTTGGGTATCAGTGGATTTAAGCTCCTGCTGGGATATTGGCAGTCGATCCTTATTCAAACATCAGTGTAAGTCTCCATTGCTATTTTTTCCTCTTTGATTTCCACTGTGATTCATGTTTTTCTTTTATTAAATTGTAATATGTGAAGGAAGAATTTGATATTGGATTGGGTTGGATTATGTGGGTTGGATTCATGATGTGTTGATTATTAGGTGGATTGATTCTTATTGGTAGAATAATAAATTATGGTGATAAGAGATAATGGAAGTAGATTGGCTATGGAGGAAGTATTGGATCATTAAATGGAATTAAAATATGGAATCCTAATTAGATTAGGATTAGGATTAACTATTTGACTTTTGATAGAACTTATCAGTGCAATGTATTCTGTGTTGCAGGATATTAGTCGGAGACACATCCCGGCATGGAGATAGTTCAGGACGATTTACAGTTAAAGGCGGGTACTTCCTGCTTTGTTTTTTAGTTCTTTGACCCTAGTGTATGAACTATATATTCAGATAATTGCTGTACTTATCTTGACTCCATTCATATTTTTTCTGAGCTTGATATTTATCCACTCAATCTTTGGGATAATCAATTTGATGTCTATACAGTCTCTCATTGTTATCCATGATATTTAGCATATATCAGATACTAGATACTAGATATATGGATACTAGATATCATACTTAGTTGGTTTGATTGTTGTTTATTCATGTACCTTGTTGAGCATGCTGGCTTCATGTAGCATTATCTAATTTCTATTTAATATATGTTATGACTACTGCATCTTGCACATCATGTCATTACATGCATACTGATGACCATGTCTCTCTTGTGGGTGAGTGAGTCGTTGGGTCACGTCGCACACTCGGGCACTCATGGGCAGTGGTAGCTGGAGGGGATGCCGCTTGTCCTGTCGTGCCGCACTCGACCACTCATGGGTAGTGGTAGCTGGAGTGGCGAAAGGTATGGACCTCCTTCGCTTTGTAGATAGATAGCTACTCAGCACCTGCCCACTCGGTCACTCGAGAGTAGTGGCGGCCTTTGAGTGGTACAGTTATCATCGATCCAACCTCTCGACAATACAGGGGTCATGGTGCAGAGAAGTGGGTATGGTGACCATCCGTGCATACGCTGTTGTTATTATACTTATGCTACTGTTGCTTACTTATGTTGTGGTTTTAGTTTATCCATATGATAGATATGCTTACATATGTTGAGTTATATACCTATGGTATGTGTTTAGACATTGGCTTATTTATTGGTAATATGTATATACCTCACATGTTACCCTTGTAGTTATGAGCAGTACTATAGTAGATCCTTACTACTCCTGATCTTCTATTACTAGCCTAGGATATGGTTTCAGGTATGGACATTTATTATGATAACATGGTAGTATCTACTATTTTTCGTATGAGACTGTATACCTTTGTATCTCTTGTTCTTTATTATGTTCATGCACTATCTGTCTATTACCCACTGAGTCCCAGCACTCACCACCCCAAGAATTGGTTAATTTCGCCAAGTAGTAGCTAAAGGATGTATGGAGTCGCCTGGAGATCCTGTCCACCAGTCCCACATCACATCGAGTGATTTCTATTTTTGTTTTCGTTTGCATTATTGGATTTGGACTTGCTCGTGTATATGTATCTTTTGTATGTAGTTTAGCTTTGTGTTATCTTGTACTTGATTTGATGTTATTGTCATGTCAAGCCGGGCTGGCTCGTAGTTAGTTGTATTGTGGTTTTGTGATTGTTATTTTGGTGATTTCCGCTGTGTTTTGCTACAGCCGTGTGAGTTGTTTATAAACTACTTGGTTATATTTACTTCCAGCCATATGGGCTACTTATAAACTGTATGGTTGTGTTTACATCCAGCCGTATTGGTTGTAGTTGCTTGTGAATAGCCCTGGGGCACTATATATTGGTTTCATTTGTCACTTCAACAGGGGAGGTGTCATCCGATTTTCATCGGACAACCTTACTCTCGGGGCGTGACACCATTTGTATGACTGATGGCATGTAGGAGGGGGTGGGTGGGAGGTGAATCACATGTCTTTAAAACTTTTCTTTTTTGAACTTATAAAACGAGTGTGCAGTGGAAAAGACGAATAAGTAGGAAACAAAAACTGAACACTAAAATACAACACCATCGATTTACTTGGTTTTAAATTGAGTGTTTGGAGCCTTCAGGGACTCCTACTCCGAGACCCAGGTCCTTTGTGTTGGAACCCCAAGGTTATTTTGGTGTGATCAACAAGTTAAGTTAGGTCCTGTTTGTTTCTAACCTAGTGTCTAAGTGTGCAGGAGCTTAGGAGCACAGGTAGTCGAACAGAAGACGCAGCTAGCGAGAAGGATGACAGTCCGAGGGACGAGGTGCTGCGGAAGAGTACATCAGCGGACGAGAAGGAAGCGTGCGGTGGTTCCGAGGGACGAAAGCCGGAGCGGAAGATTGCTCGGGGAGCAAGAGATGCAGCTAGCGAGAAGGAAGACACGTGGTGCGTACGAGGGACGAAGACTGCGGATGAGTACGTCGGCGGACGAGAAGGAAACACGCGGTGATTCCGAGGGACGAGAAGCCGGAGCGAAAGGCTGCTCGAGAAGACCGGAAGTTGGGTTCGGGTGAGCCCTTTTCCGGATGGCAGAGATCACCCAAGCGAGCGGATCCGAAGGAGAAGAATCGGACCAAGGCGGGACTGAACCAGAGAAGAGGTCCTCGACGAAAAAGTCAACTACTGTTGACTTTTAGGCTCCGGGGCGCCCGGAGCTGTCCTGGGCGCCCGGACCTGGTTTTTTGACCAGATCACGTCAAATGCGATCTGAACGTTGGGAATAAAGTTTTATCCCCCCAAGGTGCCCGGAACCCCTTCCAGGCGCCCCGACCAAGGCTATAAATATAGCCTTGGTCCAGAAGCTCTTCATCAATTCAGAAATTATAAACAACACTTGTGCGCTTCCACTGTTTAGATAAGCTTCTGTCTTTCTGTGCCTACACTGCTGTAAACGAGGCTTCTCTGCCTGAAGGAGTTCTTAGTGCGACCATTTTCCTTGGATTAACAACCTCCCCGGTTGTAACCAAGTCAAATCCGGTGCCTCGTCTTTATGCTTTATTTTATGCTTAATCTATTTTTCAAGTGTTAGCTTAATCGTTCGAAAAAGGGTTGTGTTTTATTCAGGGCTATTCAACCCCCCCCTTCTAGCCGACCCAACGGTCCTACAAGTGGTATCAGAGCCGAGGCGCTTTAGGAGGACTAACCGCCAATTGAAGGAACGATATGGCCAGAGTTCGAGGGGGAGTTCGCATTCTGGAAGCGACGAATGGAGGTTTACTTTAAAACTGATTTCCATATGTTATTAATAATGAAGTATGGTTTTATAATGCCCAAAAGCGAAGAAGGAGAAGAACTTAAGGAGCATCAATGGACTGACGAGCAGCGCGACAAATTCATGGCAAACGGTAAGGCTAAATCCAGTCTTTTGAGCATGTTACCTGCTAAGGGTCTCGACAGAGTCGGAACATACAAAAGCGCAAAGGAACTTTGGGAAATGTTCTTGAAGCTTTACGAAGAACCACCTGCAGTCGAATCCAACTCCTCAATAGACATCGAGTCACTGACAGAAGAGTCAGAGATCAAGGAAATTGCCGAAACATCTCTCACCACCGAGCATCTACCAAAAGACGCAATCAACTCTACCTCAATAAACATCGAGAGCATCAATAAAGGGGGAGTAACGTCGGAAGAAAACAACTCGACAGGGGGAGAACCAACGACTGAAAAGATAAGTCAGGTATGGACTCCAACTTCTGAACAATTAGTTAAATCAATCAAAATGTAGCCAAAAGAATTTTGCGAATTAAAAATTGAATCGTCGAAAGAATTTTTCGAATTAGAAAATCTTCTGACGAATAAATTTTGCAAAATACAAAATATTTTTTCGAACGAATTTTGTAAATTAGAGATATTATCGAAAGAGTTTTTCAGATTATCAACAGATTTATTCAAATTAAAATTTATGTTGTCAAAATATTTTTGCAAATTATAAAATATTTTGTCGAACAAATTTTGCAAATTGGATATGTTGTCAAAAAACTTTATCAAATTAGAATTTAGATTATCAAAATATTATTGTGAAATAAAGATTAACATGATACAAATCTTTGCATGTTTAATCATGGTTGCTTTAAATCTGGAAAAGTGTGATTTAAGAAGCTATGATAAATTAAAATGGAAATTTAAAACTTTCTGATAAAATCATAAAATTAAATAAAATTAAAAATAAATGCATAGAAATTTTTTTTATGCATAAAGTTTTCTACTGAGAAAACTCTTAATTTTCATGACGAAAACTTAGAAATTTTCCAAAAGTTATTTTTAACTTAGAAATTTTCTCTGATATTTTGAGATTGCTTTTATGAAAATTATTGTAAAATTTTCAAAAGTCTCAAAATTTTCTAAAAGTTCTTAATGACTTGGAAATTTTTTAGAAATTTTCCTTGACTAAGAAATATTTTCCAGAAAATCATTGAAATAGATCTTTATAAATTTTCTAAGTGTCAACCCTCTGATTTTTCTTGCAACCCCAATTTTTTATGTGATCAAAGAGAGAGAAGAAAAAGTATAAGTCTAGGGGGAGGTAGAAAAATGAAAATTAAAAATTAAAATTTTTGAAATTTATTTTTTTCTATCATGTTGCATGTTATTGCAATAAATTATTTTATTCTATGTCTATTTTTAACCCTAGCTTAACTTGGGTTGATCACACCAAAAAGGGGGAGATTGTTGGAACCTCAAGGTTGTTTTGGTGTGATCAACAAGTTAAGTTAGGTCCTGTTTGTTTCTAACCTAGTGTCTAAGTGTGCAGGAGCTTAGGAGCACAGGTAGTCGAGCAGAAGACGTAGCTAGCGAGAAGGACGACAGTCCGAGGGAAGAGGTGCTGCGGAAGAGTACACCGGCGGATGAGAAGGAAGCGTGCGGTGGTTCCGAGGGACGAAAGCCAGAGCAGAAGATTGCTCGGGGAGCAAGAGACGCAGCTAGCGATAAAGACGGCACGCGGTGCGTCCGAGGGACGAAGACTACGGATGAGTACACCGGCAGACGACAAGGAAACATGCGTCCAGTCCGAGGGACGAGGTGCTGCGGAAGAGTACATCGGCGGACGAGAAGGAAGCGTGCGGTGGTTCCGAGGGACGAAAGCCGGAGCGAAAGATTGCTCGGGGAGCAAGAGATGCAGCTAGCGAGAAGGAAGACACGTGGTGCGTCTGAGGGACGAAGACTGCGGATGAGTATGCCGACGGATGATAAGGAAACATGCGGCGATTCTGAGGGACGAGAAGCCGGAGCGGAAGAGTGCTCGAGAAGACCGGAAGTTGGGTTCGGGTGAGCCCTTTTCCGGATAGCAGAGATCACCCAAGTGAGCGGATCAGGAGGAGAAGAACCGGACCGAGGCAGGACTGAACCAGAGAAGATGTCCCGGATGAAAAAGTCAACATCTGTTGACTTTGGGCTCCGGGGCACCCAGAGCCCTCCGGGGCGCTCGGAGCCCTCCGGAGCGCCTGGAACCCTTCCGGGCCCCCGGACTAGACTTTTGACCAGGATCGAGATTTGACTCGATATGATCGTTGGGGGATAAAGTTTATCCCCCCCAGGGTGCCCGGAACCCCTTCGGGGCGCCCCGACCAAGGCTATAAATATAGCATTGGTCCAGAAGCTTTTCAACAAACTCTGAATTATAATTCCAACGCTTGTAAGCTTTAGTCTAGAGTTGAGCTTCTGTTTTCTGCGCTTCAACGCTGTATGAGGCTTCTCCGCCTGAAGGAGTTTTTAGTGAGCTTAATCTTCCTTGGATTAACAACCTCCCCGGTTGTAACCAAGTAAATCCTTGTGCCTCGCTTTTTCTTTATGCTTTTAATTTATCGGCTTACTTTATATATACAAGTGTTAGCTTAAAGAGTTCGAAGAAGGGTTGTTCGTTTTTGTTTTTGTAGGATATCCAACAACCCCCCTTCCAGCCGGCTGCAACAGTCCTACACTTTGGACCTTTCTGATGGGTAATTCACTAACTTTGAATATCGAATATAAAATATGAAGAAAATGTAACATCGTACACTTTCCTTTTGCAAGTATATTAAGTATGCACAATAATAAATTTGTTACCAACATGTAGATGTCAAAATGGATGCATTCGTGTATTGGAGTCGGTATGACTGTAACGATCGGATGTAGTATAGTAGAAGAACAACAGTATCGCAAAGATGGAGCATCTGAACTGTCAAGAATGAGCGTAGAAAAGTGTTGTCAAATCTCCTGGTCGAACCCTCCTTTTAACACTGTTAGAGACTCCTCCAATGGTTCAGGATGCCTCCAACGGTTCAGGGCGCCTCTAACTATGCTTATATAATCTGAAGATTTCAGTCTTTATCCACGCGTGGGTACCTCCATTAGCTCTAAGGCATCTCCAATGCGCTCTGAGGCACCTCTAGTCCACTCCGTGGTGCCTCCCCACAACAAAACTCTTATCTTCAAATCTTATCTATGTGAGGGTGCCTCCTCCCTGTCTAGGGTATCTCCGTTCAGTTCCAAGGCATCTCCAATTAGCTCCAAGGTGCCTCTAGCACTGCTTATCCGAGGCTAACTCTTCCACTTTGTTCCTGTATGACAGGTTAGTCTAAATAACAAAAGATAACTTACAAAATAAAGTTAGCATATAAAAAATAAGATGAAAATTAATTAGATCTTGTCTTATCAAGATCAAGATCTAGTCATAGTCTCAACTTAAACTTCTAAAATGGATCTAATTTGGACTAGTGTATACAATTTTTATGAACCATAAGTGCACGGTTACGTCGCTAATAATACAAAAGATATCGAACTCACAAGGACTGTTGATTAAGCACTAGTTAACTTCACACTGTGAATTATCTAGACAATTGAATGTGGTTCACAAACGCAAGGAATAGAGAGAGAGAGAGAGAGAAAGATTAAGGAGGAAAGAGAGAATAGAGAGAGAGAAGGAATAAGAGATGAACTTGGAAGGGGATGAGTGATAGATGCTAGGATTTCGATTTCATCATGGTGCTAGTTAATGTTCCTATGTATTTTTTATCTACCTAACTCTATGCTTATACTCATGTAGGGCTTCTAATTAGAATCTAGTATAACCCCACGAAAGTCACACCAAAGAGTCTACCCAAGTTCTAACTCCATTATGTAAAGAAGAAACTTTAGAAAACCCGGTTAAAGGGTTACCCTCTGTCACAGGGCTCCCCGGTCATACAATCACTAGAGTTATCTAATGTACTTCCTAATGGTAGCACTAGAGTATCCACTCCAATTAGAATGCCCTAACAAGGATTAGTCCCTATGTTAATATCTTTTGACTCTAGAAAGTGGGTAAGTATCGATGTCCTCTATCACTAAAGGTATAAGATGTCTGGTTGAATGGGTATCCTCTATCGCTAAGAATCCCCCGGTTATCCAGTCTAGCAGTAACTTTAACATAGAGACAAATCCCTCATATCTGCATGAATTGACCTCACATACATTTCGTCAAACACATACAAGGCACAACACACATAGAATATGATATAAACACATCATTGCATAGGAAAATATCCAAATACATAGTTCATACATCACAACATATCACAACTACTTCCTACATCCTAAATCTAGAGAATCTACTCTATTAGAGAGATTACAATCCAAAGATGAAAAAATAAGTAAACTACAACTCAATACATGGAGATAGAGAGAAGAGATGCTTATCTTTGAAGCGTAGCGTCCATGGAAGCGCTCCTTGCTCCGGAGATGGACAGATCTTGAAGGAATGGAGGTGGATGAAGCCCTAAGGTTTCTCCCTAAGGGGATAACCTTTCCCCAAGGAGAGGGATAAAGTCCTCAATCCCAAGATTAGTTAAAGAATGGGGTTCTTGGCCTTTTTATACCTTCTCCAAACTCCCTAAGAAAACTAGGATTATTGGGGTCCGATAAATCAAGTTTTTCACCTATTAAATCTAATTTTCTTATAATTCACCATAAACTAAAATTGTATCCCTTGAAATTATATACAATCTGATATTTTGATAGAACCTTGGCTCAAACCGAGCAAAAAGTTATGGTGGTTCAAAGTTTGGTCTACAATTTGGGTGGAGGTCCTAATGGCAGTTTAAAGACATGGTCGTGCCTTTTAACATGGGTAGACTCTACTATCTCTCTGTTGGACCTGATGTAAAGTTGTAGATTTTGAATTTAGCTACTTTTTGGTATAAAGAATAGCCCATAACTCCAATCGACCGCAAAGTTATAGCTATTTTACGATTGGTCTGTAATTTGCTCAAAATTCAGCATGGGTCTGTTTTGGCATAACACAGTTTCAGCTTCTTCTCCACATGATTGTGTTAACAGACATGGCCGTGGCATGCATGGTCTCGACCGAAGAGGCACGACCATGTGGATTCACATGGCCATGCTCTTCTTGTTCTTTGAAATTCAACACAGCAGTGTGGATTCACATAGCCGTGGTCGTCTTCTGCTCTAGAAAGTCCACATGGCCGTGTAGATTCACACGACCATGGTCTTTTTCTCATCTAGAGTGTGGCACGGCCGTGTGAACTCACACGGCCGATGCTTTATTTACCACTAGAAAGACCACACGGCTGTGTAGTTTCACATGGCCTAAGCTTTATCTTCTCTATGTTCACTCCAATGTGTATTTCTATTCTATTTTTGCTCCAAACTGTACCCTATCAATCAAAATAAGCAAAGAACAGATCTCTGAATAGAATATAATGGAAATATGATATTATAATGAAATAGGTGCAATAAACATAGATTATGCTAATGAAATACAAGTATATGCGCGTCAAAACATGTATAAAAGTGTATATAATCAATGCACATCAACAACTACACTGGGGCTCATCCTCATTGAATCACTATACTCTAGTTCTTACCTTACTTACCACTTGTCAACTTACTCAACTTTGATATCTTGACCCACCAAGTCTTCTTGTCAGATGCCCCATCTAGACTTCAGCCAATTGTCAGGTTCTGCAGACTCAACTGAACTTCTTATTAGATATCAACGCATCTAGGCTTCTTTCCAATTATCTAGTCCTCCAGACCTAACAAGACTTTAGCTTGGTATCAGGCCCCATCAAATCTTTCAGCCCTGCACACTTGGTAAATAGTTTAGAACACACAACATCTAACTTTAAACTACTTGTCATACATTAAAACCTGAGTTTGATTATTAGTGCTAATTGGACTAACATAATCTACTCAGGTTATTATGTTAATGGATTCATATTTCATGTGGCCCAACGTGATTTAAAAAGGCTTACGTATAATTCTAGAGTTTGCATAAAAGGATCCACAAACAACAATGATACTCAATTTGATTATTATGGTAGACTTGAGGAAATCATGGAGGTTGAGTATATTGCTTTACCTTTAAAAGGTGTGTATTGTTCAGATTTTTATAGTTTGATCCAACTCTAAGAACAGGTACCAAAATACATAATTTCTACAATTTAGTTGAGGTTAATGCAAATAAAAGATTCAACAAGTTTGAGCCTTTCATATTCATGGTAAAAGCTGATCAAGTATTCTATCTTGAGTACCCAACGAAGAGAAGAAGACCTAGTGAATGGTTAACAATGTATCAAATAAAGCCTCGGTCAACCGTAGATATATCGAACACCATAACTGCATAAAACCATTATGCATATCAAAATGAAGAAGTCAAGTTGCATTCTGTTGATTCAGAATTACAATTCACATATGGAGATATGTCTAGCAGTGAGGAGATTGATGTACAAATAAAGTCTAGAGATGAAAACTTACAAAATGTTAATTTAGTTAATTTAGAATGATATCAGGTGATTAAAAATTAGTAATAATATCATGGTATTGTTGGTGCGGCTAGCACTAACGATTTAACCCAGGTTTTGATGAATGACAAATAGGTTAAGTTAGTCTTGTTGTTGTCTGACACTTTGATCGAGTGTGCAGGAGAAGTCCAGACAGGTCGACGGGCTGACTGGATGTCTGGCACGAAGTCCAGCTAGGTCGACGGGCTGACCGGATAGCTGGCGAGAAGTCCAAGCGGGTCGACGGGCTGACCGGACGCTTGGCGAGAAGTCCAGCTAGGTCGACGGGCTGACCGGATAGCTGGCGAGAAGTCCAAGCGGGTCGACGGGCTGACCGGACGTTTGGCGAGAAGTCCAGACGGGTCGACGGGCTGACCGGACGTCTGGCAGGTAAGTGAGGTAAGTCACTGGAGGGGAGTGACTGTGAGGACGCGTTCCCGGGAAGGGGACATTAGGCGTCGATCCGGCTTAGATCCATTTCGGATATCTAAGTCGAGATCGTGACTAGATTCCGGTCTCGGAAAGACGGAATCTAAGTCATACTCTTTTTATCCATCTGTTGAAATTTAACTGTGCTAACAATTTGTTTTACAGGATGTATATTTGCCTCGGACTAACCTTGTTTTGCAGGAAAAAGGAGTCTTTCTGGAACAAGGTGGTCCGGGCGCCCGGAGGGGATCCGGGCGCCCGGAAGGGATCCGGGCGCCCGGAAGGCGAATTTTATCCAGACAAGTCGTCGCCACGTGGAGCATCTTGGTTTGAGCAGTTACGTCACACTCCAGGCGCCCGGAAGGGATCCAGGCGCCCGGAACAGCATATAAAAGAAGCCCCAGGCAGGAGCTTCAAAATCAACTTTTACTGAGAACTCTTCTACTGCTGATCTTGCTGCTCGACGTTCAAGTGCGACGTCAACTACGCTCCGACAAAAGTGCTCTTCCGGTTTTTATTTAATTTCTCTTTGTCGGTATTGCTTTATTACTAGCATTTCCTGTACTTATTCTGTAATCATATTTCGACATGTTAGTGATTGCCCAACGAAAGTGGTCAAGGACCACGGGCCTTCGAGTAGGAGTCGTCACAGGCTCCGAACGAAGTAAAAATATCTGTGTCTATTTTATTTTTCCGCTGCGATTATACTCGTCTTTTTCGAATCGATATTCACCCCCCTCCTCTATCGAATCTAACGGTCCTACAAGTGGTATCAGAGCAGGTACCGCTCTGATTTGGTGCAACCACCAATCAGACAGGGGGTGAATTTTTTTTTTGTTTTTTTTATAATTAACTTTTGTTTCGTTAACTTAATATTTCTCTAAACAATTTAAATTAGTGCAACACGAATCTAGATTTTTTTTCTATTTCTCTTCCCGCACTACTAATCCAAGACCAAGTCTTGGGATTTTTTCTGGTTATTTACCTGTGCACAGAATGTCCCAACAAGAAGGATTCAGCACAGTGCGACCTCCACTCTTCAATGGGGACGACTTCCCTTACTGGAAGAAGCGCATGGAGGTCTACCTCAAAACAGACTTCGACCAGTGGATGAGCATCACGAGACCCTACAAAATTCCAGTGGACAACGCCGGGAATCTAGTGGATCCAGAAGACTGGACAGCAGATCTCAAGAAAAAAGCATCAACAGAAAATAAAGCAATCAACACTCTACAGTGCGGATTGACAAGAGAAGAACTGAACAGAGTCGGTCCACACAAGAACGCTAAAGAGCTATGGGACAAGTTGATCGAACTGCACGAGGGAACGAGCGACGCTAAGGTAACAAAACGATATCTATTTTTAAATAAAATTTTTAATATAAAAATGCAGGAAGGAGAAACAGCGAATCAACTACACGCGAGGATCAAGGACATCCTCAACGGGCTTCAAGCGATAGGTCACCAGATGGAGAACAGAGACTTAATAAGGTACGCATTAAACGCCTTTCCACGTAATAGTTTATGGGCATCAATAGTGGATGCCTACAAAATTTCTAAGGATCTTTCTAATTTAAAATTAGATGAGCTTTTCTGTGAATTAGAATTACACGAACAAACTAATGCTAGAGCCGAGAAAGGTATAGCTCTATTTGCAGGGTCCTCCAAAGAAAAGAAAAGCAAGCCTGAATTTGAAGAAGAATCTGACCAAGACTCCGAAAACGAAGAACACCTGGTGAACTTGGTAAGAAAAATGTTCACCAGGAGAAAGAGGAGCTTCAGACAAAAGGATCTTCAAAAGATCAGCTCTCCCTCAGAACAAAAGAACGTGACTTGCTACGGCTGCAACAAAAAGGGACATTACAAGAACGAATGCCCAAAACTAAAGTTCGACAAACCAAAGCCAACAAAAAAGAAAGCACTCAAAGCAACGTGGGACGACTCCTCGGACGAATCAGAGGAAGAAGAGCAGAAACATCAGAGCCACCTCGCACTGATGGCCCGCGAAGCCGAAACTGAAAATGAGTCGGAAGATGAAGACGGGTCTGAACCCGAAACAAGCCACGAGTCCGTACTCGTTTCCGAAGGCTCGAATGAGGTATATTTTAATTTAAACAAAAAGTTTTTTAGAATCATTTCGTGTTTAAATAGTAAATTAACTAAAGTAGAAAATGAAAACAAATCACTTCTTGAGGAAAATCAAAACCTCAAGGAACAACTAAAAAATTCGAATCCAACTCAAGATCTAACACTTGAGGAGGAGAATTTATCATTAAAAAATGAAATAAACAATTTAAAGGAGATGTTAGAAAAATTCACAACAAGATCAAAAAATTTAGACTTAATCCTAAATAATCAAAAAGCATGTTATAATAAAACCGGACTAGGATATAAGTCGAATTCAAATAAAACCTTCAAATCATTAATAACCCAATACAAGTCAACCAATCTAGCTTGGGTTCCGAAAGCGTGTCTGACCACGCAAGTAGGACTTAATCAATATTATATACCTAAAGAAAAAATACATTATATAAAAGTGAATAAACCAAACCAAAATCCAAAATACAAACCTAAATCAAATCCAAAATCTAAACAGTTTAAAAATCAACAAAATTATCACCAAGTTAACTATAACTATAAAAAGAATCGACACAAGCCTAAAACCAAAAACTAAATTAATGGCCAATAATTCAGGGGGAGGCTCCAGAATAGCTGGCACCTCCAAAACTAACTTACCCGACAGGGTAACCCAAAATTTACCAACCCGGCAAGGTAATTAAGATTAGTTAAAAAGAGACCAAGTTTAACTTGAATCATGGTACTGGTGAAATTTTTAGATGATAGTACGTTAGGGAAGCTTGGGCATCGCATGTCTAGAAAGATATGGCTTCGATCTGGTGCATTTGGCCAAGTGGAACTGACCGAAGCTACCCTTAAATGAATCCTAACCAGTTAGACCAAGATTTAGTACTAAGTTCCGTGGATAGGACTATTCGGAAAATCTCGAAAGGTTGGTTACTTCTAATGACGTCCATGTGACTCACCAAGCTTAGAAATTTATCCGAAGAATGCCTATTTGTGGAGACCAAAGCTAAATCTGAATCTAACTCAAGTTAAACCAAAACTCCATAAAAAATAATATCTAATTTCATCTCACAAAATCATAAGATTCCCTGATTGATAATATAGATCGGGTGAGATGAATAAGGTTTAAAATTTTAAACTTAAAAATTATTTTCAAAAATTGTAATTTTAAACTTAAAAATTATTTTCAAAATTTTAATTTTAAACTTAAAAATTATTTTCAAAATTTTAATTTTAAACTTAAAAATTATTTCAAAATTTTAATTTTAAAACTTAAAAATTATTTTCAAAATTGTAATTTTAAACTTAAAAATTAATTTCAAAATTTTAATTTTAACCTTAAAAATTATTTTCAAAATTTTAATTTTAAAACTTATTTTAAACTTAAAAATTAATTTCAAAATTTTAATTTTAAACTTAAAAATTATTTTCAAAATTTTAATTTTAAACTTAAAAATTAATTTCAAAATTTTAATTTTAACCTTAAAAATTATTTTCAAAATTTTAAAATTTTAAACTTAAAAATTATTTCAAAATTTTAATTTTAAAACTTAAAAATTATTTTCAAAATTGTAATTTTAAACTTAAAAATTAATTTCAAAATTTTAATTTTAAACTTAAAATTTATTTCAAAATTTTAATTTTAAACGTAAAAATTATTTCAAAATTTTAATTTTAAAACTGTAAAATTATTTTCAAAATTGTAATTTTAAACTTAAAAATTAATTTCAAAATTTTAAATTTTAAACTTAAAAATTATTTTCAAAATTTTAATTTTAAACTTAAAAATTGTTTTCAAAATTTTAATTTTAAACTTAAAAATTATTTTGAAAATTTTAATTTTAAACTTAACAACTATTATCAAAATTTTACTTTAAACTTAAAAATTATTTCCAAATTTTAATTTTAAACCTAAATTAATGCATGCTCAAAAGACTAACTTGAAATCCTACTTACTGTAGGAAACCAAGTGGATTTTGGACAGTGGTTGCTCCAAACATATGACTGGAGATCACACCAAGTTCACTCAACTCACTTACAAAAGCCTAGGAACAGTTGCCTTTGGAAACAACGGCAAACTCAAGGTAATTGGTATAGGTAATATTGAATTAAAATTAGACTTTATAATTACAAATGTCTTACTTGTTGAAAACTTTAAATATAATCTTCTAAGTATAAGTCAATTGTGTGATACTAGGTATAAGGTCAAATTTCTATCTACAGAATGCTCAATCAAACATCTAGATAATCCTACCATAAGCCTAAAAGGTTTTAGAAAAGACAACATCTATGTCATCAACTTAACCATTTCTTCCATTAAGTATTATTTAACACAAAAAGAAGAAACTTGGTTATGGCATAGGAGAATGTCTCACACCAACTTTAGAAATATAAGTAAACTAAATGGACTTGTAAAAGGCTTACCAAAGTTACCTAACTTAGATTCAACTATATGTAATGCTTGTCAACAAGGAAAACAAACTAAATCAACCCACAAACAAACAAATCAACCACAAACTAACTCAATCTTAGAACTTCTACATTTAGATCTTTTTGACTCTCATGGAGTCAAATCCATTAATGGAAACTTAAATTGTTTAGTAA
Organism: Zingiber officinale; assembly: GCF_018446385.1. Classification (NCBI taxonomy): domain Eukaryota; kingdom Viridiplantae; phylum Streptophyta; class Magnoliopsida; order Zingiberales; family Zingiberaceae; genus Zingiber; species Zingiber officinale. Next base: position 106,227,640 of record NC_055986.1, read on the forward strand.
TTATAGACGATTACTCTAGGTTTACTTGGGTAAAATTCTTAAAACATAAAGATGAAACTTTTGAAATTCTTACAAACTTTTACAAACAGATTGAAAACGAAAAAGATATTAAAATTAAAAGAATTAGGAGTGACAATGGGGGAGAATTTAAAAATCACAACTTTAACAGTTTTTGTCTAGAAAACGGTTACCATCATGAGTTCTCATGCCCTAAAACCCCCCAAAATGGAATTGTAGAAAGAAAAATAGAACCTTACTTGAAGCTTCTAGAACAATGTTAAATGAGTATAACCTACCTAAATACTTTTGGGCAGAAGTCGTTAGTACAGCCTGCAACAATAAATAAAACTCATAACAAAACCTTCTTGAAATATTTTATAATAAACAACCAAACATAAAATACTTTAAGGTATTTGGGTGCCCAGTTTTTATCTTAAATACAAGAGAATACTTAGGAAAATTCACCTCTAAAATTGAAAATGGAATTTTTGTAGGATATTCCCTAAATAGTAGAGGCTACAGAATTTATAATAAGGTTACCTTAAAAATTGAAGAAACTACTAATGTAAAATTTAAAGAAACTAAACAAGACATAGAACCTACCTAACTACCGGAGTTTGTTCCAGAAATCAACCAAACTCTAAGTCATGAAGAAGAGGAACAACATCAAGAGAATCAACCTCCTAAAACAATAAGGGTAAACCCAAATCATCCAACTGATCAAATAATTGGTGACCCAGACTTAAGAGTTCAAACCAGATCATCTTTTAGAAACCTAAGTCAAATTTCATTAATTTCAAAAATTGAACCTAAAACTGTGGAAGAATCCCTACTAGACCCAGATTGGATTATAGCCATGCAAGAAGAACTAGCCCAATTTGAGCGTAATGAGGTCTGGGACCTAGTCCCACCACCTAAGAATAAGAAAATAATAGAAACAAAATGGGTATTCAGAAACAAACTAAGTGAAACTGGGGAAATTACTAGAAATAAGGCTAGGCTGGTTGCCAAAGGATTTAGTCAAGTTGAAGGACTTGATTATGATGAAACATATGCCCCAGTAGCCAGATTAGAATCCATTAGAATGTTACTAAGTTATGCAGCCCATAAGGGATTCAAACTATACCAAATGGATGTTAAGTCTGCCTTTCTTAATGGACTAATCAAAGAAGAAGTTTATGTAGGTCAGCCTCCTGGGTTTGAAAGTCTAGAATACCCTGATTATGTGTTCAAATTAAAGAAAGCCCTATATGGACTTAAACAAGCACCCAGGGCGTGGTATGAGAGGCTAACATCTTACCTAACATCTAAAGGATTCAAACAAGGTCAAATTGACCCAACCTTGTTTGTTAAATCATTAAATACAAACATATTTATTGCACAAATATACGTGGATGACATAATATTTGGCTCAACAAATTCAGAATTTCTAGAAGAATTTATTAATCTAATGGAAAAAGAATTTGAAATGAGCTTAGTGGGAAAACTAACCTATTTCTTAGGATTACAAATCAAACAGACAAATGAAGGAAACTATATTTCTCAACATAAATACACCAAAGAATCACTTAAAAAATTCAGAATGGAAAATACAAAAGAAATAAAAACACCGATGGCTGTAAACACAATCTTAGATAGTGACCCAAATGGAAAACCAATTGATTTAAAATATTATAGAAGTGCAATAGGTAGCTTACTGTACTTAACTGCAAGCCGACCTGATATTTTATTTGCAGTTAGTATGTGTGCTAGATATCAAACTTGTGCTAAGGAATCCCATTTGACACAGGTTAAAAGAATTTTTAGATATCTTAAAGGAACAACAAATGTAGGAATCTGGTATCCTAGAACAAATAATTTTGAACTAATAGGGTATTCTGACTCAGATTATGCTGGATGCAAATTAGACCACAAAAGCACAAGTGGTGGATGCCAATTATTAGGTGCATCACTTGTTAGCTGGTTTAGTAGAAAGCAACATTGTGTTGCTCTGTCTACAACTGAGTCAGAATACATAGCTATAGGCGAATGTGTTGCACAAATATTATGGATGATGCATACTCTAAAAGATTTCAACTTAAATATCACAAATGTAAAAGTATTAATTGACAATATAAGTTCAATTAACTTAACCAAGAATCCTGTGCATCATTCAAGAACCAAACATATCGAAATTAGACACCACTTCATCAGGGATCATGTTACTAAAGGCGATATTGAACTCAAGTACATTGAGTCCAAATCAAATTTAGCTGACATTTTTACAAAACCTCTCCCTGAAAGTGAATTTAGCAACTTACGACGAAAATTAGGGATGTGCTCAATAGACTAGGACCTTTCAAAAATACTTTCAAAAATGATTTTACCAAATTATAGGTTAAACTTGTTTGTTTTCAAACTTCCCATTTTTAGACTTTCAAAAACATTTTTGGCCTTAGACTAGCTTTCCATCCTTAGAAAGCATGTACCCATAGGACTAGTTTTTGAGCATCTCACCAACACCTTAGGTTTACCTTGCTTGTGTTTGATAAACATAGAAAGGGGTGAGATGCATAGGCCAACTGTCTAGACTTAAGATGCTTATTTCAGTGCATCAGCATAAGTCTGGACGTTAAATACAATTCAGATATTAATCAGATTAAAGTTCATCAGTCAAGTCAAACACTGACTGGTTATAATTACACTACAAGAAAAAAGCTAAACAACAACGCTTTTTTGGCGTTGTCGTATGTACTTAAAAAGTGATGTTGTAGATGGTGTTGTAGAAAGTCATATCAAAGACAACGCTTTAAAAGCGTTGTGGTTGGTCACAAAGACAACGCTTTTTAAGCGTTGTCTTTTCGTTCTTAAAAAGCGTTGTTATAGATGCTGTTGTAAAAATGCACATATCAAAGACAACGCTTTAAAAGCGTTGTGGTTGGTCACAAAGACAACGCTTTTTAAGCGTTGTCTATTCGTTCTTAAAAAGCGTTGTTAAAGATGCTGTTGTAAAAATGCACATATCAAAGACAACGCTTTAAAAGCGTTGTGGTTGGTCTCAAAGGCATTATTTTTTAAGCGTTGTCTTTTATTACTTAAAAACGTTGTCTTTTTAAATTTATAAAAAATAGTGTTTTTCTTAATTAAATAGCAAAAATTATAAAAAATACTCAAAATTTACATATAATTGAATATCCACAACCACAATCATTTTTATAATAAGACTATTTAACAAATAAATAAAACTTTATATTATACAAACAAAATGTATACATATTGATCCACAAATTAAATTTGTATCATACAAGTTATCCTTAACTTCATGACAATAATTTTTCAAACACACAAGCTAAACTTCATGACAATAATTAAAGAACTGGTGCTGCTTAGTCCAGTAAAAGAGCTCACTTGGGACATTTGCGGACTTTGCTGCCCACCAACAGCAAGTTGCTCCTGCTCCTGATCTTGCTCCCTCATAGGTGCTGATTAATTCCCTGTAAGCGCATCCATGTAGAGTAGCATGAGCTAGTTAAAGTGTCAATTTTCTCCAGAATTGATGAATAAACAACACCATATCGTTCAAATTCTACTATTTGTTTTCCACTATGGAAAATCTATCAGTTAAATAACAAGCTGTAATAGTTCAGTTGGATAATAAGTTTCAGTAATGCTCAGTGTATGGATGAATGCAAAGAATTTGAAAATATAAAAGATATATTCCTTGAAATAGAGATATTTGACCGGATACATAGGTTTGTTTTATATAAATGTAGGAGCTGTGTAACTGGTAGTGTTTGCTGTGTCACAAGTAGAAATATGAAAGTAGTGTACCTTTTTTATTAAAAGAATATGGAAGAAGAAAAGTTGTGCAACTGGAAGAGTAGCAACCATGGCTAATAAAGTGCACACAGCCTGCATTATAGAGACATTATCAAATTAGTATCAGAACCTTGAAAAATCCTCATTATGATGTGTGATTTTCATTCATTTTCTCTTCTGAGTACTCACCACCACAATGATAAAGGGTGCCAAGGAAAAGCTACTACCCAGCTTTGAAACAATTTCAGCAGAAAATCTCCTTCTCTCAACAAAACACAGTATCAGCACAAGCATCCCAACAGCCCACTGCAGAATAAGCTGGCCCAAGGTGCACAAAGCATGGAGACCAATCAATAGTCAATCAGAATGAAAAGGACCTGACATAAAATGCATTCTATGTATCAGGTCCTTCACGTACTAAGAAAATAGTATCTTCTAAGTTGATGCACACAGATGATAAATCTACACTAAGAAAATAGTGTCAATCACTATGATTAATGAATACAACTATTGGAATGGTAGGAAATATTTGTGCTTACCAAGAGAAGAGCAAACACCATGAGGATGAAGAACCTTTTGTAATTTTTTCTTCCTATGCAGTTATTGATCCACTACAAGGAAAGATGAATACTGCATATTACTACAAGATAACAAAACATATAAGGTTGTGAATGGAGAAAACCCTCACCCTGCAATGATGATCAAAGCCATCAACGCATTTGTCACAGACTCTACAATGCTTACTATATTTTAGAACCTGCAATACAAACAGATAGAAATCATTAGAGAAAAACCAAGTTAATATAAAGCACATAAGAACTTTATTTTCTTGAAAAGATTGTGTGGCTCATCGTAAATGAGATCTCTATCACCTTTCTCCCTAATAACCAATATTCTGAATTATCCATCTTTTATGGTTATGCATTTGTCCAAAGGCCATCTGATCAAGCAATCAAAAAAAGTAAATTACTCATCTTACTGTCCTATTCTTTTTAAGACATCCTACCACACCACATGAGAAGCACCCACATTGTTTTGGTTAGCCTAGAAATTTGCAACTTATCACCTCGAATCCCAACGGTGGCATCACTCTGAATTATTGCACAACTTTTCCATCCATAGCAATCCAAACATCAGAACACGAAATGGCGAAGAAATATTACCTTAGTTAAGATGGAAGATTAAAAGTATTGATCAGGAAGAGACCAACAACTTTAGAAGCCTCGAAGTTTTAAATTTTGTCCATGCTGGTTGGCACAGGGAAAAAAAATTCATTCCATCTGCCAACTGGCACACGAAAAAGAACAAAACTGAAGTGTTCCTCTTTGTCGGTTGAAACCTACTATGTCACCTCATTGCCAATTGAAACCCACTGCATCCCCTCACGAGCAGTCTTCTGAACAGCCACCCACCGGATGAGGCCAATAGCTTTGAATGCCTTAAACACATGGTTTTAGATCTTGTTTGTGTCACTTAACATGGCCAATATATATGCTTGGAGAAGATGACTTGTTTCAGAAGCTTTTTAGATCAAAGATACGAAGATGACTAGAGGATCTGGCTTTTTGACTTGAAGCTGGTTCAAAGAAGACAAATCAAATATACAAATACTAAGATGAAAGCATAATGAAGTAGTTAACTTTTTCTACTTTACCTGATTATAAGATCTATAGCTTCTTGCTCAGTATTTTGCTGCACGAGTAATTATTAGAAAAACAAACCCAATAGTGGAACAAAAGCTAGATAAAGAAACTAGATAATTTACACTGACAGAACTTTACAGAATAACATATAATACAGTGCTTTGTACTTGCATATTAATCCAGAAAACATCCTTTCACCTAAGTGACAATTTTTCCAAAACATCATCATTCACAAAACATCATAATTCACTAAAAATTTTCACAAGTTTTTAAACTTCAGTGACAACTTTTCTTTGGGGTCAACTGCTCAAGGTCGATCTGGTAACTATGCACTGCATCAAAAAAATTGGCATTAACTATGATTCCACCAAAAACCACCATTCCATGAACTTAAATCTAAATAGAATTATGGCAACTATCATTCCATACCTATTCATAAATATGATCTTGTATGCACTCCGCCAACTCGGACCGAACCTCATCAATTTGTTCACGAGAGTACCCTTTTTTTGTGAACTGTGAGCATACACAATTTATGTTAATGGAAAAAATAATCAACACTGATCACTTTGCAATTTTAAATAGTTTATGTCAAATAATTTGAGATAAGCTAAATAATGTTACTATTGATTGCAGCGAATCTCTCTCAATAGTCTCAACTTCTTCAATAATTTCTCTCATAAAGCGCATCACAAAAAAACCACATTGTTTCGCATCCGGTTGTTGAGGAGCCTATATATAGTAATTAGAGTCAAATTGTTAATGAAAATTATACACATTACAATATATGTTAAACAAAAGTACACATACCTTAACTACTTCCCACTTAACATTTTTCCTACCTTTCCTTCCCTTGGTTGAATTAAACAATTTTAAGGCCCTTCATACGTTAAGAATATTTGTTAAATAAGATTTTTATTATAATAAATATTTACTAAAAGAAATCTGAACTCACATTTCCATTACGTATTTTGAATCATCATCACGAATGCGGCAACTTAGGGAATCCAGCAGGTAAATAGCATCCTTGTAAGGTTCAATAACACTAAGATTCCAATGGAAACTAGGCAAATACATAGGATTAGATCATAAAATTGAATAAATTATCAAAAGGAAGCAATTGAAAGTGATGTTTTACTTCTTGCTTACCCGACATTACATGGCACTAACACTAGTTGATCTGTTGATGCACTTGTCAGCTTATCTGCTAAAAGAGTTGCCCTTTGATTCAGGGTTTCAAGCTTAACTGATTTGTCTTGTGCCGTTTTTGCCAGATATGGGAGTTTGTGAGGATTTATAAATCTGAATTTCTTTGTCTTGGTATCTTTCACCATCTTTTTATACAGACACCTATCATTGCAAAGAAAAAAAATATTTAGATACTAAATAATAAAATTTAGATACCAAACACTCATAATAAGTTGGAAAAAATAATGATCACTCATAACACTAAGTTATGGCTGATGATAGTAACATCCATACATGAGAACTTACTATGAACAGTCTTGCATATTAAACATACCAGAAATGTATACATGCAAATTCTTTTATTTCTTGAGGACAAGCACATTTAAGATACTTAAAAATATACAAGAAAAAAGATATGAGCAAAGTACTTCCTGTCTAGAAGAACAAATGGCAGAGGCAAACATTAAGGGCCGGTTGAAAATGAATGAGCTATATTTATGTAAAGTGTACCACATCAATTGATATTAGTAAACCTCTCAATAGAAATGATGAACTATTAACTTAATGAGAATAACATGGTATGAGAAAATTACTAGAAGTTGAATTTTTCAAGAGTAAACTTGTTCACACAACAATATTAGTAAACTTCTTGCAGTTCAAATCAGGGATTTTCTGTCTTGCTAGATATTAGAATTTCCCAGCAAACATAAAGCAATGCAGTAATTTCCCAGCATAAGTAAAGCAATGCAGTTGCAACCGAGAAAATAATATTTAGATACTAAATAATAAAATTTACTAACAAAACAATCATGTGGATTAAAAAATAATGATCACTCATAATAAATTGGTGAAATTGTAACAATAAACCATAATAAGTTGCTAAAATTGGGAAGCAAACATGTGATGAAAAAGTTGCTGAAATTGCTTAAATAAACTTACTTACCATATGTAGGCAACGATCAAATTTCCTGAAATTGCCTCCAAATGATACAAAGAATTGATGTCCTCAAGGTCAAGAAAAAGTTCACAATCTTCATCAAACACTTCATTATCTAAGCACATTGATATACATTTTCCTCCATCTAGAGCATGCTTACTGTAACAATATAACATATGTAATGCTCTTGGGACACTTGTTGACAAAGTAGGTTTTGATTTTTTTCGTTCAAACTTCTTCCTTCTAGGCTTCTAATAATTTCAAATATAAACAAGTTAGATAGCTAGGTTGAATAATAATAAAGTGGCAATATAATTAGAAATATAATAATAAAGTGACAATATAATTAGAAATATAATATCTCATATACCTCATCTTGCTTCACAATCTGCTGTTCAGGCCAAGCCACAACAGTTCCTATGGCATCACCAATTACTTCACATTCACTTGGAATTGGATATGGCAAAGGAGCGGATTTGTCCACTGCTTGATCAATGGAGACTCGAATGCAATTCTTGGGAAATGGAATACCATGAAGCATTTTTTCCATGCCATTGAAACAAACAATTGTACCATATGCAGCAATATTTGAGCAAGATTCCAATGTCAATGCAACTGATTGACCCTAAAATATTAAAAAAAAAACATGTTGATTATATTTAGTTTATAATGCTATAATAATAATGAATATCACTATAACTTGTATTTTACCTGTAAAACTTCGTCTTTACCCACAATCTGTACGTCATCTTCTTCAATATTCTTCTGATGAAACTTCACCGAGCAACTGCCTTTGTCATCAATTGAATTGTCCCATGCACCCCTTTTATGCATTAATGCTTCAAGTTTTTGGATGCGTACATCTTGTTCTAAAATTTGCATCTTCGCCTCCTTCAGCTCCCTTTTATGCTCAGCGATTATATCTAGGGTAACATCATATTTCTTCCTTGTTCTACCAACATTGAAATAGATTGTTGGGTTGATATGACCTCCGATACCCCGGACACGCCCAGAATATTCCTGAGTTTCAAGTGCCTTGGTAAGAATATCCTCTTTTGCTCCTTCGCATTGCAACTTACCCTCCCTCTTTTGCTGTATATATTCATCCTGTAATGCAACATTAAAAAGAATTATCAGTACTTTACCAAGGATAATTACCAAGGATATGCAATATTGGTTTAAAAAATACTGATGTCCAGGCCGGTTCTTCCCGTGATAGCTCAAGTCAAGTGCTTAGTAAGTCATATTGAACAAATATGAAGTTGACTTTGAAATATTTTTTCCTTTTTTGGCATTCAATCATATATTTACTTCTGCACAGTTCTAAAAAAGGCACATATTTGATTGAGCAATTGACTACAAGTTTAATAAAATGACAAAATTTTAATAAATTTTCACTACACAAACCCATAAAGAGAGGACCACCACATAATTGAAGCTAATTGTCTGGAGTTGCAGGAAAGAATAATCAAAAGTAAAGTTGTTCCCAACCTCTCAAGTTCCGATTCATGAATCTTATGCTTTAATTCAAACTAAAACAGCACAAAGAGAATGCTCAAGGAGACAAGGAGCTTTATTTGTCACCAATCAAGTGGGAAAACATAATAGAAGCTTCAGAGCAGTGGTCTGGGGAACAACTTTACTGGCCCTTGGGTTACTGAAGCTTACAAATTGCTTACTGCCAAGAACGTTTCAAACCTGGTTGATTTATCTGCATCTATTCTATAGAAACTCTAGCTATCACCTCTAAGTTCTCAATGCATTCACCATTAATTGATTGCAGCAAAAGGAAACCACTGCATGTAATAGACTTTTCGACTTGATCTCTTCTCCAAGTAAGAACATTTCAAACCTAGATACCTAGTAAATCCACATCTATTCTATATAAACCCGTCACCTCTAAGCTCTCAATGCATTCATTCACCATTTACTTCCTCAATACATGCTCTAGTACTGAGAATTCAAGCTATGCAAGGAATGGCTGTTAAACTCCTCATTGCACTGCTTGCCTTGGCTTCCTCACGCAAAGGGTATGCATGCATGCAACTTTACTCTCGAAAACGGCAAGGTTTCTTGAAGTCATTATCAGAAGAACATGAAAATTTACTTACAATCTTGTGTACTGTGTCCACCAAATCTTCACCTTCAAACTCTCCTCCTTTGTTGGCGCGTCCTTTCTTCCACATAATAGCTCTATTGATGTCATTATCATCACATAATTCAGTCCCCTACAACAAAGAAAAATCAAATAACAAATGTGAAATAATTTAATGTGAATCAATTAGAGGGTTCTTAGAGGAAATATATTTTAAAAATACTTACAATTTCTTCAGCAAAGCGTGCATACCCTTTGCGTGAGAGTCGATGAGGATATCTATTTTTTTTCCTTCGCTCTTTTTGTTGATCACTGAGTTTCTAGTTATTTCAAACAGGCGACATATCAAATTTGAATAATACATAATGAATTATGATCGAATAGTTTCAAAAGAAAAAAATTTAGAATCTTACAATGAAATCTTCAGAAATGCGACTAATGACAAACGCACGCCAATCTTCTCTTGTAATTTCAAAGCCAACAAGTGGCTCATTCAACTCCTCAGGTTTGTCACGCCTGCTTAAAATAAATTTTTGGGTGAGATGGGTCTTGTATTGCCTCCACTTACTGTTTGCAGACCTCAAACATCCCTTTTTCCACTTTGAGTCAACATTATAAATCAACTGTACATCAAATAAGTGGAAAACATTAATAAGATTAATTAAGACAAACATAAAATATATCTATCATTAGTAGTGAAATATTATAATTGTTAAAACATGCTAACTTGCTTACATTGACTGATTCCCATATTAATTCTTTGACAGCAATTGGGACTTGCTTCCATGTCTTGTATTTAATATTAACCTTTTGCCGAGCCAAGACACCAATGTAACTTTGCATGGCTACAGCAGCTGGTCCTATCGGTTGTCCAAAATTATTGAATGACACCTCATTTCTAATACCTTGCATTCTTTGCTTTGTAATCTTATCCAACTGTGTGCGACCTCTAGAAGTTCTTGAGGAGATAGTGTCTTTGGAATCCAACACTTTATCACCCTCGCAACTCTCTTCACGGGCAGCTGTAATGACTTCTTTACCCTTGTCCAACTTTGCAAGTTGCCCTATTCTCTTACTCTTTCTAGTAGAATCCATTGATCTGTAACAACTTAGACTGATCAACATAAGTTTAGTTAGAAACATGCATAAACTCACAGCAAGATGATATATTTACACCAACAAATTCACAACAGTATGAAAAAAAATAAAAGATAAAAGCAGAAACTTGCAGCAACATCACAACATATCTGATTTGAATTAAAGTGAGGAATATAACATATTAATATTGTCCACAAATTCATCCTCATAGGTAAATTGTTTACACACTTATATTCAAAAGCAAAAATTCAGCAATTAAATATTGTCAATCCAACTTCCATCACAGTCTTCACGAATACATGGTGGTTCATTATCATCTTCTCCGTCAATATCCATTGATGGTAACCCCCTACTAAAACATTGATAGTGGATAGCAGTGTCCTCTAACTCTTCGCCCTTTAGGTATTCAAAGTAGTCTCTGTTTGGTGTTGCAAGTACAACACTCCATAAAGGATCTTCAGGATCTTCAATGTAAAATACTTGCTTTGCTTGGCTTGCCAGGATAAAAGCGTCAGATTTGAATCCAAGTCTATTGAGGTTTACCAATGTGAAACCAAGATCATCTACTTTAATGTCGTTATTATGCTCCACCCAATTACATTTAAACATTGGAAGTTGAAATTTATGGTAATCAACTACCCATATTTCTTCTATAACTCCATAAAAAACCATATCTGACACAATAGGATTTTTATCCTTTGCACTTGCAACTTGCATTGTCTTTGCAACTAAGCTGACTCCGGAGTTTTGAACAACTCGTATAGCATCACGCTCTTTTGTAGCATAAGTAACCCCATCAATCAAATAGCTAGAGTATTTTAGTACTTGCTTGTTAGGCCATGAGCTATCCACATCAATCTTTCTGAAACTTGATGAGTGGAATGGTCAACTACATCAACAACCTAAATTTTTATGCAATAAATTTTAATTATGCATAAATATGAAAATGAATGTATGCCAATATGTAATACTAAAGAAACTTACACGATCACGCAACCAAGTAATAAACGTTCGATTATGCTCATCTTGTAACCACTTCTTGGACTTAGCCTTACGAGGAAATCTTGCATTCAAATACGTCATGTGTTCCCTAATCAAATTATTTGGTATAAATAAACCAACAGAATGTAAGCAAACCACATTAAAATATTAATAAGTTAGATACATTACTCGATATAGAGATCAATCTCAACATCATTTGCCAATACATAACGATGTGCTTGCGTCAACTCATCGTGAGTAGTGGAGTAGACTACTGCACCTGATAAAGGCTTAGTAAGTTCTATTTGTCGATGACTTGATGGGATCCCAATTGTGTGCACACTAGACAGATAGTCCGAGCAAAATTCAACAACCTCTTGAGAATATAAGATTCACCATACACCCTTCAGGTCGATTGCGATTTCGCACATAACCTTTCAAAATCTTCATGTATCTTTCAAATGGATACATATACCTATACCAAACCGGTCCACACAGTTTCACCTCCCGCACAAGATGAACACTTAAATGAATCATTATATCAAAAATGAAGGGGAAATACTTTTCAAGTAAACACAATATTGTCACAATCTCTCTTTGCATATCATCCATCCTTGAAACATCTATCACTTTATTACATAACACATTGAAGAAGAAACACAAGCGAGTGATAGTGTCTCTAACATGTTTGGGCAAAACACCACGTATCGCCACAGAAGCAATTGTTGCATTAAAGCGTGGTAGTCGTGTGACTTAAGGCCAATAAGTTTTAAGTCCTTCAACGACACGAGGTTTTTAACATTAGATGAGTAACATGATGGAAGTTGTATTCCAAACAAAGAATTCAAAATCTTTCTTTTCTCATCCTTACTAAGTGTATAACAGTCTGCTGGCAAAAATGTTTTCTTCTCCCCCATCCTTGGTGCCAAATCTGTCCTCACATTCATTTCCAAAAGGTCTAATCTCGCTGCTACTCCATCCTTTGTTTTTCCTGGAATATCAAGTAACGTTCGATAAGACTTTCACAAATATTCTTTTCAATGTGCATCACATCAAGAACATGTCGAATGTATAGATGTTTCCAATCTGAAGTTCAAAGAAAATTGATTTTTTTTCAAGCATGATTTTACATCATCATTCGACTGAGACTTTCTACTCATTTTTCCCCAATGACAATTAATTCTTTCAACTCTTTCAAAAACTTCATCGCCACTTAATGGTTTTGGAGCAGGGTTAAATTCTTGGTTCCCATTAAATGCCTTCCGTTGCCTTCGATAAGGATGAGTTGCAGGTAGAAACCTTCTATGACCTGTATAAGACATTTTCCTACTATGCTTCAACCTTGTTGAATAGGTATCTTCACCACAAATAGGACATGCATGATATCCTTTCACAATGCATCGTGACATGTTCCCATATGCAGGAAAATCATTGATCGTCCATAATAAGATAGCCCTAAGCATAAAAGTTTCTTGGCGATATGCATCATATGCTTCGACACCTATATCCCATAAGCATTTTAAGTCATCAATTAGAGGTGCTAAGTAAACATCAATATCATTTCCCGGCTGTTTGGGACCAGAAATTAACAATGTGAGCATCATAAATTTTCTCTTCATACACAACCATGGAGGAAGATTATAAGTAATCATTAAAACTGGCCAACAACTATATGCAGAACTCATTAAACCATGAGGATTCATCCCATCAGCTGATATAGCCAATCTGAGATTTCTTGCCTCAATACCAAAATCTGGCCATTTGCGATCAACTATTTTCCAAGAAGGTGTATCAGCTGGATGGCGTAAATATCCATCACAAAGTCTTTTTTCGGCATGCCAAGTCAACTCCTTAGATATCTCTTTATTCCAAAACATTCTTTGAAATCTTGGAATAGGGGGGAAGTACCACAAAACCTTGGCAGGAATTCCTTCATTTATCATATTTTTTTTTCCCAACTTCCACCTTGACATCCCGCAAGTAGGGCAATTAGTTAAATCCTCATACTCCTTCCGGTATAAGATACAATCATTAGGACAAGCGTGAATTTTTACATAATCCATCCCTAATGCAGATAAGCTTTTCTTTGCATCATACAGAGATAAAGGCAATTTATTGTCATCTGGAAGTATTTCTCCTAACAAACTGAGTAGGTCAGTGAAACTTTTATCACTCCAACTATATTTGGCCTTCAAGTTGAATAATTTCACAATTGCAGATAACCTTGTAAATTTAGTGCATCCCGGATATAAAGGTGTCTCGGCATCTTCAAGAAGCTTATTGAATTGGGTTGGATTCTCAGCATAACTATCATATGCATCATGAACCATATTTATTGGTTCCTCACGAACATATTCATTTGGCCCTACTTGGTCACTTTCATTTTGTGAAATCCCTATCGTAGATCTTTCGCCGTGCCATATCCATGTATGATATGTCATATCTATACCGTTACAATACAGATGTGCCCTGATAGTTTGTATATTTTTCTTCTTTAGATTGCCACATTTTGCACATGGGCAAGATATTCCCATATTCGGATCATTAGTGTTTTCCATTGCAAATTGCAAGAAAGACTCAACTCCATTCTCATATTCACGTGATAGTCTATCCTTTGACATCCAATCTTTGTCCATTCTTTATAACTAATCAATCAACAATGAGCTAATACCTAAAAATATTAACACAAACAATAGTGTGAAACTATAACAAAATATTTAAACAATTAATCAAAATTGTATTTCTACCTGAAAATTTTTGACCATACAGGTTTCTCATCAAAATGCAATCCCAATAGCAATTTTCTCACTTGGGGAGATAACCTAGTTATCTATATTATCCATATGTACATGTTTGTTAGAGTCTACGTATAGGTAGTTAGGTACTTTTGCCTTGGTATAAATTGTAGAGTCATATAATATTGGAGCATTCACCAAAACATATTCTCTATTGAAACATGTTAACCTTTAGTTGAAAAATGAAACCATTCCAGGAAAATGCTTGAATTATAACTTATAATAAGCAACTTTGTTTCTTTAGCACTTGAGAATCTGCAACTTCCTCAAAGGGACATCAACATAAGCAACTCAATGCAATAGTGCATGATGTATTAAATCATACTTAAGCCATTAAGCTCTTAGAAGGCAAGTGACATAAATATAACAATAGTAGTTGATATAAATTCAACAAACTGAGTAGGCACAAGTCACTGCCCAGAATTAAGATGAGATAATGCAGAACACAAGTTTTAGATACAATAAAAATGAGAGATATTCTCTGCGCATTAAGGGTACACAATAAAAATAATAGTAGAATAACACTAGAGATTGATTAATTTCAAGCTGCACATTATACCTGACGACAAAGAAAGGCTGGAATGTGAATAATATCTGCAACTTGGCCAACAGCTTCACACTGAATTTGAGAAAAAAGGATAGCATGTTATATGCTTCATGCTATTTTTAAGGATTAATACCTACTGCCAAAGTCTATAGCTAAACGTTTAAAAATTCCAGATTAAATCATGAGAAAATACAATCAGGGGAGGGGGAAAATTGATGCAGTATGAATCCGGCAAAATGGCTAGTTCGGAAAATAATCAAAAATAAACAAAATCTTATTCTAGAGGGATGGAAGAAATTTTACCTTTCTTTCTTCCGTTCCTCCTACTCTCGAATCTGCTCTGCGAGGAAGGAACTAAGATCGAAGGGTTCAGAGGAGTTGAGGAGCCGTGAGAAGATTAGGAAGGGTAAGCTGACTTTGATTGAGGAGATGGGGAAATGCGAGATTAGGGATCTCGACTTGGAGGAGTTGGGCCGGCGTGAGGAGTTTTGCGTGAGGAGTTTGGGTCGAGATTAGGGTTCAGAGGAGATCACGCGGCAAGGAGAGGAGAAGGCGCTCGTGGAGAGGAGAAGGCGCTCGTGGAGAGGAGAAGGAGAGGAGAAGGCACTCGTGGAGACGCCATTACGAAGGGATGAGAGAGCGAAGTCGAGAACGAGCAGTGAAGGTAAGGAAGAGCAGAGAGAGGGAGGAACAGTGAGGGCAAGAGCAAAGATATCGAGGAGCCGGATCGAAGAACCGCGTGGCAGTGCTACGGCTCCGTCGGATAGTAGAAGAAATTGAGGGATCTCGGCTCCGTCGGCTCCGCCGTGAGAAGATTAGGAAGGGTAAGCTGACTTTGATTGAGGAGATGGGGAAATGCGAGATTAGGGATCTCGACTTGGAGGAGTTGGGCCGGCGTGAGGAGTTTTGCGTGAGGAGTTTGGGTCGAGATTAGGGTTCAGAGGAGATCACGCGGCAAGGAGAGGAGAAGGCGCTCGTGGAGAGGAGAAGGCGCGCGTGGAGAGGAGTGGAGAGGAGAAGGCGCTCGTGGAGAGGAGAAGGAGAGGAGAAGGCACTCGTGGAGAGGAGTGGTGAGGAGAAGGCGCGCGCGCGTTGAGGGTTTAGAGTTTAGCAAAGCGAGGGCTGCGAATTTATTTTAAGTGAGTTTAGGGGAAACATACACAACACTTTAAAAAACGTTTTTTAAAAAAATGTTGTCTTTGACCATAAACAACAACACTAAAGACAACACTTCATTAAAAACCGTTGTCTTTAGTAAAAAGTAAATACCATAGACAACGCTTTTCACTAAAAGCGTTGTAAAACAAAGAACGACAACGTTTTTATTAAAAAGCGTTGTCTATTGGGTGTTGTTGAATGCAAAAATTCTTGTAGTGTTAACTTAATCTGACTAACCAAGTGAAAGCTACTATCTTCTGATAGTTAGTTAGTACCTAATTGGTTAGACAGCTGGTTAGAGTTAAGTATCAAGTTCAGGGGGAGAATTAACTCAAAATTTTGTGTGTTTGAAAAATGCTTTTTAAAACCTAACCTATTTTTGAACATTGATTTACAAAAAGTTAAATTTAACTAAGTATTTGAAAAAATGTGAAACTTTAATCTCACCTAATTTTCAAACCTGATTTGAAAAGTTAACTATTTCCAAATTTAGCTTTTATCAAATTAGCCTTAAAAATTAATTTTTGACAAAAACTTTTTTCTTGAAAAATTACTTAATTTTTTTTTATTTGAAAAATCAAAGTTGAAAAAAAATTTACCTTTTTTAAAAGTAAATGTTACTTAAACATAAAAAGTAATTTTGAAAAACCTATTTTGAAAATTTCCACACGCTTGAGAGTTAAACTTGATTAACTTTAAATCTATACTTTTCAAAACTCAACCTGTCTCCCCGAAGTCAACTTGACTATTTTTTTGGTGTTAAAAATTGCACTCTTATCTTTCAAATTTTGAACCAAACTTAGATATCTTTCAAAATTTGATTACCTGTTACAGTAACTCTTCACTATGATTTTTTACCTTTGTTCATTTTTTTGATGAATGCCAAAGGGGGAGGAGGGTTAGGTGGTTAAGTTAGCTAAACCAATTTGAAAACACAAACTAACTTTAAAACCACACAAATGCATTGTTTCTTGCATATGCTTTCACTAACTTAACCAGGTTGTCATTCCATCAAAAAGGGGGAGATTGTTGGTGCGGCTAGCACTAAAGATTTAACCCAGGTTTTGATGAATGACAAATAGGTTAAGTTAGTCTTGTTGTTGTCTGACACTTTGATCGAGTGTGCAGGAGAAGTCCAGACAGGTCGACGGGCTGACCGGATGTCTGGCACGAAGTCCAGCTAGGTCAACGGGCTGACCGGATAGCTGGCGAGAAGTCCAAGCGAGTCGACGGGCTGACCGGACGCTTGGCGAGAAGTCCAGCTAGGTCGACGGGCTGACCAGATAGCTGGCGAGAAGTCCAAGCGGGTCGACGGGCTGACCGGACGTTTGGCGAGAAGTCCAGACGGGTCGACGGGCTGACCGGACGTCTGGCAGGTAAGTGAGGGGAGTGACTGTGAGGACGCGTTCCCGGGAAGGGGACATTAGGCGTCGATCCGGCTTAGATCCATTTCGGATATCTAAGTCGAGATCGTGACTAGATTCCGTTCTCGGAAAAACGGAATCTAAGTCATACTCTTTTTATCCATCTGTTGAAATTTAACTGTGCTAACAATTTGTTTTACAGGATGTATATTTGCCTCGGACTAACCTTGTTTTGCAGGAAAAAGGAGTCTTTCTGGAACAAGGTGGTCCGGGCGCCCGGAGGGGATCCAGGCGCCCGGAAGGCGAATTTTATCCAGACAAGTCGTCACCACGTGGAGCATCTTGGTTTGAGCCGTTACGTCACACTCCAGGCGCCCGGAAGGGATCCAGGCGTCCGGAACAGCATATAAAAGAAGCCCCAGGCAGGAGCTTCAGAATCAACTTTTACTGAGAACTCTTCTACTGCTGATCTTGCTGCTCGACGTTCAAGTGCGACGTCAACTACGCTCTGACAAAAGTGCTCTTCCGGTTTTTATTTAATTTCTCTTTGTCGGTATTGCTTTATTACTAGCATTTCCTGTACTTATTCTGTAATCATATTTCGACTTGTTAGTGATTGCCCAACGAAAGTGGTCAAGGACCACGGGCCTTCGAGTAGGAGTCGTCACAGGCTCCGAACGAAGTAAAAATATCTGTGTCTATTTTATTTTTCCGCTGCGATTATACTCGTCTTTTTCGAATCGATATTCACCCCCCCCCTCTATCGAATCTAACGGTCCTACAGGTATATTGTATGATTTTTTTTTTAAAAAAAAAATTAATCTCCCTAGTTAGAAGACATTATTATTTCAAATGTGTATGTCTTATACTATGATATTTCATATATAGTCATATTGCTAGGACATAAAACACATGGTGATCAGATTATTTTGAGGGTTGTTGGTAATTGGAAAGTATTTATATATTTAGTAATTATTCTGATACTTAATCTTCTTTTTATTTATCACATATCTCATACATGATATTTTTCTATGCAGATTTATCCCAGATAGCCATCACGTCGCATCCTACATATCTAAGAGGTTTAAAGAACGATTGTCCTCATTTGGTACTACATGGAGGCTTGTAAACCAGGACATGATGGACTTCTATTATGGTGAATTCTTAGTAAGTCTTTTGAATATAAAACATATTTTGTAATTTAAAATTAATATGATATTAATCTTTAAAATATATTATTGCAGAAGAGGTATGTTTGGGAGGAGAGTCATGAGGTGAAATTTAAAAAAAAATTGGAACAACTACTGTGCTAAATTGTATAGGGGCATGTTATACAAGTAGAGGAGGAGGGGCACTAGGCCATCTGAGTTCCCTGATGCAGTTTGGGAGGCTTGGAGAGCCATTTGGGGTACCCAGTATTGGTAGTCCAATTCAGCGATTGATCAAGGCAATCAAAATTCAGAGCCTGCTGGGTCGAGCATTGAATCTACAAAGTATACTGATAGATCTCATTCTATTATAGAGCATGCCTATGACTTGGTATATTTAAAATTAAGTTATATAAAAATTTCTTATATATATATTTTTATTACTTTTAATGTACTTGCATTCTCTATACGCAAGCTGGTCAATTACAAAGACCTGCTACTTGTTGGAAGGTATTTAACAAGACTCATAAGAAGAAGGATGAGTCATTTATCGATCAATGTTCCTCAGTAATTAACATAATAATATTAACTTTCGTGAATATATTTATAAACTTTATATGGAGGTTAATAAAATTATTATTTTAACATAGGAAATAATGCCCATTAGAGTTGCACAGATGTCTCTGCCTGGGGTAGTGGAAGAGGGATCACAACCTCTTTCCACCGTTGAGGTTAATGACATTTATTATGATGTCATTGGTGGAAGGAAAAAGACCTTCCTCTATGGGTTTGACTCTCATGCCAAAGTTGTCTTTGACTAGATAAGGGCTTTAGGGATCAAGAGGCATCCTAGTTCCTCCTCCTCACCTAGTGAGGTACAGGCATTGTGGGTGGAAAATTAGGAATTGCGAACTTGACTATCATCATTAGAGGAGATGATGGTTGAGAGGGACGCAGAGGCATAGGAGATGCGAGAGTGAGAGGCTCAAACTGAGGAGATGGTTCATCATATATAAGCATTTGTAGCAATGTTCACTCTCGATTCACAGATGTCACACCCGCATCATTTGGAGTCCCAGGAGACCGAGGATTCCAACGATTCCCTTAGTGAGTAGATCATTTTGAAGTATGGTATTCTTTATCTTAGTTTTTAATTTTTCTTTGTGTTTTAGTCAAAAAATATTATTATTATTATTTTTAAATTATATACATTTCTACTTATATTATAATTTTTCATGATCTTTTTCAGATGTTGCGTATTTCTATTACCATATCTAGATATCCAAAATCTAAAGTGAGGTATGTAGGTGCAGCGGAGGCCGGTAAGAGGGGGGGTGAATTGCTATAAACAAAAATAAAACTACCTTCCTCGTTCTTTCAACTCAATTAATGCAATAGTAAATAAAATAAAGTCATAAATAAAAACAGAAACCGAATTTAACCTGGTTACAACCAAGAGGGTTGTTAATCCAGGGCAGTAAGAAAGCGCACTAAAAAAATTCTCCTTTGCTGAAGGCGGAGAAGCCTTTTACACTCTAATGGCTCGGAACTACTGCTAGGAAATGCTTACAGAGTTGAATGTAGAAGTTGTTGTAAATTCCTAGCTCCAGGGGACTTTAAATAGCCTTTAGAAATCTGATCTCGAAGGTCCAAGGCGCCTCCAATAGGGGTCCAAGGTGCCTCCAAGGGTTCAACGGATAAAACTTTATCCGCTGCGCGAACGGTCTGTTTGACTAGGCTTAAGGCGCCTTCATCAGCCTTGAAGGCGCCTTCAAGCTGAAGGCACCTTCAAGGCAGCTTGAAGGCACCTTGAGCTGTTTTATCCAGCTCAGCTTCTTTTCTTTGGCTTTCTTCAGCTTCCAACGCTCCGTTCTTTTGGGTGATTTCGGCCAACCGAAATAGGGCTCACCCGAACCCAATTTCCGGCCTTCTCCTCGAGCAGCCTTCCGTCCCGGCTTAACGTCCCTCGAATGCCGCACACGCTCTTCACGCCCACCGGAGTACTCTTCCGCAGGTCTCTCGTCCTTCGGACGCACCGAGCCCGTCGGCTTCCTTCCCGTGTCGTCCTTCTCGCTAGCTGCGTCTTCCGCTCAACTTCCTGCGCTCCTAAGCTCCTGCACACTCAGACACAGGGATCAAACACAAAGCAGGACCTAACCAACTTGGTTGATCACATCAAAACTACCACGGGGTCTAACAATCTCCCCCTTTTTGATGTGCATCAACCCAAGTTTAAGTTAGGGTTAAAATAGACATAAATAGTAATTTTAAAGGAAATTACTAAACTAACATATTTAAGCATAAATTTGAAATAAATAAAATTGCAACACAGTTTAGAAAAAATATTAAAATTTTTTATTTTTTAATTTTTCGTACTCCCCCTAAACTTGTACCTTTCTCTCCCCCTTTGATCACAGCAAAAATGGGGTTCCAACAAGTGAAAATTAAGGTAGAAAAATTCTGAGCAAAAATGAATTTTTAGAAAAAAAAATTCTAAGTTAAATTGTATTTTTTTAAAAAAAATTCTAAGCAAAAATGAATTTTTAGAATTTTACAAAAAAAATTTCTAAGTTAAACTGAATTTTTCAAAAAAAATTTCTAAGTCAGAATTTTCAAGAAAAAGTTTCTAAGAAAAAAATGGTTGATAAACTTTCAAAGCATTATTTAATTCTTGTTTTTAATGCTTTTTCAGAAAGTTAATTAAACATTTTCTTTCAATATTTTAGCTTCTAGGTCGTGGCGAGGCACTAGGCCTTCTTGGTTATTGGAGCAACAACCACTTTCTTAGACAATGCTTCCATAAAGAATTTCAATGTTTAATTTTCTCACTGTAAGCTTTTAACTAAAAGAGAAATTTAAACTAGCAATGATTTTGGAACCCAATAAAGGTTCCTTCCTACAGGGTTGGTCAAAAACTTAGGGGGTACATGATTTTTGGGCACATTTCTAAGTTGACCCTGGTGTTTTCTAATGTACCAATTTAATTTTCCATAAGTTCTTAATTTTGATTTAGGAAATTTATTTAAGCATGCATCAAATTTCAATTTTTCAAATTCTAATTTTAATTTATCATTTTCTGATTTTATACTATCGTACATCTCAAGTGGACATGCTTTTGCTAATTTCATTTTCAATTCTTTATTTTCTTTTTCGAATTCAAATAAGTTAGAAAGCGATTTAATAAATCAAAAAGATTGAGATGGGGTTAGATTGCGTACCTTACTTACCTGATCTGGTGACGCTCCCCCTTCACTGCTGCTTTCTTCTTCTGATGTTCCTCCCCCTTCATCGATGCTCATCTCTGAGCTAGACGTTTCTTCTAGCTGATGGTTAGCTAGTAGAGCTAATCCTGAGAATTCTTCGACTTCTGACTCGGAGGATGAAGAGTCGTCCCATGTCGCCTTCAGGTTTTTGTGCTTGGGTCGAGCTGGCTTCTTGCTTCTTTCCTTATCTTTCTGTTTGCTCTTCAATTTTGGGCAATCATCCTTGATGTGCCCTTCTTTGTTGCAATTGTAGCACTGGATTGTCCTTCCTTTTTGATGACGTTTACTTGACTGCGATCTAAACTTGTTAAATTTAAAAAAATTATTAAAACGTCTTACCATTAACGCAGCTTCATTTTCGTCGATTGACGCTTCGGAGTCGGGATCGTCCTTTTCAGCTCGTAGGGCAACGTTGAGGTTCGACTTCTTTACTGGTTTTTCTGCAAGTCGAGACTCGTGAAGTTCGAAAGTTGAAAACAAGTTTTCTAAACTACTTACCTCAAAGTCCTTAGAGATGTAGTAAGCATCTACTAAGGACGTCCATTCTGAAGTCCTCGGGAAGTCATTGAGCGCGTATCGGATGGAATCCCGATTGGTTACTTCTTCTCCAAGGTTCGTTAGTTGCGTTATCAGCTCCTTGATTCTCTCTTGGAGTTGCGCTACCTTCTCGCCGTTGTTCATCCGGAGGTTTGTTAGTTGTGTCCAGAGGATGTCGCGTTGCGCCAGCTTCGCTTCAGAGGTACCTTCGTGAAGCTCCAGGAATTTCTCCCAGAGATCTTTCGCCGAGTCGTAGCTTCCGATCTGACTCACCTCCTGAGGTGGCAGAACGCTGAGAAGGTGGAATTCAGCTTTTCCGTTGGCGACGAAATCGGCTTGCTCCTTCTTGCTCCACGTGTTTTCTTCTTTGTCTTTAGGAGCTGCAAAACCATATTTCATAGTAATTAAAATATCAAAGTCTGTTTTAAAGAATACCTCTATTTTTCGCTTCCATGTAGCGAAATCTCCGTCGAACTTCGGGGGATGAATGTTCGCTCCGGCCATCATCTTGATCGTAGTGCTTCAGTTGGCGGTTAGTCCTTCTGAGGCGATCAGGCTCTGATACCAATTGTAGATGCAGCGGAGGCCGGCAAGAGGGGAGTGAATTGCTGTAAACAAAAATAAAACTATCCTCCTCGTTCTTTCAACTCAATTAATGCAATAGTAAATAAAATAAAGGCAAAAATAAAAACAGAAACCGAATTTAACCTGGTTACAACCAAGAGGGTTGTTAATACAGGACGGTAAGAAAGCGCACTAAGAAAATTCTCCTTTTTTCGAAGGCGGAGAAACCTTTTACACTCTAATGACTCAGAACTACTGCTAGGAAATGCTTACAGAGTTGAATGTAGAAGTTGTTGTAAATTCCTAGCTCCAGGGGCCTTTAAATAGCCTCTGAAAATCTGATCTCGAAGGTCCAAGGTGCCTCCAATAGGGGTCCAAGGCGCCTCCAAGGGTTCAACGGATAAAACTTTATCCGCTGCGCGAACGGTCTGTTTGACCAGGCTTAAGGCACCTCCATCAGCCTTGAAGGCGCCTTCAAGCTGAAGATGCCTTCAAGGCAGCTTGAAGGCGCCTTGAGCTGTTTTATCCAGCTCAGCTTCTTTTCTTTGGCTTTCTTCAGCTTCCGGCGCTCCGTTCTTTTGGGTGATTTCGGCCAACCGAAATAGGGCTCACCCGAACCCAATTTCCGGCCTTCTCCTCGAGCAGCCTTCCGTCACGGCTTAACATCTCTCGAACGCCGCGCACGCTCTTCACGCCCACCGGAGTACTCTTCCGCAGCTCTCTCGTCCTTCGGACGCACCAAGCCCGTCGGCTCCCTTCCCGTGCCGTCCTTCTCGCTAGCTGCGTCTTCCGCTCGACTTCCTGCGCTCCTAAACTCCTGCACACTCAGACACAGGGATCAAACACAAAGCAGGACCTAACCAACTTGGTTGATCACATCAAAACTACCACGGGGTCTAACAAGGTATGTTTTTTTTTGTTTTAAATTTTCATCAAGATGACTTGTATGGATGATATAAATTTTGTGCCCAAATTTTGAAAGTACTATGCAATAGATTCTATTAGGTTTATCTTTTTATATATTGATTGTATTGTTTAAGTTGATATGAATGTTTGTTAATGTGATTTTGTATTGTGAGCTTGTTGATATGGATTGTATTATGAGGTTGTTATGAAAATCATCATTTGTGATGATTTTATGTGATTACATTTGGATGTAAACAAGGAAAATGGACAAAAAATGGGGAGTTTTTTTAAATGAAAATTAGCAACAGACTTTAATATCTGTCACCAATTGACAAGTTCCATTTATCGAATTAGCGATGAATATTAACTTATCATTGGTAATTAGCGATGGATTATATATAAATTCATCGCTAATTTGTTTATGAAATTTAAATTCCGATCAAGATATTAGCGAAGGATAATTAGCGATGGATAATAATTTACTATCGTTAATTAGAGACAGATTTATTTAAATCCATCTCTAATTAGTTATGGAATATAGAGATGGAATATATTCCGTCACTATTTTGTGATGACAAATATAATTTGTCGCTAATCAACGGCGACGTTATATATTCCGCCACCAAAAGTGTCAACGCAAAAAATCTAAACAACGAAATATATTTTGTCGTTGATCCATTGCTAATTGCATATAGTGACATATTAGCGACGGAATAAGTTCATCACTAAATACTGATTTTTTTTTTAGTGAGACTTAAATGATTAAAGGAACATTTATGTATTTTTATTCTTTATAGATAATCTAACTTTTTTTAACCAATCTAGAAAAAGTTTGATTGTTGTTGTTGTATAGATAATACAACTATTTTACAAATGTCAAAGAAGTAATTCACTATTACTCCACTTGTGATGTGTCTTGCAAAATCAACTTGTGTTAACCATGCAATATGGCTAAGAAGCTTGTTTCAAACAAGTTGATGCTTGTTTTCGTTCAATTTGGGACATGCCAAGAACAAGAATGTGGAGCTAGCACATCTGAAGATTCATTATCAAGCCGTTGCAATCTTCACCAAACCGCCTCTTGGAATGGATTCTCTTCTAAATTTCAAAATTCAATTTGGCATGAAAGATGAAAACAACTAAGTTAACTATGAAGTAGACATGAATCGGGTATCTCCAATTGCCTACAAGCAATTCCTTGTAAAGCTTACAATAGTAAATAAAAGATAGAGTATCAATCAGATCTCTTCTAGATTTACATACAAGATCTAGTAGAAACAATATCAACGATCAGATCTCTCATGGAGCATGGAAATCAAACGAGACTTGACTTCTTCTCGAGCATCCTTGTCGAAAGCATCTGGGCCAAAATGCGCATCGAACATAGCTTTGCACAAGAGCTTGCTTGGGATTTTCCCCACTTCTTTTCCATTAACTAATTAAAGATATAAGTATGATAATAACACAAGAAATACTTGTAATTTCCATGGTAATTCATCTAAATAACAAAAGCAACATACTGAATATCTTAGATGCGGTAGATTGGCGTACTTGCTCCTATTGGGCAAATAAACTATAGCTAATTAATTGTTTAATAATGACTTTAAGAGGTGTTTAAAGGAATGAAAGTAATTAAGAAAGAGAAGAAAATTTTCTTAAATATGTGGGTTACTAAGGGTTTCCACAATGGTGAGTTTTAAGGAATATTATAACTACTTCTATATGTTAAAATCATTGTTGGGGGGTGCGTGGCATTGAACGCGTTCAATGCCTTTCTGCCTTTCTTTATAAATAAAAAAATAATTCACCTTGTATTACAAAATTTTAAAATTAAAAATTAAAATTTTAAATTTTAAAAACTTAAAAATTTAAAATCAACAAATGAAATTGCATGGTCCTATGGATCCATACTTTTTAAAATGTATTTATTTAATATAATATAATTTTAAAATTATTGAGTGAACTGTGAGACTTATAAATAATAAGTGTTAATGTTAAAAGGAACGTAATAAAAGAGATATGTTGTTATAATAAATATGTGATAGTGGATCTTATATTTTTTATGAGGCGATGTATGTTATAATGGGAATAAGTTGTGGATGCACAAATCTCAATTATTTCGTAAAACCGTGGCAGAGGAATGCAGGCAAAAGAATTTCCATAGTTTATTAGGATGATTTATCAGCCAATGAAAGGAAAGAATCAGTGACAATTGAATTGAAAATAACTTACATCGTACTTGAAGAACATGACCATGGTCCCTTGATACTTCCAGAAAAGATTCCTTTGTGATCTTATAGTCGTCTCTAAGCAAAGAAGTAAACCTGTGAAAGTGACGAGGGACGATTAATTGAATCGTTCTTTCAGGTTCTCAAAGAGAATGTTTATGTTCAGTTGGAGATGATCGAGCTCATACCTTTGTAGCAACTCTTTGGAGTCGGATCCACTAATCTTCCGGAGGCTTTCCCCCACGTATTTCTGAAATTCATTACGTAGAGATCTCATGCTCAGATTATTACGAGCTTTCTTAAATATAATCGTGATGCGTAGATCCTGATCGAGTATATCGGCAATGAAATCTTTATTTACTTTCAGTTCAGAAGCTGAAAAGGAACCGTATTTCTTGCTCAATCGTTTAACATCGAAACCGTCAGCATAAACACCTGCAAGGATTGCAGGATCATGGAACGATGAATAACTCTGCTCTGATTAATTGTTTGTTTGAAGAATAGTAAAGTAGGCATACCAAAGACGTATCTTATGGATCCGAAGTTAAAATACGGTCTCCAGAGCCGCGTTCCGACACTCAAGAGCCGCTTCTCGCCCTCGATAACCATCGGAAACTCGACATTGCTCTTCGGATCAACATACATCGCCGGCCGCTGGGGGCCTCCGTCGAGGGAGACGGAGGCAGCCCAGAGATGGGAAGCGTCGTCGTCGTTGCAAGGCTTGCGGAGGGCGGCCGCGCTTTGCTTGAGGGAGGCGGAGAGGGTTAGGCCTGCTCCGGCTGCGACGGCCGCTGCAGCTGTGATGGTCACCGCGACGCGGCGGAAGGAAAGTCCATCAGGCGGCGGCTTCTCCGGCGGAGGAAATGGGAAGGGGAAACGGAGAGAGCCCATAGCCGGCGGCCGTAGGAGCAAGGAAGCCCAATAAACGTGTGGAAGTCGGAGTGGAATACGGGAAAGTTAAAGCTGGGAATACGTGCATTGGAAGAAATATAAGATCCATGGATGAAGTTTGCATATTGGTATCATTGTTTATTAGAAGAAAAACAAAATTGAAAGGGCGTTCTCATATACAACTGCATAGTAATACTATTTTAAGTAAGTTAAAATAATTTATACAATTATATAACTATATTACATATAATTTGTCTTAGAGTAAATCATATCTTTGTACAATTAACGTGGTCTTCTTTCTTCTCCTAAAACTAAAAAGCACATGAAAAAGTTGTTCACATGTATTCCGATCAAAATGAAGAAGCCACGGGTTAATAAACTCACTGACGGGCGTGTGCTCTGGAGACACTAGATGAAGAAGATGAAGAAATCCAAGATGCACTCAAAAAGGTTAGACCGGTCGAGAGATGAATTCTAGGGCCACTTCGTCACTCAAGTTAGGATTTTCTTAAGGAGGTATATTGAAGGACGAAGATAGTGCAAAAGGGTAGAACCTGGTAGAGTTGAAGAGAATTCAGAATCCCTTGTCATTACCATTATGAGTGTCTATATAATTGTCATGAGAGCATCTCTACGTAGACCAAAATATCATCATAATAAGAGCAAGTGAGGGGATCAGATCCGATAGTCGTTGGTTGCCTCCCCATTCATCCAGCGCCACATGCCAGTAAGGGGAGCATCTAGGGGACCAGATCATAAAATCTCGTAACTACTTCTCCATTCTTAGGATACCATGCGTCTTGAAATATTCACAGTCCTTATCAGCGAGCCCGTGTAGGGCATAGGCCTATTTTGAGGGTGAAAAAAGGTGGCGTCGATGTGGAGTGACCTTGAGACCGATACTGAGAGATGGTGTTGGCAACTGGATTGAGACAGAGATGATGTTGATGATTAAAACTAAGATTGAGAGATGGTGTTGGCGACTGGGGAAAAGACAGAGATGATGTCGCCAATTAAAGCTGAGATTGAGAGATAATGTTGGGACTCAGGGCTAAGTCAAGGTAGATGTCAGGATTGGAAGTTGAGACTGAGAAATGATGCCTGGGACTAGGACCAAGATAAAGATGATGTCGGGGATTGAAGTCGAAACTGAGAGATGGTGTTGGGACCTAAGACTAAGTCAGGATAGATGTCGACATTTGGGTTGGTATGATAGGGCCTAAGTCTTACTTGGGTTATATCCGGTCTTCTTTGGGTCATACCTAACACTCCTTGATTTGACTGACAACTTAGCATGACTATCAACCTATGAGACATGTGGGGGATGAAGAAAATCGTCGTATCACAAGTCTCCCTTTCAAATTTGAGGTGTTCGTATTTGACAAAGGCAGTTGGCTGAGGCTTATTCGTCGAGAAGAGAAAACCTCACATTCATAGATGTGATACATGTGATCGTGTATCACGCTAATGATTGGCACCCTATACTATTGCATTAATGGGTGATGTGTGATATCCACCTAGAGCCGTGGGAGCGCATTACAATTTTAAATGCAATGGAGTGCGACAATGTTACTACTGATGCAACCTTAGATTCGATAGTGGGGGTGCGTTGGCGCCTATTTAATCTTTTTATCCTATGACAACGTTTAAACTGTCTCTAAGATTGATGTGCCGCCTCATAACCTAGCACTATTGTGCCTTAATGGTGAAGATAGGGTTACAATCATGACCATTTAGCTAAGTGATCCAACGATTGGGAAGAAATCTCGACATTCAACCGTTAGGTAAATTGACATGACAGCTCAGCTGTCAAGGTATATTAGGTTACTCCAAATCTACACAATGTTTATTCGCTTCCTTTTGCCTTCATGTCTTTATCTTCGCCTCCCGTAACATTGTAAGTTTGTGGCTCTTTCATCATCTTCTTTTTGACCTTTTCCATCTTCTCTCCTTCTTTCTTGAGCCATGACCACCGATGACCTCTTAGATAAGTGGTATGAGTCCCATCGAACTATATATACTAAGGGTGTAGATCAACAACTCTGACATACCTTCAATATCCCTTCTAACCATGAAATTAGCATTTTAATGCCAGATTAACAACCACACAAGACACATCCAGGATATATTATGTGCTTTTTCAGCAAATGGCCTTAGGTTTCACTTCCATCCCTTTTTTCAAGACTTGGCCCACTATTTTGAACTTCCTTTGTCACAATTAATCCCCAACTCTTATCATTTAATCTGCATTACAATCATCATTTTTTGACTATATCAAATTCCCCTTAACCCTACCATCTTCCACTACCTTTTTACCTCAGACAAATAGAGTCTGGGGATCTTTTACTTTGCAACTAGGATAGGGTGCAACTTCTTGGGCGAGTATCCCTCTCAAAAAGTTATTTTATCTTTATCAAGTCACCTCAGCCATATATGTTGACAACGCCCTGGCTAGATAATCTACTAGATCTGCCACTGTTGGACGACTACAAGTCAGAACCAGTGTATTTGGATATGATAAAGATTGTATCTGAGCTAAAGTTCAATGACAACCGTTTAGCAGAGAACGAAGCCCTACTTCACCTGGCTGGACTAAGCCCAAATGTAATGGTGCTGGATGATTGCTTAAGTAAGGTTCTTTTTTTAGTTAACTTTCCCTTGTAACTGACTAACTTTTCTTATTTTTATAGGTTAAATCATGTATAACACATCAATAAGCAAGAAATTAAATTGGGATTTGAATTCTACGAATAACATATGGGCCCCATCAGATGTGACTGAAGGATCATCTAAACTGTCAATACCTCATTCTCCCCTTGGGGATGAGTCTATAGCTACAACAACTTTGGGTGGGATTGCTGAGATCTCGATAACTATAACTGAGACTGAGGTTTCTGTCACCATAATTCTAGTTCTTGCTATAATTGAGATGTGGGCTCCAATTATCAATCTGATAGAGCCTCCCGAGACAACTGGACCTGAAACAGAGGTTTGGGCGAAGACTCAATCTAGGCAGGCTCATGCTATTCCATTCCTTATTTCAGCAGAGAAATGACAGAAAGTTATTATATTTGGGAGGTGTTCTAAAGACAATTACCTTTAATATTGTATTATTTATTTGATAAATAAAATTTGTCATTTGAGTGTGCATCTTATATGCATGTGATTCGATCTTAAATTCA
The DNA here is from genome assembly GCF_018446385.1 of Zingiber officinale. Lineage (NCBI taxonomy): Eukaryota > Viridiplantae > Streptophyta > Magnoliopsida > Zingiberales > Zingiberaceae > Zingiber > Zingiber officinale. Next base: position 106,257,963 of record NC_055986.1, read on the forward strand.
ATTAATGAACTCTACAATATAATGCATAGCATGAGAGAAATTATGTTGAATCATAATTAGTGAATATCTTATCATGTATAATTATTTACGTATTGAAACTTTCCTAGTCGATGAATTGATGAGATTGGATATCTTTAATTCTGTGAGACTAGCATATGTTATATTCCTTGATTTATCCAAGCATCTAATCTTCACTGGCTAGAAACATTGGGATATTGAAAGTTATGGATAACTAGTTCATTAGAAGTGATCTGCTATGAGACTTCATATAATTCTTTATATGTCCATGAAGATCTCATTGCAAATCAAGTGTAAATTTCCATAAACTTAAGGTATTCAAGTCATCTTGGTCATGAAGGTTTATACTTTGACATCTTAGTAGGGTGTCTTCTAGGAGGTGTATATATAGGATGATTGGATATAAATCGATATATCCGAATATATTTGAATAGCTTACAGAGGATTCACCACTCTTTTTTAAAAGGAGACGTATACTTTATGACCTATTGTCAAAATTATTATTCATGAGTCTTTGGCCAAAGGATACACTTCAAGAAGATGGTCTTCTTGGACATATATTTTTGAGTAATTTGAATTCATAGAATAAAGAACTATAACTTAGGATAAGTGTGATGTAGTCAACCTAATAGGGATTGACACATAGACCATGTCCTAAACTAAGTAGATATAAGATGAGTACAAAAAACAGAGACACTGGAAAACTATAACTGCTGAAGGGTTCAAAAGATATTTTGAAATCAATTGTGATTTTTTGGTTAATTGGTGGTCATGATGTATTACTAAGTGTCCCTCATGATCAATTCATAATTAATGATTAATTATGGATGACCAACATAATCGGGAACCTATTGGGTCACACACACTACGAGTACATGTTAAAGATCTAAGAGTAAGATAAAAAATAAGATTCTCAAAGAGAGAAAGAGATTAAGTTTGGTTGGATCAAACAAAAGACAAGTATGGAAAGTATTTGTCAAGATGGAAGTGCTAATGGGCCATACCTATTGTAGGAAAGTTGGGCCTACTCATGAGACATGAGTTTGGTTTTGGTTCACACCTCTTGTAGGTGAATTATGCCAACACATATGATGTGAGTTTATGCTTAGGCTTGGACTTGGATTTTGACTTTCTCCTCAAGTCTTAATGAAAGGGTATATAAATACCTCTCCATAGAACAAGAGATAACTAATCCATTCTAGGGTTTTCCTCCTCTTGTGCTTGTGCCGCCACCCACCTCAAGGAGTCGCAACCCACCTTCAAGAACCGCCGCCCAACAGCAACTCCAGCCTATTACTTGGCAGACAGTCCCTTGTGCAGCTGACTTACTTGCTTAGCCGACCCTTCCTTCTTCCACTGTTCAAATTTTTGGTCAGATTTTCTAGTGTTACCATCGACTACAAGTTTGTGTCTCCGGCTTCCTCTTCTCTTCTCTTGTGTCATCGCCTCAATTTGTCTAGTACCAAACGGAGAGACAATTTGTGGCTTATAAAATTGTCTTGAAGACTACTTGGCATGGATACCGATAGAGTCAAATCTTGTAAGGTTTGCTAATTGATGCATTTTCTTCTAAGCATCATAAGAAAGGTATAACATTGAAATGACTCTTTTGATCTATGTCTTCACATATATGATCTTGTCAATTTGAAATACATGTAATAAATTTTAGAAACTCATTTTCTCTTTCGTTGTGTGTTTTATCATAAAACAAACACTCTACATCTTGAAAACCCCCAACAAAATCAATGAGGCCAATCCTCTAAGAAGTGGAGACTAGCTCAGTCTTTTGGAGAAACTATCTCGGCACCAACACCGATAAGAGGCTATCCTCCTGAAACAACTACCCAGGAAAGGACTGGTGTTAGAATGTATACTAAAAGCCTAGCTTTTTATATAAACATTTATTTTGAAATGAGAATCACATTGGTCAAATGTTTGTATTTAGTTAAATGCAATTGTCCATTTAATTTATATTGTAGATAACATAGTGTGTGGTGTCACACAAAAGATCATATTATCAGTTCCTTATAGATTATAAATAGAAGCTCACAACCAAGATGGATTGAGACAAACCATTGGAATGATTGTAGTGTAATTTGGTACTAATTTATCTTGACTATAAAATTACACTAGTACAATATATGTGTATAGAGCAGGACCATTTGAGGTTGCTCCTTTTATACTGACTGCATAAAATAACAGAACCTTTGTTATTATAGATGTGCGTACTCTTAATCCCGATATAATAACAAAAACATGTACTTAGTATTTATTTCTTTAATTTATCAAAGGTGAGATTTATTCGTTAAATCAATAGGCCCGATAAGTTGAGCAGTAATATTATTTATATAATGTGTTGTTAATTATAAAAGGAATCTGTGTCCTATTTATTAGGATGATGATGCCCCCTTGAGGAGCTCATAGGGATTGCCATATAAACTCTGCAGGTGGACTTAGTTCCGACATGACAATGAAGTTGAGTGGTACTACTCTTGGAGCTAGATGTTAATTAAGTGAGTTATCAGTAACTCATTTAATTAATGGGCATTCAATATCTAAAACATAGGGAGATTAACGCACTCATGATAAGAAGGAGCCCACAATATAATATGAGATTGATGCGGTAGTTCAATAATAACTCTTTAGTGGTATGAATTATTATTGATGAACTTGAATTGGATGTTCGGGTCGAACATAGGAAGCTTAAGCTCATCAGGAGGCCAAAACCAATTCCTCCTCTAGGCCCTTGTTGTAGCCTCTTTGTCTAAAGCCTCGCATCCACCCAAGTCATCCTTATGGCCGTCCACATCCTTGCTTGGTGCCCAAGCAAGGGGTCGGCCACCCCTTGCTTGGTGCCCAAGCAAGGGGCCGGCCAAGATGGGTTTAAAAGTGGGTTTTTAATTTTTAAATCTTTCTTTTTGTAGCCATCTACAATGTTTTAAAAGAGAGATTTTAAATTTTAAAAACTTTCCTTTTTTGAAGTCATCCACATGGTTTTAAAAGAGAGTTCTAAATTTAAAAAAATCTTTCCTTTTGTAGTCATCTACAATTCTACAATGTGCAATAGATTAACTCTGTGGTTGCAGACATCCTGATTCCAACTATTATAGCCCTATTGTGTTTGTGTGTAATTTATGTTGGAATGTATACTAAAAGTCTAGCTTTTGTATAAACATTTATTTAGAAATAAAAGAATCACATTGGTCAATATCTATATTTATTTGTAGTTGTTTAATTAATTTATATTGTAGATAACATGGTGTGTGGTGTCACACACAGAAGATCGTGTTATCAGTTCTTTATAAATTATAAACAGTAGCTCATGACTGAAATGAAAAGGAACAAACCATTGGAATAGTCGTAGTGTAATTAAGTATTATTTTATCTTGACTGATAAATTACACTAGTAACCTCTGAGTGTATTGAGCAGGACCATTTAAGGTAAATTCTTTTTATACTGATTTAATAAAAGAACAAGACCTTAGTTATTATGGAAGTGTGTGCTCTTAATCCTAATATAATAACAAGCACATATATTTAGTATTTATTTCTTTGACTTATCAAAGGGTGAGATTTAGCTCGATAAATCAATAGGCCCGATAAGTTGGGAATTGATATTACTTATAGTGTGTGTTGTTGATTATAGAAGGAAACTGTGTCCTAGTAATCTTGGTTGATAATGTCCCCAAGAGGAACTCATAAGGATTATCATGTTAAATCCTGTAGGTGGACTTAGTCCGACATGACGATAAGGTTGAGTGGTACTACTCTTGGACTAAGACATTAATTAAAATGAGTTGTCAGTAACTCATGTTAATTAGTGGGCATCTGACATCTTAAACACAGGGAGACTAACACACTCATAATTAGAATGAGCTCAAAATATAATTTGAGATTGGCGCGGTAGTTCAATAATAATTCTTTAGTGAAATGAATTATTATTGATGAAATTAAGTTGGGTGTTCGGGGCGAACACGGGAAGCTTAATTTCATCGGAAGACCAAAACCAATTCCTCCTCTCGGTCCTTATCATAGTCTCTTATTTATAAAGTATTAAACCCACCCTTACCCACCTTCTTACCCATCCTAATGGGGCCAGCCAAGCAAGCTTGGAACCCAAGCTTGGGTCGGGTAAAGAAAAAAGGATGAGCCAAATAGAGGGGGTCGGCCAATGCTTGGAGCCCAAGCATGGTGTGGCCGGCCCTAAGCAAAATAAAAGGATTTTTATTTTAAAATTTTTCTTATGTGTATTTCATGGTTTTAAAAGAAAGTTTAAAATTTAAATCTTTCCTTTTATAGCTTTCTACAAAAGATTAAGAAGAGATTCGATATCTTTCCTTATTTGTAGATTGATAGGAAGATTTTAATTTTGATAAAACTTTCTTTTTTTGTAACCATGTTCATGATTTAAAAAGAGAGTTTTAAAATTAAATATTTTTTTTATAAGTTTCTACAAAAGATTAAGAAAATATTAGATATCTTTAGATTGTAAGCAGATTTTAATTTTAAAGATAACTTTCCTTTTTGGAAATCATCCACATGTTTTAATAGAGAAATTTTAATTTATATAATTCCTTTTATAACCAACCATGAAGTGAAAAATTGTTAGAGAAATTTTTATTTAAAATTTCTGGAAACAAATTAGGAAGTTTTAATTCTTGTGATTAAAATTTTCCTTGTTTGGAGTTTTAGAGTGGTCGGCCATATAGTTTAAGAAAAGGAATTTGATTTTAAATCAAATTAAATTTTCCTTTTCATGGCAAAGTAATAAGGAAGTTTTTATTTAAATTTTCCTTATTTGTCAAGACCAAGGATTATAAAAGAGGGGGTAGGGGTGCCTTTATGACTAATAACTCTATTCTATTCTTCTCTTCTCCTCTCTTCCTTGGTGTGGCCAGATTTCTTTTCTCCTCTTCCCCTATTCTTCCTCTTAAGTGGCCGGTGACATCATCCTCTTGAAGAAAGCTTGGTAGCCGGATTTTGCTTGGATAAGAAGGAGAGATAGGTGGCTTTGTTTCTAGCATCCCTTGGAGCTTGGTGGTGGTGGCCGAACCTCACATCTCTTGGAGTTTTTGTGGTGGCCGAAACTAGCTTGGAGAAGAAGGAGATTGGGTGGTTCTCGTCTCGGTAGATCGTCGTCCACACGATGTCCGAGATAAGAAGAGGAATACGGTAGAAGATCAAGAGGTTATTGCATACAAAGAAAGGTATAACTAGTAATTATTTTCCGCATCATGCTAGTTTTTTTTCTTTGTATGAATTCCAAACACAAGAGGCATATAATTCTAGGTTTCGAATTTGTGATTCGATTTCGTGTATTTTTTTTTTTGTTTTTTGAATTTGTGATTCGATTGTTCTTTTTGGTTATACCTAATGTTATTTTAGGAAATTAAATATTAAATTTCCATAAAAGATTTTGTCGAGGCAGTGGTGGATGATTCCATACCCAAGAAGGCCTAGTGCCTCGCCATGTTTGACTTGGGAGCCGATTTTAGAAATAAATATTTAATCAACTTTGTAACATAGGTCAGACTTGGATCAATAATGTTAAGTTCCGCTTGCGATCTAAGTCTAAACCATTAAGAACAGATAAGTTAAATTTGGAATCAATAATATTAAGTTTCGTTTGCGATTCCTAATTTAATTTCTAAAGAACACAATAGGTTGTTTAGGAAAGGTTCGACACTTGTACAAAATTTTTATACAGTGGAACCGGTACGATCTTCCTAGGACCAACCAACAATTTGGACCCTCGGGCATGTCGAGGGAATTTTATGTATGTGCATGATTGTAATTATTAATTACATCAGGAGTTGTATTAGTTTTAGGATTTTACATTCTGTTCGATCTAGATTACATGTATATTCCCTTGTGGAATATAGGATCGATAAATGTAAAATTTTATTTTTATCGTGGATCGTATCCTTACGAGGCATGGTGCTAAATGAGGACCAGAGGTGCAGCGGAAAAGGAAGCAAGATAGACGCAATGACATGACCCGTTGGCGCCGGCAGCTAGGGTTGGAGGCACAAGGAGGACAACTATGGATAAGGCCATAATTGTTGGAAAATTATTTTTCATATTTATTACCTTTTATGCTGTTTATATGTGTTGTGTGTGTGTGTATATTAAAATTCCTAGTTTTAAATAACTAAGTGGGAGAGGAATTATTTAAATTTCACGGTCTCCATTACTAGTTTGTAAGTGATGCATTCAAACTTGCGCGTTGGCTTTGATTGCCTTCCTCCACATCGGATGAGTTTGTTTGCAGATCACTAGATCAAACTCCCTTTATGGATGATTATAGGAAATTATTTAGGTTTGTGTGATCTTCTCCATCTGAAAGGGCACAATTCTATTTAATGGACTAAGTATCAAGTAATGGTATACACTTAGGTGCATTTAATAGTATCCTCCCCATCGGAGTAACTGCTATTATTTGTGTGACCGAAAAAAAATCAACTATTAATTTCATTTGTCATAAAGTTAGGTTGACAAGATAATAAAATTAATGGGTAAAACCCCCTCTTACAAATATTTGAATTTGTATATGTCCACACTATCGTGGCATACAAAATTCACAGTGTTTTAAGGTGTTGGTGAATTTAAATGATATTGTTTAAGGAATCAATATTATTTTAAATTCTAAAGTTTTGACCAAATATTTTGTGATTCTTAGGATTTCAAATGGCTTTCAATCCTCTTGCTGTTATATTGAAAGAAAACAAACTTACTGGTCCCAATTACATTGATTGGAAATGAAACTTGGACATTGTCTTAACTGCTGAAGGTTACAAGTTCATACTTTTTGAGATCTATCCAAGCCTGCCTAATAGCGATTCTAGTGAAGAGGAGATTAAGTATCATAAGAAATGGGTCATGGCAGATGAGATGGCGAGGTGTTACATTTTGGCTTCTATGTCAAATGTGCTGCAACATCAACATCAGGCCATGCCTACCACTTATAACATGATGCGCAATCTCAATGAACTCTTCGAACACCAGAATCGGGCTGCTAGGAAAGAGGCTATGAGAAACTTGATGACGACCACCATGACTGAGGGGACACCCGTAAGGGATCATATCCTCAAAATGATGGCTCTTTTAATGAGATGGAAGTCCTTAGAGCAGAAATCGATGGGGAAACCTAGGTCGATATCATTCTCCAAATGCTCCCTAAAAGTTTTGAGCAGTTCCGCCTGAACTACAACATGAACAAAAGGGTTTATTCGTTGGCGAAACTTTTGACAAAACTTCAAGCAATAGAAGGGTTATTTTGTCAAAGTTCTCAAATTCACATTGCTGAAAATGTTTTTGCTTCTAAGCCGAAAGGCAGAAAGAAGAAAAAGAAACAAGTTGGTTCAGTAAAGAAAGTGAATCGATCTCTAGGGACTGAGCCGCATGCAAGTGTGAAGAAGCTGAAGGGCAAGTGCGTCACATGCAAGTAGTCTGGACATTGGAAAGTGGACTGTCCTCTTAGAAAGGAGATTAATAAAAGTATATCTTATTGTCTAGTGGTTGAAACATGTTTAGTGGTGTTATCTACCGGTACCTGGTGTGTAGATACGGGAGCCACTGATCATGTCTGCAATTCATTGTAGGTGTAACGACCCGGCCCTTTGGCCTCTTGGGCGGCCCTTGCGGCGGCCCACTGGCGGCCCCTTATGTCGTCGGCCCATTTGGCGACCTCTAATGTCGTTGACCGACGACCCTTGGCCGTGACGTTACTCACTAGGACTTTCCACCCCTGGTAGTGGATTTTTTGCCTTCCCCAGGATTCGAACTCTAGACCTCCAGGCTAAGTACTAGAGTTTATGAATCCTGGTAGCCAAGTGAGCGCCTCTCACTTGGATACCAGGATTCATAAACTCTAGTACTTAGCCTGGAGGTCTAGAGTTCTAAAGGGCACGGCCAAGGGTCGTCGGTCGACGACATTAGAGGTCGCCAAATGGGCTGACGACATAAGGGGCCGCCAGTGGGCCGCCGCATGGGTTGCCCAAGAGGCCAAAGGGCCGGGTCGTTACAATAAAAAGTGGCCTCTTGGGCGGCCCTTGCGGTGGCCTCTTGGGCGGCCCTTGCGGTGGCTCACTGGCGGCCCCTTATGTCGTCGGCCCATTTGGCGACCTCTAATGTCGTCGACCGATGACCCTTGGCCGTGCCGTTACTCACTAGGACTTTCCACCCCTGACAGTGGATTTTTGCCTTCCCCAGGATTCGAACTCTAGACCTCCGAGCTAAGTACTAGATTTTATGAACCCTGATGAGCTACCAGGGTTAAGAAAAGTAAATTAAAAATATAAAAGAATATATAAATAAATACTTCCGCTGCTTTAGAAATAGATTAATATGCATGTATGTTCCCGTAATCCCGTCATACCAGAAGGGCGGGCGTTACAAGTTGGTATCAGAGCCAGGTTAACCTTCCCACTACACACACGTCAAGCCTCCATCCTGCCGCTCTAAGTAAGAATCTCTGTACTTACTCTATTTTTTTATGCATGATAAGAAATGCTTTTAGTATGCATGAACATAAGTATAACTGATATGAATTGCCTTTATGTATGATAAGCGATGTTTTAATATGTACGGATATAAGTAGGGATGACCATGGACTTATGCTAGCCTTATTGTCATTTACAAGGATAGATATGGCTAGAAGACACGGTAACAGGACCGATGAGACAGTGACTCCACCAGATCTGACACATGTAGTCACAGACCTCCAGCGTCAGATCACGGAACAACAACAAGTAATCACTGCTTTGATGAATCAGCAAGGAAACCCTGTCACCCCACTAGCAAATCAGAATACATTGCCCGTCATGCCTACAGCTGCACCAATACCACCGGTAGCCCCTGCCCAAGTGGTCCGACAGGAGACTTACTTAATACAGTGGCTAAGGCTGAAGCCGGAGAACTTCTCGGGTACTTGTGAGCCATGGGACGCCCAAGCCTGGTTCAAGACAGTGGAAAGTATAGTGGAACTGCTGGACTGGCTCGTACCAGAAAAGATCAAGTGTGTGTCATTTTGCTTTTCTGGGGACGCAAGAATGTGGTGGGAAAGGGTTAAGATCAAGAGACAAGTTAATTAGATGAACTGGGCGGACTTCGAAGCAGAGTTCTTTGAGGAGTTTTTCCATATGCGGGTAACAAACTGGCATTACGACGAGTTCACCGAGTTCCAGCAAGGTGACTTATCAGTTAACGAAGCAGTGAAGCGCTTCAACCGTCTCGCACGCCTCTGCCCAGAGTTGGTCACCACGGAAAGAGAAAGGGTCAGACTGATGCTGAAGATGCTCCGACCCGAGATAGGTTTGAATGTGGCCGGCGGAATTAATAGACCGCAGACTACAGAAGAGCTGGTCAGCAGTGCCCTGATCACCGAACACTATCAGAAGGCGATGAACGAGAGTAAGAATCAAGCACAGATAGAAGGACAGAAACCTCAAGGTACCAGAGCAAGCTGGAAAGGAAACCCTAATGGAAAAAGAAGACAATGGAACAACACTAAAGGAGGTCCAGCGAATAAGCAACCTAAGTACCCTCAGTGTACCACTTGTGGGAAGCAGCATTCTGGGGTATGCCACAAGGGTACGAAAAAGTGTTACAATTGCGGACGGGAAGGACATATGGCCAGAGACTGCCCTATCCAGTTCCAAGCACCATCCCAGCAGTATAACCAGAACAGGAGTGCCCCCTCACAGCTACACCAGATGCAAGCTGCCATAGAAGGGACTCCGATTAGCCAAGGGAGATTGGAAGCCCCGCCAGTTACGACGAATGCCAGGGTTTTCTCTCTCACCAAAGAGGATGTGGCGAGTGCTTCTACAGTTGTCACAGGTCAGCTACCTATTTTTAGTTAGAATGCTACTGTGTTATTTGATACTGGGGCGACACACTCGTTTATCTCTACACCCTTCATGAAGAAGTTAGAGATGCCACCACAAGCCTTAAATGACAAATTCTTAATGACCCTGCCTTCGGGAGAAGTAATGCCATCTACTCATATATTGCGAGCCGCACCCATCAGAATCGCAGGCAGAGAACTCTACTGTGATCTGATAGTGCTTGACATGCAGGATTATGATAGTATATTGGGCATGGATTTCCTGAGCAAGTACGGTGCTTCGATCGAGTGCCGTAAAAGAAAAGTAGTCTTCCAACCTGAAGCTGAACCGATGTTCGAATTTGTTGGAGAACCAAGGAAAGAAACTGAGAGATTCTTATCAGCCATAAAGGCACAAAAGATGTTAGATAAGGGATGTACTAGGTTTCTAGCACACGTGGTCGATACAAGTCAAACCGAGGACCAGAAGCTAGAAGATGTCAGGGTGGTATGCAACTATCCGGAGGTGTTTCCTGATGAGCTACCAGGGTTAGCCCCCGATAGAGAAATAAAATTCGAGATCGAATTGATTCCTGGTACTAAACCAATCTCTAAAGCACCTTATCGTATGGCACCGGCTGAGTTGAAGGAACTTCAGGGACAGCTACTAGAGTTACTCGACAAGGGACTTATTCGCCCTAGTCACTCTCCATGGGGAGCTCCAGTACTGTTTGTGAAAAAGAAGGATGGGTCTATGCGAATGTGTATAGACTACCGAATGCTGAATAATGTGACAATCAAGAACAGGTACCATCTTCCACGGATCGATGACTTGTTCGACCAGTTAAAGGGTACGACCATCTTCTCTAAGATTGACCTAAGGTCCGGCTATCATCAAGTGAAAGTGAAACAGGATGATATACCGAAGACGACATTTCGAACAAGATACGGACACTATGAGTTCATAGTTATGCCCTTCGAAGTGACAAATGCTCCTGCTGTATTTATGGATCTGATGAATCAGGTGTTTACGGCATATCTCGATAAATTTGTGATCGTCTTCATTGACGATATTCTCATCTATTCAAGAACCCAAGAAGAGCATGCTGAGCACCTGAATACCGTACTACAGATTCTTCAAGAGAAACAACTATATGCAAAGTTCTCCAAATGCGAGTTCTGGCTCGATCGAGTATCATTCTTGGGTCATATTATCTCCAAGGACGGAGTAATGGTAGATCCGAACAAGATCGAACCTATAAGTAACTGGAACAGGCCAAAGAATGCCAGTGAAATTAGAAGTTTTCTCGGGCTAGCAGGCTACTACAGGAAGTTTGTAGAGGACTTCTCTAAAATTGCATCCCCTATGACAGCTCTCACCAAGAAGAACAAAAAATATGAATGGACGGATGATTGCGAGAAGAGTTTCACAGAATTGAAAAGGAGACTGACCAGTGCTCCGATCCTTACTCTTCCGGAAAGTAACAAAGGCTTCGATATGTACAGCGATGCTTCCATATTAGGACTTGGAGCTATACTCATGCAAGACGGTAAGGTCATTGCCTACACCTCTAGACAACTCAAAGAGCATGAAAGGAATTACCCCACTCATGACCTAGAACTAGCAACCGTGGTCTTTGCTCTCAAAACATGGAGACATTATTTATATGGAGCCCAGTGTAAGATTTATACCGACCACCAGAGTCTGAAATATTTCTTCACACAGAAAGACCTGAATATGAGACAACACAGATGGCTTGAGCTAGTCAAGGACTATGACTGTGAGATCTTTTATCATCCAGGAAAAGCGAACAAAGTAGCCGATGCACTCAGCAGGAAGACTTGTGCCACCTGATGTCGCTATTCTAAGTTCGAGGATGAACTTTCTATGAGGTATGGAGTACTGTAACACCCGCGAAATTTTTTTTAGCTATACATATGGGTATTCTCTTCTAGAATAAAAGGAAAAGGGAAATAGAACAAAAAAAAAAATGAAAAGAGAGAGAAGTTAAGACTTGAACCTTGAACCCCTCACAATAGATAAAGCTAAATTGGTGTATGATAACCAATAGAGTCATGAATGATATATGATTAGCAAGGAATAGAAATTGTAGTTAAAAGTAAGAGTATGATTAAGTAAGGAAGCAAGAAAATGTCAAGTAGCTTTCCTCCTCTTTCTCTTGGTTAAGAGAAGAAGCAAAAGACAAAGACAAGTTTTTTTTCTTCTTTCTTCTTTCTATTTTCGTGAGAATGAATGAGGGTGAGGGAATAGAGGAATCGAGGGAATGAATTGGGACATTTTTCCTTTTCTCCTCATTGAGAATAAATAGGAATGAGAGAAGAGAAGGGAAAGAAAGGTTGACTACTTCTTCCTCCTTCTTCTTCCTCCTCCTTCTTTCTCCTTTTTCCTCCTCCACCGAGACCTAAAACTCTCCCCTCTCCCATTTCCAAATCCAAGCTAAGGTTTTCTCCCTAAGAAAACTAATTCACAAGAAGGAGTCCTCAAGATCTACTCCTTACAAGCAAGAGAAGCAAAAGGGAAAACTAGAAGGAGAAGCTTCCTTCTTCCTCTTCACAAGGGTACCCTCTTTTAAGAAAAACCAAGCAAGAGGATGTAAGTATCCCCTCACCTGTGGTACAAGTAGTTCATGTGTTTTTCCATGAGTATAGATTGCTTAAAAATCTAGGGTTGCTTCTTGAAACTTTCGGCCACCAAAGTATAAAAAAAAACTTAAGGAAAGCTTAAGACCTAAACTAAACATGCTCACTATGTTTCTTATGATATGTACCCTATGATAGGAGATTAGTTTAGTGTTCTTATGCTTGTACGTTGCTTAGAACCTAGATTCATGTTCTTTAAACTTTCGGCCAAGGCATGAAAAGGAGACCTAGGAAAGCTTAAGACCTAACTAAACATGCTCACGATGTCCCTTATGATATGTAACTTAGGATATGAGTTCTATTTAGAATTCTAATGTTTTTTTTTCTTTATGTTGCTTGTAACCTAGATCTATGCCTAGTAGGTTTCGGCCATGATAGAAATGAAGGCCTAGGAGAGTTTAAAATTTAATCTATCATGCTCATGACTTTCTTTATGATATGGTATGAAGATTTCTTAGTGTTTTCATACTTGTATGTTACTTGGAACCTAAATCCATGCCACTTTAGGGTTTTAGGGTTTCGGCCATAATAGAAATGAAGGCCTAGGAGAGTGTAAAATTTAATCTATCATGCTCATGACTTTCCTTATGATATGGTATGAAGATTTCTTAGTGTTTTCATGCTTGCATGTTGCTTGGAACCTAGATGCATCCCACTTTAGGGTTTCAGCCATGATGAGATTAAGGGTCTAAGAAAGCTTAAAAATCAATCTAACATGCTCATGATTTTCCTTATGATATGATATGAAGTTAGTTTGATATTCTTATGCTTGTATGTTGCTTAGACTTAGTTTCATGCTCCTTAAACATTCGGCCATAACATTATTAAAATACCTAGGAAGCATAGAACCTAAACCAAACATGCTCATAATGTTCCTTATGATATATGATATGAAATTGGTTTAGGGTTCACATGTTTTTTATGTTGTTTGTAACCAAGATTCATGCTTGGCAAGTTTCGGCCATAACAAGATTAAAAGACCTAGGAAGCATAGAACCTAAACCAAACATGCTCATAATGTTCCTTATGATATATGATATGAAATTGGTTTAGGGTTCACATGTTTTTATGTTGTTTGTAACCTAGATTCATGTTTGGCAAGTTTCGGCCATAACAAGATTAAAAGACCTAGGAAGCTTAGAACCTAAACTAAACATGTTCATGATGTTCTTTATGATAAGTGTTATGAAGTTGGTTTAGGGTTCATATGCTTTCATGTTACTTGTAACCTAGATTCATGCTTGGCAAATTTCGGCCATAACAAGATTAAAGGACCTAGGAAGCTTAGAACCTAAACTAACCATGCTCATGATGTTCTTTATGATAAGTGTTATGAAGTTGGTTTAGGGTTCATATGCTTTCATGTTACTTGTAACCTAGATTCATGCTTGGCAAGTTTCGGCCATAACAAGATTAAAGGACCTAGGAAGCTTAGAACCTAAACTAAACATGCTCATGATGTTCTTTATCATAAGTGTTATGAAGTTGGTTTAGGGTTCAAATGCTTTTATGTTACTTGTAACCTAGGACAATACCTTGCATGTTTCAACCACTCCATGGAATTAGGGTTAGAGACCCAATTATGATTTACTATGTGTCTCACATGCTATGATATGAATTAGGAGATGCTAGTTAATGTTTTCTATGCATGATTATGTTTCCCTATGATATGTCATATGCTCATTTATATATGCTTATGAATCATGCATGATAATGACTCTTATGATGGGCTATATGCTCAAATATGCATGCTTTATGATATGACAAGTAAAGGCCTAAGAGATGCTTCCCTATTAGTTGGGACTAAGAGCACTCTTTATGATATGACAAGTAAAGGCCTAAGAGTTGCTTCCCTATTAGTTGGGACTAAGAGCACTCTTCATGATATGATAAGTAAATATGACATGCTACTTTACTTTTTATGTAGCTTGTACCGGACCTTAGTGTCCAAGGGATGAGCTCCTTAGTTCACCCCTAGGTCGACGGACGTAGTATGGACCTAGTTCCCTAGTAGGTTCGGGACTAGCTACCCCGTCCTAGGGATTGCACGCATTTATGTTATGTGGTACATAGCCGGACCCTCATGTTGAGATTATATTTAAGTATTATATGATATTTTTTTTAAAAGACATCTTGCACATGACATGACGCATGTTTTTGAAAGACATCTTGCATATACTTTTATGATATGATAGGTTATGATATGATATGATATGATATGACATGATGCTCTTTTATGATATGACATGATGCTCTTTTATGATATGATATAATATGACATGATGCTCTTCCATGATATAATAGGTATGACATGATGCTTTTATATAGAATGATATGATATGATATGTTATGATGCTCTTTTACATGATATGATGTTTTAGATGATTATGTCTTCATGCTATATGCTTAGGTGATTATGCTATGATACATGGTTTTTGTGAGTAGGAAATGATCTTACTAAGCCTTTGTGCTTATAGTTTACTTTTCTTGTACCGCAGATAAAGGTAAAGGATGGATAAACTAAGGGAGCAGCAGGAGGGGCAAGAGATGTGTGTGGTGGTTGCTCGGCTAAGGAAAAAGACCTTCTTATGTTAATTTATGCTTGATATGAACTATGCCTACCTTATGTTAATGTTTTGCATGATTACATAATACCTATTCATGCTTATGTTGGAAATTGATATCATGACTTTTTAAATTTAAAATTATGCTTAACATGCTCATATGATTATAAATGTTTAGATAATTAATTATTGGTGTTTAAAAAAAAAGTAAATTAAAAATATAAATAAATATATAAATAAATACTTCCGCTGCTTTAGAAATAGATTAATATGCATGTATGTTCCCGTAACCCCGTCATATCTAAAGGGCGGGTGTTACAGCAGGGGTTCCAGGAAACTCGACGACTACATGAAGGGGAGATTACCGTCTACATGGGCAATGCTACAAAAGTGACGGATGTTGCAGTGGGAGATATTTATTTATCTTTTGATAGAAATAAAACATTGATTTTGAGAAATTATCTTTACGTACCATGTCTTAGAAAGAACTATATTTCAGTTTCTAAACTATTTATAGATGGATATTCTATTTCTTTTGATGACAAAGTAGTTGTCAAAAAAATAGGGTAGTTATCTGTTCTGGTACGTTGGTTGGCAATTTGTATACTCTAAATCCAATAACTCCCACGATATAACAAATGGAAATTAATAACACATCTTCTAATTCTAATAAGAGAAAGCAACATTCGGAAATAAACCAAACATATCTTTGGCATCTAAGGCTTGGTCATATTAACTTGAGTAGGATTCAAAGGCTAATAGCTGATGGACCTTTGGGTTCATTAGTGGTGGAAAATTTTCCAACCTGCGAATCTTGCTTGGAAGGAAAAATGACCAAGAGACCTTTTAAGACCAAGGGTATAGAGCCAAAGATATGTTGGAATTTGTTCATTCTGATTTGTGTGGACCTATGACTATCCAGACAAGAGGTGGTTTCGAATATTTTCTCTCTTTTATAGACGACTATTCGAGATATGGGTACATTTACTTAATGCGCCGCAAGTCTGAGTGCTTTGATAAGTTTAAAAAATACAAGGCAGATGTGGAGAAACGTCATGGTAAAGGTATCAAGATACTATGGTCTGATCGTGGTGGCGAGTATCTTTTAGGAGAGTTTAGAAGTTACTTATTAGAGGTCGGGATTCAATCCCAACTGTCTACACCTGGTACACTCCAACAGAGTGGTGTGGTAGAACGAAGGAATAGGACTCTTATAGAAATGGTTAGATCAATGATGAGTTATTTAGAATTACCAAATTCATTTTGGGGATATTCTTTGGAAATGACAGTGTACATTCTGAACTTGGTACATTCTAAGTCAGTAACCTCTACTCCCATAGAATTGTGGAATGAGCGAAAGCCTAGTCTGAAACATATTCGGATTTGAGGTAGTCCAGCACATGTGCTGAAGGGAGACGCTGATAAGTTGGAATCACATATAGAAGTTCGCTTGTTTGTGGGTTATCCTAAAGGAACGAAAGGTGGTTTATTTTATAGTCCTAAAGATCAGAAGGTCATTGTTAGCACTAATGCCTGATTTTTAGAAGAGGACTATGTAATGAACCACAAGCCCATGAGTAAAATTATCTCGAGGAAATAAGAGAAGACACGTCTACTTTAGTACCAACGGTACAAGATGAGATACCACAAGAAACTACAACACGTGTCACAAATGATACACAATTATAAGTAGTGCCTCGTCGTAGTGAGAGGGTTGTTAGGCAACCTGATAGATTCATGTTTTTGGGAGAACCTTCGGACTTGATCCCCGGTGAACATGACCAGATCCCTGGACATATATTGAAGCACTCCAAGATAAAGATGCAGCATCTTCGTAAAGTGCAATGAACTCTGAAATAGAATCTATGTAAGCTCAATCGGTCTATCTATGGACTGAAGCAAGCTTCAAGATCTTGGAACATCCGGTTTAATGAAGTGATCCAGTCTTATGGATTTATTCAGTGTCCAGATGAGTATTGTGTATACAAGAAGAGAGACAGAAATGTGATGATATTTCTTGTACTATACGTAGATGACATTTTGCTCATTGGCAGTAATGTCAAAGTGTTGTCAGACATAAGGGTATGATTGCCTAAGAAGTTTGATATGAAGGATTTGGGAGAATGTGGATATATTCTTGGGATCAAAGTAATAAGGGATCGCAAGAAAAGAATGTTGTGCTTATCCCAAGCTTCATACATCGATACTATTCTAGCTCGTTTTAGCATGCAAAACTCCAAGAAAGGTTTTCTATCTTTTTGGCATGGAGTATCTTTATCTAAAGAGATGTCTCCTAAAACATCAAAGGAAATAGAGGACATGAAGGCATTTCCTTATGCTTCGGCTGTAGGAAGCCTAATGTTCCCAAGCAGGGGCCGACCAAGATAAGTCTTGGATGGACCATGTGGTGGCCGGCCCTAGCTTGGAGCCCAAGCTTAGGTGGCCGGCCACATAAAAAATAAAAGCAGTTTATTTTAAAATATTTCCTTATGTGGAAACCATGGGTTTAAAAGAGAGTTTAAAATTTAAATATTTCCTTTTATAACTTTCTACAAAAGATTAAAAGAAAGGTTTGATATCTTTCCTTATTTGTAGTTAAAAAGAAGATTTTAATTTTTGATAAAACTTTCCTTTTTGTAACCATCCTCATGGTTTTAAAAGAAAGTTTTAAAATTTAAATCTTTCCTTTTATAACTTTCTACAAAA
Organism: Zingiber officinale; assembly: GCF_018446385.1. Classification (NCBI taxonomy): domain Eukaryota; kingdom Viridiplantae; phylum Streptophyta; class Magnoliopsida; order Zingiberales; family Zingiberaceae; genus Zingiber; species Zingiber officinale. The sequence continues at coordinate 106,275,738 of NC_055986.1, forward strand.
GATTAAGGGAAATATTTGATATATTTCCTTATTTGTAGTTAAAAGGAAGATTTTAATTTTGGAGAAAACTTTCCTTTTGTAATCATCCACATGTTTTAATAGAGAGATTTTAATTTATAAAAGTTTCCTTTTTTAACCAACCATGAAGGGAATTTTTTAAAAGAGAAATTTTTATTTTAAAAATTTTCGGAAACAAATTAGAAAGTTTTAATTTTGTGTTTAAAAGTTTCCTTGTTTGGAGGATTTGATATGGCAGGCCATTGAAAGAATTATAAGGAAGGTTTTATTAACTTTTCCTTCTTAGCTATCGGCAAGGAAAATAAGGAAGTTTTAATTATGTTTAAAACTTTCCTTATTTGCTAAGACCAAGGAATATAAAAGAGAGGGTAGAGGTGCCTCACCTCACAACAACACATCTATTATTCCTCTCTTTTCTTCCTTGGTGGTGGCCGGCCCTCATCCCTCTTCTTCTTCCTATTCTTCTTCCTTGGTGGCTGGCGGCATCTCATCTCAAGGAGTTCAAGGTGGCCGGATCTTGTTAGAGGAAGAAGGAGAGATAGGAGGCATTGTTTCTTAGCATCCCTTGGAGCTTGGTTGGTGGCTGAAAGTTCTTCATCTCTTGAGGATTGTTGGTGACCGAAACTTGCTTGGAGAAGAAGGAAGCTTGGGTGGATTCTCGTCTCGGTAGATCATCGCCCACACGATGTCCGAGATAAGAAGAGGAATACGGTAAAAGATCGTGAGGTTTATTAGCTACAAAGAAAGGTATAACTAGTTGACTTGTTCTGCATCATACTAGTTTTCTTTGTACGGATTTGAAATACCAAACACAAGAGGCTAACGATTATTGGTTTCGAATTATGATTCGAGTTTGTGTTTCTTTTGTTTTTTCGATCTTGTAATTTGATTGTTCTTAATGGTTAAACCTAAGGTTACTATAAGGAAATTAAATATTGAATTTCGTTGAAAGGCTTTGTCTAGGAAGTGGTGGATGTTCCCATACCCAAGAAAGCCTAGTGACTCGCCATGTTTAACCTGGAAGCTGATCTCCAAAATTAATATTTAATTGAATTTGTAACATGGGTGGATCTGGATTAATAATGTTAAGCATCGTTTGCGATCCAAGTCTTAACCAGTAAGAACAGATAAATTGAATTTGGAATCAATAATGTTAAGTTCTATTTGCGATTCCAAATTTAATTTCTAAAGAACACAATAGGTTGTTAGGAATGGTTCAGGACTTGTACAAAATTTTTGTACAGGGGAATCGGTATAATATTCCGAGTAGCAACCAACATGTAGATACTAGCTCCAACCATTTCTTATTTGTTTCAATCGATGGTTAGTCCTTCTGAGGCAACCTGGCTCTGATACCACTTGTATGGCCGGGTAGGCCGGCTGGAAAGGGTTAAGTTGCCTGAAACACTATATCAAAACACCTTTCTCCTCTTTCAACTTAGATTAGTAGCAATAGCATAAAAATAAACAATATGAAACTAAAAGAAAGAGACTCAGAATTTGTAACGACCACCCTTCTTACTACTACTACTCTCTAAGGATGACCGTTACTTAACTACTAACTCTACTTAACTGGTATGATTAAAAATCACATGAAAACCCTACCGAAAAATTTCGACAGAGTCTCCCCTATACCGGTGACCTTAAACTGACATACATAACATAATATACACAGCCACAGGCGGCTGGAACACATATCAAACACACAAAAGGAATAACATCACCACGCTGTTTAATGAAATCAAATCATGCAAGTAATGAATAGCGGAAACAAAATAAACATACAATTAACTAACAGCGGAAGACTAAATGACTCATCTAATACATTCTTAATAAATGGCAATCTTAATAAATTCTTAAACTAAGTCCCAAGGCTTCCATAGTCCTGGCATCACACACCATCCGCGCCACCTTGTCGCATTCCTTTCTATATCTTTTCCTTTCCTGTATCTGCAGTAAGAGGAAGTGTAGTCTATAAGCAAAATTTGCTTAGTAAGCGCTATCTAACTCACAAAACCACGAATGTGCATGTATACGAAAAGAACTAAAAACTATATGCTCTAAAAAGAAATAAAGCATAAACATAACTGCTCATGTCAAACTAATAGCAAAGAAAAGCTAAGAAATCTACTCATGTAATTCTACTCACTAATCATGCTACTCATCTAATAGGTAAACATGAAACTACTCATCCACTAGATAAACATGGTAGAATAAAGAACTAAACTTACTGAATTCTAAACACCTTCTGAATCTTATTCCACTTATTTAAAGACTTATTCTTTAATACTTTATACTTATGTAAAACTCGTTTTACTTGTTCAAAAACTTATACTTATAATACTTCAAAATAATAATCAACTTCTCTTGGGCCCGGCAACTGTGCTTTTACTTTTGTAACAACCCGACCCATTTGGCGGCCCATTTGGCGACCCTATGGTCGTCGACCGTCGACCGTCGGCCGAGCCGTTACTACTAGGTTATCTAAACCTAGGGACGACTATGGGAGCCCAGCCCAAGGACAGAGAGTCCAACACAGTGCCACTGATAAAAGTAAAATACTTGTTATCTTTTAATACTTCTATATAATGCCTCGGTATTTTCTTTAGCACCTTGTGTGCCAAAATCCCTAAAGTCTTGACTTTGGGATCTACTTAAGGCCTTGTCCTTTTTATTTCTTTTCTTTATCTTTCTTATATTTTTCTTAAACTCTTAAAAAGAATATAGGCATGCTACAACAGAATTAAATCAAAGGACAGAAAATCTGACTTCTATAAGCATGCTATATCAGAGACAAATCAAAAGAAAGCATATCTAACTTCTTTAAACATGCTACAACAGGTTCAAATAACAACATGAAGTTAGAACTAAACTTGGGTATAAACAGTTAGAGCTTAAGGTAAATCATGTATAGGAATATGATGGACTTAAAGCTATGCATACTAGAAGCGATAAATTCATATTAAAATGAAACCTAGGTCATGCTTAAATAATTCAAAAATCTGTATTGCTTCTACAGGTTGTTCATGTTATCCCAATAGCAAATAAATCTAGAAATCTGCTCGTGCACATTTAATAGCAAGGAAACTAGAAATAAAATGCTACACATAGCTATTCAACACTAAAAATCTGTTAAAGCTTGATACCCATGTAAAGCTTATACTTTTATAGAGTGATAGAGATCTTTACACATGTTACAACTAATCAAAGATTTACTACTGAAAACATAGGAAAAACATGACTGTTCTTCATGTACTGAAACTATGTAAAGCTTATCAACCCACGGCAGAACCTGAAATCTGCAGCAATCCTAAATCATCTAACCGTAACTAATCAGAATCCAACCTAAATATGGTTTCTGCAACAGAATCTGAAACCTAAAACCTGAAGCCTAAATCTGCAACCTAAATATGGTTTCGGCAGAACCTAAAATCTGCATCAAACAATCAAGCCACACCTACAGAATCCAGGAAATGGGAGGAACAAAAGCAACTTCGAAAACTAAAGAAAGGTTACTAAATCCTCATCAACTAAATTCTGCATGGCATATTCCAGAAGCAAGAAAGAAAACTAAATCCCTTGCACCCACAATTCTATACAACATGTTCCGTAGGCAAGGAAGGAACAATCAAAACTAGAAAACTAAATCCCTAGCATGTTAACTTTGTACATAATTCTTAGGCATGCTTCCGCAGAAATAAAAGGAAACATCAAATAGGCAAATCTGTGCAGCACGATCCAAAAACAGAGAAAGCAAGGGAACTCATGCAAAACTTCGGGAACAAGGAGAGAATCAAGGATTAAACCTCGGAGCTATCCTACTGCAGGTGAGTAGCAACTTACCTCTTCTTAAACCTACAACCGGAACAACTTCTAGGGCTTGCGGAAATTGCAAGCTTCGACTCCTCCGTGCTTACGGTTCCTCCTCGACGCAAGGATCACGACGGTGAAGAACCTCCCCGAGTTAGCCACCCGCTGGCCGCCGGAATCGTGCCCTAGCCGCGGCTTGTTTCCGCCCGAGCTGCCTTTGTCGCGCGAGAGAGGAAGGGATCGGGGAAAATTAGGTTTCGGAAAGCCCTAAATTCCTTTTTATAACTCTGGTATTTCTGTTAACTTAAGACTATTTCGCTGCTAACTCTTTTGCAAAATATCCGCGGAGCAGTTGGTTGGCTGGGTTTTGACCGAGCCAAAAGCCCCGGGTTCAATTCTCGGCTGTTACCCCTTTTCCTTCCTTTTATTTCTTTGTTACTAATTCCTATTACTCAAATAAATCTCTTCCTTTATTTGTTCAAATATCACTTGCTAGCCCAGTTGGTTAGTCGGGTTTTGCTCGGGTTCAAGGTCTCGGGTTCGAATCTCCCTATTTTTTTTTCCAACTTCTTCCTTTTGGTAAAAATACCAAACGAACTCCAAAAATTACATAAAAATACTCTATAAATTCCTAAAAATCTCTAGAATTTTTCTAAAGTATTCTTAAATATTTTTAAGAACTTTTAGAACTCCTAATGAGGAAAATTGGGTCGTTACAGAATTTACTTGGTTACAATCGGAATGATTGTTAATCCAAGGCAGATGAAAGCTTACAAAGAATCTCCTTTGGTGAAGGCGCGGAAGCCTCTTACACTCACTTATAGCTCAGACTATTGCTAGAAAATAAATACTCAAGTTGTTACTTCTTTCTTGGGTCGAGGGGTCTTTTTATAGCCCCGGGAAAAACTTATCCACAGGCTAAAGGTGCCTTCCATAGGGCTGGAAGGCTCCTCCAGCGAGGCCAAAGGATAAAACTTTATCCTTTCTACAAAGGACAAAATTATCTAGTCGAAGGCGCCTTCTATAGCTGGTTGAAGGCGCCTTCTATGGCTGGTTGAAGGCGCCTTCTATGGCTGGTTGAAGGCGCCTTCATCCATTGAAAGCGCCTTCTGCCTGAAGGTCACGGAGGCACCTTCAACTCTTGTTGAAGGCGCCTCTAGCAACTCCATAGCTCCACTTTAGCTCTTCCGTTGCTCCAATCACCTGGGTGATTTCGGTCAACTGAAATAAGGCTCACCTGAACCTAATTTTCAACCTTCTCCTCAAGCAAGCTTTCGCTCTGGCTTCCCGTCTCTTGAACATCGTGCACGCCCTTCTCATCCATCGGTGTACTCTTCTGCAGCATCTCGTCCATCAGATGTACCGAGCCCGTCGGCTCTCTCCCGTGTTGTCCTTCTCGCTAGCCACGTCTTCCGCTCGACTTCCTGTACTCCTAAGCTCTTGCACACTTAGACACATAGATCAAAACATAACAGGGTCTAACCTAACATGATTGATCACACCAAAAGTAAGCATGGGGCCCCAACAGTGGAACCTTCTCCCTTATTTGTAAACCACTGACGACTGAACAAGGAGCTCCCAATAGACTTCCTAAGTAGATTTGAATGAACTTAAAATCTTATATTTGTACTTTCTTATCATTTTATCACTATTGTACACTACTTGTTATATGTCAAATATTAATGAAAATTTACAATTACCTATCCTTCATTATGTATCTTCCCATGTCTTCGAAACTACCCAAGTATCCATATAAATTAACTTCTCCAATATATTTGCTGCATATATCTTGTAGAAAAACCCCATAAAGAAATTATAATCAAAAGAAGTAGACCTTATAGTTATTTCCTGAGTGATATATAATGCTGAATGAATTCTTCCTGGTGACCTTTGGGTTTCTATGATGGGCTGAACGCACCCTGCTTGTATAAAGGATCCTCGACCTGTCTAATAAGTCGGTCGAGCATATATTCCTGGACAAAATAATTATACATGATGAATCGATCAGCCTTATACCACTGAACGAAGTGAGATAAATATAATACTCACAATCCATATCCTTTGATTAACTTGTTGAGGGTTTAAAGTCTCCAATTCCCCTTAAGGGAGCATACCCGATCACCTCGTAAGGTCCCTGATCGACTGACTGAAGGTTTAAAGTCTCTGATTTCCCTAAAGGAAGCCTGTCCGGTCACCCCTTAAGGTCCCCGATCGACTAACTGAAGGTTTAAAGTCTTCAGTTCCCCTTAAGGGAGCCTGTCCAGTCACTTCTTAAGATCCCCGATCGACTAACTGAAGGTTTAAAGTCTCCAGTTTCTCTTAAGGCAGCATGTCTGATCACCCCTTAAGGTCCCCGATCGACTGTATGAAGGTTTAAAGTCTCTGATTTCCCTTAAGCGAGCCTGTCCGATCACCCCTTAAGGTCCCTGATCTATTGACTGAAGGTTTTAAGTCTCTGGTTCCCCTTAAGAGAGCTTGTCCGATCACCCCTTAAGGTCCCCGATCGACTAAATGAAGGTTTAAAGTCTCCAATTCCTCTTAAGGGAGATGTCTGGTCATCCCTTAAGGTCCCCCATTGACTGCATGAAGGTTTAAAGTCTCCAGTTCCCCTTAAGGGAGTCTTTCTAGACACCCCTTAAGGTCCCTGAACGACTGCATGAAGGTTTAAAGTCTCCGGTTCCCCTTAAGGGAGCCTATCTGGTCACCCCTTAAGGACCCCGATCGACTGCATAAAGGTTTAAAGTCTTCGGTTCCCCTTAAGGGAGCCTATCCGATCATCCCTTAAGATCCCCGATCGACTGCATGAAGGTTTAAAGTCTCTGATTCCCCTTAAGGGAGCATATTTGGTCACCCCTTAAGGCCCCCGATCGACTGCATGATGATTTAAAATCTCCTATTCCCCTTAAGGGAGCCTGCCCGATCACCCCTTAAGGTCCCTGATCGACTACATGAAGGGAAACCAATATATTTATTCAAGAAAATGTGTATATTTCCTCATAATAGCATTCGTGCTTTCTATTAATTACACCAGAGAACTGAACACCATGTATAAATGGATCATAAGCATTCTTGTTATGTTCAATAAGGTAGTAAATGGTTAGCACTCAAGGTTGTTCAAGATTTCTTCCATCTACATCTTGGAGATAATATGAGCACGAAGCAAGTTTTTATATCACTTTGTAGGGTCCTCCCTATTGCAGCTCTAATTTGTTAACATCCCCAACGGGTTTGATGCGCTTCCAAACTAAATCACCTACTTGAAAGAGCCTGGGAATAATCCTTTTATTATAATTTTGCCATATTCTCTGTGGTAAGATATAAGCTGAGTTGTTGCCTTGTCCCGCACTTCCTCTACCAGATCGAGCTCCATAAGGTGTGGTTCTGAATTATCTTCATCTTACTAATGCCTTCGATCGGATTCAACTCCGATTTCAATTGGGACCACTGCTTCACCACCATATACTAAATGAAACAGGGTTATCCCTGTCTATTCTCGAGGGGGCATATGGTATGCCCATAATACACTAGGTAATTCATCTACCCAGCTACCACCAACATGATCTAATTCAATTTTGAGCCCTCTAATAATTTCTCTGTTAGTTATTTTAGCTTGACCGTTATTCTGTGGATATGCCACACAAGTGAAAGTATGTGTAATTTTATATTCCAGGCACCATTCTTTAATTCTCCTGCCTTGAAATTATCTTTTATTATTAGAAACTATTTTGTGTGAATACCAAATCTACAAATTATATGCTGCCATAAGAACTTGATGACTGCCTATTCCGTAATTCGGGCTAATGGTTTAGCCTTCACTCATTTTGAAAAATAATCCACAGTCACTAATAAAAATATTCTTTGGGCAGGTACAATAGGAAATTGCCCCACTATATCCATCCCCCATTGGTTAAAGGGATATGATACATGGAAGTCTTCAAAAATTCAGTGGGATGATGAGAAATATTCTGATGTTTTTGACAAGATAAGCATGTTCTTACAAGTTGAGCAGCATCTGCTTGTAATGTTGGCCAAAAATATCCAGCTAATAATATTTTTCTGGCAAGAGATCATCCACCCACATTACTACTACAAGAACCCTGATGCACTTCATGTAGAATATACTGTATATCATCTGGTCTGACACACTTAAGTAGGGGACTAGAGAAAGCCCTTTTATATAACTGATCCCCTACCATAGTATATCGACTATCTCTCTTCTTAAATATACGTGCTTGTTCTCCGTCAGCCGACAAGATACCTTGCTGTAAGAACATGATGATCGATGCCCTCCAATCACCTCATATTTCCACATCAGCCTATCGCTTAATACAAGACACCAATACTGTTTCCTCCACAGGTCTATCTAAACTCCAAGGTATTATAGAGGAAGCTAATTTAGCTAATTCATCTGCTACTTGACTATCTGATCGGACAATCTTCTATATACTTACTTCTTGGAATCTTGCCTTTAACTTATCAAATGCTTCTACATATAATTTGAGTCACTCATTACTGATTTCAAAATTGCCTGTTAGTTGGTGAGCTGCAAACTGAGAATTAAAATAAATCAGAACCTGAGTGACTCCTACATGCCTTGCAGCTTGTAGTCTTGCTATTAGCGCCTTATATTCTACCTCATTATTAGTAGCTCTGTAATTTAATCGAATGGATAATTGCATTCGATCCCCCCTTAGTGATATAAGAAGAATTCCTATCCCACTGCCTTACCGGGTAGAAGATCCATCAGCATATATTTTCCAAGTCTCTTCTTCTTCTGGACCTTGTATTTCTGTTATAAAATTAACTAAAGCTTGAGCGTTGATTACCGCTCGGGGTTGATACTATATATCATATTCACTAAGTTCAGTTGTCCATTTAATAAGTCGCCCTGATGCCTTCGAGTTAATGAGCACTCAACCCAAAGTGTTGTTAGTTAGTACTATTATTGGATATGATAAGAAGTAAGGACGCAATCTCCGAGCGACCAGAATGAATCCGTAAGCCAATTTCTCGAGTGTGGTGTAGCGACACTCGACTCCTTTTAATAAATGACTTAAGAAATACACAGGTTGCTATTATTTTCCCTCTTGTCTCACCAAAACTAAGCCAACAACATGCTCATTGGCAGACAAATAAACCCACAAAGTCTCTCCCACTACTGGTTTAGCTAATACAGGCAGAGTAGAAAAACAATTTTTTAATTCTTTAAACGCCTTGTCACAATCTTGATCCCATTGGAACTTAGTAGCCCGACAAAGTATCTTGAAGAAAGGAAGTCTTCGATCGGTCGATCAGGAGATAAAGTGTGATAGAGCAATGATCCGACCGATCAACCTCTACGCCTCCTTCATGTTGCATGGTGGAGCCATATCTTGAAGCGCCCGTACTTTTCTGGGATTAGCTTCTATCCCCATCTCGGTCACCATGTATCCAAGAATTTTCCACTTTTGGCTCGAAATAAACATTTGCAAGGGTTGAGCTTAAGTCCATACTATCTAAGAGATCCATAGGTTTCTTCTATGTTCGCACATAAATTTGAGGCTTTTAGAGATTTAATAAGAATATCATCCACATAAACCTCTATATTCCTTCCAATCTGCTTCTGAAAAACCTTATTCATGAGCCTCTAATAGGTGGCCCCTGCATTTTTAATCTGAAAGGCATAACATTATAGCAATAAGTACCTTCAGTAGTTATAAAACTAACCTTTTCTTGATCCTCCTTCTCAAGTGGGACTTGATGATATCCCTGATAAGCATCTAGCATACATATAAACTCGCACCCAGTAGTAGAATCCACATGTGAGGTAAGGGATAATAATCCTTTGAGCAAGCCTTATTGAGATCCCAAAAATCTATGCACACTCGCCATTTTTTCCCAGGCTTGAAGACTAGGACAACATTGGCTAACCAACTAGGAAATTGAACTTCTCGAATGTAACCAGCTTCTAATAGTTTATCCACCTCATCCTTGATGATTTTATTTTGATTAACTCTAAAATCCCGCTTCCTTTGTTTAACCGGTTGGGCATCAGGATATACATGAAGCACATGCTCCATGACCATAGAAGATACTCTTGTAACCTCCTTGGGCGTCCAGACGAATACATCATTATTATGTATTAAATATTGTATCAGCTCGACTTTCAATTTTAGCTCCAGATCTGATGTCACATAAGTAACAGCTTCCGATCGACCAACTTGAATCTGTACCTCTTCCTTTTCTTCATATACCAAGGCAGGCGACCCTTCCTGAATAGCATTAACCTCCATTCTTTGCATCTTTGTTACGCAACCGCAAGTGTATGGTTTCGTCGTCAGTAATATAAAAGATTTGTCGAATCCACAGGGACTGTTGATTAAGCACTAGAGATGTCGCAAGTAGGTTATCTAGATAGTCGAAAGTTAGCTTTGGTGCTTGCAAACTAACGAGAGTGATTGAAGAGAGAAAGAAGGTTGAGAGAGAGAGAAGAGATCTTGGAGGGAATGAGCTTGGGAGATGGATTCTAGGATTTCGGTTTCATTGTAATACTAGGAGATACTACATAGATTGTTTAGTTTCTACCCTCTATGTCCATGCTCTTGTAGGAAGTTAGATTGGTCAATATCTCGAAGTATCGAATAAAGACGGTCCTTGTGAAATCCTGTAACGGTTAACCCCTGTCACTAGGGCGCCTCGGTAGATCACAGGAATTCGTGTCTAGTAAATAGCAATAAGGATAAAGGTAGTGTTGGGATTTTCGGGCCGCAAAAACCGCTTTTTGCGTTGCGGAAACCCCGAAACCCCATCACCGGATCCGTGCGAAGAAATAAAATTTACATAAAACTTCAAGTATGAGTTTCTAGCCAAGATCTAAACTAGATCTACAAAGGAGAAGAGCTTTACCCTTGATGTGATGCCCTTCGCTAATCCCGCTCGTCCAAGGTTCGTCGGATCTCGAGAGTATCAAAGTAGATACTCCTCTATGTGTATCCACACAAGAAAGAGATGGAGAAACCAAAAAAAAGGTGTGCTAGCACCTTTGAAAGGTTCGGCCAAGGTGGAGGAGAGGGAGAGAAGAGAGAGATTGAGGAAGAAGATGAGAGTTACACAAAAGAAATGAAACTCACCCCATGAATGAGTGGCCGGCCACATGAATGAGGTTAATAACCTCCATGGAATACCAAGAGTCACAACTCTTGGTAACTCCCATGAGGTGGCATCCCACTTAAGCAATCATGATGATGTGGAGCATCATCATTGACCCACTCTTTGCCAACTCACCAATGAGGTGGCAAATGGTCAAGTCAAACTTGACCCTTCATCTTCCTCTCAAGTCAAGTCAAACTTGACCACTTCTCTCCCATGGTTGATCAAATCTAATCATTGGTTCAAGTCAATTTTAATTTAATGAATCTCTATTCATTGAATTAAATTGACTCAATGAGTCTAAGTCCAAATTAGACTCACCTAACACATGAACCAAATTGAGTCCAACTCAATTAGTCTAATTTGGATTACTCTTAATCCAATTTGGTTGATCACATGGACCTAATACTTTAGGTTCATCAAATGAACCTAATCTCCATCTAATTTCTCTTTGTGTGTGACCCTATAGGTTCTTATAACATTGGCAATACTCCTAAACCCATTTAGGAGCATAAGTAATGAGCGGTATCTAGCAACACATCATTACTACCCAAGTTATAAGAATGTTGAGATCCAACATCACCTTGTGACTACTAATTGTGACTCTTCACAATATATGACAAGTGTCCTTCTATCCTTGACATCTAGATTGATCAATGTGAGGCATAGACCGTGTCATCCTCTAATCAATCTAAATCTTGAATCCCAAGTAGACTCACTAAATCAAATGAGCTCAACATCTCATATTGACTCATTTGGGCATGGCCATGCACTTAGTGGTCTCACTCTATCAAGAATAGCTATGTCACTCCCGTCATATAGGAGGGATAAATCCCATCTACATCACTCACATCCCTCCACATAATTTGTTACATACCCAGTAATCGCCTTTATAGTCCACCAGTTACGGGTGACGTTTGACGAAGCCAAAGTATGCAACTCCTTATGTAGGGAACCATGGTGACTTCAGGTCCAAGGACTAATAGTCATACTAATAGCCACTTGAGAAAGTATATGATACTCATATAACGATCCATGATACTTTCTCATGGCGAGTCATTCAGTAGACATTCTCCAATGCATACCCATGTGTCAACTTGATATCTCCATATCCATGACTTATGAGATCAAGTCATCGAGTTGACCTATATGCTAGTCTCATCGCATTAACATTGTCCTTGAATGCTAATACTTGACTAGGAATGATTAAGAGTAGTGTTCCCTATATCTTCTCACTATTCATTCAACTAACCGATTGTTATAGGTAAGAACCTTCTACTCAAGGATGCTATTATACTTAGTTATTTGGCACCAATACAAGTAAGCATAATAACCATAAACAAATGCCTTTATATATATATAAGAATATGATACAACGAGTCCATACAACAATCATCAAATGATTGGCTCTAGGGCTTTAACTAACAATCTTCCACTAGCACTAGTGCCAATCAGTATAGGCTCTAAGGCCCAATGACCTAGTGTGACCATCTTGCTTTCTCTGTGCCAAAGCCTTGGTTAAGGGATCTGCGATGTTAGCCTTAGTGGGTACTCTGCAAATCTTCACATCTCCTCTATTGATGATCTCTCGAATGAGATGGAAGCGCCGCAGTATATGTTTGGTCCGCTGGTGTGAGCGAGGTTCCTTGGCCTGTGCTATTGCTCCATTGTTGTCACAATAGAGCTCTATGGGATCAGCTATGCTAGGAACCACCCCAAGCTCAGTAATGAACTTGCGGATCCAAACTGCCTCCTTTGTTGCTTCTGATGCAGCAATATACTCGGCCTCTATTGTAGAATCAGCTTCTGTGTCCTGCTTCGAACTCTTCCAGCTCACAACACCACCATTTATGCAAAACACGAACCCTGACTGTGATCGATAATCATCCTGATCAGTTTGGAAGCTAGCATCACTGTAACCCTTTACAGCTAGCTCGTCATCGCCTCCATATATCAAGAAATATTTTTAGTCCTTCACAAGTACTTAAGAATATTCTTGACTGCTATCCAGTGACTTTCACCTGGATCTGACTGGTATCTGCTCGTCATGCTCAAAGCATACGAGACATCAGGATGAGTACATACCATGACGTACATGATAGATCCTATAGCTGAAGTATAAGGGATCTGATCCATGCGATCTCTCTCCTCTCTAGAAGAGGGACCTTGAGTCTTCAAAAGACTCACACCATGTGACATCGGCAGAAATCCCTTCTTGGAGTTCTGCATGACAAACCGTAGTAGTACCTTGTCAATGTATGTACTCTGACTTAGGCCAAGCAATCTCTTAGATCTATCTCTATAGATCTTTATGCCTAGAATGCGGGATGCTTCACCTAAGTCCTTCATTGAGAAACAAGTCCCTAGCCAAGTCTTGACAGACTACATTAAAGGGATGTCTTTCCCAATAAGTAGTATGTCATCCATATAAAATATAAGGAAGACAACTGTGTTCCCTACAACCTTCTTGGAGACACAAGGTTCATCTTCATTCTTGATGAAACCAAACTGTTTGATTGCATCATCGAATCGAAGATTCCATCTCCAAGAAGCTTGCTTTAGTCCATAAATGGACCTATACAGCTTGCATACTCTACCAGTATGCTGTGGATCTACAAAACCCTCAAGTTGTGTCATGTACACATCCTCGAGCAGGTTTCCATTCAGAAACGTGATTTTGACATCCATCTGCCAGATCTCATAATCGTGGTACGCTGCAATAGCAGGCATGATCCGAATAGACTTTAACATCGCTACTGGAGAAAAGGTTTCATCATAGTAAATACCATAAATTTGCTTGGAACTTTTAGCTACCAAGCGACCCTTATAAATAAGTCCATCCATGTCAGTCTTTCTCTTAAAGACCCACTTACACCCAATGGGTTTGACCCCTTCAGGTGGATCAACCAAAGTCCATACTTGGTTAGTGTACATGGATTCCATCTCGGATCTCATGGCCTCTAGCCATTTCTCGGAATCTGGTCTAATCACAGCTTCATGATAGGAGGTAGGCTCATCCTCAATGACCACAACGTCATCATGGTCAGACAAGACAACTGAGTATCTCTCAGGCTGACGACGTACCCTATCAGATCTGCAAAGAGGTAGGTCTACTCGAACTGGTTGTGGTTCCACAACTCCTTATGGAACAACATTATCCACAACACTTTGTGGTTCCAGTTCAACTTCCATCTAGGCTTTAGTGCTATTGTCCACATCTTGAACTTCTTCAAGATCGAACGTACTTCCACTAGTCTTTCAAGAAACAAAGTCCCTTTCTAGAAATACCCCAGTTTTAGCCACAACTACCTTGTGTTGACTGGGAATGTAGAAGTAATATCCCTTCGTTTCCTTGGGATATCCAATGAAATAACACTTGTCGGATTTGGGTCCCAGTTTGTCTGAGACTTGACGTCTAACGTAAGCCTCACAACCCCAAATCCTCATAAAAGACACTTGAGCATCTCTCCCAGTCCATATCCTATATGGTGTCTTTATTACATCCTTAGATGGAACTCGGTTGAGAATGAAGGCTGCTGTGTCTAGAGCATAGCCCCAAAGATACATAGAAAGATTTATGTGACTCATCATAGATCGTACCATATCTAATAAGGTAAGATTCCTCCTTTCGGATACACCATTCCACTGTGGTGGTCCAGGAGGAGTGAGTTGGGATAGGATCCCACACTCAGCTAGATAGTCACGAAACTCATGGCTAAGGTATTCTCCACCTCGATCTGATCAAAGTATCTTAATACTCTTGCCAAGCTGGTTTTGTACTTCATTCTTGAATTCCTTGAACTTTTCAAAGGATTATGATTTATGTGTCATCATATACACATAACCATATCTACTGAAGTCATCAGTAAATGTAATGAAGTACTTATAACCACCTCTAGCAGCGACATTGAAAGGGCCACATACATCACTATGTATAAGTCCTAACAAGTCTGTCGCTCTCTCGCTGTATCCACTAAAGGGAGTCTTGGTCATCTTGCCCAGTAGGCATGACTCGCATGTCCCATATGATTCAAAATCAAATGAGTCCAGCAAACCATCTTTATGGAGCTAGGATAAGCGTTTGTCATTTATATGACCTAAGCGACAGTGCCAGATATAGGTTTGGTTCAAGTCTTTTGACTTGAACCTCTTGGTACTTATGTTATAGATAGGGTTCTCAAGGTCTAGAATATAAAGTCCATTCATCAGAGGTGTACTACAATAGAACATATCATTTAAATAAACTAAACAACATTTGTTCTTTATTATAAATGAAAAACTTTTCTTATCCAAACAAGAAACTGAAATTATGTTCTTAGTTAAAGCAGGCACATAACAACATTCATCTAATTCTAATACAAGCCCAGAAGGCAGAGATAGATGATAAGTTCCTATAGCAATAGCAGCAACCCGTGCTCCATTGCCTACTCGTAGGTCCACCTCGCCCTTCGTCAATGCCCTGCTATTTCTCAGCGCCTGCACATTAGTACAAATGTGAGAAGCACATCCGGTATCTAATACCCATGATGAAGAAATAGATAGATTGACTTCTATAACATAGATACCTGAAGTGGAAGTCTCACTTCACTTCTTCTTAAGATCTTCCAGGTAAACTTTACAGTTCCTCTTCCAATACCCGGTCTGACCGCAGTGGAAGCAGGTAGCATCGTTGGCAACCCTTTCTTTGGGTTTCAGTGTCTTGCCCTTGCCCTTGGCTTGGGACTTTCCCTTGCCTTTGGGTTTGCCCATGCCCTTGTGTTTCTGAACCATCAGAATAAAGTTGGGCTTAACCTTCTTAAGGTTGAGCTCAGCAGTTCTTAACATGCTAAGTAGCTCGGGCAGTGGCTTGTCAATTTCGTTCATATTGTAGTTCATGACAAATTAACTGTAGCTCTTTGGCAAGGACTGCAAGATCAAGCTAGTGGAAATCCCAACCTCTGTAGGTTTTCTATGTACCCAATCATCTTGAGTACATATGGGCCTACGGGAGTCCCATCTTGCATCTTGCACTGAAATAGTGCCTTAGAGATCTCGAATCTCTCGTGCCTCACTTGTCCTTGATATAGTTGACGCAGATGTTCAAGCATATCATAAGCACCCATCAACTCATGTTGCTTCTGAAGCTCAGAGTTCATGGTCATGAGCATTAGACAGGACACATCTAATGTGTCATCCTAATGCTTCTTATAAGCATCACGGTCAACTCGCGTGGCAGTGGCAAGAGGTGCCTCAGGAATGGGCTGCTCCAGGATGTACAATTTTCATTACTGTGTGAGAACTATTCTCAGGTTCCTGTACCAGTCCAGGAAGTTAGCTCCATTGAGCATGTCCTTATCGAGGACAGAACGCAGGGAGAAGGAGTTCGTGTTTGACGACATGGTAATCTACAACAGAAAAATGCAGAAAATAAATATCATATTCCAATTAATCATCTAATTAGGCCTTTAATTAGATAATGCTCCCACTGAATTCTATAATTCATGTAGGACAAGATCCACATCATACTATGCCCTGAGTTAGCTTTGGCTAAATCGCCCAAGACTTAGTATGATCGGTAGGTAACTAATTACCAATTACATCTCTATGCAACTCTTGTATATAGGATCAAGATCCGCATTTATATTAAAACTCGAGTTAGCTTTGGCTAATACGCCCAAGAGTTAATATAAACATGATTTTGTCCCATCTTCCAACTATTGGATAAATGCCTATAGTTAAACTTGATTTAACTAGTTGTACTCAATCTAATTGAGTTTTTACTCACCCATGCGTTGATAGGCGGGACCAAGATTGTCCCTCCGTACCCTACCAAGATAATATGTGTTGCTCTGCTTTGTCAGATTCAACAACAACATGTGATCGAGGTAGTTATAGGTATCACGGCATGGTAGGTGTTTTTTGTTGGGTTTTTTCAGGCCACGAAAACCGCTTTTCGCGTCGCGGAAACCCCGAATCACCCATGCCACTGGATCTCGTGCGAAGGATAGATTTCAAAATTACGAGTACAAGTTTCAAACTATGATCTACAGTAGATCTACAAAGGAAAAACATTTTATACCTTTGAAGCGTGCCCTCGCAAATCCCGCTCATCCAACGGTACGTCAGATCTCGAAGTTGTCAACGTAGACAACTCTCTAGTGATATCCACACGAACAAGAAGTGTTCTCTAACACTCAAGGATGGAGAAGAGAGCACCACAAGTGTGCTAGCACTCTCTAGGGCTCTCGGGTAGGATTGGAAGAAGAAGAAAGGAAAAGAAGAGAACACACTCCTCTAAAATCTCTATGTGACTTTCACTAACCTATCTTCTTGGATTAGATTCACTCTCCTTTCTTCTCCCTTGCTTGAAACCCACGACCAAGAGAAGAGAAGGAGCAAGAAGAGAGCTTAGGAGGAGGAAGATCACTTGAATGAGAGTTACACTTGCAAAATGAAACTCTTTTCATCTAATTAAGTGGTTTGTAACCTCCATGGGATACCAAGAGTTACAACTCTTGGTAACTCCCATGAGGTGGCACTTCACTTAAGTAACCATGATGATGTGAAGCATCATCATTGGTCCACTTAATGCCAACTCACCAATGAGGTGGCATAAAGTCAAGTCAAACTTGACTCTTCATCTTCCTCTCAAGTCAAGTCAAACTTGACTTAATCTCTCTCATGGTTGATCTAATCCAACCATTTAATTCAAGCCACTTTAATATAATGAATCTAATTCATTTAATTAAATTGATTCAATGAGTCATAATCTAAATTAAACTCATTGAACACATGAATCAACTTGAGTCCAACTCAATTAGCCCAATTAGGATTACTCTTAATCCAATTTGATTCATCAAATGAATCTAATCCTCTTGGTTCATCATATGAACCTAATCTCCATCCACTTGTTCTTTGTGTGTGACCTAATAGGTTCTTGTAACGTTGGCAATGCCCCTAAACTCATTTAGAAACATAAGTAATGAGCGGTATCTAGCAATACATCATTACTACCCAAGTTACAAGAATGTTGAGATCCAACATCACCTTGTGACTACTAATTGTGACTCCTCACAAAATATGACAAGTGTCCTTCTATCCAAGATATTTAGATTGATCAATGTGAGGCATAGACCGTGTCATCCTCTAATCAATCTAAATCTTGAACTCCAAGTAGATTCACTCGATCAAATGAGTTCAACAACTCATGTTGACTCATTTGGGCATGGCCATGCACTTCGTGGTCTAACTCTATCAAGAATACCGATGTCGCTCCCGTCGTATGGGAGGGATAGATCTCATCTTCGTCACTCACATCCCTCTGCATAATTCATTATATACCCAGTAATCGCCTTTATAGTCCACCCAGTTATGGGTGACGTTTGACGAAACCAAAGTACATAACTCCTTATGTAGGAAACCATGGTGACTTCAGGTCTAAGGACCAATAGTCATACTAATAGTCACATGAGAAAGTATATGACACTCATATAACGATCCATGATACTTTCTCATGGCGGGTCATTCAGTATACATTCTCCAATGCATACCCATGTGTCAACTTGATATCTCCATATCCATGACTTGTGAGATCAAGTCATCGAGTTAACCTACATGCTAGTCTTATTGCATTAACATTGTCCCTGAATGTTAATACTCGACTAGGAATGATTTAGAGTAGTTTTCCCTATATCATCTCACTACCGATTCAAACAATCGATTGATATAGGTAAGAACCTTCTACTCAAGGATGTTATTATACTTAGTTTATTTGGCACCAATACAAGTAAGTATAATAACCAAACAAATGCCTTTATTAATATAAGAATATGATACAATAAGCCCATAATACAATCATCAAATGATTGGCTCTAGGGCTCTAGCTAACAATCTCCCACTAGCACTTGTGCCAATCAGTGTAGGCTCTAAGCCCCAATGACCTAGTGTGACCATCATGCTTCCTCTGTGCCAAAGCCTTGGTCAAGGGATCTGCGATGTTAGCCTCTGTAGGTACTCTGTAAATCTTCACATCTCCTCTCTCGATGATCTCTCGAATGAGATGGAAGCGCCGTAGTATGTGTTTGGTCCGCTGGTGTGAGCGAGGTTCCTTCGTCTGTGCTATAGCTCCATTGTTGTCACAATAGAGCTCAATAGGGTCAGCAATGCCAGGAACCACCCCAAGTTCAGTGATGAACTTGCGGATCCAAAGCCTCCTTCTTGCCTCGATGCGACAATATACTCGCCTCTGTCGTAGAATCGACTCGTGTCTGCTTCAACTCTTCCACTCACGGCACCACCATTAATACAAAACACGAACCCCGTGCGATCTATAGTCATCCGGTCGGTGCGGAAGCTAGCATCACGAACCCTTTACGGCTAGCTCATCATTGCCTCCATATATCAAGAAATATTCTTTAGTCCTTCTTAAGTACTTAAGAATATTCTTGACCGCTATCCAGTGACTTTCACCTGGATCTGACTGGTATTTTCTTGTCATGCTCAAAGCATACGAGACATCAGGTCGAGTACATAGCATGACGTACATGATCGATCCTATGGCTGAGGCATAAGGGATCTGATCCATGCGGTCTCTCTCCTCTCTAGAAGAGGGACCTTGAGTCTTCGAAAGACTCACGCCATGTGACATCGGCAGAAATCCCTTCTTGGAGTTCTGTATGGAAAACCGAAGGAGTACCTTGTCAATATATGTACTCTGACTTAGGCCAAGCAATCTCTTAGATCTATCTCTATAGATCTGTATCCTTAGAATGTGAGATGCCTCACCTAAGTCCTTCATTGAGAAGCAACTCCCTAGCCAGGTCTTGACAGACTAAAGCATAGGGATGTCTTTCCCAATGAGCAGTATGTCATCCACATACAATATGAGGAAGACAACTATGTCCCCTACAACCTTCTTGTAGACACAAGGTTCATCTTCGTTATTGATGAAACCAAACTATTTGATTGTATCATCGAATCGAAGATTCCAGCTCCGAGAAGCTTGCTTTAGTCCATAAATGGACCTATGCAGCTTGCATACTCTGCTAGTATGCTGTGGATCTACAAAACCCTCAGGTTGTGTCATGTACACATCCTCAAGTAGGTTTCCATTCAGAAACACGGTTTTGACATCCATTTGCCATATCTCATAGTCATGGTAGGCTGCAATAGCAAGCATGATCCGAATGGACTTAAACATCGCTACTGGAGAAAAGGTTTCATCATAGTCAATACCATGAATCTTCTTGAAATCTTTAGCTACCAAGCGACCCTTATAGATAAGTCCATCCATGTCAGTATTTCTCTTAAAGACCCACTTACACCCAATGGGTTTTACCCCTTCAGGTGGATCAACCAAAGTCCATACTTGGTTGGTGTACATGGATTCCATTTCGGATCTCATAGCCTCTAGCCATTTCTCGGAATCTGGTCTCATCACAGCTTCCTGATAGGTGGTAGGCTAATCCTCTATGAGCATAACGTCATCATGGTCAGACAAGAGAAATGAGTATCTCTCAGGCTGACGACGTACCCTATCAGACCCGCGAAGAGGTATGTCTACTTGAACTGGTTGTTGTTCCTCAACTCTTTGTGGAACAACATCATCCACAACATTTTGTGGTTGTAGTTCAACTTCCATCGTGGCTTCAGTGCTATTGTTCGCATCTTGAACTTCTTCAAGATCGAACGCGCTCCCACTAGTCTTTCTAGAAACAAAGTCCCTTTCTAGAAAGACCCCAGTCTTTGCCACAACTACCTTGTGCTGACTGGGAATGTAGAAGTAATATCCCTTAGTTTCCTTGGGATATCCAATAAAGTAACACTTGTCGGATTTGGGTCCTAACTTGTCTGAGACTTGATGTCTAACGTAAGCCTCACAACCCCAAATCCTCATGAAAGACACCTGGGCATCTCTCCCAGTCCATATCCTATATGGTGTCTTTATCACGGCCTTGGATGGAACTCGGTTGAGTATAAAAGCTGCAGTGTCTAGAGCATAACCCCAAAGGTATGTCGGAAGATCTGTGTGACTCATCATAGATCGTACCATATCTAATAGGGTACAATTCCTCCTTTCGGATACACCATTCCACTGTGGTTTTCCAAGAGGAGTGAGTTGGGATAGAATCCCACACTCAGCTAGATAGTCACGGAACTCATGGCTAAGGTATTCTCCACCTCGATCTGATCAAAGTATCTTAATACTCTTGCCAAGCTGGTTCTGTACTTCATTCTTGAATTCTTTGAACTTTTCAAATGATTCAGACTTATGTGTCATCAAGTACACATAACCATATCTACTGAAGTCATCAGTAAATGTGATGAAGTACCTATAACCGCCTCTAGCAGCGACATTGAAAGGGCCACATACATCACTATGTATAAGTCCTAACAAATCAGTCGCTCTCTCGCTGTATCCACTAAAGGGAGTCTTGGTCATCTTGCCTCGTAGGCATGACTCGTATATCTCATATGATTTAAAATCAAATGAGTCCAACAAACCATCCTTATGGAGCTGGGATAAGCGCTTGTCATTTATATGACCTAAGCGACAGTGCCAGAGATAGGTTTGGTTCAGGTCATTTGACTTGAACCTCTTGGTATTTATGTTATAGATAGGGCTCTCAAGGTCTAGAATATAGAGTCCGTTTATCAGAGGTGCACTACAATAGAACATTTCGTTTAAATAGACGGAACAACATTTGTTCTTTATTATAAACGAAAAACCTTTCTTGTCCAAACAAGAAACAGATATAATGTTCTTAGTTAAAGCAGGCACATAACAACAATCATCTAATTCTAGTACAAGCCCAGAGGGCAGAGATAGATAGTAAGTTCCTACAGCAATAGCAGTAACCCGTGCTCCATTGCCTACTCATAGGTCTATCTCACCCTTCGTCAATGCCCTGCTATTTCTCAGCGCTTGTACATTAGTACAAATGTGCAAAGCACATCCGGTATCTAATATCCACGATGAAGAAATAGAGAGGTTGACTTCTATAACATGTATACCTGAAGTAGAAATCTTATTTCTCTTTTTCGTAAGATCTTCCAGGTGTTTTTTGGAGTTCCTCTTCCAGTGTCTTGCTTGTCCTTGATATAGGTGACAAAGATGTTCAACCATATCGTAAGCGCCCATCAACTCATGTTGCTTCTGAAGCTCAGAGTTCATGGTCGCAAGCATAAGACAGGACACATCTAATGCATCATCTTGATGCTTCTTGTAAGCATCTCGGTCTGCTCGCGTGGCAGTGGCAAGAGGAGCCTCCGGAATGGGCTGCTCCAGAACGTATAGTTTACATTCTTGGGTGAGAAGTATTCTCAGGTTCCTGTACCAGTCCAGGAAATTTGCTCCGTTGAGCTTGTCCTTCATAAGGACAGAACGCAGAGAGAAGTTGTTCGTGTTTGACGTCATGGAAATTCTACAACAGAAATAAATATCATATTCTTTAAATCATTTAATTAGGCCTTCAATTAAATGATGCTCCCACTGAATTCTATAATTCATGTGGGACAAGATCCACATCATACTAACTCTTGAGTTAGCTTTGGCTAATACGCCCAAGACTTAGTATGATCGGTAGGTAACGATTACCAATTACATCTCTATGCAACTCTTGTTTATAGGATCAAAATCCGTATTTATATTAAAACTCGAGTTAGCTTTGGCTAATACGCCCGAGAATTAATATATATGTGATTTTGACCTATCTTTCCAACCGTTGGAAGATTGCCTATAGTTATACTCGATCCAACTGAGTTAACTAGGAATACTCAATCTAATTGAGTTGTACTGACCCATGCGTTGATAGGCGGGACCAAGATTGTCCCTCCGTACCCTACCAAGATAGTATGTGTTGCTCTGCTTTGGCAGATTCAACAACAACATGCGATCGAGGTAGTGGTAGGTATCACGGCATGGTAGGCATTACGAGTTGACGCATTTTTTATCTAATCTAAACGATGATGCGTATCAAATACTTGATTTAGATCTAATCTAATCATGGGGTGCATCATGTGCACGATTTAGATCTAATCTAATCGCAAGGCACTAATTAATTACTTAATTAACTAGCATGCATCACATACACACAAAACAATTAATTAAATAATTAATCAAATAATTTTGTGATTATGTCATGGCCCTACTACGATCTTCTCAAGCCAATGAGAAGATCGGATGGTCAACCTAAGGTCAACAGCTTCTCAAGCTTCTTCGTTTGACCACCTTGTGTTGCTCGCGCCCTCCTCGTAACTCCGTCTCGTGTGGACCTTCCACCACTTCAAAATTTACATTACAATTTTGAAACTCGAGTTACATTCGAGTCTAAATCTAATTTACAACTAGAATATAAGAGAAAGGCACGACGCGCAGGTCGTGAAAATAAAATAAAATAAATACAGCACGCACATCACATAACGACACGCAGGCCGTATTATGAATTACAACACATTTCCAAATCCAATTTGGGTCTTTGGGCACTGACTATCACAAAAATAATATATAATTCAAAATTATATATTTCTATAATTTTTTGTAATTTTCTATAATTTTTACAATTTTTACGAGTACAATTTCCCAGCGGTTCCGTTTAACGGTTTTCGGGCGCAATCGTGGAATGAATCCCCTTGCGGGGCCAGGGGCAGCGCTCCTACCCGCGATCTAACCATCGCGAGGGTTCCTTTGCGATCTAACAGCGCTTTATCCAGCTGTCCCAAAAAGATTTGGGGCGAAACCAAGCCGTTTTGGAAAAATCTTCCCGGTAGCGGAAGCCTACAAGTGCCGAAACACTTGTGCTTCGCTTCTACGAGAAAATTACCCATAAAAAACTATAAAAAACCTAAATTTACAGAAAATCACAGAAGCTATTTTTTCATAAAAAATCAAAAACAAACTCGTACACGCCTTCGCACATGGCTCTGATACCACTGTTGGGTTTTTCAGGCTACGAAAACCGTTTTTCGCGTAGCGGAAACCCTGAATCACCCATGCCACTGGATCTCGTGAGAAGGATAGATTTCAAAATTACGAGTACGAGTTTCAAACTATGATCTACAGTAGATCTACAAAGGAAAAACATTTTATACCTTTGAAGCGTGCCCTCGCAAATCCCGCTCGTCCAACGGTACGCCGGATCTTGAAGTTGTCAACGTAGACAACTCTCTAGTGATATCCACACGAACAAGAAGTGTTCTCTAACACTCAAGGATGGAGAAGAGAGCACCACAAGTGTGCTAGCACTCTCTAGGGCTCTCGGGTAGGATTGGAAGAAGAAGAAAGGAAAAGAAGAGAACACACACCTCTAAAATCTCTATGTGACTTTCACTAACCTTTCTTCTTGGATTAGATTCACTCTCCTTTCTTCTCCCTTGCTTGAAACCCATGACCAAGAGAAGAGAAGGAGCAAGAAGAGAGCTTAGGAGGAGGAAGATCACTTGAATGAGAGTTACACTTGCAAAATGAAACTCTTTTCATCTAATTAAGTGGTTTGTAACCTCCATGGGATACCAAGAGTCACAACTCTTGGTAACTCCCATGAGGTGGCACTTCACTTAAGTAACCATGATGATGTGAAGCATCATCATTGGTCCACTTAATGCCAACTCACCAATGAGGTGGCATAAAGTCAAGTCAAACTTGACTCTTCATCTTCCTCTCAAGTCAAGTCAAACTTGACTTAATCTCTCTCATGGTTGATCTAATCCAACCATTTAATTCAAGCCAATTTAATATAATGAATCTAATTCATTTAATTAAATTGATTCAATGAGTCATAATCTAAATTAGACTCATTGAACACATGAATCAACTTGAGTCCAACTCAATTAGCCCAATTAGGATTACTCTTAATCCAATTTGATTCATCAAATGAATCTAATCCTCTTGGTTCATCATATGAACCTAATCTCCATCCACTTGTTCTTTGTGTGTGACCCAATAGGTTCTTGTAACGTTGGCAATGCCCCTAAACTCATTTAGAAACATAAGTAATGAGCGGTATCTAGCAATACATCATTACTACCCAAGTTACAAGAATGTTGAGATCCAACATCACCTTGTGACTACTAATTGTGACTCCTCACAAAATATGACAAGTGTCCTTCTATCCAAGACATCTAGATTGATCAATGTGAGGCATAGACCGTGTCATCCTCTAATCAATCTAAATCTTGAACTCCAAGTAGACTCACTCGATCAAATGAGCTCAACATCTCATGTTGACTCATTTGGTGCACTTCGTGGTCTAACTCTATCAAGAATACCGATGTCGCTCCCGTCGTATGGAAGGGATAGATCTCATCTACATCACTCACATCCCTCTGTATAATTCGTTATATACCCAGTAATCGCCTTTATAGTCCACCCAGTTACGGGTGACGTTTGACGAAACCAAAGTACATAACTTCTTATGTAGGAAACCATGGTGACTTCAGGTCTAAGGACCAATAGTCATACTAATAGTCACATGAGAAAGTATATGACACTCATATAACGATCCATGATACTTTCTCATGGCGGGTCATTCAGTATACATTCTCCAATGCATACCCATGTGTCAACTTGATATCTCCATATCCATGACTTGTGAGATCAAGTCATCGAGTTGACCTACATGCTAGTCTTATTGCATTAACATTGTCCCTGAATGTTAATACTCGACTAGGAATGATTTAGAGTAGTGTTCCCTATATCATCTCACTACCGATTCAACCAATCGATTGATATAGGTAAGAACCTTCTACTCAAGGACGTTATTATACTTAGTTTATTTGGCACCAATACAAGTAAGTATAATAACCTAACAAATGCCTTTATTAATATAAGAATATGATACAATAAGCCCATAATACAATCATCAAATGATTGGCTCTAGGGATCTAGCTAACATTTTTGAGTTGACGCGATTGAGATCTAATCTAATCGACGATGTGTATCATATACTCGATTTAGATCTAATCTGATCGTGGAGGTGCATCATGTGCGCGACTTAGATCTAATCTAATCGTTAAGGCACTAATTAATTACTAATCTAGCATGCATCACATAAACACACACAAGCAATTAATTAATTTTATGATTAGTCATGGCCCTACTACGATCTTCTCAAGCCAATGAGAAGATCGGATGGTCAACCTAAGGTCAACAACTTCTCAAGCTCCTTCCTTTGACCACCTTGTGTTGCTTGCACCCTCCTCGTAACTCCGTCTCGAGTGAACCTTTCACCGCCTCATTTTGTACATTACAAAAGGTAAAACTCGAGTTACATTCGAGTCTAAATTATTTACAACAGGAATAAATAAATAGAAAGGCATGACGCGCAGGTCGCGTATCAAATATACAACACGCACAATCACATGACGGCACGCAGGCCGTATTATGAATTACAACACAATTTCTAATCAAATTGGGGTCTTTTGGGCCATGACCATCACAAAATTATACACAATTCTAAATTATGTAATTTTCATAAATTTCTGTAATTTTTGTATAATATTTTTCTGATTTTATGAGTAAAAATTCCCGGTGGTCCTGTTTAGTGATTTTCGGGCGCAATCGCGGAACGAAGCCCCTTGCGGGGTTAGGGGCATCACCCTTACCCGCGATATAACCATCGTGAGTGTTCCTAAGCGATCCTACAGTGCCTTAGCCCGCTGTCCCAAAATGATTTGGGGCGAAACCTTGCCGTTTCGGAAAAATTTTCTCGGTAGTCGAAGCCTACAAGTGTCTAAATTCTTGTGCTTCGCTTCTACGAGAAAAATACCCATAAAAGCTAAAAAAATAGTAAATTTACAGAATATTACAGAACTGATATTTTCATAAAAATACAAACAAAAACTCGTACGCGCTTCGCACGTGACTCTGATACCTCTGTTGGGATTTTCGGGCCGTAAAAACCGCTTTTTACGTTGCGAAAACACCGAAACCCCGCCACCGGATCCGTGCGAAGAAATAAAATTTACGTAAAACTTTGAGTACGAGTTTCTAGACTAGATCTAAACTAGATCTACAAACGAGAAGAGCTTTGCCCTTGATGAGATGGCCTTCGCTAATCCCGCTCGTCCAAGGTTCTCCGGATCTCGAGAGTATCAAAGTAGATACTCCTCTATGTGTATCCACACAAGAAAGAGATGGAGAAACCCAACAAAAGGTGTGCTAGCACCTTTGAAAGGTTTGGCCAAGGTGGAGGAGAGGGAGAGAAGAGAGAGCTTGAGGAAGAAGATGAGAGTTACACAAAAGAAATGAAACTCACCCTATGAATGAGTGGCCGACCACATGAATGAGGCTAATAACCTCCATGGAATACCAAGAGTCACAACTCTTGGTAACTCCCATGAGGTGGCATCCCACTTAAGCAATCATGATGATGTGGAGCATCATCATTGGGCCACCCTTTGCCAACTCACCAATGAGGTGGCAAATGGTCATGTCAAACTTGACCCTTTATCTTCCTCTCAAGTCAAGTTAAACTTGACCACTTCTCTCCCATGGTTGATCAAATCTAATCATTGGTTCAAGTCAATTTTAATTTAATGAATCTCTATTCATTGAATTAAATTGAATCAATGAGTCTAAGTCCAAATTAGACTTATCTAACACATGAACCAAATTGAGTCCAACACAATTAGTCTAATTTGGATTACTCTTAATCCAATTTGGTTCATAATATGGACCTAATCCTTTAGGTTCATCAAATGAACCTAATCTCCATCTAATTGCCCTTTGTGTGTGACCCTATAGGTTCTTATAACATTGGCAATGCTCCTAAACCCATTTAGGAGCATAAGTAATGAGCGGTATCTAGCAACACATCATTACTACCCAAGTTATAAGAATGTTGAGATCCAACATCACCTTGTGACTACTAATTGTGACTCTTCACAATATATGACAAGTGTCCTTCTATCCTTGACATCTAGATTGATCAATGTGAGGCATAGACCATGTCATCCTCTAATCAATCTAAATCTTGAATCCCAAGTAGACTCACTCAATCAAATGAGCTCAACATCTCATATTGACTCATTTGGGCATGGCCATGCACTTAGTGGTCTCACTCTATCAAAAATATCGATGTCACCCCCATCATATAGGAGGGATAGATCACATTTACATCACTCACATCCCTCCACATAATTTGTTACATACCCAATAATCACCTTTATAGTCCACCCAGTTACGGGTAACGTTTGACGAAGCCAAAGTATGCAACTCCTTGTGTAGGGAACCATGGTGACTTCAGGTCCAAGGACTAATAGTCATACTAATAGCCACATGAGAAAGTATATGACACTCATATAACGATCCATGATACTTTCTCATGGCGGGTTATTCAGTATACATTCTCCAATGCATACTCATGTGTCAACTTGATATCTCCATATCCATGACTTGTGAGATCAAGTCATCGAGTTGACCTACATGCTAGTCTCATCGCATTAACATTGTCCTTGAATGCTAATACTTGACTAGGAATGATTAAGAGTAGTGTTCCCTATATCATCTCACTATCGATTCAACTAACCGATTGATATAGGTAAAAACCTTCTACTCAAGGACGCTATTATACTTAGTTATTTGACACCAATACAAGTAAGCATAATAACCATAAACAAATGCCTTTATATATATATAAGAATATGATACAACGAGTCCATACAACAATCATCAAATAATTGGCTCAACGGCTTTAACTTATAGGTAGATGGTACGGGTTCCTACTTCCTTATGGAGGAATTGCCTCTCCTTTCAAGAGAATGTCCTAGACGTCCGTGAATGGGTTACCCTTGTCACTAGGGCCCCTCGGGTATACGGTCTAGAGCACTCTCTCCACGAGAGCAACAATTCATATGAGATTGTTTCCCCTTTTAAGGGGACGTCTTAGATGTCCGGAAAGGATTACCCCTGTCACGAGGCACTACAACAAAAACTACAAACGACAACGGATATTATCCGTTGTCGTAGGGTGAAAAAACCATTGTAACTGAGGGCGTTGTAGAATGTATGGCCCTACGATAACGGTTTTGAATCCGTTGTCTTTGTAGACATTTGACAACGATTTTTATCCGTTGTTGTATATATGCTCAAAATTTGGCTACGAAGGATACAACAACGTTTTAAAACCGTTGTAGTAGATAATTTCAACAACAGAAATAAATCGTTGTGGTAGACTTTTTTTACAACAGATATAAACTGTTGTGGTAGATAATATTTACTCGTTTTTCTTTTTTTTTTACAATAGTTTTAATATATTTTACAACGGATAAAACCGTTGTCTTTTATCACTTTTTTCAAAAAAAAATCGTTGTGGTTTACATAGTTTTTACAACATTTTTAACTGTTGTCTTTAATGTTCATTAATACCAAACAACCAATCTTAATTTACTATAAGCAAACCACCAATACAAAACTAAATATTTACTATATTAAATCCAAAATAAACATCCATATATACAAAATGAGTTGTTACTCATCAAAATACACATGTTTTCCATTATTGTTCTCCATATACATTAAATCACATGTTTTCCATTTGTTGTTTTCCATATGGCGCGCTTTTAATTTACAAATTAGCAAGGCAAGCTACATCCTAACAAAGCTCACTTCTTGCATCAAAAAAACTCAAGCCTCACGAATTGCCCCACCTGCAAAAGAAAAATTCAACAAAACTTATAAAATTCCATAATTCCAGATTATAGTCTACATGACAACATGAATTCTTGGAAAATAAGCAATACAAGGAAACAGGCCATTTTATACTCGAAGTTGCATGTTTGAGGTGGTTATAGTCAAAATTACTATAAATATGATTACCAAAGAATAAGAGCAACTAAAAAACTACTTTTATCTAGTTAGGGAAAAAAATAGACAATTGCAAATTTTCCTCCTTCTCTTACGTTTTCAACTAATGACTGGTTTGAAGAGGATTTTTTGCAACTTCATCAAGTTTTACATTGACTCAAACTTATGACTACCCTTGAGCATAATCTTTGAGTATCTATTTGTACATGTTGCAGAACTGTTAGCCACTGCTAGAAGAAATGGAGAAACTCTTCCAACTAATGTACTCCATGTGACTCAAGGAGCCTTATCGAAATATGGTTCTAATAATAATAATAATAAATCCTCTCTCAATCAGCTGCATTCATGAGTAACACATTGGAAGAGGAATATCAAGGCTGTGCCTGAAAGGAAAAGAACTCTGGTATTCACAAAATATAATTTAACCGTCAGTCCTTGCATAATGCAGAAACAACTAAATAAGCATCATGTAACATCAAATGTTAGAATGAGGTATTGGGCAAAGGTATGTGTATAATTTATTTCATGGAACATCAAATGTAGAAACAGAGTTTTTTTTCCTTCAACCAAACATTTAAAAAAAAATGGAAATTTCCAAAGCATGACATAACTGCCCAAATCTGCGTTGGATATAGATACTTGGATAATGACACTCAAACAGTGACACTATGAGTGAACAATCACTAATCCTATTGAACACATGTACAATTTGTAAAAATAGCCATGTCAGATATTGCGATCATACTCATGTTGAACTATATCAAGTCCAAGTAACATAGACATGGAATAGTTGTAGCACTGACACCATATTCAACCACACAAGCATTATCATACTAGAGATTTGAATGAACATTAGTTATCAAATTTCGTAAACAGTAAGCAGTAGAGTACTAGCCTTGTATGTTAAACTTGTTGAATGTACAATATCTCATAAGAAAGATTACCTTTAATGTTATCACAATAATCACATCCAGAGAGAATACACAAATCAATGAACTGATCCATAGTGAGTCTTAGCTCTTCAAGAACCTGAAAAATAAGGATGAGAATAAATACAGTAATTCAATTAGCAATAAGCAGAATAAATATACCTTTGAAACGTCAAATTCAATCACAGAGATTTTTTTGGAACTAGGATCCATTAAATGATGGAGAAACCTTGGTACCCCAAAAGTTAAAGTATCCATGTTTTCTGAGGCAACCGCAAACACCTAGAGATTGATAACAAACAAATACGTTTAGGATATTAAAGTTAAAAAAATAAAATAGAATGTGTTACATTGCATCATTTTACCTTGTCACTTTTGCAAAGAGCTGCGCATTGAGCTTCTGCTTCACAGGGTGCCTTTAGATCAGAAAGATGAGTTTAACTTCTAAAACTAGAGATACAATACTTGTATATTAAGCAATTGCATGCAGCTTTAGGAAATGTTTGCAAGAGAAAGTAAAATTGTGTCATTGTTAGTTCAAATTCTTGTAGCAAGGATAAAGAATTCAATAAGTGAAAGTGGACTAGTTTACCTCAATAGTAGGCACACCCATTAGTCTTAAGAGACGTTTACAATCTTCATTATGTTTCTTGGTTACCTGTGAAAAAACTCTACAGTCATCTACTGGAATCAAATTCTTCAAGAAAGTAATTTGAAAGTTCAAAATATATTTAAAGAAACTCTATGTTACATATGAAGAAAACAGATAATCAGAATGCTAACTTTATGTTGATTGCATCATAATCAATAAGATCCTCATGGTAATTTCCAATAAAATAGCAATATCAAAGATTACCTTGACAGTCCTTTTGCTGTACTTTTCAATTCCCTCCAAATCACCAGTCTGCAAACAACAAATGTAACCAAGACAGCAAAAGAAATTCTAGCACACTAAGGAGTCCCAATAAAGGTACTTGTTATGCACAAGCAATGACCTCAATTGTTGTGTTCAGATCGTTAGTTGCATCTTTCCTCTTTAAATATCTAAAGAATAAAATAAGCTTAAAGATTATCATTATCTTGCAACAAAAAAAAAGGAGGGGGACAATGACAAAACTGTAAAGACTAGCCTTTTGGCAAGTTCTTGTTTCTTCAACTCTGGAGGTTGACCGTCAAATACATATCTAGCATAAAAAAGATGATAATAAAATATGGTGGCTGAATGATAAACAAAATGATATTTAGACATGCAAATGGACTTACACTGGCTCGATACCTGCTTCTAATAAACTGATAGTTCGATTGAACATCCCTTGCAAATGACTTATCGGCCATACAAAATGTCAAGAGTTAGAAGAAGAAATAAAAAAGTCCAACTCATGCATAGATTTTTCAATGAACTCTGCAAATTCTTTCCTAATTCCAGGAAGTCCTCGAGAATCACTATATGCACCTGATTGCTCGAAAGAAAGTTGAGATTCTTATCAGAATGACTAAAACAATATTTACTCATCAACATGAAAAAAATAACAAGGCCTGCAGGTGATGTTTTGGGTTTGTTACATATAAAGATACAACTAAAAACTGGAATATGACACAAATGTTATGAAAAGGTCAACATAAAAATTGCTTGGGTTACAAATGCACAAATAAGTACAGAATGCATTTCTTTTCCAGATCACCGTTAACAAGAGGAAACAAGTTGCAAAGCAGTTTAGCTTGAGAAACAGACTGCATCAAAAAGGAAAAGGTTTAAGTAGACTGCGAGTTGAAAATTGTAGGAATATGTGAATACCTAAACCACCCGAATTCAATGAAAGATAATGTTTAGCTCTTGCAATGACATCTGCAGGGAATAAAAGCCCGACATTAGGGTCATCCAATAGAAATGGAGCTTGGCATAATGCTACCATCTGGAGAATAGTATAGGTAAAAAATTACGCCATTAAAAAGAGAAATCTAATGGAAAATGTCTCTTTATCTCAGGGAGCATAGAGAAGGAGAAATTGCTCCATGTACAAGGAATTTTTGACTTGTGAAGATGATTTTTTCTCACTAAGTTCCTTAAGTCAAGCAATAGAGAAGAATGATCAACACTTTGATACAAGTAGTTTTTAAGAAAGAATAAAGAGAAAATGGAAACCTGACGGGGAAATGTTAATGGCTTCTATCCGAGAGCATGAGGGTTCCCGACATTTGTGAAAATAATCTGCAAACAACAAAAAAAACCAATCTCATGGAAAGTAAGTCCAACTTGTATCTTGTTTCTTAAGAATAAATTGCAAGGGGAGTGCAGTATTATAACCTCAAATTTTAATCTCACAAGTGGCATCCCAACAAGCTAATAATAAAAAGAATCAAAGGCATATGTGCACTTCATATCTTGATACAAGCAATAAAGCAAACATATATAGTGCTAAATAACCCAGGAAGATATCTTCAACCAGATAACAAGAATGGAAAAAAAAAACAATCAAAGTCAGATCTTTCAGGAATCGAAATAAGAGTCTCTTTCAATAAAATTTATTCTATTTAACTCAAATCATGTTGTGGCACAATCAACGAAAATTATGTATGAGAAAGCATCATAACCTTCTTCCCCTCCTTCTGTAACTCCGAAGCCCGCAGGTAAAGCTCCCCTTTGACAACATATGCAACTTTCTTCACATTCTCATTCAGCAACTCGTAGTCCAGCGGCTTCGGCGCCATCCTAATACTAATTAATGATTTAAAATCAGAACTTCTTATCTTAATACTGACTAAGCAACAAAAGGAGTATAGAAGAGGTCACATGCTAATTTTATGATGGAAAGCAGATCAAACTTACTTGGACATCAAAGATTCTGCTGCCTTCTCCAGGCATGGAAAAATTAACCTATTTTGACTGAAACTTGTTGACTCTCTTTGTTAGAAAATGGGCAGTCTTCTTGGAGCATATAATGTAGAAATATGCATCTCCGACTCTGCTGTAGTTCTATAGACATGAACAAAAACAACAATAAACAAGGATGCCATGGCTAAAATCCTAATGCCTTTGCAGTCAGCTATAGACCCTGCAGAAGAAGCTTGCTTACATGCGAAATAGACGTATGTTTTCATGTTCTTCTCTGATCTAAGAAGTCATTAAGAAAAACTAGAGGAACAAATCTCGTGGAAAATGATCGCCATATTCAATTAATGATACGATTAAGATGATTTGGTGAATTACTTTTTTTTAAAAAATGACCCTAATTCGATTGAATCTGAAGCAGAGGAAACCCTAATCGAAGGAAAAAAAGATCGAGCGCAGACTTGGAACTCGGAGGTGTGGTACAAGCTCATAAACAAGCGGAGGGCACTGGCCTGGAGGAGCATGGGCTACGGCTTCCCGCCGTCATCCTCCTTGCCTCTTCCCAGCGGTGCGAAGATGTCGTGTGTGTTGTTATATAGGGAAACAAGTTCAAAGAACCCTCTGCCAAGGCCAGACGATGAAGCGACGGCTTGCGTCCCGGAGAAGGTGATGAAGACCGCATCGTCGCTCCTGTCAATGATGAAGTTGGCACTACCTGCATTGGCACGCAGGCAGCGGGTCCAGGCTTGTGCCAGAAGAGGGGAAGATGCAAGGAGCGCACCAAGGACATGGCTCATCTCGAACCTTTAGGAGGCAAAGGTAGACAAATCAAGAGTGAGGGTGAGAATGAGAGAGAGAGGAGAGCACACCGTTGTGGAGGAAGATCCAGTGGTCGACGGGATGGCGTGAAGAGATTGTATGAGGAGAGGGAAAGAAAATTGCCCTAGGTTCGGGAGCGTGAAGGAAAAACACGGCGCCGAAAAGAAAACAGCGAGGGAAAGGAAAACAGCGAGCGGGGAAAATGACCAAATTCAATTACAACGGTTTTTTTTCAAAATTGTTGTCGTAGACGCTAAAAACGCGGATAAAGACAACGGTTTATAAAACCGTTGTAAAAAGTGTTGTCGTTTTAAAAAAATATTGCTCCATGACAACAGTTTTGCCAAAACCGTTGTCTTTTATATTTAATGGGGAGTTCAAAGACAACGGTTTTGGCAAAAATCGTTGTCTTTGAGCAAATACGCAACGCTTTCTCTTAAAACCATTGTCGTAGGGGTGTTGTCGTTTGCAGTTTTTGTTGTAGTGAGGGTACCTTGGTCAATACGCTCTAGGGCATCCCCTTGCGTGATCAACAATCCTCCACATCAATCAACAAAGCGTGTAAGAAACATAACTACGTCACACACACAACTTCATCAAGTATGAACAAGGCATAAACAATTCATTGAATAGAAATAAGGTGAATCAACAGAGTTCTACATCTCCATCATATTACAAATACTTCCTAATCCTAGAAGAGGATGTCTACTCCATTATGGTGGAAGAACAACCCCAGAACATAAAGAAAAGCATATTTACAACCCTAGAAGGAAAGGAAGAAAAGATGCTTGATGATTCTGATGTCTTGGGGATGCTTCCTTGCTCCGGAGATGGACGGATCATGAAGAGACGGCGGTGGATGAAGCTCGACGGCTTTCCCTGAGGGGAGGGACGAAGTCCCGAACCAAAGATGAACCCAAGAATAGGTTTCTTGACCCTTTTATAAGCTAGGGTATGGGCGCCGCACGGCCCGTGGCACGACCGTGCAAGGTTGGCACGACCACGCCCATCCTCTCCTCTGGCGAAGATGCATGGCCATGCTGATTTGGCACGACCGTGTGGTCTCTGACTTCTTCTCCCTAAGGCACGACCATGCAAGGATGCACGGTCGGGCATTCCTTTGTCTCGACTTGGAGTGGCACGGCCGTGTAATGATGCACGGCCATGCACTGCTTCACCTCTGCCATGGCTGCACGACCGTGCAAGGGTGCACGACCATGCCCTGCTCCGCCTTTGCCATGGCCGCACGGCCGTGCAAGGGTGCACGGTCATGCACTGCTCCCTTCTGTCTGGTCACACGACCGTGTGTTGCACAGTCGTGTTCTTTGGCTTGTTTCAGTGCATAGATAATCGTCGTTTTTGCTCCAAAAGTCGTCCCTATCAATACAAAACCAAATAAAGAACAGATATCCGAACAAAAGAATATATATAATGAATACAAGATGAAAGAGGCAATCATGCAACGAATATATATGAATAAAGTACATGAATGTGTGCTAAAACATGTGTAAATGATCATAATATTTACGCACATCAATCTTCCATGTAGTATTGGCCTCCACCCTGACTATCTCCACGTAGCACTTGCACGCTACCAATTGATCACCCTTTACCTCTCCTACTTGATCATCCACAGGAAATTTAATCTTCTGATAGAAGGTAGAAATGACCACCTGGAATTCATTAAGGTTGATCGACCCAAGATAACATTGTATATAGAGGGCACATCCACTCATGAAATACGACCGACGCATCCTCATTAAGGGCTCTTCTCCCAGAGATATAGCTAATTTTATCTGACCCAACGACTGTGTTGGGATGTATACTATAAGTCTAGCTTTTGTATGAACATCTGTTTTGAAATATTTTGAAATGAGAATCACTTTGGTCAAATGTTTGCATTTTATATTTATATATATGTCAATGCAGTTGTCCATTTAATTTGTATTGTAGATAACATAGTGTGTGGTGCCACACAGAAGATCATGTTATCGATTCCTTATAAATTATAAATAGTAGCTCACAACCAAGATGGATTGGGGCAAACCATTGGAACCGTTTTAGTGTAATTTGGTATTAGTCTATGTTGACTATAAAATTACACAAGTACACTATGTGTGTATTGAGCAAGACCGTTTGAGGTTGTTTGATTTTTACTGACTACATAAATGAACAAAACCTCTGTTATTATGGATGTTCATCCTCTTAATCCCTATATAATAACAAGCACGTATACTTAGTATTTATTTCTTTAACTTATCAAAGGGTGAGGTTTATTCGTTAAATCAATAGGCCCGATGAGTTGGGAGAAAGTACTGTTTATATGGTGTGGTGTTGATTATAGAAGGAATCTGTCTTAATTATTTAGGCTGATGATGTCCCCTTGAGGAGCTCATAAGGATTATCATGTAAACCCTGCAGTTGAGTGGTACTACTCTTGGAATCAAATGTTAATTAATTTAGTGGTCAGTAACACATTTAATTAATGGGCATACGATATCTTAAACACAGGGAGATTAACGCACTCATGATAAGAAGGAGCGCATATTGTAATATGGGATTGGTGCGGTAGTTTAATAATAACCCTTTTATGGTATGAGTTATTATTGATGGACTTGAGTTGAGTGTTCGGGCCTGATGTACGTAAATATTATGATCATTTATGCATGTTTTAATCCACATTCACTTGCTTTATACGTATATATTCTTTGCATGGTCGTCTCTTTTATCATATAATCATCATAAATACTCTTTTGTTTAGAGATATGCTCTTTGTTTGGTTTTATGTTGACAGGGACAACTTTCGAAGAAAAAATAGCGATTGTCGACGCACTAGAACGAGGTAGAGAACACGGCCATGCAACCTTGCACGACCGTGCGGCCAAACAGAGATGGATCCGTGCATGGTCGTGCAAACCTGCATGGTCGTGCCCCCCACGATCGCAGCCAAGCAATGCACGGTCGTGCAATCCTGCATGGCTGTGTCCCAAGAGCAGTGCCCCAGATCCACACGCTCGTGCCAATTGGCATGGTTGTGCAACACGGCCAAAGATAAAAGAAGGAACGGTCATGTCAATTCTGCACGGTTGTGCGGTGTAACCAGTGCAGAAGGAAGACACGACCATGCAGATATCGTACGGTCGTGCCACTCAACCCGAAGGGACGAGGCAGTTGGCCATGCGGATCTCGCATGGATGTGGCATGGGTTGTGCGACGCCCGTGCCCTAACCTATATAAGGGTCAAGAACCCTATTCTTGGGATCATCTTTGGTTTTGGACTTCGTCCCTCTCCATGAGAAAGGGTTCTCCCCTTCAGGGGAAACCCTAAAGCTTCATCCATCGCCATCCCTTGACGTTCCGTCCATCTCCAGAGCAAGTAGGCATCCCCAAGACATCGGAAACCTCGGCAAGCATCTCTTCTTCCCCTTCTTCTCACATCAAGGGTTGTAAGTATGCTTTACTTTATGTTTTGGGGTTGTTCTTCCCTCACAATGGAGTAGATATCCTCTTCTAGGATTAGGAAGTATTTGTAATGCAATAGAGATGTAGAACTATGTAGATTCACCATATTTCTATTCAATGACTTGTTAATGCCTTGTTCATGATGAATTGTGTGTGTGACATATTTATATTCCTTTGCATGCTTTGTTGATTGATGTAGAGGATTGTTAATCATGCAAAGGGGATGCCCTAGAATGTATTGACCAAGGTGCCCTAGTAACAGGGGTAACCCTTTCCGGACGTCTAGGACGTTCCCTTAAAAGGAGAAACAATCCCTTAGGAATTGTTGCTCTCATAGAAAGAGTGCTCTAGATCGTATACCCGAGGGGCCCTAGTGACAAGGGTAACCCATTCACGGACATCTAGGACATTCTCTTGAAAGGAGAGGCAATTCCTCCATAAGGAAGTAGGGAACCATACCAAATCTTTATCTTTATCCTTTTTGTTATCTACTAGACATGTATTCCTGTGATATACTGAGGCGCCCTCGTGACAAGGGTTAACCATTATAGGATTTCACAGGAATCATCTCTATTCGATACTTAGAGATATTGACCAATTTAACTTCCTGCAAGAGCATGGACATAGAGGGTAGAAACTAAGCAATCTATGTAATATCTCCGAGTATTATAATGAAACCGAAATCCTAGAATCCATCTCTCAAAGCTCATTCCCTCCAAGATCAATTCTCTCTCTCCTCTCTCTTCATCTCAACCTTCTTTCCCTCTCTTTAATCACACTTGTTAGTTCGTAAGCGTCAAAGCAAACTTTTGACCGTCTAGATAGCTTACTTTGTGACATCTATAGTGCTTAATCAACAGTCCCTGTGGTTCGACAATCTTATATATTACTAACGACTAATCCGTGCACTTGTGGAATTGTAACAAGTTTTTGGCGCCATTGTCGGGGGACTGTTCGCATTAACATTAGTAGATTAGCATTTTAGTTAATTTAGAATTATGAATAGTTTTTGTTTTTCCTTTTTCATAATTTAAAAAAAACTACATTTTCTTTCTTGTCTTTAAATTCTGCATTTTTAAATTCTGCATTTTGTTTCTTGTTTTTTTAGATATCTTGAGCACTAACATGTCAAGTAGGTCTTTAAGAGAATTTTTCACACCTATGAGTGTAAGACCCAGATCTCCCATTGATAAAAGCTATGATCCAGATGAGCAACTTGAGTTCCTTTGTGGAGGATGTGGTAGCACGTCTCATCCGTCTGCCATATGTCACCTCTTTCAAAAGGAAGATGACCCTCCCACAGAACCAACTGATAATATCTGCACGACTTGTGGTAGTTCATCCCATCCAGCTATTTTATGTCACTTCTTCCAAGATGCTGCTAGCTCTTCCATGGAACTTCAGCACTTATTCCAACCTCAATGTCAAGATACATATGAGCATGTTCCTGATACTTATGACTATGATTGGGGAGATTATCAAATCCAGAACCTTCAACTCCAGCTAATTCCTAAGCAACATGAGCAGTCACTATACCAGTAGCAGAATTCTAACACGCATCAACATTACAATCAATTTTGGATGGACCATCAAACTTTGGACTACAATTGAATACAAAATGTTGAGCATATTTCCCAAGTAAATCAAAGTTTGTCAGAGTTTCAGGATGATTTTTCGTTGGACAGACCACATCTTTCACAATCAGATAAGCCGACTGACTGGGAAGACTTCCAAGACCCAAAATCTCTTGCTCCTAGTCAGATGAAGACCATGACACAAGATTCTAAAGAACTAATGGTGCAACGAGGGATCCTATTTCTACGGATATTACAACAAATATCTGATAATGTTGTTGATCCCTCTATTGATGCTTTGATGTCAGTGGACTCTTCAATACTTTTGATGGTGATGTGGTGGATAAAAGTATAGGGACATGTACTATGGAGGAAACATCCCAAGAATCATCTACTTTGATCACACAACCAATTGATGTTATGGAAGTCATAAGAATCGAATTGGTTGATGATAAATGTGTAGGGGCTTCTGCAATAGAAGCAAAGCCCCAAGAATCACCATTTTGAGAGGCACCACCACTTGAGCCAGAGCTAGAGCCAATACAAGATTCAAAAGTTACATCCACATGTTTAGAACTTTCTGGTATCTCTCAGCAAAGCAAGGTTAGTATCCTTTGTGATCTTCTAGAAAATTTCATAGATGTACCAATAGTAGATTTTGTTGGATGTGATTCAATTTGTGATACATACACAGTTCATCTTAATAAGGTTCTAGTTCTATCTAATATAGCATGCTTGGCGGAGGTATGTTTTTCTTTTAGGTGTGCAGATTTTCATGGGGCCTATAATTGGAAGCTCAATCTGAACCATCTTCGACCTCCTGAAAGAATTTCCAAGAAGACGAAGATGGAGAGAGTGATTCTTCACTTTTTGATGAAAGCTCCATCTATAATAAGAGCCCTTGGTAAGAGGGTGATGAAATATCTTTCCCCTCCAAGAGCGAGATTTCGATGAATCTAATGAGGTGGTCGAGCTAATGACCTTAAACAAGCCCTTCTTGGGAGGCAACCCAAGTTCAATCTTGTTTTCATTCATGTTTTTAGTTCCTTTTGTTAGAGTGTATACTAAAAGCCTAGCTTTTATAAATATTTATTTATGAAATAAAAGAATCACGTTAGTCAAATGTCTACATTTTATTTGTTAAGTGTAGTTGTTCAATTAATTTATATTGTAGATAACATGATGAGTGGTGTCACACACAGAAGATCATGTTACCAGTTCTTTATAAATTATAAACAATTGCTCACGA
Source organism: Zingiber officinale (assembly GCF_018446385.1). Lineage (NCBI taxonomy): Eukaryota > Viridiplantae > Streptophyta > Magnoliopsida > Zingiberales > Zingiberaceae > Zingiber > Zingiber officinale. The sequence continues at coordinate 106,316,338 of NC_055986.1, forward strand.
CTAAGATGGAAATGAACAAACCATTGGAATAGTCGTAGTGTAATTAGGTATTAGTTTATTTTGACTAATAAATTACACTAGTACACTCTAAGTGTATTGAGTAGAACCATTTTAGATAAGTTCTTTTTATACTGACTTAATAAAAGAACTAGACCTTAGTTATTATGGAAGTGTGTGCTCTTAATCCTAATATAATAACAAACACATATATTTAGTATTTATTTCTTTAACTTATCAAAGGGTGAGATTTAGCTCGATAAATCAATAGGCTTGATAAGTTGGGAAATGATATTACTTATAGTGTGTGTTGTTGATTATAGAAGGAAACTGTGTCTTACTAATCTAGGTTGAGAATGTCCCCAAGAGGAGCTCATAAGGATTGTCATGTTAAACCCTGCAGGTGGACTTAGTCCGACATGACAATGAGGTTGAGTGGTACTACTCTTGGAGCTAGATATTAATTAAGTAAGTTGTCAATAACTTACTTAATTAGTGGACATTTGTTATCTTAAACACAGGGAGACTAACACACTCATGATAAGAAGGAGCCCATAATGTAATTTGGGATTGATGCGGTAGTGCAATAATAACTCTCTAGTGGAATGAGTTATTATTGATGAACTTGAGTTGTGTGTTCGGGGCGAACACGAGATACTCAAGCTCATTGGAATGCCAAAATCAATTTCTCCTCTAGGTCCCTGTCGTAGCTGTTGGGGATCGGACGGTCGGCTTGAAGGGGGGTTGGATAGATGGCGCCCCCAAATACTCGCTTCTTTCTACAACGTTAGTGCGCAAGCAGAAATGCAAACAAAGCAAGTAGAAAGCTAAATACTAAAGAAAAGAATGCAAACCAAGCTACACGATCATTTACGTGGTTCGGAGATAAAGCTCCTACTCCACGGCGTGTCCGTAAGGTGGACGATCCCTATCCGTCGGTGGATTACTCCCTGAAAGACCTCTGGCTAGCTCACGTAGCTCCTTGTGGTTGGAGAAACCTCACCACAACTCTCACCAAGGACTCTTTACAAGCTAGGGCACAAGTAGACTACTAATAGGGGTTAACCACCTCTATTTCGTCAGGGATAACCAAGCTTCCAAGCCTTGGTTATATAGGCCGCGAGTTGAAAACCCCGCCTACCAGTCGACTGCCAAAACATGCAGTCGACTGCCCTCTGTGGAAATTCGACCGTTACATCCCAACGACTCGATTCCACACTAACCGAGCAAACAGAGACATTCTGTTCGCTGCCAGTCGACTGCACCAGTCGACTGCTAAAACATGCAATCGACTGCTGTAGTACTGCTACAGTAGCGCTACAGTACTGCTGCAGTAACGCTACAGTACTGCTACAGTAAAACCCTAAAACTAAGATTTTACTCCGAGTACAATCTCTCATGCACTCGTACCGTCACCCTTATGACTCATTTGACGCTTCATTTGCAGCTTTAACCTCTTGCCTTCAAGCCTACTTCCTTTGGTTCTCATCCCCCGGATGCATTCAAGCCCGCGGCTCGTCCCCAATGCCATCCTTCGCGTATGCCTCGAAGTCGCTTCCCTCGGCCCTTGTCCTCGCTGCCTTGTCCACGGTCCCTCGGATGCTCCATCCTTCACCGGACCCGAAGCCATCAACCTGAGTCACATATGTATCCTGCAGTCCTGCACAACACAATACACATATCAAATACAAGGGTGAACCTAACTTAAACGCTTTGCCCAAACACCAAAGCACATGGTCCCGCGGACCATTGGGATTGCTCCAACAATCTCCCCCTTTTTGGTGTTTGGCAATACGTTTAAGTTAGGGAAACATATAGCAAATAAACATGCTAATACAATGGATTTATGATGCCAAGGCTACACACTTGGACTTACTCCGCCGAGTGGACTTACGATGCCAAGGCTACACACTTGGACTTACTCCGCCGAATGGACTTACGATGCCAAGGCTACACACTTGGACTTACAACGCCAAATGGACTTACGTTGCCAAGGCTACACATTTGACAACCGCCGAATGGACTTACGTTGCCAAGCTTACACACTTGGCAACCGCCGTAACAATGCATCATGCATTTGAACCTATCCCAAGGCTCCCCTACACCTACGCTCTCCATGAGCTAGGATTTTTACAACGGGCTTTTAAGAACCTATCCCAAGGCTCTCCCTACACAAAGGTATTTTCAGGTTTTCCCAACTAAACCTTACTTCTCCCCCTTTGCCTAACATCCAAAAAGTTCTCCAACAATATCCCAATTATTGAAAACTTGTCATCCAAATGACCCTAAACTCATGTATGTATCCCCCATGGATCTCATACATCTATATGAGCTGACCCGGTCAAAATCCAGTGCTGAAAACACTTTCAGACTGGTATCAGTCGACTGCAAGAAGTACCAGTCGACTGCCCCCATAAAAATGAGCTTACAGAGACATTCTATGCTCATGAACAGTGTTACCAGTCGATTGGTAACTGTACCAGTCGACTGGTACACTATTCATGAAAAAATCAACCTTTTCTGGCCAACTTCATAAATGCACCAGAAATTCCACAGACCTCTAAAAATCCCTAAATTTTGTGGAGAGGTCTATTATATCAATATCTAATTGGGAAAAATATATATAAAAATATATCTATCACCAATCCCAAGATTGACAAAAAACACAAAACTAGCTAAAAAGTTCAATTGAACCTTGACCTAAAGTCCTAGTTTTGGCTTCCTCTTGATGTATTTGCCCATACTAACCCACAATGAATCCCTAGCATTGGTTTATATGGCATCTATACATCCAAAATCAATTATCATGCTATGTGACCCCAATGTCATATTTCTAAGCATGAAACATAACTCATGTGTGCCAATTCCCTAGGTTTGAGACTCAAGTCCGTCTCAAAACCATTTGGCACACTCCATGGCTCCTCTAGACTCCCAAGTAGTACCCACCTGAGATCCATTTGCCATGGGTCCCAATTTGACTCTTTGAGCTCCCCCTAGAACTCTTAACCTTAGTCACCTCCTTAGGTGACTCATCTATTGTGGCTAAACCACAATGATGTCTCTTAGAAGATTTCCTTATCTTCTTGACCTTGGACACATCATCCTTGCTATAGTCATATGTAACCCTAGCATAAGACTTTCCCTTAGCCTTGGATGATCCTCCCTTGCCATGATCATTTGCCACCCTAGCATATGATCTCTCTTTGGCCTTTGAGGTGCTAGATCGGTATCCCAAACCTGATCTATCATTATTGGGTCTTTGACTACCCAACACCATATTTAATCCCTTAGATCCAATAGTGAATCTCTTAAGGAATTTCTCCAAATTATCAAGCTTTGACTTCAAAGCTTGATTTTCCCTTTCTAGGTTCCTAACCCTAGAGTCAACATGTCCACCTTGGACATTCCTAGACCTACCCTTTCTAGGCATGTGCCTCCCCTTCTTGGGATTAATGCCTTCGTTCTCTATTACCTTCTTCTCCTTAGGTAATCTATTTCTTTGTTTATCATGCATTGGTCTTCTAGGGTTTTGATCTACAATTACCCTACTCCTATCATGATATTTAAATCCAAAATTTTGCATTGCTACATGATGATAATCATTATTTCTAGCATGCATGGAAGAATTTAAATTTGACTTCAAATTTAAATTAGGGTTTACCTTACCCTTTACCTTTGGAGCTCCCCCTTGATCCGAGGCTCCATTCTTCCTCCACTTCTTCTCCTCCTTCTTTAAATGCACCAACTTCTTGATTTCTTTCTTCTTTGGGCATTTGGTGTGGTAATGACACCCACATTAGTGTTCAAATTAATTTGAATGGGTTTAGGAGTTACCTCTTTCTTACCCATTGGACACCTACTCTTGTAGTGTCCCTTCTTATTGCATTCGAAGCACACAATGTGGTCCTTTGATTTTGCTTCGGTGGAGGTGCTTGCTAGATTGACCACTTCCAAGACTTCTTCTTCTTCTTCACTTGCCTTGGAATTTTCTTCAATTCTTGAGAATGTAAATGATGCCTCATCTTCCTTCTCCTCCTCAGATGTGTAGCATGACTCAACTTCCGGTTGCTCCTCCTCCTCTTCTTGAGCTACTAAGCCCATCTCCTTGGGCTCCACATCCGATTGGTCCTTCTTCTCCTCTTGGACCACTTCATCACTTTCTTCGGATTTTTCTTCTTCTTCTTGTGTAGGCAAAAATTCCTCCCATGGAAATTTCTTCACTTTGCTCCATAATTCATGGGCATTCTCATATTTACCTACATGACTCACAACATCATTAGGCAACATATCAATTAAAATTGATATTACCTTTGAATTTGCCTTTGATCGTGTGGTTTGCTCCTCCGTCCAATGTCGTGATCGGAGCTTCTTTCCTTTCTTGTCCTTCGGGACTTCAAACGACTTTTTGACCACCATCATGGTGTCCCAATCCGTGTTGAAGAAGATCTCCATCTTCATCATCCAATAGGTGATGTCCCCAAGACTTCCTCCTTCAAACTTTGGAGGTTCAATCAAGTCGGTCATCTTTTGCCTCCTTGGCGGTTAGTCCAATAGAGAGCATCCTCGCACTGATACCACTTGTTGGGGATCGGACGTCCGGCTTGAAGGGGGTTGGATAGACGGCGCCCCCAAATACTCGCTTCTTTCTACAACGTTAGTGCACAAGCGGAAATGCAAACAAAGCAAGTAGAAAGCTAAATACTAAAGGAAAGAATGCAAACCAAGCTACACGATCATTTATGTGGTTCGGAGATGAAGCTCCTACTCCACGGCGTGTCCGTAAGGTGGACGATCCCTATCCGTCGGTGGATTACTCCCCGGAAGACCTCCGGCTAGCTCACGTAGCTCCTTGTGGGTGGAGAAACCTCACCACAACTCTCACCAAGGACTCTTTACAAGCTAGGGCACAAGTAGACTACTAATAGGGGTTAACCACCTCTATTTCGTCAGGGATAACCAAGCTTCCAAGCCTTGGTTATATAGGCCGCGGGTTGAAAACCCCGCCTACCAGTCGACTGCCAAAACATGCAGTTGACTGCCCTCTGTGGAAATTCGACCGTTACATCCCAACGGCTCGATTCCACACTAATCGAGCAAACAGAGACATTCTGTTCGCTGCCAGTCGACTGCACCAGTCGACTGCTACAGTACTACTACAGTAACGCTACATTACTGCTACAGTAAAACCCTAAAACTAAGATTTTACTCCGAGTACAATCTCTCATGCACTCATACCCTCACTCTTATGACTCATTTGACGCTTCATTTGCAGCTTTAACCTCTTGCCTTCAAGCCTACTTCCTTTGGTTCTCATCCCCCGGATGCATTCAAGCCCGCGGCTCGTCCCCAATGCCATCCTTCGCGTATGCCTCGAAGTCGCTTCCCTCGGCCCTTGTCCTCGCTGCCTTGTCCACGGTCCCTCGGATGCTCCATCCTTCACCGGACCCGAAGCCATCAACCTGAGTCACATGTGTATCCTGCAGTCCTGAACAACTCGAGTACACATATCAAATACAAGGGTGAACCTAACTTAAACCCTTTGCCCAAACACCAAAACACATGGTCCCGCGGACCATTGGGATTGCTCCAACAGTAGCCTCAATAATGCCTCAAGTCCATCCAAATAAAAGCCCATCTTAGTGTCCAAGAAAGGGGCCGGGCCAAGGCTTGGTGACCAAGGCAAGGGTCGGCCTCCATCTCCTTAAGAAGGACCGGCCCTATGCTTGGTGCCCAAGCAAGTAGAGGCCGACCATAATAAATTCAAATAGGAGGGGTGTTTTGAATTTTTAAAATCTTCTCTTTGTAGAAAACTACAAGTTTTAAAAGAGAGTTTTTAAAATATAAAACTTTCCTTATTTGAATTAGGTCACATGGTTTAAAAGAAAATTTAAAAGTTTTAAAACTTTTCTTTTTTAACCATCCTCATGGTTTTAAGAAAAAAGAAAAGAAGTTTTAAATTTGAAATTTTCTAACCATGTTAAAAAAGGAAATTTTAGAAGAAAAGTTTTAAATTTTTAAAACATGGTTTTAATTTTTAAAATTTTCCTTTTTCAACATTCACTTTAGGAAGTTGAAAGAGAGCTTGTAAAATTTTATAAGAGTTTTTTCTTTGCTTATAAAATTTTTACAAAGGTTATTTCATTCCTTTTATTGTGGTCGGCCACCCTTGCTTGGTGCCCAAGCAAGGGGTCGGCCAATCAAGTTAATCAATCCATGTTTGATGATTGAATCAATCAAGAGGAAAGAAAAGGAAAAATAAAAGGGGAAAAGGAAAAACAAGAGGAAGGTTTTATTTTTTGTAAAATGTCTTTCCTTATTTGCCTTGGGCAAGTAATATAAAAGAAGGGGAGAGGAGGTCTCAATAATTATTCAATTCTTATTCTCTTGTTGGTGATCTCCATAGTGGTCGGCCCTCTCCCTATTCCCTTTCCCCTTGCTCTCTTTGGTTCCTTTGTGGTGGTGGTGGCTGAAATCTAGAGAAGGAAGAGAAGTTCTTTGGGTGGTGTTCATTTTAGAGGATCGTCACCCACACGACGTTCAAGAGGAGGTGAGAAATATGGCAGAAGATCTCGAGGTCATTAGCCTACAAAGAAAAGGTATAACTAGTAATTTTCTTCCGCATCATGCTAGTTATTTTTCTTTGTAAGAATTCCAAACACAAGAGGCATTAGATTCTAATTTTTCTGATTTGTTTCGAAGTTGTGTTTTTTTTGTTTTTCAAATTTGTGATTCGATTGTTCTTTTTGGTTAAACCTAGAGTTACATAAGGAAATTAAATATTATCTTTCCTTAAAAGGCTTTGTCTAGGAAGTGGTGGTTGCTCCCATATCCAAGAAGGCCTAGTGCCTCGCTATGTTTAACCTGGAAGCCAATTTTGGAAATTAATATTTAATTGAATTTATAACATAGGAGGATTTGGATCAATAGTGTTAAGTTCCGCTTGCGATCCAAGTCTAAACCATTAAGAACAGATAAGTTAAATTTGAAATCAATAATGTTAAGTTCCATTTGCGATTCCTAATTTAACTTCTAAAGAACACAATAGGTTATTAGGAAAGGTTCGACACTTGTATAAAATTTTTGTACAGTGGAACCGGTACGATCTTCCTAGGACTAACCAACAATTGGTATCAGAGCTAGGGTTTGCCTCTGTGTGTTTTGGTTTTCAAATTAATTATGCACATGTCATACATAATTTAGGTAGGATAATAGTAGGATGTGCTAACTTTTTGGTTGCAGGCTCCAACTATTATGACATATAGATATTGTGTGTGATTGGACCCTTGGACATGTGAAGGGCATTATTTTGTGTGTGCATGATTGCATGTATCAAATACAGCAGGAGCTATATTAGTTTTAGAATTTTATTTTTGTTCGATCTAGAATACATGTACATTCCTTTTTGGAATATAGGATTGATATATGTAAAATTCTATATTTGTCGCGGATCGTATCCTTGCAAGGCGTGGTGCTATTGGAGGACTAGAGGCGCAGCGGAATAAGAAGCAAGATAGATGCGACGGCTGGACCCGATGGCGGTGGCTAAAGATGGCAGCAGCTAGGGTTGGAGCACACGGAGGACAGTGATGGAAAAGGTCATAATAGTTGGAAAATTAATTTCCATATTTATTACTTTTATTTACTGTGATATGTGTGTGTGCATATGATGTATGCTAGCATAGGTTAAAATCCTCAATCTTAAATAACTAAGTGGGAGAGGGATTTTTTTTTAAAAAAATTCCATGGTCTCCATTACTGGTTTGTAAGTGATGCAACAAGCTTGTGTGTTGGCTTTGAGTGCCTCCCTCCACAACGGATGGGTTTGTTACGGATCACTAGATCAAACTTCCTTTATGGATGGTTATAGGAAATTATTTAGGAGTGTGTGATCTTCTCCAATTGAAGGGGCACAATCCTATTTAATGGACTAAGTATCAAGTAATGGTACACACTTAGACACATTAAATAGTATCCTCCCCAACGGAGTCACTGCCATTGTTTTGTGTGACCAAAGAAAAACCAACTATTAATTTTATTTGTCATAAAGTTAGGATGACAAGATAATTAAATTAATGGGTAAAACCCTCCTCTTACAAATGATGAATTTGTATGCGTCCACACTAACGTGGCATGCAAAATTCACGGTGTTTTGAGGTGTAGGTAAATTTAAATAGTATTGTTTTGAGGAATCAATATTATTCTAAATTTAGAGTCCTGACCAAAATCTATTTTGTGATTCTTAGGATGACTTTTAACCCACTAGTCATTATACTGAAAGAGAATAGACTTACTGGTCCAAACTATATAGATTGGAAAAGAAACCTGGATATTGTCTTAACTGCTGAAATCTATAAGTTTGTACTGTCAGAGGCATACCCAAAACACCTAACAATGCTTCTACCCCAGAGGAGATTGAATATCATAAGAAATGGGTAAAGGCAGATGAGATGGCGCGGTGTTACATTTTGGGTTCATTGTCAAATGTATTGCAACATCATCATCAGGACTTACCAACGACTTATGATATAATGAACAATCTCAAAGAACTCTTTGGGCACCAGAGTCAGACTGCTAGGCAAGAGGCAATGAGAAAATTAATGACAGCCATCATGTCGGAGGGGACACCCGTAAGGGATCATATCCTCAAAATGATGGCTTATCTGAACTAAATACAAGTCCTTGGAGGTGAAATCGATGGGGAAACCCAGGTCGATATAATTCTCCAAACGCTACCCAGAAGTTTTGAGCAGTTCCACCTGAACTATAACATGAATAAAAGGGAGTATACGTTGGCGGAACTTCTGACATAACTACAAGCAGTAGAAGGTATATTTCATCACAGTTCTCAGATTCACTATGCTGAAAATGGTTCTACTTCTATGTCAAAATACAAGAAGAAGAAGAAACAGGTCTTTTCAGCAAAGAAGGTGAATAAACCTCAGGGTACAGGACAAAAAGCTGGAATGAAGAAGCCGAAGGGCAAGTGCTTCATCTGCAAGCAGTCAGGACATTGGAAGGCGGACTGTCCTCGTAGGAATCAGAACAATAAAGGTATATATCATTCTCTAGTAGTTGAAACATGTTTAGCGGTGTTATCTACCAGCACCTGGTGTGTAGATACGGGAGCCACTAATCGTGTCTGCAACTCTTTGCAGGGGTTCCAGGAAACCCGACGATTATTTGAAGGAGAGATAACCGTCTACATGGGCAATGCTACTAAGGTGGCGGCTGTTGCAATGGGAGACGTCTACTTATCTTTTGATAGGAATAGAAGTTTGGTTTTAAGAAATTGTCTTTATGCACCCAGTTTTAGAAAGAATTTAATTTCAGTTTCTAAATTATATTTGGATGGAAATTCTGTTTCTTTTAGTAACAATGTAGTTACAAAGAGAAATAGAGTTATTATCTGTCCTGGTGCATTGGTTGACAATTTATATACATTAAATCCAATTTCTTCCATAAAGCAACAAATGAAAATTAATAACACATCTTCTAACTCTAATAAGAGAAAAAAATCTTCAGAAATGAACCAAACATATCTTAGGCATCTAAGGCTTGGTCATATTAACTTAAGTAGAATTCAAAAGCTTATAGCCGATGGACTCTTGGGTACATTAGAGTTGGGAAACTTTCCAACCTGTGAATCTTGCTTGGAAGGTAAAATGACCAAGAGACCTTTTAAGGCCAAGGGGTATAGAGCCAAAGATGTGTTAGAACTGGTTCATTCTGATTTGTGTGGTCCTATGTCTATCCAGGCAAGAAGAGGTTATGAATATTTCGTCTCTTTTATAGATGACTATTCAAGATACATATACATTTACTTGATGCGCCGCAAGTCTGAATGCTTTAATAAGTTCAAAGAATATAGGGCTGATGTGGAGAAACATCTGGGTAAAAGTATCAAGACATTACGGTCTGACCGTGGTGGCGAATACCTCTTTGGATAGTTTAGGAATTACTTATCAGAGGCAGGGATTCAATCCCAGTTGTCCGCACCTGGTACACCCCAACAGAATGGTGTGGTAGAACGAAGGAATAGGGCTCTTATGGAAATGGTTAGATCGATGATGAGTTGTTCAGAATTACCAAATTCATTTTAGGGATATGCATTAGATACAGTAGTGTACATTCTGAGTATGGTACCTTCTAAAACAGTTCCTTCTACTCCCATAGAATTATGGAATAGGCGTAATTCTAGTCTGAATCATATCCGGATATGGGGTAGTCCAGCACATGTGCTGAAGGGAGATACTGACAAGTTGGAATCACGTACAGAAGTTTGTCTGTTTGTGGGATATCCTAAGGGAACGAAAGGTGGTTTGTTTTATAATTCTAAAAATCAGAAGATCATTGTTAGCACCAATGCTCAATTTTAGAGGAAGATTATGTAATGAACCATAAGCCCATGAGTGAAATTGTTCTAGAAGAAATAAGAGAGGACACGTCTACTTTAGTACCAACAGTATAAGATGAAGTACCACAAGAGACTACAACACAAGCCAAAGATGATGCACAGTTACAGACAATACCTCGTCATAGTGGGAGGGTTGTGAGGCAACCTGAGAGATTCATGTTTTTGGGAGAATCTTCGGATTTGATCCGGGTAAACATGAACCTGATCCCCGGTCATATGACAAAGCACTCCAAGATAAAGATGTAGTATCTTGGCAAAAGGCAATGAATTCTGAAATAGAATCTATTTATTCTAATAAGGTCTGGGAGCTTATAGAACCACCAGATGGTGTAAAAGTCGTTGGATGCAAGTGGATCTACAAAAGGAAAAGAGGGACAGACGGGAAGGTAGAAACCTTCAAGGCAAGGCTTGTTGTGAAAGGGTACACTCAGAAAGAGGGAATCGACTATGAGGAGACTTTTTCGCCAATAGCTATGTTAAAGTCTTTCCGGATACTCTTATCCATTGCTGCTCATATGGATTATGAGATTTGGCAAATGGATGTCAAGACAACTTTCCTTAATGAAAGTCTTGAAGAAAACATCCATATGAAGCAACCAGAGGGGTTCATTGAAAAGGGTAAAAAGCATCTAGTGTGTAAGCTCAATCGGTCCATTTATAGTCTGAAGCAAGCTTTAAGATCTTGGAACATCTGGTTTAATGAAGTAATCCAGTCATATGGATTTATTAAGTGTCCGGATGAGTCTTGTGTATATAAGAAGTGTAACAGAAACGTGGTGGTATTTCTTGTACTATACGTAAATGATATTTTGTTAATTGGCAACAATGTCAAAGTGTTATCGGACGTAAGGGTATGTTTGTCCAAACAATTCGATATGAAGGACTTAGGAGAATGTGCACACATCCTTGGGATCAAAGTCATAAGGGATCACAAGAAAAGGATGTTGTGCCTATCTCAAGCTTCATATATAGATACAATCCTTGCTCATTTTAGCAAGCAGAACTCCAAGAAAAGTTTCTTACCTTTTAGGCATGGAGTTGCTTTATCTAAAGAGATGCCTTCGAAGACATCAAAGGAGATAGAGGACATGAAGGCAGTTCCTTATGCTTCGGCTGTGGGAAGCCTAATGTATGCAATGCTCTGTACGAGACCTGATATCTGGTTTGTCGTGGGCATGGTTAGCAGATATCAGAGTAACCCTTGTTAGAGTGTATACTAAAAGCCTAGCTTTTGGTATGAACATTTATCTAGAAATAAGAATCACATTGGTCAAATGTCTACATTTATGATAAATGTAGTTGCTCAATTAATTTATATTGTAGATAACATGGTGTGTGGTGTCACACACAGAAGATCATGTTATCGGTTCCTTATAAATTATAAACAGTGGCTCACGACCAAGATGGAAAGGAACAAACCATTGGAAGGTCGTAGTGTAATTAGGTATTAGTTTATCTTAACTATATAATTACACTAGTACACTTAGAGTGTATTGAGTAGGACCATTTGAGGTCGTTCCTTTTATACTGACTTTATAAAGGAACAAAGACCTCAGTTATTATGGAAGTGTGTACTCTTAATCCTAATATAATAACAAGCACATATATTTGATATTTATTTCTTTAATTTATCAATGGGTGAGATTTAGTTCAATAAATCAATAAGCCCGATAAGTTGGGAAATGATATCACTTATAGTGTGTGTTGTTGATTATAGAAGGAAACTGTGTCCTATTGATCTAGGTTGAGAATGTCCCCAAGAGGAGCTCATAAGGATTGTCATGTTAAACCCTGCAGGTGGACTTAGTCCGACATGACGATGAAGTTGAGTGGTACTACTCTTGGAGCTAGATATTAATTAAGTGAGTTGTCAGTAACTTACTTAATTAGTGGACATTTGTTATCTTAAACACAGGGAGACTAACACACTCATGATAAGAAGGAGCCCAAAATGTAATTTGGGATTGGTGCGGTAGTTCAATAATAGTTCTCTAGTGGAATGAATTATTATTGATAAAATTAAGTTGTGTGTTAGGGGCGAGCACGGGATGCTTAATTTTATCGGGAGACCAAAACCAATTCCTCCTCTCGGTCCCTATCGTAGCCTCTTAATTATAGAGTACTATACCCACCTATACCCACCTTCTTACCCATCCTATAGGGGCCGGCCAAGCTAGCTTGGAGACCAAGCTAGGGCCGGCCATGGGTATGTTCATGGGTGAATTCATGTGGCCGTCCCTATTAAAATAAAAAGGAATTTTAATTTTAAAATTTTTCTTATGTGGATAATATAATTTAAAAGAGAGTTTATAAATTTAAATCCTTCCTTTTATAAGATTCTACAAAAGATTAAGAGAAGAGTTAAAATCTCTTTCCTTATTTGTAGATTAAAAGGTTGATTTTAATTTTGGTAAAAACTTTCCTTTTAATTATATTCATGATTTAAAAGAAAGTTTGAAAATTAAAAATTCTCTTTTATTAGTTTCTACAAAAGATTAAGAAAAGATTTAATATCTTTCCTTATTTGTAGATTGAAAGGAGATTTTAATTATCCACATGTTTAAAAGAAAGATTTTAATTTATAAAATTTCTTTTTATTAACCAATCATGAAGGGATTAAAATTATTGGAGAAATTTTTATAAATTTCTAGAAACAAATTAGGAAGTTTTAATTTTTGTTTTAATTAAAACTCTCCTTGTTTTGGGGAGAAGAGTGGCCGGCCATTATAATTTGAAAAGAGAAAATTATTTTAATTAAATAAATTTTCCTTTTCAATGGCAAAATAATTAAGGAAGTTTTTATTAAATTTTCCTTATTTGCCAAGACCAAGGATTATAAAAGAGGGGGTAGAGGAGGCTTCAAGGCTAACGACTCTATTCTATTTTTCCTCTCTTTTCTCCTTGGGTGTGGCCGGCCCTTTCTTTCCTCTCCTCTCCTTTGTGTGGCCGAAACCTTCTCATGGTGGAGATAGCTTTGGTGGCCGGATCTAAGAAGGAGAAGAAGGAGAGAAAAGAAGCCTCTTTTCTAGCATCCCTTGGAGCATGGTGGTGGTGGCCGAACCTCTTCATCCTAGGAGAAGTTTTGATGGCCGAAACTTGTAAGGAAGAAGAAGGTGCTTGGTGGTTCTCATCTCGGAAGATCGTTGCCCACACAACGTCCGAGGTTAGAAGAGGAATACGGTAGAAGATCAAGAGGTCTTTCTAAAAGGTATAACTAGTAATTTCTGTTTCCGCATCATACTAGTTATTTTGGAAATAATACTAAATACAAGAGGCATACGATTCTAGAGTTTCGAATTTTTTTTCGATATAGTGTTCTTTTGTTTTTCTTTCCCTTGTGATTTGATTGTTCTTTTCGGTTAACCTAAAGTTATTTTAGGAAATTAAATATTAGTTTTCCATAAAAGGTTTTGTCTAGTCGGTGGTGGTTGCTCCCATATCCAAGAAGGCCATGTGCCTGCCATGCGTCGATCTGGGAACCAATTATGAAATTAATATTTAATGGAATTAATAACTTAAGGTGATTTGGGTCGAACGTGTTAAGTTCCGCAGGAGACCCAAGCCAAAACCTAAAAGAACGAATAGATTAAGTTTTGGATCAAACGTGTTAAGTTCCGCAGGCGATCCAAAATTTAATTTAAAAGAACACGTGGTAGCTAGGAAAAGGTTCAGACCTTTGTACAAAATTTTTGTACAGTGGAACCTCTAGGTTTTCCGAGTAGCAACCAACAATTGGTATCAGAGCTAGGGTTTTGCCTCTGTGTATTTGGTATTAGTTTAATTATGCACATGTCATACATAATTTAGGCAGATTAATAGTAGGATGTGCTAACTTTGTGGATGCAAGATCCAACTATTATGGCTTATAGTTATTATGTGTGTGATTGGACCCTTGGACATGTCAAGGGCATTTTATTGTGTGTGCATGATTGTATTATAAAATACAGCAGGAGCTGTATTTAGTTTTATTAGGATTTTATTTTTGATCTAGTTACATGTACATTCCTTTTATGGAATATAGGATCGATGGATGTAAATTTTATTTTATGTTCGATCTAGTTTACATGTACATTCCTTCGAGGAATATAGGATCAAAATGTAAAATTCTATTTATGTCGCGGATCGAATCTTGCAAAGCGTGGAACCTTCTAAGGACCAAAGGCGCAGCGGAACTAGGAGCAAGATGGATGCGACAGCTAGACCCGGTGGTAGTGTAAAGCCCGAAAAATTTCCGAATTTATTTTAGAAATATCCTATGATTTCTCTAGATTTTTAGGATATTTTTACATAATTTTTGGAGTAACGGAAGTAGCAAAAATAATTAGAACCGCAAAATAGCTTAGGCGGGAATCGAACCCGAGACCTATGGTGTAAGGTATAATGCTAGTAACCGGTGAACTCAGCAGGGCCGTGCTGAAAGAAAGGAGAACCAAATATATTTATATTAGAGTTGGGTTCATTAAACCACTTGATATGAATAATAAACTTAAGTTGGAATTGGTTTATTTGGGGAACTTGGTTCGGCAACATCTTTTCCACCGAGACCTAACACCACCGCCGCACCTCTCCTCTTCCCCTCTTCCTCACGCATGGCACACACCAAGCCAAGGGTCAAGGGAACATCTTTCGGCGACGACTCCAGCACGAAAAAGGTTCTTCTCCGCGAGAGGAACGCGAGGACGTAAGTGGTTCGTCGAACGGAGCAGTTTTCCGGAAAACCTAGCGGTTAGAATCGTAAGAAAACCTTGCGATTGAGGTAAGAAACCCCTCTCCTGCAGTATAATTGCTCTCGCTTGTTAGTTTTGGCATTAGTTCAGTAATTTTACAGTTTTCAGTTTTAGGGTGTGCTTTTAGTGCACACCAAGCATTCGGTAGAATGCCTAGTTCAGAAGGATGCACTAGTAGGCGTCCTAACAGCATGTAAAATGTATTAGAAACATTTTATTTAGTTTATTATCAGTTATTACAGCTATATGGATCAGATATCCATTGGGTGGGCTCTCACAGTAGCCTCTAGGTTCAGATAACCTAGCTCTAGGTTCAGATAACATAGAACAGCAATGTAAAATAAAACAGTATTCAGTATTTTACTTTTATTCAGTTGGCACTGTACTTGGATCAGATATCCATGGGCTGGACTCCCACACTCGTCCCTAGGTTCAGATAACCTAGTAACCCTGCTGGATTCAGAACTTGCAATCCCGGGTCTCGTAGGGATGCGCGCACAGTAAGTACAGTTGTCAGGGCCCAACAGCATGTTTAGTATTTTCATCTATTATATGTATAGTTTTCAAATTTGAAACTAGTGATGAGAACACTAATTTAGCTTTCAGTTCAGTTCAGGTTCAGTTTACATGATTTGAGTTCATATACAGATTTAGATATATGTATGACTAGTTCAGTTTCATGTTCAGTTTATATGCTATGCCATGTTTCAGTTCCAGTTTATGCTTTGTATGATACCATGCCATGCCATGCTTGCATATTCAGTATGTTTCAAACAGCATGATTTAAAAACATAATCGCATCGTTGCATGTTTTAGTGAGGTAGATGGTTTCTTACTAAGCTTTAAGCTTACAGATGCTACTTTTCTTATACTGCAGATACCGGTAAAAGAAAAGTGGACTAGCGGAGGCTGGAGGGCGATGCTACGATGATGTGTGTGTGCAAGGGGTTTGGAATAAAGATCCTTGGGGATCTATACGCTTCCATTTCAGTTTTGATACTTAACATGACTAGTTTTATGACTTAGCCTTGTTGCTAGGTGTTATAGCTTAGTGAACTATGTTTTGTTTAGATTATCATGTTTAGAATGTTATTATTTACGTGCTAGAGTGTTTTCATGTATCTAGAACTTGTGTATGCGATTTTTGGCACGAATCAGTGCTGGAAATCAGAAATTCTGATGTCGTTTCAGACTATCAGAAACTGGATCGGTCATTTCTACGGCTGATCGATTGACCAACATAACCGGCCATTCTTCCAAGGCCGATCGATCGACCGGCCGATCCACCACTCTTCCAAGGCTGAGCGACCTACCAACCGACTCGATCGGCCACTCTTGCACGGTCGATCGATCGACCGGCCGAGAATCGCGACAAGTTTGATCGATTCGTGGATCGATCAGCAGCTAGCTGGGAAGTTAGTTCTGAGTTCCTAGCTCAGATGGGAGGTCAAGTATCCTCCTTAGCACATGTACACCAATCGGAAAAGGTCTTGAATCCTTCTTTATAACAGCATGGGTGTATCAGTTGTCAGTTTAATAGAGTCAACTAGTGAAATTTTTATTTTACCCAGTTTTCCGCACAGTAGCTTCAGTAGTTAATGTAGCGATCCGGCTCACAGATTAGTACCCAGGAGTTGGGTCATTACAGAGTGGTATCAGAGCAAGTTCCTTACTTCCTACACACACATCAGCATTGTGCCTACAGCTTCCAAGTAAGAACATCTCTCACTCAGTTTTGTTTTTAGCTTTCATATCAGTTATAAGTGCTTTCATGTTTGCTCTCATGTTAGTAGTTAATTAATTCATGTTTACAGTGATAGTATTTAACATGTTACCAGTAGTTAACTATAACATGATAGCCTAGTTATATATATGTGTTCTCTGCTATTTAGAAAATGGTACGAGGACGTCCAGCTAAGAAAGCAGCAGCGGCTGAGCCCCAGGATGAGACAGGCAGTTCAGTGCCTCCCCCAGACCTTACAGCATTAGTTAGCTGAACAGCAGCAGGAGATAGCCTCCTTAAAGGCTAACCAGCAGACTACTCCCCCAGTCACTCCAGTACCGAACCTCACGACTCCAGTAATCACAGAGGTAGTACCAGCTCAGCCTGCAGTACCAGTCCCAGTAGCCGTAGTAGAAGGGGCTAAGAGAGAAGCTTACCTTATCCAGTGGCAGAGAATTAAGCCCGAGAACTTCTCAGGCACCAGCGAACCATGGGATGCACAAGCATGGTTTAAAACCCTGGAAAGCACGATGGATCTTCTAGACTGGCCAGAGCACGAAAAGGTGAAGTGTGCCTCTTTCTGTTTATCAGGAGATGCACGCATGTGGTGGGAGCGGATTAAATCGAAGTGGCGATCGTCGGATGACATGGGCCAACTTGAGAAAGAATTCTTTGAGGAATTCTTTCACATGCAAGTCACGAACGACACTATGGCGAGTTTCTGAAATTTCGTCGGGCAACCTATCGATTCGAGGCCGTGAAGAAATTCAACAGTTGGCCCATCGTGTCCGAACTAGTCACTCGGAGAAGGGCAGTGCGCTTGATCTTGAAGATGCTCGGACGAGATCGCAATGAATGTGGTGGTGGCGTTCATAGGCCACAAACCACGGAGGAGCTAGTGAGTAGTGCTCGATCACCAAGCACTATCAGCACAATATCACCCAGTGAAGCAGGTTTCCACAGAGCCCAAGGGACAAGCTAGCTCGGTACTCAGCAGAAACAACAGGGACATAGCTCCAACTGGAAGGGGAAACGCAAGGCAAGCGGTGACCCAAAAGGAGGACCGGTGGAAAACATTCCAGACATCCCAAATGTACTACTTGTGGGAAACATCATCCGAGTTTGCCGCAAGAGTGCGAGTTGTTTTGAATGTGGACGGGGAAGGGCACATGGCTAGCGATGCGAACAAAACGATCTTCCTCGGCCTCGGAAATCGTCTGATATGGAGCTCGGCCGGCCAGCTACACGGATGTATGACCTTAGATGGTCCACGGATCGATCGAGGCAGATTAAAGCCCCCAGCTAACACAAATGCCGAGATTTTCTCGACCGGAGAGGGCGTAGCAAATGCCTCGGCAGTTGTCACAGTCGGATCAATATTTTACGACATAATGCAACTGTCTTATTCGATCTTGGGGCAACCCACTCTTATGTATCGGGGCATTTGAAATTAACACCTCGGAGGTACTCAATAGTCGGATTTACAACACTACCCTCGGAGACATTATGACATCTACGCGGCTCGGGCGGTGCGGTTATTATAGACGGGGAACTTTTGGTGATCGATAGTGCTAGAAATGATGACTACGATGTCATCTTTGGAATGGATTTTCTGATCGGATATGGCGCTTCTATAAATAGAAGGTCATATTCCAACCTGAAGGAGTACAGTTTGAGTACATGGAAAACCAAAGAGAAAAGCGAGAAGTTTCTCTCGAAAGCACAGCAGTTAATGGATTCGGGATGCATGGGATTTTTAGCAAATGTAGTCAACACCGGCCGGGACAAGAACCAACTTTCGGAGGTTCGAGTCGTTTGTGACTACCAGCAGTCTTCCCTGATAGCACCAGACCGGGAGATTGAATTTGAGATAGAGCTCATTCCGGCACAAATCCAATTTCCAAGGCACCGTCCGCATGGCTCAGCAGAATGAAGGAACTTCAGGAGCAATTACAGGAGCTTCTTGACAAGGGTTTCATACGCCCTAGTCACTCACCATGGGGAGCACCTGTGTTGTTCGTGAAGAAGAAGGATGGAAGCATGCGCTTATGCATAGACTACCGTGCCTTGAACCAGGTCACAATTAAAAACAGGTACCCTCTCCCCAGGATAGATGACCTGTTTGATCAGCTAAAGGGAGCCACAGTGTTCTCTAAAATTGACCTCAGATCAGGATATCACCAGGTTAGAGTCAAGGAAGGTGATATACCTAAAACAGCTTTCAGGACCAGATACGGACATTATGAGTTCGTAGTCATGCCTTTCGGCGTGACAAATGCTCCAGCTACTTTCATGGACCTCATGAACAGAGTATTCAGAGAATACTTAGACAAGTTTGTCATCGTGTTCATCGATGACATTTTTATCTATTCAGGCACTCAGGAGGACCATGCAAAGCATCTGAAGACAGTTTTGCAGATCCTTCAGCAGAACCAACTGTACGCCAAATTCACGAAATGTGAATTTTGGCTAGACCAGGTAGCCTTTCTCGGTCACATCATCTCCAAGGATGGTGTTATGGTAGATCCCAGCAAGATAGAAGCAGTAAGTAACTGGAAGAGACCCAGGAACGCCAGTGAAATCAGAAGCTTTCTGGGATTAGCAGGCTACTACAGGAAATTCGTAGAGGACTTCTCCAGGATAGCCTCCCCACTGACAGCTCTCACCAGGAAGAATTACAAGAAATTTCAGTGGACAGAGGACTGCGAGAACAGCTTCAGCGAACTAAAACGGAGATTGACCAGTGCTCCTATTTTAGCTATACCAGAAAACACAGACAGCTTCGACATCTACAGTGACGCCTCTAAATTGGGATTAGGAGCAGTACTGATGCAGCAGGGCAAGGTGATCGCCTATGCCTCCAGACAACTCAAGGATTATGAGAGGAACTATCCTACTCACGACCTTGAGCTTGCAGCAGTGGTGTTCGCTCTCAAGATTTGGAGACATTATTTGTACGGAGCTCAGTGCAGAGTGTATACAGATCATCAAAGTCTGAAGTATTTCTTTACTTAGAAGGATCTGAATATGCGATAGCGCAGATGGTTAGAGCTGGTCAAAGATTATGACATAGATATCCTCTACCATCCAGGAAAAGCTAATAAGGTAGCAGACGCACTCAGCAGGAAGTCCAGTGCTACCTTATTATCTTTAGCAGCTATGTCACCACCCCTAAGGAAGGAGATTACAGCCTTTAGTCTCGAGCTTATAGTCGGACAGCTTTCAACTATGTCCTTAGCATCTACCTTGCTTGATGATATCCAGACAGCTCAGGAGCAGGATCCTGAAATCCAGAAAATCAAGCAAGGGTTAGCAGAATCAGAAAATGGAGAGTTCAGAGTGTCCGCCAGTGGGGTAGTGTACTGTGGTGACAGACTTTGTGTTCCAGATCAGGAGGAACTACGGAAACAGATTCTAGACGAGGCTCACAGGACTCCCTATGCGATGCATCCTGGTTCCACCAAAATGTATCAGGATCTAAAGAAATGATTTTGGTGGCCTGGGATGAAGCGAGATATCGCTAGATACGTCAGCATCTGTCTAACCTGTCAGAGGGTTAAGGCAGAACATCAGCGACCAGGAGGAGTTCTGCAGCCGATCCAGATTCCAGAATGGAAGTGGGAGGATATCTCTATGAACTTCATAGTGGGATTACCCAGAACCACGAATGGTTTTGATGCCATCTGGGTAATAGTCGACAGGTTGACTAAATCAGCCCACTTCTTAGCTATCAGAATATCCTATTCCATGGAGCAGCTAGCTCAGTTGTATCTCAAGGAGATTGTCAGGCTACATGGAGTCCCACGAACCATTATATCAGACAGAGACAGCAGATTTACATCACACTTCTGGAAGTGTGTGCAGTCAGCTATGGGCACCCAGTTAAAATTCAGCATAGCCTTCCATCCTCAGACAGATGGTCAGACGGAGCGAGTAAACCAGGTACTCGAAGATATGCTCCGAGCTTGTGCCCTAGATTTCAAGGGAAGTTGGTGCAAATATCTGAGTCTAGTAGAATTTGCATACAACAACAGTTATCAGGCCACTATCGGCATGGCACCTTATGAGGCACTCTATGGGCGGAGGTGCAGATCACCAATCTGCTGGTATGAGAGTGGTGAACAGAAGGAACTAGAGCTTCAGACAGATCTAGTAGCAGATACCACAGCAGCCATACAGCAGATTCGCCAGAGGATAGAGAAAGTACAGAGCCGCCAGAAGAGCTATGATGATACACGACGCAGACCCCTAGAGTTTTCAGTTGGGGATACAGTTTTCCTCAGAGTAGCTCCCATGAAGGGAGTCATGCGTTTTGGGAAGAAGGGCAAGCTAGCTCCCAGATATGTGGGACCATACCTTATCACGAAGAGGGTGGGCAAGGTAGCATATGAGCTAGAGTTACCTCAGGAGATGTCAGCTGTCCACAACGTATTTCATGTCTCCATGCTGAAGAAGCATATTCCAGACGCCACCCAGGTGATTGAGCCCCAGTTGGTACAGGTCCGTGATGATCTCAGCTATGACAGTCGGCCTATTCAGATAATAGACCGATCAGTAAAGAAATTACGGAACAAGGAAGTACCATTAGTCAAAGTCAGTTGGTAAAATCACACAGCAGCAGAGGCGACTTGGGAGACAGAGGCCAGCATGAGACAGAAGTACCCAGAATTGTTTTAAGTTCGGGGACGAACTTTTAGTAAGGTATGGGGGATTGTAAAGCCCGAAAAATTTTCGAATTTATTTTTGAAATATCCTATGATTTCTCTAGATTTTTAGGATATTTTTACATAATTTTTGGAGTACTGGAAGTAGCAAAAATAATTAGAACCGCAAAATAGCTTAGGCGGGAATCGAACCCGAGACCTATGGTGTAAGGGATAATGCTAGTAACCGGTGAACCCAGCAGGACCGTGCTGAAAGAAAGGAGAACCAAATATATTTATATTAGAGTTGGGTTCATTAAACCACTTGATATGAATAATAAACTTAAGTTGGAATTGGTTTATTTGGGGAACTTGGTTCGGCAACATCTTTTCCACCGAGACCTAACACCACCGCCGCACATCTCCTCTTCCCCTCTTCCTCACGCACAGCACACACCAAGACAAGGGTCAAGGGAACATCTTCCGGCGACGACTCCAGCACGAAAAAGGTTCTTCTCCGCGAGAGGAACGCGAGGACGTAAGTGGTTCGTCGAACGGAGCAGTTTTCCGGAAAACCTAGCGGTTAGAATCGTAAGAAAACCTTACGATTGAGGTAAGAAACCCCTCACCTGCAGTATAATTGCTCTCGCTTGTTAGTTTTGGCGTTAGTTCAGTAATTTTACAGTTTTCAGTTTTAGGGTGTGCTTTTAGTGCACACCAAGCATTCGGTAGAATGCCCAGTTCAGAAGGATGCACTAGTAGGCGTCCTAACAGCATGTAAAATGTATTAGAAACATTTTATTCAGTTTATTATCAGTTATTACAGTTATATGGATCAGATATCCATTGGGTGGGCTCCCACAGTAGCCTCTAGGTTCAGATAACCTAGCTCTAGGTTCAGATAACCTAGAACAGCAAAGTAAAATAAAACAGTATTCAGTATTTTACTTTTATTCAGTTGGCACTGTATTTGGATCAGATATCCATGGGCTGGACTCCCTAGGTTCAGATAACCTAGTAACCCTGCTGGATTCGGAACTTACAATCCCGGGTCTCGTAGAGATGCGCGCACAGTAAGTACAGTTGCCAGGGCCCAACAGCATGTTTAGTATTTTCATCTATTATATGTATAGTTTTCAAATTTGAAACTAGTGATGAGAACACTAATTTAGCTTTCAGTTCAGTTCAGGTTCAGTTTACATGATTTGAGTTCATGTACAGATTTAGATATATGTATGACTAGTTCAGTTTCATGTTCAGTTTATATGCTATGCCATGTTTCAGTTCCAGTTTATGCTTTGTATGATACCATGCCATGCCATGCTTGCATATTCAGTATGTTTCAAACAGCATGATTTAAAAACATAATCGCATCGTTGCATGTTTTAGTGAGGTAGATGGTTTCTTACTAAGCTTTAAGCTTACAGATGCTACTTTTCTTATACTGCAGATACCGGTAAAAGAAAAGTGGACTAGCGGAGGCTGGAGGCCGATGCTACGATGATGTGTGTGTGCAAGGGGTTTGGAATAAAGATCCTTGGGGATCTATACGCTTCCATTTCAGTTTTGATACTTAACATGACTAGTTTTATGACTTAGCCTTGTTGCTAGGTGTTATAGCTTAGTGAACTATGTTTTGTTTAGATTATCATGTTTAGAATGTTATTATTTACGTGCTAGAGTGTTTTCATGTATCTAGAACTTGTGTATGCGATTTTTGGCACGAATCAGTGCTGGAAATCATAAATTCTGATGTCGTTTCAGACTATCAGAAACTGGATCGGTCAGCAGACCGATCCATCTATATTCGGATTAGGATCAGTACTGATGCAGCAGGTCAAGATGATCACCTATGCCTCCAGACAACTCAAGGATTATGAGAGGAACTATCCGTGGATCGATCCGTGGATCGATCCAGCCTTTGCTGGATCGGTCCGCAGACCGATCCAGCAGGGCACAGAATCGCGACAAGTTTGATCGATCCGTGGATCGATCAGCAGGTAGCTGGGAAGTTAGTTCTAAGTTCCTAGCTCAGATGGGAGGTCAAGTATCCTTCTTAGCACATGTACACCAACCGGAAAGGGTCTTGAATCCTTCTTTATTACAGCATAGGTGTATCAGTTGTCAGTTTAATAGAGTCAACTAGTGAAAATTTTATTTTACCCAGTTTTTCGCACAGTAGCTTCAGTAGTTAATGTAGCGATCTGGCTCACAGATTAGTACCCAGGAGTTGGGTCGTTACAGGCAGTGGCCAAATATTGCAGCAGCTTGGGATGACAACACACGGAGGACAACAAGAGATAAAAGCCATAATAGTTGAAAATTAGATTTTCTATTTATTGCTTTTATATTATGTTGTGTGTGCATGTTAGTTTACATATTTAGTAGGCTAGCATAGTTAAAATTCCTCATTTATAAATAACTAAGTGGGAGAGGAATTTTTAAGTATATCCCATGGTCTCCATTACTGGTTTGTAAGTGATACAAACAAGCTTGCGCGTTGGCTCTGAGTGTCTTCCTCCATAACGGATGAGCTTGTTTGTGGATCACTAGAACAGACTTCCATTTTTGGATGACTATAGGAAGTTAATTAAGAGCGTGTGATCTTCCCCAACGGAAGGGGCATAATCTTATTAATGGACTTAGTGTCAAGTAATGGTATACACTTAGACACATCTAATAGTATCCTCCCCATCGGAGTCACTGCTATTATTTGTGTGACCAAATGATACCAACTATTAATTTTATTTGTCAAAAAGTTAGGTTGACAAGATAATAAAATTAATGGGTTAAAACCCTCCTTTTACAAATGTTGAATTTGTATACGTCCACACTAACGTGACATGCAAAATTCATGGTGTTTGAGGTGTTGGTGAATTTAAATAATATTGTTTGAGGAAATCAATATTTTTTTAAATTCAAAAGTTTTTGACCAAATATTTGATCAAAGACAGATCAACTATTAATTTTATTCATCATAAAGTAAAGTTGACGAGATAATAAAATTAATGAATAAAATCTCCTCTTCGATTTTGTATACACAAAATTCATGGAAATTTTAAGGAGTTGATCTTGACCAAATATTTTTGTAATTCTTAAGATGTTTGTCAATCCCTAATAGTCATACTATAGAAAAGACTTAGTAGTCCCAATTGTAATGATTGGAAATAGTACTTGGACATTAAGGTAGACTGTCTTCTTAGAACTAAGAACAATATAGATGTATTTAATTCATTAGTTGAAACATGTTTAGTGGTGTTATCTACCAGAACCTGGAGTGTAGATACAGATGCCATCAATCATGTCCGCAATTCATTGCAGGGTTCCAGGAAACCCGACAACTAAATGAAATTAAAACACCGTCCACATGGGCACTACTGTAAAAATGGTAGCTGTTGCAGTGGGAGATGTTTATCTTTTGATAAGAATAAAACATGGATTTTTGAGTAATTGTCTTTACGCACCAAGTTTAGAAAGAACTAGTTTTCATTTTCTAAACTATTCAAAGAACTTGATATTCTGCCTCTTTTAATAACAAAGTTGTTATTAAGAAAAAGAGGGAAGTTATCTGTTCTGGTATGTTGGTTGGCAATTTATAAATCCAATAACTCTCACGATACAACAAATGAAAATTAGTAACACATCTTCTAATTTTAAGAGAAAGCAACCTTCGGAAATGAACCATTAATATCTTTGGCATCTAAGGCTAGGTTATATTAACTTGAGTAGGATTCATTGGTAGCTGATGAACTTTTGGGTTCATTAGTAGTGGAAATCTTTCCAACCTGCGAGTCTTACTTGGAAGGAAAAATAACCAAGAAGCTTTTAAGTCTAAGGGGTATGGAGTCAAAGATATGTTGAAATTGGTTCATTCTGATTTGTGTGATCCTATGACTATCCAGACAAGAGGTAGTTTTGAATATTTCGTCTATTTTATAGACAACTATTCAAGATACAAATAAATTTACTTAATGTACCGCAAGACTAAGTACTTTGATTAGTTCAAATAGTACAAGGCTGATGCGGAGAAATGTTAAATTAAAAGTCACTATGGTAAGAACATAGTGGCAAGTACCTCTTGGGAGAATTTAGGAGTCACTTATCAGAAGTAGGGATTCAATCCCAACTAAGTGCACCTGGTACACCCCAAACAGAATGGTGAAGAAAAAGGAAGGAATAGGACTCTTATGGAAATAAGTAGATTGATGAGTTATTTAGAATATTACCAAAATCATTTTTAGGATATACTCTAGAAACGGAAGTGAATATAGTACCTTCCAAAGTCAGAACTCTCTATTCATATAGAATTGCTGAATAGGCGTAAGCCTATTTCGAAGCATATTCGGATACGGGTAGTCCAGCACATATGCTGAAGAGAGACAATGATAAGTTGGACAGGAATTCACTTGTTTGTGGGTTATCCTAGAGAAATGAAAGTAGGTTTATAGTCTTAAAAATTAGAAGGCCATTGTTAGCATCAATGACCGATTTTTAGAAAAAGACTATGTAATAAACCACGTGCCCATAAGAAAATTTGTTCTTAAGGAAATATTAAAAGGCATGTCTAATCTAGTACCAACTGTACAAGATGAGATATCACAAGGAAACTGCAACACGTATCACAAATGATACACAATTACAGAAAGTGCCTTGTCGTAATGGGAGGGTTGTTAAGCAACCTAAAAAGATTCATGTTTTGGGAAAGTTTTTGGACTCGATCCCTGGAGGACATGAACCTGATCTCCGGATATATGACGAAACACTCCAAGATAAAGATGTAATATCTTGGCAAAGAGTAATGAATAACAGAATTAGAATATATGTATTCTAATAAAATCTGGAAGCTTGTAGAACCACCAAATAGTGTAAAAGCCTTTGGGTATAAAAAGGTCTATAATAGGAAAAGAGGGATAGACAGGAAGGTAGAAACTTTCAAAGCAAGGCTAGATGAAAAAGGAAATTTTTTCACTGGTAGCCATGCTTAAGTCTATCCGGATTCCTTTATCTATTTGGTAAGTGGATGTCAAGACAACATTCCTTAATGGAAGTCTTGAAGAAAGCATCCATATAAAGCAACCAGAAGGGTTCATTGCAAAGGGCTAAGAGCATCTTGTGTGCAAGCTCAATCAGTCTATGGACTGATACAAAGCTTCAAGGTCTTGGAACATCCAGTTTATCAAAGTAATCCAGACCTTTGGATTCATTTAGTAACTGGATAAATCTTGTGTATACAAAAGGTGTGATGGAAGCGTGGTGGTATTTCTTGTACTATACGTAGATAACATTTTTGGTAGTTGGAAACAATATCAAAATGTTGTCAGAAGTAAGGGTATGGTTGTCCAAACAATTCGATATAAAGGACTTGGAAGAATGTATATATTCTTGAGATCAAAGTAATAAGGGATCACAAGAAAAGAATATTTTACTTATTCCAAGCTTCATACATCGGAAAAATCCTTGCTCGTTTTAAGCATGCAAAACTCCAAGAAAGGTTTCTTACTTTTTAGGATGGAGTAACTTTATCTAAAGATATGTTTCTGTAGACATCAAAGGAGATAAAGGAAATAAAGGCAGTTCTTTATGCTTCGGCTATCGGAAGCCTAATGTATACTATGCACGAGATCAGAAATCTGTTTTACCAAGGGCATAGTTAGCAGATATCAAAGTAACCCTAGACAAGGACATTGGACTGCAGTAAAGCATATATTAAAGTACCTTAGAGGCGCTAGAGATTATATGCTAGCTTACAAGGCAGTTAATTTGGTCCCTGTGGGTTACACGGATTTTGACTTCCAATCGGATAGGGACAATAATAAGTCGACCTCGGGGTTTTGTGTTTACTTTAGGAGGAAAAGCCATAACTATGGAAGAGTGATAAGCATAGGTGTTTTTTCTGGACTCCACCATAGAAGCTGAGTATATGGCAAGCCTCAGAGGTAGCCATAAAAGCTGAATGACTTAATTACCTCAAGATAGACTTAGATATGATTTCTAGTTTGTCCAAAGATTATTACAATTTATTGTAATAATAATGGTGCAGTAACAAACTCGAAGAAACCATGAGTCTATAAGGCAAGAAAACACAATAGAGCGCAAGTATTACCCAATACAAGAAATTGTATAACGAGGAGAAGTTGTTGCCACCTAGATTGCATCAGATGATAACCTAAGGTCCTTAAGGCAAGAGCATTTTGAAAGGCTTGGGAATCAGATGTATGGCAGCAGATATGGCAGCTTAGTCTTTTAGTATAAGTGGGAGATTGTTAGAGTGTATACTAAAAGCCTAGCTTTTGGTATGAACATTTATCTAGAAATAAGAATCACATTGGTCAAATGTCTACATTTATGATAAATGTAGTTGCTCAATTAATTTATATTGTAGATAACATGGTGTGTGGTGTCACACACAGAAGATCATGTTATCGGTTCCTTATAAATTATAAACAGTGGCTCACGACCAAGATGGAAAGGAACAAACTATTGGAAGGTCGTAGTGTAATTAGGTATTAGTTTATCTTAACTATATAATTACACTAGTACACTTAGAGTGTATTGAGTAGGACCATTTGAGGTCGTTCCTTTTATACTGACTTTATAAAGGAACAAAGACCTTAGTTATTATGGAAGTGTGTGCTCTTAATCCTAATATAATAACAAGCACATATATTTGATATTTATTTCTTTAATTTATCAATGGGTGAGATTTAGTTCAATAAATCAATAAGCCCGATAAGTTGGGAAATGATATCACTTATAGTGTGTGTTGTTGATTATAGAAGGAAACTGTGTCCTAGTGATCTAGGTTGAGAATGTCCCCAAGAGGAGCTCATAAGGATTGTCATGTTAAACCCTGCAGGTGGACTTAGTCCGACATGACGATGAAGTTGAGTGGTACTACTCTTGGAGCTAGATATTAATTAAGTGAGTTGTCAGTAACTTACTTAATTAGTAGACATTTGTTATCTTAAACACAGGGAGTCTAACACACTCATGATAAGAAGGAGCCCAAAATGTAATTTGGGATTGGTGCGGTAGTTCAATAATAGTTCTCTAGTGGAATGAATTATTATTGATAAAATTAAGTTGTGTGTTCGGGGCGAGCACGGGATGCTTAATTTTATCGGGAGACCAAAACCAATTCCTCCTCTTGGTCCCTATTGTAGCCTCTTAATTATATAGTACTATACCCACCTATACTCACCTTCTTACCCATCCTATAGGGGCCGGCCAAGCTAGCTTGGAGACCAAGTTAGGGCCGGCCATGGGTATGTTCATGGGTGAATTCATGTGGCCGTCCCTATTAAAATAAAAAGGAATTTTAATTTTAAAATTTTTCTTATGTGGATAATATAATTTAAAAGAGAGTTTAAAAATTTAAATCCTTCCTTTTATAAGATTCTACAAAAGATTAAGAGAAGAGTTAAAATCTCTTTCCTTATTTGTAGATTAAAAGGTTGATTTTAATTTTGGTAAAAACTTTCCTTTTAATTATATTCATGATTTAAAAGAAAGTTTGAAAATTAAAAATTCTCTTTTATTAGTTTCTACAAAAGATTAAGAAAAGATTTAATATCTTTCCTTATTTGTAGATTGAAAGGAGATTTTAATTATCCACATGTTTAAAAGAAAGATTTTAATTTATAAAATTTCTTTTTATTAACCAATCATGAAGGGATTAAAATTATTGGAGAAATTTTTATAAATTTCTAGAAACAAATTAGGAAGTTTTAATTTTTGTTTTAATTAAAACTCTCCTTGTTTTGGGGAGAAGAGTGGCTGGCCATTATAATTTGAAAAGAGAAAATTATTTTAATTAAATAAATTTTCCTTTTCAATGGCAAAAGAATTAAGGAAGTTTTTATTAAATTTTCCTTATTTGCCAAGACCAAGGATTATAAAAGAGGGGGTAGAGGAGGCTTCAAGGCTAATGACTCTATTCTATTTTTCCTCTCTTTTCTCCTTGGGTGTGGCCGGCCCTTTCTTTCCTCTCCTCTCCTTTGTGTGGCCGAAACCTTCTCATGGTGGAGATAGCTTTGGTGGCCAGATCTAAGAAGGAGAAGAAGGAGAGAAAAGAAGCCTCTTTTCTAGCATCCCTTGGAGCATGGTGGTGGTGGCCGAACCTCTTCATCCTAGGAGAAGTTTTGATGGTCGAAACTTGTAAGGAAGAAGAAGGTGCTTGGTGGTTCTCATCTCGGAAGATCGTTGCCCACACAACGTCCGAGGTTAGAAGAGGAATACGGTAGAAGATCAAGAGGTCTTTCTAAAAGGTATAACTAGTAATTTTTGTTTCCGCATCATACTAGTTATTTTTGGAAATAATACTAAATACAAGAGGCATACGATTCTAGAGTTTCGAATTTGTTTTCGATATAGTGTTCTTTTGTTTTTCTTTCCCTTGTGATTTGATTGTTCTTTTCGGTTAACCTAAAGTTATTTTAGGAAATTAAATATTAGCTTTCCATAAAAGGTTTTGTCTAGTCGGTGGTGGTTGCTCCCATATCCAAGAAGGTCATGTGCCTCACCACGTCAGTACTGGGAACCAATTATGGAAATTAATATTTAATGGAATTAATAACTTAAGGTGATTTGGGTCGAACGTGTTAAGTTCCGCAGGAGACCCAAGACAAAACGTAAAAGAACAAATAGATTAAGTTTTGGATCAAACGTGTTAAGTTCCGCAGGTGATCCAAAATTTAATTTAAAAGAACACATGGTAGCTAGGAAAAGGTTCAGACCTTTGTACAAAATTTTTGTACAGTGGAACCTCTAGGTTTTCAGAGTAGCAACCAACAACCCTAGATAAGGACATTGGACTGCTGTAAAACATATATTGAAGTACCTGAGAAGGACTAGAGATTATATGCTAGTTTACCAAGCAGATGATTTGCTCCCTGTGGGTTACACGGATTCAGACTTCCAATCAGATAGGGACAACAGTAAGTCTACATCAGGCTATGTGTTTACTTTAGGAGGTGGAGCTATTGCATGGAGGAGTGTTAAGCAAAAATGCGTTTCTAACTCAACCATGGAAGATGAGTATGTGGCAGCCTCTGAGGCAGCCAAAGAAGCTGTATGGCTCAGGAACTTCCTAATGGACATAGATGTGATTCTTAGTTTGCCCAAAATCATCACAATTTATTGTGATAATAGCGGTGCAGTTGCAAACTGGAAGGAACCACGAGCCCATAAGGCGAGTAAACATATAGAGTGCAAGTACCACCTGATACGAGACATCGTCAAGAGAGGAGAAGTTGTCATCGTCAAGATTGCATCAGCAGATAACCTGGCAGATCCTTTCACTAAGGCCCTTCCGGCGAAAGCTTTTGATCGGCATGTGGAGGGGATGGGAATCAGATGTATGGCAGCAGATATGGCAGCTTAGTCTTTTAGTATAAGTGGGAGATTGTTAGAGTGTATAATAAAAGCCTAGCTTCTGTAAACATTTATTTATGAAATAAAAGAATCACATTGGTCAAATGTCTACATTTTATTTGTTAAGTGTAGTTGTTCAATTAATTTATATTATAGATAACATGGTGAGTGGTGTCACACACAGAATATCATGTTATCAGTTCTTTATAAATTATAAATAGTTGCTCACGACTAAGAAGGAAAGGAACAAACCATTGGAATAGTCGTAGTATAATTAGGTATTAGTTTATCTTGACTAATAAATTACACTAGTACACTCTAAGTGTATTGAGTAAGACCATTTAGGTAAGTTCTTTTTATACTGACTTAATAAAAGAACTAGATCTTAGTTATTATGAATGTGTGTGCTCTTAATCCTAATATAATAACAAGCACATATATTTAGTATTTATTTCTTGGATTTATCAAAGGGTGAGATTTAGCTCGATAAATCAATAGGCCTGATAAGTTGGGAAATGATATTACTTATAGTGTGTGTTGTTGATTATAGAAGGAAACTGTGTCTTAGTAATCTAGGTTGAGAATGTCCCCAAGAGGAGCTCATAAGGATTGTCGGCCAATCAAGTTAATCAATCCATGTTTGATGATTGAATCAATCAAGAGGAAAGAAAAGGAAAAATAAAAGGGGAAAAGGAAAAACAAGAGGAAGATTTTATTTTTTGTAAAAAGTCTTTCCTTATTTGCCTTGGGCAAGTAATATAAAAGAAGGGAAGAGGAGGCCTCAATAATTATTCAATTCTTATTCTCTTGTTGATGATCTCCATAGTGGCCGGCCCTCTCCCTATTCCCTTTCCCCTTGCTCTCTTTGGTTCCTTTGTGGTGGTGGTAGCCGAAATCTAGAGAAGGAGGAGTTCTTTGGGTGGTGTTCATCTTGGAGGATCATCGCCCACACGACGTTCAAAAGGAGGTGAGGAATACGACAGAAGATCTCGAGGTCATTAGCATACAAAGAAAAGGTATAACTAGTAATTTTCTTCCGCATCATGCTAGTTTTTTTTCTTTGTAAAAATTCCAAACACAAGAGGCATTAGATTCTAGTTTTTCAGATTTGTTTCGAAGTTGTGTTTTTTTTTGTTTTTCGAATTTGTGATTCGATTGTTCTTTTTGGTTAAACATAGAGTTATATAAGGAAATTAAATATTATCTTTCCTTAAAAGGCTTTGTCTAGGAAATGGTGGTTGCTACCATATCCAAGAAGGCCTAGTGCCTTGCCATGTTTAACCTGGAAGTCAATTTTGGAAATTAATATTTAATTAAATTTATAACATAGGTGGAATGGATCAATAGTGTTAAGTTTCGCTTGCGATCCAAGTCTAAACCATTAAGAACAGATAAGTTAAATTTGGAATCAATAATGTTAAGTTTTATTTGTGATTCCTAATTTAACTTCTAAAGAACACAATAGGTTATTAGGAAAGGCTCGACACTTGTACAAAATTTTTGTACAGTGGAACCGGTACGATCTTGCTAGGATTAACCAACACCTTTCTAGTTTCATTTCTTTCCTCATAATAAGCATGTATCCTCTACTTAATTTTTGTTGTGAATTTTCTTTTAGAGGACTCAAAGATTAGGAGGAGTGCAATTACATGATGGAGAAGTTAATGACATGGGCATTTGGCATGCATCATTTGGTAACTTCTCTTACTTTTAATCTTCTCCACATTGTTTTTAGTTTTCATTTGGACAATGAAAAGTTTGAGTCTGGGGGATGCATTAATATGCATTTGGTTTAGTTTAGTTTTTGCTTATTTCTTTTGCATAATAAATTTTTCCTAGTTGCATCATTCATCACATCATGATTGTTTGTTCCTTAATGCAAAATACTAGCACGTTTCATCTAGATATTTATGTTGTGTGATTTGGTATGCTAGTATGCCCATTGATTTTTATTTTCCTATCCATAGTAGCATGAAGTGAGCATTGTTTTTACTAGAAGAATTTGAATGTTGGTCTAGTTTTAGGATCTCTTCACATTATGCTTGACTTTGATGGTAGATATTTTTGAAAATAGTCATGATCCATAGAATCAGACTAGTACTCTTGCCTCTATGGTGACCTCTCAACTACATTTTGGTTACTGGATAAACTCGGATCATGTAAGCTCATTTGGAAAAATCAATCCCCAAAAAAAAATGAAAGTTTGTTCAAGTTTGATACTTTGCAAACATAAAAAAAAAGAAGAAAATAAGGGATCAAAAATAGTTATCGTGAGTGGAAACTAGCAATTCACCCCTTTGAGACCGAGTCAGGTTACTGGGGAAATGAATGCTATGTTTCTCTTGATATTGAGTATTCCTTTGAGACCTTGTGTAGACGATGCATAGTATTTTTGAGGGGAACGGACCTTGTGTGTGGTAGGTAAGTGTCTATCGCTGAAAGTATGAGGAACATGATTAAATGGAAAATTGACTAGGCTTAGAGGTTGACACTTGAAAAGGTTAAACCACTTATTACACTAAGCACGAAGAACTTCTACTTAGGCCACACTCAAATAATTTTTGTATCATGCTCATCAATGAAACTATATGATAGCTTTATATTGATTCATTATGGATTATTAGACGCCATCTACATACATAAATCTAGATTGCGGGTTTTTCTTGAGGACAAGCAAAGGTTCAAGTTTGGGTGTGTGATGTGCGTAAATATTATGATCATTTATGCATGTTTTAACGCACAATCACGTGCTTTATATGTATATATTCTTTGCATGATCGTCTCTTTTAACATATACACATCATAAATGTTAGTTAGAGCCCTAGAGCCAATCATTTGATGATTGTATTATGGACTTATTGCATCATATTCTTATATATAAATAAAGACATTTGTTTTGGTTATTATACTTACTTGTATTGGTGCCAAATAAACTAAGTATAATAGCGTCCTTGAGTAGACAGTTCTCACCTACATCAATCGGTTAGTTGAACCGATAGTGAGATGATATAGGGAACACTACTCTTAATCATTCCTAGTCGAGTATTAACATTCAGGGACAATGTTAATGCAATAAGACTAGCGTGTAGGTCAACTCGATGACTTGATCTCACAAGTCATGGATATAGAGATATCAAGTTGACACATGGGTATGCATTGGAGAATGTATACTGAATGACCCACCATGAGAAAGTATCATGGATCGTTATATGAGTGTCATATACTTTCTCATGTGGCTATTAGTATGACTACTAGTCCTTGGACCTGAAGTCACCATGGATCCCTACATAAGGAGTTATGTACTTTGGTTTCGTCAAACGTCACCCGTAACTGGGTGGACTATAAAGGCGATTACTGGGTATGTAATGAATTATACAGAGGGATGTGAGTGATGTAGATGGGATCTATCCCTCCTATATGATGGGAGAGACATCGATATTCTTGATAGAGTGAGACCACGAAGTGTATGGTCATGCCCAAATCAGTCAATATGAGATATTGAGCTCATTTGATTTAGTGAGTCTACTTGGAGTTCAAGATTTAGATTGGTCAGAGGATGACACGGTCTATGCCTCACATTGATCAATCTAGATGTCTAGGATAGAAGGATACTTGTCATATATTGTGAGGAGTCACAAGGTGATGTTGGATCTCAACATTCTTATAACTTGGGTAGTAATGATGTGTTGCTAGATACCGCTCATTACTTATGTTTCTAAAAGGGTTTAGGAGCATTGCCAACGTTATAAGAACCTATAGGGTCACACGCAAAGGGCAATTAGATGGAGATTAGGTTCATTTGATGAACCTAAAGGATTAGGTTCATGTGATGAACCAAATTGGATTAAGAGTAATCTAAGGTAGGCTAATTGAGTTGGACTCAATTTGGTTCATGTATTAGATGAGTCTAATTTGGACTTAGACTCATTGAATTAATTTAATTCACTGAATATAGATTCATTAAATTAAAATTGACTTGAACCAATGGTTAGATTAGATCAACCAAGAGAGAGAAGTGGTCAAGTTTGACTTGACTTGACCATTTGCCACCTCATTGGTGAGTTGGCATTGAGTGGGCCAATGATGATGCTCCACATCATCATGGTTACTTAAGTGAGATGCCACCTCATGGGAGTTACCAAGAGTTGTGACTCTTGGTATCCCATGGAGGTTACAACCTCCACTAAAGTGGCCGGCCACTTTGATTTTTGTGTGGTGAGTTTCATTTTTTTTTTGTGCTAACTCCCATCTTCTTCCTCTCTAGCTTTCTTCTTGCTCTCCCTCTCCTCCATTACTGATCTCTAAGGTTTCTAGTACATCCTTAGAGATTTTTCTCCATCTCTTGCTTGTGTGGATACACATAGAGAAGTGTCTACTTTGATACTTTCGAGATCCGGCGAACCGAGGACAAGCGGGATTGCGAAGGGCTTCGCATTAAGGGTATATTCCTTCTCCTTTGTAGATCTACTATAGATCGAGATTTAGAAACTCAAACTTGTAAGTTTTTCGAAAGTTTTATCTTCGCACGGATCCGGTGGCGAGGGTTTCGGGGTTTCCGCGACGCGAAAAAGCGGTTTTCGCGGCCCGAAAAACCCAATAGTGGTATCAGAGCCACGTGCGAAGACTTGTACGAGTTTAATTTGATTTGTTATGAAAAAATATAGGTTCTGTGATATTCTGTAATTTTATGATTTTTAGAGTTTTTATGGGTATTTTTCTTGTAGAAGCGAAGTACAAGTGTTTCGACACTTGTAGGTTTCGACTACCGAGAAGTTTTTTCCGAAACGGCAACGTTTCGCCCCAAAAATTTTTGGGACAGCAGGCTAAGGCGCTGTTGGATCACTTAGGGGCACTCACGATGGTTAGATCGCGGGTAGGGGCGCTGCCCCTGGCCCCGCAAGGGGATTCGTTCTGCTATTGCGCCCGAAAATCGCTAAACGGGACCACCGGGAATTTTTTTACTCGTAAAAATTGTAAAAATTAGTATTAAAATTACAGAAAATTATGAAAATTACATAATTTAGAATTATGTATAATTTGTGATGGTCATGGCCCAAAAGACCCAATTGGATTGGTATAAATGTGTTGTAATTCATAATACGGCCTGCGTGCCGTCATGTGATGTGCGTGTTGTATTCTATTCGCGACCTGCGCGTCGTGCCTTTCTCTATTTTATATTCTTGTTGTAAATTAGTTTAGACTCGAATGTAACTCGAGTTTCAAAATTGTAATGTACAAAATTGGGGCCGTGGAAGGTCCACTCGAGACGGAGTTACGAGGAGGGCGCGAGCAACACAAGGTGGTCAAAGGGAGGAGCTTGAGAAGCTGTTGACCATAGGTTGACCATCCGATCTTCTCATTGGCTTGAGAAGATCATAGTAGGGCCATGAATAATCATAAATAATTTAATTAATTGCTTGTGTGTATGTGATGCATAATTAGTAATTAATTAGCGCCTTAACGATTCGATTCGATCAATCGCGTATATGATACACCTCGACGATTAGATTAGATCTAAATCGCGTACATGATGCGCCCTAATGATTAGATTAGATCTAAATCGAGTATATGATACACCTCAACGATTAGATTAGATCTCAATCGCGTCAACTCGTAATGCCTACCATGCCGTGATACCTACCACTACCTCGATCGCATGTTGTTGTTGAATCTACCAAAGCACAGCAACGCATACTATCTTGGTAGGGTACGGAGGGACAATCTTGGTCCCGCCTATCAACGCATGGGTGAGTACAACTCAATTAGATTGAGTAACTAGTTAACTCAATTGGATCGAGTTTAACTATAGGCATTATCCAATGGTTGGTAGATAGGTCAAAATTACATTTATATTAACTCTTGGGCGTATTAGCCAAAGCTAACTTGAGTTTTAATATAAATGCGGATTTTGATCCTATAAACAAGAGTTGCATAGAGATGTAATTGGTAATTAGTTACCTACCGATCATACTAAGTTTTGGGTGATTTAGCCAAAGCTAACTCAAGGCGTAGTATG
The DNA here is from genome assembly GCF_018446385.1 of Zingiber officinale. Classification (NCBI taxonomy): domain Eukaryota; kingdom Viridiplantae; phylum Streptophyta; class Magnoliopsida; order Zingiberales; family Zingiberaceae; genus Zingiber; species Zingiber officinale. The sequence goes on from NC_055986.1 coordinate 106,353,230, forward strand.
ATGTGGATCTTGTCCCACACGAATTATAGCTAGTTGGTTAGAATCTAGTAAGTGTGGTTTGACCACATCACTCACTTGATTCTACAAAAAATTATATAGTTCAGTGGGAGCATCATTTAGTTAAAGATCTAATTAAATTATTTAAAAGAATATGATATTCATTTTCTGCATTTATCTGTTGTAGAAAACCATGACGTCGAATACGAACTCTTTCTCCCTGCATTCTGTCCTTAAGAAGGACAAGCTCAACGGAGCAAATTTTCTGGACTGGTACAGGAACTTGAGAATAGTTCTCACCTAGGAATGTAAACTGTACGTCCTGGAGCAGCTCATTCCCGAGGCACCTCCTGCCACTGCCACGCGAGCTGATCGTGATGCTTACAAGAAGCATCAAGATGACGCATTAGATGTGTCATGTCTTATGCTCGCAACCATGAACTCTGAGCTTCAGAAGCAACATGAGTTGATGACTGCTTATGATATAGTTGAACATCTTCATCAACTGTATCAAGGACAAGTAGGCTACTGGAAGAGGAACTTCACAGGATACCTGGAAGATCTTAACAAGAAGAGAAATAAGATTTCGACTTTAGGTATAAATGTTATAGAAGTCAACCTCTCTATTTCTTCATCGTGGGTATTTGATACCGGATGTGCTTCTCACATTTGTGCTAATGTACAAGCGCTGAGAAATAGCAGAGCATTGACAAAGGGTGAGATAGACCTATGAATAGGCAATGGAGCACGGATTGCTGCTGTTGTTGTAGAAACTTACTATCTATCTCTTCCCTCTGGGCTTATATTAGAGTTGGATGATTGTTGTTATATGCCTGCATTATCTAAGAACATAATTTCAGTTTCTTGTTTGGACAAGACAGGTTTCTCTTTTATAATTAAGGACAAATGTTGTTTTGTTTATTTAAAAGATATGTTCTATTGTAGTGCACCTCTGATGAATGGACTCTATATTCTAGACTTTGAGAGCCCTATCTATAACATAAGTACCAAGAGGTTCAAGTCAAATGACATGAACCAAACCTATCTCTGGCACTGTCGCTTAGGTCATATAAATGACAAGCTCTTATCCTAGCTCCATAAGGATGGTTTGCTGGACTCATTTGATTTTGAATCTTATGAGACGTGCGAGTCATGCCTACTAGGCAAGATGACCAAGACTCCCTTTAGTGGGCACAGTGATAGAGCGACTAACTTGTTAGGTCTTATACATAGTGATGTATGTGGCCCTTTCAATGTCGCTGCTAAAGGTGGTTATAGGTACTTCATCACATTTACTGATGACTTCAGTAGATATGGTTATGTGTACTTGATGACACATAAGTCAGAATCCTTTGAAAAGTTCAAAGAATTCAAGAATGAAGTACAGAACCAGCTTGGCAAGAGTATTAAGATACTTCGATCAGATCGAGGTGGAGAATACCTTAGCCATGAGTTTCGTGACTACCTAGCTGAGTGTGAGATTCTATACCAACTCACTCCTCCTGGAACACCACAGTGGAATGGTGTATCCGAAAGGAGGAATCGTACCCTATTAGATATGGTACGATCTATGATGAGTCACACAGATCTTCCGACATACCTTTGGGGCTATGCTCTAGACACGATAGCTTTTATACTCAACTGAGTTTCATCCAAGGCCGTGATAAAGACACCATATAGAATATGGACTGGGAGATGTGCCCAGGTGTCTTTCATGAGGATTTGGGGTTGTGAGGCTTACGTTCGACGTCAAGTCTCAGACAAGTTAGGACCCAAATCTGACAAGTGCTACTTTATTGGATATCCCAAGGAAACTAAGTGATATTACTTCTACATTCCCAGTCAGCACAAGGTAGTTGTGGCAAAGACTGGGGTCTTTCTAGAAAGGGACTTTGTTTTTAGAAAGACTAGTGGGAGCACGTTCGATCTTGAAGAAGTTTAAGAAGCGAACAATAGCACTGAAGCCTCGATGGAAGTTGAACTGGAACCACAAAGTGTTGTGGATGATGTTGTTCCACAAGGAGTTGAGGAACAACAACCAGTTCAAGTAGACATACCTCTTCGCAGGTCTGATAGGGTACGTCGTCAGCCTGAGAGATATTCATTTCTCTTGTCTGACCATAATGACGTTGTGCTCATAGAGGATGAGCCTACCACCTATCAGGAAGCTGTGATGAGACCAGATTCCGAGAAATGGCTAGAGGCCATGAGATCCGAGATGGAATCCATGTACACCAACTAAGTATGGACTTTGGTTGATCCACCTGAAGGGGTAAAACCCATTGGGTGTAAGTGGGTCTTTAAGAAAAAGACTAACATGGATGGACTTATCTATAAGGGTCGCTTGTAGCTAAAGGTTTCAAGCAGATTCATGGTGTTGACTATGATGAAACCTTTTCTCCAGTAGCGATGTTTAAGTCCATTCGGATCATGTTTGCTATTGCAGCTTACCATGACTATGAGATGTGGCAGATTGATGTCAAAACCGTGTTTCTGAATGGAAACCTACTCGAGGATGTGTACATGACACAACCTGAGGGTTTTGAAGATCCACAGCATACTAGCAGAGTATGCAAGCCGCATAGGTCTATTTATGGACTAAAGCAAGCTTCTCGGAGCTGGAATCTTCGATTCGATGATGCAATCAAATAGTTTGGTTTCATCAAGAATGAAGATGAGCCTTGTGTCTACAAGAAGGTTGTAGGGGATATAGTTGTCTTCCTTATATTGTATGGGGATGACATACTACTCATTGGGAAGGACATCCCTTTGCTTCAGTCTGTCAAGACCTGGCTAGGGAGTTGCTTCTCAATAAAGGACTTAGGTGAGGCATCCTGCATTCTAGGGATACAGATCTATAGAGATAGATCTAAGAGATTGCTTGGCCTAAGTCAGAATACATATAATGACAAGGTACTCCTTCGGTTTGCCATGCAGAACTCCAAGAAGGGATTTCTGCCGATGTCACATGGCGTGAGTCTTTCGAAGACTCAAGGTCCCTCTTCTAGAGAGGAGAGAGACCGCATGGATCAGATCCCTTATGCCTTAGCCATAGGGTCTATCATGTACGTCATGCTATGTACTCGACTTGATGTCTCGTATGCTTTGAGCATGACGAGCAGATACCAGTCAGATCCAGGTGAAAGTCACTGGATAGCGGTCAAGAATATTCTTAAGTACTTAAGAAGGACTAAAGAATATTTCTTGATATATGGAGGCAATGACGAGTTAGCTGTAAAGGGTTACGGAGATGCTAGCTTCTAGACCGACCAGAATGATTATCGATCGCAATCAGGATTCGTATTTTGCATAAATGGTGGTGCTGTGAGCTGGAAGAGTTCGAAGCAGGACACAGTAGCTGATTCTACGACAGAGGCCGAGTACATTGCTGCATCAGAGGCAGCAAAGGAGGCAGTTTAGATCCGCAAGTTCATCACTGAACTTGGGGTGGTTCCCAGTATCGCTAACCCTATTGAGCTCTATTGTGATAACAATGGAGCTATAACACAGGCGAAGGAACCTCGCTCACACCAGCGGACCAAACACATACTACGACGCTTCCATCTCATTCGAGAGATTATCGAGAGAGGAGATGTGAAGATATACAGAGTACCTACAGAGGCTAACATAGCAGATCCCTTGACCAAGGCTTTGGCACAGAGGAAGCATGATGGTCACACTAGGTCATTGGGGCTTAGAGCCTACACTGATTGGCACTAGTGCTAGTGGGAGATTGTTAGTTAGAGCTCTAGAGCCAATCATTTGATGATTGTATTATGGACTTATTGTATCATATTCTTATATATAAATAAAGGCATTTGTTTTGGTTATTATACTTACTTGTATTGATGCCAAATAAACTAAGTATAATAGCGTACTTGAGTAGACAGTTCTCACCTATATCAATCGGTTAGTTGAACCGATAGTGAGATGATATAGGGAACACTACTCTTAATCATTCCTTGTAAGTATTAACATTCAGGGACAATATTAATGTAATAAGACTAGCGTGTAGGTCAACTCGATGACTTGATCTCACAAGTCATGGATATAGAGATATCAAGTTGACACATGGGTATGCATTGGAGAATGTATACTGAATGACCCGCCATGAGAAAGTATCATGGATCGTTATATGAGTGGCATATATTTTCTCATGTGGCTATTAGTATGACTACTAGTCCTTGGACCTGAAGTCACCATGAATCCCTACATAAGGAGCTATATACTTTGGTTTCGTCAAACGTCACCCGTAACTGGGTGGACTACAAAGGCAATTACTGGGTATCTAACGAATTATGCAGAGGGATGTGAGTGATGTAGATGGGATCTATCCCTCCTATATGACGGGAGAGACATCGATATTCTTGATAGAGTGAGACCACGAAGTGCATGACTATGCCCAAATGAGTCAATATGAGATATTGAGCTCATTTGATTTAGTGAGTCTACTTGGAGTTCAAGATTTAGATTGGTCAGAGGATGACACGGTCTATGCCTCACATTGATCAATCTAGATGTCTAGGATAGAAGGACACTTGTCATATATTGTGAGGAGTCACAATTAGTAGTCACAAGGTGATGTTGGATCTCGACATTTTATAACTTGGGTAGTAATGATGTGTTGCTAGATACCGCTCATTACTTATGCTTCTAAAAGGGTTTAGGAGCATTGCCAACGTTATAAGAACCTATAGGGTCACACACAAAGGGCAATTAGATGGAGATTAGGTTAATTTGATGAACATAAAGGATTAGGTTCAAGTGATGAACCAAATTGGATTAAGAGTAATCTAAAGTAGGCTAATTGAGTTGGACTCAATTTGGTTCTTGTATTAGATGAGTCTAATTTGGACTTAGACTCATTGAATTAATTTAATTCAATGAATATAGATTAATTAAATTAAAATTGACTTGAACCAATGGTTAGATTAGATCAACCAAGAGAGAGAAGTGGTCAAGTTTGACTTGACTTGAGAGGAAGATGAAAGGTCAAGTTTGACTTGACCATTTGCCACCTCATTGGTGAGTTGGCATTGAGTGGGCCAATGGTGATGCTCCACATCATCATGGTTACTTAAGTGAGATGCCACCTCATGGGAGTTACCAAGAGTTGTGACTCTTGGTATCCCATGGAGGTTACAACCTCCACTAAAGTGGCCGACCACTTTGATTTTTGTGTGGTGAGTTTCATTTTTTTGTGGTAACTCCCATCTTCTTCCTCTCTAGCTTTCGTCTTGCTCTCCCTCTCCTCCATTACTGATCTCTAAGGTTGCTAGCACATCCTTAGAGATTTTTCTCCATCTCTTGCTTGTGTGGATACACATAGAGAAGTGTCTACTTTGACACTTTCGAGATCCGGGGAACCGAGGACAAGCGGGATTGCGAAGGGATTCGCATCAAGGGTATATTACTTCTCCTTTATAGATCTGCTGTAGATCGAGATTTAGAAACTCGTACTCGTAAGTTTTTCGAAAGTTTTATCTTCGCACGGATCCGGTGGCGGGGGTTTCAGGGTTTCCGCGACGCGAAAAAGTGGTTTTCGCGGCCCGAAAAACCCAACAATAAATACTCTTTTGTTCAGAGATCTTCTCTTTGTTTAGTTTTATGTTGACAAGGACAACTGTTGGAGAAAAACAGTGATTGTCGACACACCGGAACGAGGCAGAGAACACGGTCGTGCAACCTTGCATGGCCATGTGGCTAAACAGAGATGGATCCGTGCATGGCCATGCAAACCAGCACGACCATGCCCCCCACAACCACATCCAAGCAATGTATGGTCGTGCAATCCTGCACGACCGTGTCCCATGAGCAGTGGCCCAAATCCACACGATCGTGCCAATTGGCACGGCCATATAACCCGGCCAGAGACAAAAGAAGGCACGACCATGTCAATTCTGCACGGTCGTGTGGTGTAACCAGTGCAGAAGGAAGATAGAGCCGTGCAGATATCGCACGATTGTGCCACTCAACCTGAAGGGAGGAGGCAGTTGGTCGTGCGGATCTCGCACGGCCGTGGCACGGGTCGTACGGTGCCTGTGCCCTAACCTATATAAGGGTCAAGAACCCTATTCTTGGGATCATCTTTGGTTTTGGACTTCACCCCTCTCCTTAGGAAAGGGTTCTCCCCTTCGGGGGAAACCCTAGAGCTTCATCCACTGCTATCCCTTGACGTTTCGTCCATCTCCAGAGCAAGTAAGCATCCCCAAGACATCGGAAACCTCGGCAAGCATCTCTTCTTCCCCTTCTTCTCACATCAAGGGTTGTAAGTATGCTTTACTTTAGGTTTTGGAGTTGTTCTTCCCTCACAATGGAGTAGATATCCTCTTCTAGGATTAGGAAGTATTTGTAATGCGAAGGAGATGTAGAACTATGTAGATTCGCCATATTTCTATTTAATGACTTGTTAATGCCTTGTTCATGATGAATTGTGTGTGTGACATATTTATATTCCTTTGCATGCTTTGTTGATTGATATGGAGGATTGTTAATCACGCAAAGTCGATGCCCTAGAGCGTATTGACCAAGGTGCCCTAGTGACAGTGGTAACTGTTGGAGCAGCGGGGACTGGCAAGAGGGGGGTGAATTGCCTGCAATAAAAAAAATTATACCCTCCTCAAACTTTCAACTCTAAAATAAAGCAACACTAATAATCAAAGTAATTAACAGAAAAGAAAAGAGAGACGACTCAGCTATTTGACTTGGTTACAACTGAGACGGTTGTTAATCCAAGGAGGAGAAAAGGCGCACTAAAAGAGTCTCCCTCTTTAAAGGCGGAGAAGCCTTTTATACTTTAAAAGCACAGAGGTTGCTTAGAAAAGAATTACAGAGTTGTATCGTTCCTTCTGACTAGCTGTTCGAGACCCCTTTATATAGGGTTCCAAGACTTATCACATCACTTGATCTTCGGGATCAGGTTTTGACTCGAGAGGGATCGGTCGACCGATCCCCAAGTTTGGTCGACCAAACCTGTTGTACCTGCCCAGTCTTTCATCTAGGTGCAGTCTCTCTGGATCGAGCTAAGGTTCGGTCGACCGATCCTTGTGTTCGGTCGACCGATCAGCCAACAGTCTCCACTCGATCTGACCCGATCAAAGCGCTCGTCCAAGTCTGTGATTATCTTCAGTTCGGTCGACCGATCAGAAGGTTCGGTCGACCGATCAGCCATTGATTGTTAACGTGGTTGCTGATGTGTCTCCAATAGCTGGTCTTCTGATGTAAGGAGTTCGGTCGACCGATCAGTGGGTTCGGTCGAACGAACACTTGTCAAGTCAACTTCCCGGTTGACTTGCTCTGGTTTGGCTTGCTTGGGTGATTTCGGCCATCCGAAATAGGGCTCACTCGAACCCAGTTCCCGATCTTCTCCTCGAGTAGTCTTTCGTCCCGGCTTTACGTCCCTCGAACATCGCGCACGTTCTTCACGCCCACCAGTGTACTCTTTCACAGCTTTCTCATCCTTCGAACGCACCGAGCCCATCGGCTCCCTTCCCGTGCCATCCTTCTCACTAGCTGCGTCTTCTGTTGACTTCCTGCGCTCCTAAGCTCCTGCACACTTAGACACAGGGATCAGACAAACATGACCTAACGTAAACTTGGTCGATCACATCAAAACAATCACGGGGTCCAACAATCTCCCCCTTTTTGATGTGGATCAACCCAAGTTTAAGTTAGGGTAAAACAAACAAATAGTAATTTTAAGAAAATTACTAAACTATCATTTAAAGTGCATAAAATTACAATAATAAAAATTTCAACATAAGTTAAAAAAATATTAAAAAATTTAATTTCCTAACTCCCCCTAAACTTGTGTCATTTAACTCTCCCCCTTTGATCACAGCAAAAACAGGGAAAAACAATTTCTAAGTATTTGAGAATAGATTTAAACTTAGATAAAAATACTATTTGAGAATTTTTCAAAAATAATTTCTGAGTATTTTTCAAAATTCATATGCAGCATTTAAAAATGATAAAAAAATATTTAAGTAACCTTTTAAAGCATTGTTTTATTCTAATTTTAATGTTTTTACTAGAAAGTTAATTAAACATTTTATTTCGATATTTCGGCTTCCAGGTCATGGCGAGGTACTTGGCCTTCTTGGTTATTGGAGCAACGACCACTTACTTAGACAAAGCTTCATAAATAAATTCATTGTTTAATTTACTCGCTGTAAGTTCTAGCTCATAAAGTTTTACTCTAGCAAAGATTTTCGAACCCAGTAAAGGTTCCTTCCTACAGGGTTGGTTAAAAACTTAGGGGGTACATATACTTTCGGTATTTTTCTAAGTTGACCCTGATATTTTCTTATATACCACTTTAATTTTTCGTAGACCTTAATTTTTGATTTGGAAATCAATTTGGTCTTAAGCATGCATTTTCAATTTTTAATTTTTCAAGTTCTAAATTTAATTTCTAATTTTCTTAGTTCAAATTCTCTAACAACGTTTTCAAGTTGGGAATTTCTTTTTCTGATTTGACTAAGTCTTTAGTAAGCACTTTGATAAACTTAAAAGACTGAGAAGGAGTGAGATCATGTACCTTACTTACCTCACTTGGTGATGCTCTCCCTTCATCGTAGCTTTCTTCTTCTGATTCTCCCCCTTGATCAATGCTCATCTCTGAGTCTGAGTCATCTTCGAAGAGATGGTTGGCCACTAGTGCTAGTCCCGAGAAAGCTTCGTCTTCTGACTTGGAGGATGAAGAATCATCCCATGTTGCCTTCAGACTCTTGCGTGTAGAGGACGTCGGTTTTTTAGGCTTCTCTTTGTTCTTTTTCTTCAGTTTGGGGCAGTCATCCTTGATGTGCCCTTCGTCGTTGCAGTTGTAGCATCGGACCGTGCTTCTGTTACGTGGATGCTTCCCCGATTACGATTTAAATTTATTAGTTTTAACAAATTTATTTAGCTTTCTTACCAATAACGCTGCTTCATTTTCGTCGATCGATGCTTCGGAGTCAAGAACGTCCTTTTCGTCTTGTAGGGCAATGTTGAGGTTTAACTTCTCTACTGGTTTCTCTGCAAGTCGAGACTCGTGAAGTTTGAAGGTAGAAAATAAGTTTTCTAAACTACTTACCTCAAAATCCTTAGAGATGTAGTATGCATCTACTAAGGATGCCCATTCAGGAGTTTTGGGGAAGGTGTTGAGCGCGTATCGGATGGAATCTCAATTTGTTACCATTTCGTCGAGATTCGTCAGTTGCGTTATTAGTTCCTTGATTCTCGCTTGGAGTTGCGCTACCTTCTCACCGTTGTTCATCCGAAGGTTTGTTAGTTGTGTCTGGAGGATGTCGCGCCTTACTAGCTTTGCTTTTGAGGTGCCTTCGTGGAGCTCCAAGAATTTATCCCAGAGGTCTTTTGCGGAGTCGTAGCTTCCGATTCAACTTACCTCCTGTAGCGGAAGAACACTGAGCAGGTGAAATTCGGCCTTTCCGTTGGCCACGCAATCGGCCTGCTCCTTCTTCGTCCAGTTGCACTCTTCTTTATCTGTTGGTGCTGCATATCCATACTTCATTATTAAAAGTATATCAAATTCAGTTTTAAAGAATACCTCCATTTTTCGCTTCCATGTAGCGAAATCTCCGTCGAACTTTGGGGGGATGAATGTTCGCACCGGCCATTGTCCTGATCTTTGTGCTTCAGATGGCGGTTAGTCTTTCTGAGGCTGTTGGGCTCTAATACCACTTGTTGGAGTAGCGGGGACCAGCAAGAGGGGGGTGAATTGCTTGCAATAAAAAAAATTATACCCTCCTCAAACTTTCAACTCTAAAATAAAGTAACACTAATAATCAAAGTAATTAACAAAAAAGAAAAGAGAGATGACTCAGCTATTTGACTTGGTTACAACCGAGGCGGTTGTTAATCCAAGGCGGTGGAAAGGCGCACTAAAAGAGTCTCCTTTTTTGAAGGTGGAGAAGCCTTTTACACTTTAAGAGCACAGAGGTTGCTTAGAAAAGAATTACAGAGTTGTATCGTTCGTTCTGACTAGCTGTTCAAGACCCCTTTATATAGGGGTTCCAAGACTTATCACATCACCTGATCTTCAGGATCAGGTTTTGACTCGAGAGGGATCGGTCGATCGATCCCCAGGTTCGGTCAACCGACCCTACTTTACCTGCCCAGTCTTTCATATAGGTGCAGTCTCTCTGGATCGAGCTAAGGTTCGGTCGACAAATCCTTGTGTTCGGTCAACCGATCAGCCAACGGTCTCAACTCGATCTGACCCAATCAAAGCACTCGTCCAAGTCTGTGATTATCTTCAGTTCGGTCGACCGATCAGCCATTGGTTGCTAACATGGCTGCTGACGTGTCTCCAATGGCAGGCTTCTGATGTAAGGGGTTCGGTCAACCGATCAGTGGGTTTGGTCGACCGAACACTTGTCAAGTCAACTTCTCAGTTGACTTGCTTTGGTTCGACTTGCTTGGGTGATTTCGGTCATTCGGAATAGGGCTCACCCGAACCGAGTTCCCGGCCTTCTCCTCGAGTAGTCTTCCGTCCTGGCTTTACGTCCCTCGAACGCCGCGCACGTTCTTCACGACCACCGGTGTAATCTTCCGTAGCTTTCCCGTCCTTCGGATGCACCGAGCCCGTCGGCTCCCTTCCCGTGCCATCCGTCTCGCTAGCTGCATCTTCTACTCGACTTCCTGCGCTCTAAGCTCCTGTACACTTAGACACATGGATCAGACAAACATGACCTAATCTAAACTTGGTTAATCACATCAAAACAATCACGGGGTCCAACAGTAACCCTTTCCGGATGTCTAGGACGTTCCCTTAAAAGGAGAAACAATCCCTTAGGAATTGTTGCTTTCGTAGAAAGAGTGCTCTAGATCGTATACCCGAGGGTCCCTAGTGACAAGGGTAACCCGTTCACAGACGTCTAGGACATTCTCTTGAAAGGAGAGGCAATTTCTCCATAAGGAAGTAGGAAATCATACCAAATCTTTACTTTTATCCTTATTGTTATTTACTAGATATGTATTCCTGTGATCTACCGAGGAGCCCTCGTGATAGGGGTTAACCTTTATAGGATTTCACAAGTATTGTCTCTATTCGATACTTCGGAATATTGACCAATTTAACTTCCTACAAGAGCATGGACATAGAGGGTAGAAACTAAGCAATCTATGTAATATCTCCTAGTATTATAATGAAACCGAAATCCTAGAATCCATCTCCCAAAGCCCATTCCCTCTAAGATCAATTGTCTCTCTCTCTCTCTTCGTCTCAACCTTCTTTCCCTTTCTTTAATCACACTTGTTAGTTCATAAGCGTCAAAGCCAACTTTCGACCGTCTAGATAACTTACTTTGTGACATCTCAAGTTCTTAATCAACAGTCCCTGTGGTTCGACAATCTTATATATTACTGACGACGAATCTGTGCACTTACAGAATCGTAACAGGGTCGAACACAAGAAGCCCAAGCCCATCAGGAGGCCTAAACCAATTCCTCCTCTAGGTCTCTATTGTAGTCTCTATATAAAGCCTCACATCCACTCATACACGGTTTGGTTTAATCCTACCTTACTAGGGTCGGCGACAAGGGTTATAAAAGGGAGTAGGTGGCGCCCCAAAACCTAATTTTCCCCACAATTCTCTTCTCCTCCTTGCTAGGGCTGGCGCCTCCTCTTGCTTAGAATCCTTGGTGGCTAGCGGCTTGGAACAAAAGAAGAAGAGGAGAAGGCAACCCATCCTAGAGCCTCTCTTGGTGGCCGGGGGCTTGGAAAAGAAGAAGAAGAGGAGAAGGCGCCCCATCCTAGAGCTTCCTGTAACACCCATAGGGTACTTAGCAAGAATTTTTTTAGATATTTTTATCATGAATAAAAATAAGTCTTAGGTAAACATTAGCAAAAAAAAAAAAAAGATACAAGACTTAGGACTTGAACCTTGAATCTCTCACTAAATACATGAATAAGTTAACCAATAGACCAAGGGTAATTATTGTTAGAAAGGAAAGGGAAATCATGGTTAAAGATAAGGAAGTGAAGGCTCTCTTCACTTAGAAGGAGAAGTTGGAGTTGCCTCCTTCCTCTCAAGGAAAAGATGAGCCTTGCTTCTTCTTTTCATTAAGGAGTGAGTAAAAGAAAGGAGAAGGAAAAGTGCATTTTCCCTTCCTCCTCTCATGTAGAATAAAAAGGGAAATTAAAGAAGAGATTTCATTTTTCTCCTCTTCCTTCTCCCTCCCTCTCTTCACCGTGACCAAGCCTCTTCCCCACCTCCATTGCCGAAACCCAAACAAAGGAGGGCTTCTTTTTAGGAAGGCTCCACAATCAAGATTACTTCCCTAAGGAAATCAAACACAAGGAGGTAAGCATCCCCTCACCTGTGGTACAAGTCGTTTACGAAATTTCCGTAAGGTTAGAAGGCTTAAAAATAAAAATAAAATAAAAGAAACCCATGCTCATGGATCTCATTACGTTATGATATGAACTTAGTTAAAGATTTATGTTGGATGTTGTTTAAAGCTTGATCTTCTTCTTTATATGTTTCGGCCATGAATATTCTAGGGCTTTAAGAAGCTTAAAAATCTAATCTAACATGCTTATAGACCCCCTTATGATATGATAAGAACTTGGCTAGGTATTCATGTTTGTATGTTGCTTGGAATTTAATTTCCTTTCCTTGAAGTTTTGGCCATGATGGATCTAGGGTTTCAAGAAGCTCAAAATCCAATTTAACTTGCTTATAGATTCCTTTATGATATGTTATGAACTTGACTAAGTATTCATGCTTGTATGTTGCTTGGGAATTTTAGTTCCTTTATTGTAAAGGTTCGGCCATGATGGATTTAGGGTTTCAAGAAGCTTAAAAATCTAATTTAACTTGCTTATAGATTCCTTTATGATATGTTATGAACTTGACTAAGTATTCATGTTTGTATGTTGCTTGGGAATTTTAGTTACTTTATTGTAAAGGTTCGGCCATGATGGATTTAGGGTTTCAAGAAGCTTAAAAATCTAATTTAACTTTCTTATAGATTCCTTTATGATATGTTATGAACTTGACTAAGTATTCATGTTTGTATGTTGCTTGGGAATTTTAGTTCCTTTATTGTAAAGGTTCGGCCATGATGGATTTAGGGTTTCAAGAAGCTTAAAAATCTAATTTAACTTGCTTATAGATTCCTTTATGATATGATATGAACTTGACTAAGTATTCATGTTTGTATGTTGCTTGGAAATTTTATTTCCTTTATTGTAAAGGTTCGGCCATGATGGATTTAGGGTTTCAAGAAGCTTAGAACCTAATCTAACATGCTTATAGACTCCCTTATGATATGATAAGAACTTGACTAGGTATTCATGTTTGTATGTTGCTTGGAATTTAATTTCCTTTCCTTGAAGTTTCGGCCATGATAGGGTATAGGGTTTCAAGAAGCTTAAAACCTAACCTAACATGATTATAGACTCCCTTATGATATGATAAGAACTTGGCTAGGTATTCATGTAGGTATGTGCTTGGAATTTATTTTCCTTTCCTTGAAGTTTCGGCCATGATAGATTTAGGGTTTCAAGAAGCTTAAAACCTAATGTAACATGCTCATAGACTTCCTTATGATATGATATGAACTTGGCTAGGTATTCATGTTTGTATGTTGCTTAGAAATTTATTTCCTTTTTCTTGAAGTTTCGGCCATGATAGATTTTAGGGTTTCAAGAAGCTTAAAACCTAATCTAACATGCTTATAGACTTCCTTATGATATGATATGGAGTTAGTTTGGTATTCTTATGCTTGTATAGAACTTAGTTTCATGTTCTTAAAGGTTCGGCCACAACTAAGTTAAAAGGCCTAGGAAGCTTAGAATCTAAACTTCATATGCTCATGATATTTTATAGTTTATGATCTGAAATTTATCTAAGGTTCACTAGCTTATATGATGTTGTAATCTAAAACCAAGCATGGTGACTTTTGGCCACTATATGGAATTAGGGTTAGAGACCCAATTATGATTTTGGCTAGGTGTCTCACATACTAGGTTATGAATTAGGAGATGCTAGAAAATATTTTCCATGTATGATTATGTTTTCCTATGATGCATTATATGCTCATTTAAGTATGCTTATGAACTATGCATGATGATGACTCTTATGATGTGTTTTATGTTTAAGTATGCATGCTTTATGATAAGACAAGTAACATGCCATTTATGTATGCTTATGAACCATGCATGAAATGATTCTTATGATGGCTATGTACCCAAGTATGTATGATTTCAAATATGTTGCATGCTCATTTATGTAAGCTTATGAACTAGGCATGAAAATGATGTTTATGATGGCTATGTGCCCAAGTATGCATGCCTTATGATATGATAAGAAAATGGCTAAGAGTTGCTTCCCTTAAGTTGGGATTAAGAGCACTCTTCATTTTAAAACAAGAGCATGACATTTATGTTGATATGATATGACAGTTATGATGATATGATATGCACGACATGTATTTTACTTTGTATGGCTTGTACCAAGGGTGGGCTCCATAAGCGCCCCTAGGCCGACGGACTATGAACGGGTCTAGTAAAAAGGAATGGGCTCCTTAGTACGCCCCTAGGCCGACAGACTATAAACGGGTCTAGATCCCTAGTAGGTTCGGGGCTAGCTACCCTGTCCTAGGGATTGCACGCATTTATGTATGTATGTGGTACAAGTCGGGCCCTTATGATGATGATATTATGTTTAAGTATCAAAAGATATGTTTAAAGACATCTTGCACTTGACATGTCATATGTTTTAAAAAGACATTCTGCATGATGCACCCATTCATTATATGATATGTTTCTTTTATGAATTATATGCCATGATGTTATGCCATACTCTTATGACTTATAGGACATGATGTTAGGAGATGTTTTGTTTACGATTCATATGACCTGCTGATACGTTATGCTTCTATGATTCACATTACATGATGCCTTTATTTATGATATGTTAAGAGTATGATGTTTCCTTAATGATATGATATGATAGGAGGCTATGTTCACATGATATTATGTTAGATGATTATATCTCCATTGTTATATGCTTATAAGACTATGCTATGAAATACGGTTTTTTTTTTGTGAGTAGGAAAGGATCTTACTGAGCCTGTGTGCTCATAGCTTACTTGTACCACAGATAAATGCAAGGAATGAATGACCTAAGGGAGCTGCAGGAGAGGCAAGGAGATGTGTGTGGCAGTGGCTCGGCTAAGACAAATAAAGACCTACTTATGTTATTTTTGTTATGACTGACATGAACCAAGTGTATTATGTTACATTCCAGTATAACTTCATGATATTTCCGCTGCTTTATGTTACTAGAAAGAAATTTTAAATATGCATGTGTATCCTGGAATAGTTAAGTAAGTAAGTAGCCCCGTCCCTTTAGTAGCAGGGAGGGCGGGCGTTACACTTCCCTTGGTGGCCAGCGGTTTGGAAACAAAGAGGGGAAGGGTGTTTGTTGTCTTGGTAGATCGTCGCCCACACGACGTCCAGGAAGAGGTGAGGAATACAATAGAAGATCAAGAGGTCTTTGGCTACAAAGGAAAAGTACAACCAGTTCTTTGATTCCGCTGTGTAATTAGTTTAGTTTTCTTTGTATCGATCCTGAATACCAACAAAAGAGGCCAGCGATCTTGTACTTCGATCAAGGTGTGCTTTGATCCGTCAAGTACTTGCTCGATTGATCAAACACATATCTGATTGAACATGTGGGTTGCTATGAAAAGTTCTGTACTTGTACAATTTTTGCACAAGGGAAATTGAAACAGAATGGAATTCCAGCGCCTTCAAGTAGTATCAGAGCAAGGTTTCTAGCTCTGTGTGATTCTTTTTTGATTAAATTATGCACTACTCATATATAAGTTTAGGCAAGATAATAGTAGGATGTGCAAGAAAGATTAACTCTATGGTTGCAGGCGTCCTAGGTCCAACTATTATGGCTTTTTATGTTTATGTATGATTTGAACCCTCGGGCATGTCGAGATTGTTTTATGTTGTGCATGATTGTAATAATTAAGTACAGCCGGTTGCTGTATTATTTTTTTACATTCTGTTCGATCAAGATTACATGTAAATTCCTTTGTGGAATATAGGATCGATAAATGTAAACTTTTTTCTTTTTATTGCGGCTTGTATCCTTGCTATGCGTGGTTCTATTTTGAGGACCGGAGGTGTGGCAAAGAAGGAAGCAAAATAGACGCGACGGCTTGATCCATTGGCGACATATTGGAGGACAGCGATGGATGAGGCCATAATAGTTGGAAATTTTATTTTCATATTTATTGCCTTTATATGTTGTTTTTATGTGTTGTGATGTGTGTGTATGTTAAAATTCCTCAATTTAAATAACTAAGTAGGAGAGAGATTATTTAAATAAATTCCACGGTCTTTATTATTGATTTGTAAGTGATGCATTCAAACTTGCGCATTGGCTTTAAGTGTCTTCCTCCATATCGGATGAGTTTGTTTGCAGATCACTAGATCAAACTTCCTCTATGGATGATTATAGGAAATTATTTAAGTATGTGTGATCTTCTCCATCTTTAGAGGCACAATCCTAATTAATGGACTAAGTATCAAGTAATGGTATATACTTAGGCACATTTAATAGTATCCTCCCCATCGGAGTCACTGCTATTATTTGTATGGCCGAAGATGAACCAACTATTAATTTTATTATCATAAAGTTAGGCTGGCAAGATAATAAAATTAATGGGTAAAACCTCCTCTTACAAATGTTTGAATTAGTATACGTCCACACTATCGTGGCATACGAAATTCACGGTGTTTTGAGGTGTTGGTGAATTTAAATTATATTATTTGAGAAATCAATATTATTTTAAATTCTAAAATTTTGACCAAATATTTTACTATTCTCAGGATTTCAAAATGGCTTTCAATCGTCTTGCTGTTATTTTAAAAGAAAATAAACTTACTGGTCCAAATTATATTGATTGGAAACGTAACTTTGACATTGTCTTACTGCTGAAGAATACAAGTTTGTACTTCTTAAGGTCTATCCTAGCATGCCTGATAAGGATTCTAGTGAAGAGGAGATAGAGAGACATAGGAAATGGGTCAAGGCAGATGAGATGGCGCGGTGCTACATTTTGGTTTCTATGTCAAATGTGCTACAACATCAGCATCAGGCCATACCCACTTCCTATGACATGATGCTCAATCTCAAGGAGCTCTTCGCACACCAGAATCGGGCTGCCAGGAAGGAGGCCATGAGAAACTTAATGACGACCACCATGACTGAGGGGACACCCGTAAGGGATCATATCCTCAAGATGATGGCTCATTTGAATGAGATGGAAGTCCTTGGAGCTAAAATCGATGGGGAAACCCAGGTCGATATCATTCTGCAATGCTGCCCAAGAGTTTTAAGCAGTTCCACCTGAACTACAACATGAAGAAAAGGGTATATTCGTTGGCGGAACTTCTGACAAAACTCCAAGCGACAGAAGGGCTATTTCGTCAAAGTTCTCAAGTTCACATTGCTAAAAATGTTTCTGCCTCTAAGCCGAAAGGCGGAAAGAAGAAGAAGAAACAAGTTGGTTCGGCAAAGAAACTGATTCTACCTCAAGGGACTAGGCCGCAAGCAGGTGTGAAGAAGCCAAAGGGAAAGTGTTTCACATGCAAGCAATCTGGACATTGGAAGGTGGGTTGTTCTCGCATAAAGGAGAACAATAAAGGTATATCTTATTCATTAGTTGTTTAAACATGTTTAGCGGTGCTATCTACCAGTACCTAGTGTGTAAATACGGGAGTCACTGATCATGTCTGCAATTCATTGTAGGGGTTCCAGGAAACCAGACGACTACATGAATGGGAGATCACTGTCTACATGGGCAATGCTACGAGAGTGGTGGCTGTTGCAGTGGGAGATGTTTATTTATCTTTTGATAGGAATAAAACTTTGATTTTGAAAAATTATCTTTACGTACCATGTTTTAGAAAGAACTTGATTTCAGTTTCTAAATTATTTATGGAGGATATTCTATTTCTTTTAATGACAAAGTGATTGTCAAGAAAAATAGGGTGGTTATCTGTTCTGGTGCTTTGGTTGGCTATTTGTATACTCTAAATCCAATAACTCCCACAATGCAACAAATGGAAATTAATAACACATCTTCTAATTCTAATAAGAGAAAGCAATCATTAGAAATGAACCAAACATATCTTTGGCATCTAAGGTTGGGCCATATTAACTTGAGTAGGATTCAAAGATTAATAGCCAATGGACCTTTGGGTTCATTGGTAGTGGAAAACTTTTCGACCTGCGAGTCTTGCTTGGAAGGAAAAATGACCAAGAGGCCTTTTAAGGCAATGGGGTATAGAGCCAAAGAAGTGTTGGAATTGGTTCATTCTGATTTGTGTGGGCCTATGACTATCCAGGCAAGAGGTGGTTTCAAATATATTATCTCTTTTATAGATGACTATTCGAGATATGGGTACATTTACTTGATGCGCCGCAAGTTTGAGTGCTTTGATAAGTTCAAAGAGTACAAGATGATGTGGAGAAACGTCATGGTAAAAGTATCAAGATACTACGGTCTGATCGTGGTGGAGATTACCTCTTAGGAGAGTTTAGGAGTTACGTATCAGAGGTCGGGATTCAATCCTAATTGTCTGCACCTGGTACACACTAACAGAATGGTGTGGCGGAATGAAGGAATAAGAATCTTATGGAAATGGTTAGATCAATGATGAGTTCATCAAAACTATCAAATTCATTTTAGGGATATGCTCTGGAAACGACGGCGTACATTCTAAACTTGCTACCTTCTAAGTCAGTAACCTCTACTCCCACAGAATTATGGAATGGGTGTAAGCCTAGTTTGAAACACATTTAGATTTGGGGTAGTCCAGCACATGTGCTGAAGGGAGACGCTGATAAGTTGGAATTACGTACAAAAGTTCACTTGTTCGTGGGATATCCTAGAGGAACAAAAGGTGGTTTATTTTATAGTCCTAAAGATCAGAAGGTCATTGTTAGCACCATTGCCCGACTTTTAGAAGAGGACTATTTAATGAACCACAAGCACATGAGTAAAATTGTTCTTGAGGAAATAAGAGAGGACACTTCTACTTTAATACCAACAGTACAAGATGAGATACCACAAGTAATTACAACACGTGTCACAAATGATGCACAATTACAGGTAGTGCCTCGTCGTAGTAGGAGGGTTGTTAGACAACCTGAAAGATTCATATTTTTGGGAGAGTCTTCGGACTTGATCCTTGGTGAACATGAAGTTGATGCCTGGACATATGATGAGGCACTCAAGATAAAGATGTAGCATCTTGGCAAAGTACAATGAACTCTGAAATTGAATCTATGCATTCTAATCAGGTCTGGGAGCTTGTAGAACCACCAAATGGTGTAAAAGTCATTGGATGTAAATGAGTCTACAAAAGGAAAAGATGAATAGAAGGAAAGGTACAAACCTTTAAAGTGAGGCTTATTACGAAGGGGTATACTCAGAAAGAGGAAATCAATTATAAGGAAACTTTTTCGCCGGTAGCCATGCTTAAGTGTATCCGGATTCTTTTATCTATTGCTGTTCATATGGATTATGAGGTTTGGCAAATGGATGTCAAGATAGCTTTCCTTAACGGAAGTCTTGAAGAAAATATCTATATGAAGCAACTAGAGGGATTCATTGCGAAGGGCAAAGAGCATCTTGTATGTAAGCTCAATCAGTCCATTTATGGACTGAAGCAAGCTTTGAGATCTTGGAACATCCGGTTTGATGAAGTGATCCAGTCTTATGGATTTATTCAGTGTCCGGATGAGTCTTGTGTATACAAGAAAAGTGACGGAAACGTGGTGGTATTTCTTGTACTATACGTAGATGACATTTTGCTCATTGGCAACAATGTCAAAGTGTTGTCAAACATAAGGGTATGGATGTCCAAGAAGTTTGATATGAAAGACTTGGGAGTATATGGACATATTCTTGGGATCAAAGTAATAAGGAATCACAAGAAAAGGTGTTATACTTTTCCCAAGCTTCATATATCGATAATATCCTAGCTCGTTTTAGTATGCAAAACTCCAAGAAAAGTTTTCTACCTTTTAGGCATGGAGTACCTTTATCTAAAAAGATGTGTCCTAAGACACCAAAGGAGATAGAAGAGATGAAGGTGGTTCCTTATGCTTCGGCTGTAAGAAGTCTAATGTATGTGATGCTATGTACATGACTAGATATTTGTTTTGTCGTGGGCATGGTTAGCAGATATTAAAGTAATCCAGGACCGGGACATTGGACTGTCGTAAAGCATATATTAAAGTACCTGAAAAGGACTAAAGATTATATGCTGGTTTACCAAGCAGATGATTTGCTCCCTGTGAGTTACACGGATTCAGACTTCCAATAAGATAGGGACAGTAGTAAATAAATCTCGGGGTATGCGTTTACTTTGGGAGGTGGAGCCATAGCATGGAGGAGTATTAAGCAGAAATGCGTTTCAGACTCCACCATGGAAGCTGAGTATGTGGCAACCTCTAAGGCAGCCAAAGAAGCTGTATGGCTCAGAAACTTCTTGATGGACTTAGATATGATTCCTGGTTTGCCCAAAGTTATCATAATTTATTGTGATAACAGTGGTCCAGTAGCAAACTCGAAGGAACCACGATCCCATAAGGCAAGTAAACACATTGAGTGCAAGTACCACTTGATACGAGACATCGTAAAACGAGGAGAGGTTGTTATCGCCAAGATTACATCAGCAGATAACCTGGCAGATCCTTTCACTAAGGCCCTTCCGGTGAGAGCTTTTTATAGGCATGTTGAGGTGATGGGAATCAGATGTATGGCAGCATTTATGGCAACACAGTCTTTTAGTATAAGTGGGAGATTATTGGGATGTATACTATAAGCCTAGCTTTTGTATGAACATCTGTTTTGAAATATTTTGAAATGAGAATCACTTTGGTCAAATGTTTACATTTTATATTTATATATATGCCAATACAGTTGTCCATTTAATTTATTTTATTATAGATAACATGGTGTGTGGTGCCACACAGAAGATCATGTTATCGGTTCCTTATAAATTATAAATAGTAGCTCACAACCAAGATGGAGTGGGACAAACCATTGGAACGGTTGTACTGTAATTTGGTATTAGTCTATCTTGACTATAAAATTACACTAGTACACTATGTGTGTATTGAGCAAGACCGTTTGAGGTTGTTTGATTTGTACTGACTACATAAAAGAACAAAACCTCTATTATTATGGATGTGCGTCCTCTTAATACCTATATAATAATAAGCACGTATACTTAGTATTTATTTCTTTAACTTATCAATGGATGAGATTTATTCATTAAATCAATAGGCCCGATGAGTTGGGAGATAGTACTATTTATATGGTGTGTTGTTGATTATAGAAGGAATCTGTGTCTAAATCATTTAGGCTGATGATGTCTCCTTGAGGAGCTCTTAAGGATTATCATGTAAACCCTGCAAGTAGACTTAGTCCGACATGATAATAAAGTTGAATGGTACTACTCTTGGAATCAAATGTTAATTAATTGAGTTGTCAGTAACTCATTTAATTAACGGGCATACGATATTTTAAACACAGGGAGATTAACGCACTCATGATAAGAAGGAGATCATATTGTAATATGGGATTGGTGCGGTAGTTCAATAATTACCCTTTAGTGGTATGGGTTATTATTGATGGACTTGAGTTGAGTGTTCGGGCTGAACACAGGAAGCTCAAGCCCATCAGGAGGCCTAAACCAATTCCTCCTATAGGTCTCTGTTGTAGCCTCTATATAAAGTCTCGCATCCACCCATCCACGGTTTGGTTTAATCCTACCTTCCTAGGGTCGGTGGCAAGGGTTATAAAAGGGAGTAGGCGGCGCCCCAAAACCTAATTTTTCCCACAATTCTCTTCTCCTCCTTGCTAGGGTCGGCGCCTCCTCTTGCTTAGAATCCTTGGTGGCCGGCAGCTTGGAAAAGAAGAAGAGGTGGAGAAGGCGCCCCATCCTAGAGCCTCTCTTGGTGGCTGGCATCTTGGAAAAGAAGAAGAAGATGAGAAGGCGCCCCATCCTAGAGCTTCTCTTGGTGGTCGGAGGTTTGGAAACAAAGAGGGGAAGGATGTTTGTTTTCTTGGTAAATAGTCACTCACACGACGTCCATGAAGAGGTGAGGAATACAACAAAAGATCAAGCGGTCTTTGGCTACAAAGGAAAGGTATAACTAGTTCTTTGATTCCGCTGTGTAATTAGTTTAGTTTTCTTTGTATCGATCCTGAATACCAACACAAGAGGCCAGCGATCTTGTACTTCGATCAAGGTGTGCTTTAATCCGTCAAGTACTTGCTCGATTGATAAAACACATGTCTGATCGAACATATGGGTTACTAGGAAAAGTTTTGTACTTGTACAATTTTTGCACAAGCGAAATTGAAATAGAACGGAATTCTAGCGCCTTCAGGCTGATTTCCAGTGAACCCATACAAAGGAGTTACCATGGGCTGCAGCTCGCTTGGATCTATCTGCAATTGATCAAAAGCTTGTTTGAAAATAATATTAACTGAACTACCAGTATCAATAAAGGTACGAGAAAGGTTATAATTAGCTATAATAGCCTTGATTATTAATGCATCATCATGGGGCACTTCTACCCCCTCCAGATCTCTGGGCCCAAAGCTAATTTCTGGCCCGACCTCTTTTTCTGCACTGAACCCAACAACATGAATTTCTAATCATCGAGCATGTGATTTCCTTGCCCGATTGGAATCACCATCTATTGATCCTCCAGCTATCATGTTAATATTATCCTGGGGGCATTGCTATGATTTTCTTCTTGTCAAACTGATGTTGCTTCTTGTTGTGGTTGACCGGGTCTTTGAGCTTGCCCGACCGGGAGTGGAAAAACTCCTATCTGCAAATCCACTGTTCGCTACTCCAACTTAATTAGACTATCCTACCTTAGATATTATCGACGATTTGGGGCTGGAGAACACCGTCGATACCGAGGATTGTGAGCTTGCTAATTCCTCATGGTATAACAATTTTCTGTACTATGAATGCTCGTTAAATGGTATGTGCACCACCTTTGTGGGATCTCTTGAGGAACCCCCACGTGTTGCACAGCTTGAGGTCGCGGGTTAGGATGTCGTTGGGGAGGAACTGTGCGAGGCCCCTTGGGTGGCTGAGTAGGTACCACCGGACAGTCCACATTTGGAACAGGAGTAGGAGTAACAGCTTCCTTTCTCCGAGCAGCTTGAGCTTCCTCCACATTAATAAACTCAGTCACTCACTCTATCAATAAATCAAAATTGATCAGAGGATTTCTGACCAAATCCTTGAAGAAATTATTATCATTAAGCCCTTAAAAAAAGGCGCTTACTAAGAGACATCTATGGTTATGTGATTGAACCTTTTAATATAGGCTCGAATAGACTCCTTCGACCCCTGTTTAATTGAAAAGAGACTCCAAGGGGGCTTGTGATATCATCGATTACTAGAAAAGTGATGAAGAAATACCTTGTGAAAATCCTTGAAACAGTGAATAGAATTATCTGGTAATTGCTTGAACCACCTTTTAGCTACTCCTCCAAAGGAAGTAAGGAACATCTGACATTTAACACCATCAGTAAACTGTTGAAGGAGAGCCGCATTTTCAAATGTAAGAAGATGATCTTCTGGATCAGTTACCCTAGAATATTCTCCGATATTTAAGTTTTGATGATCCTTCGATAGAGGATCATCCAGCACTCATTGGGAAAATGGAGTGACAATCCTCTTAGGAGAACTATTGTTGACTACGATCTTCCCTTTGCGTTTATCCCATATAGGTGCTTCTCCAGAAGATTCTTGTAGAACTTCCCTATGTCCTCCTTGCTCCAAAGGTGCGTAAAGGAATACTCAAGGATGTCGAACTGGGGAGAGAGGAGTAGGAAGCAAGCAAGCAGGATCTTCCTCCTCTCCCCTTCTCTCCCTTGGATAAGCAGTTGTTAATATTATTAGATTTGGAGCTACAAGCAATGTACCACCAGTATTGACTTGTTGTTGTTGTTGCAATAGTTTTTGCACTCTGGCATTGATGAGTAACTCCATATCTTCTTGCGTCATAGTTATGGTGTTAAGTTTTCCAGCTTCCTCCATCTCGTAGTGTCAGATCCAGGTGAAGATTCCCACAAAGGGTGCTAAATTTAATCCTGTCTAAAATCTGTGAGATGGTGCCCTGGCTTCGGTGAACAACGATCTCTGATGAAAAGGAACTCCTGAAGATACAAAAGAGCTCCTCAATGATCCTTTGCATAATGAGACGAGCCAACAAAGTGTCAGTGACCTAAGACTGAGGTTGGGATCCCTTACTAGGCCCTCTGATGCGCAAGTCAGTTCCTTTCTTGAAGGTGGAAGAAGAAGAAGTACAGTAATTAATGTACTTAGAAACAGAGTTTTGGATGCTAGAACTTGCTTACCTTGCCAACGGAGAGGATCCCCCTTTCTATACTACCTCATAAAACCTCCGTAGACATGAGGTGGTACCCGGTTTGTTAGAGTTTGTTAGAAGATGAAGTTATCCTCTAGACCTCATGTAATAATCCTTTGAGGAATCTTTTTTGTACCCCAAATATAGCTTTTTTGTCATTTGTGACTCATAGTCATGATAAAGTATGCATGAGAACACGTCACTATAACTGAAGAACCTTCTAGAAGATATTTCCTGCCAAATTTACCAGGCTATCATACTTATGTGCTTCTGTTAAGCATGTTCTGGCCGGTCATTTAAGTCGTTCGTATATATATTGAGAATATCTTCTGTTAAGCATGTCTCGGCAGGTCATTCAAGTCGATCATATATAATGAGAATACCCTCTATTAAGCATGTTCTGACCGGTCAAGATGTTGGATCGAGACCGCGCTAGAGGGGGGGGTGAATAGCGCTCGTGGCTATTTCGTTTGAATTATCGGAATCGTTTGATTTAAAACGTACGAGTAAATGCAGCGGAAATAGAAAAGACAATCACACAAACATGGAGGATTTACTTCGTTCGGAGCCTGTGACGACTCCTACTCGAAGGCCCGCGATCCTTGATCGCTTTCCGTGGGCAACAACTATAAGCACGTAATTGTTACAAGAATGTTATAATTAGAACTATAAAGAAAAACAATACCGACAGTAAGTATATATCAAAGTCTGGAGCTCCGGGTCATCGGTATGTCGTAGCAGCACTTCGGGATGATCTCGTTAGCAGCACGTTGAAGAAAGGAAGTGTGGAAGTTGTTGATCTGAAGTGCTGGTCGAAACCCCCTTATAAAGGGTATTCAAGGCGCCTTGAAGGCTGTTCAAGGCGCCTCCATGCTGCCGAGTCCTCCGCGTGGATCGAGCTTGAACTGGTCGAAGTTCATCTACTTAAGGCGCCTTAAACCTCACTCAAGGCGCCTTCCAAGGCGCCTTCTGCCTTCTTCAAGGCGCCTCCAATGGTGCTTCGCAGCCAGCTCTAGCTTTTCACCCGAGGTGCCTCCAAGCTCCATGGAGGCACCTCAGACACTGTTCATTCGAGGCTTTAGGTTGCTCCTTTGCACCTGCAAGATACGTTAGTCCCAAACACTATCCTGCAACACAAAGTTAGCACAATAAATATGATAAATGAAGTATAGACAGTCTCCGAACTGTCCGAGTCTGACTTCGGGTTTCCAACCGGAAACCCTAGGTCGACCCGACGCCTACTGTTCCCTCTATGGGGAACACGTCCTCACCTACTCCCCTCAGGAGAGATTACCTGATGCCAGTCTGGTCCTCCAGACCACCTGGACTTTCCGCCTAGGGTTACCACCCCCTAGGACCTAGGGTTACCACCCCCTAGGACCTAGGGTTACCGCCTCCTAGGGTTTTTCTCCACCTAGGGTTACCACCCCCTAGGACCTAAGGTTGCCGCCCCTTAGGATTTTTCTCCACCTAGGGTTACCACCCCCTAGGACCTAAGGTTGCCGCCCCTTAGGGTTTCCTCCACCTAGGGTTACCGCCCCCTAGGACTTAAGGTTGCCCCCCCTTAGGATTTTCCTTCACCTAGGGTTACCGCCCCGTAGGACCTAAGGTTACCCCCCCTTAGGATTTTCCTTCACCTAGGGTTACCGCCCCCTAGGACCTAAGGTTACCCCTCCTTAGGATTTTCCCTTGCCTAACCGCAGTTAGGACTTTCCTGAAACCCTATTTAACCACGTTAGATAACAAGGAATCTTAACTTTGAATCCTTTTGCCATTATCAAAACTGAGGTTCGATCGTCGGATGCTTACTGCACCAACACAAGAATCTACTATAAGCTTTATAAGGCTGATTACCTTTACACTTGGTCGAGATTTGTCCGACCGAGTGTATATAAGCATATTGGTTGTAACGCCCGCCCTCCCTGCTAACCCTAAGGGACGGGGCTACGATACTCTACTTACGTATTACAGCGGAAGACTTAAAAATTATTTTTCTTAACTTATTTCAAACCGAACTACACTAACATGGTTTCATAACATGATAACAAAATCAATAAAAACTTAACATCAAGTCACCAATAGTGTATTACATTTCACAAAACCAAAGCATAGTTCTTAAAGGTTTTAAAGTAGGTTCTTAATTAGTTGCCTAGCCACCGCCACACACATCTTCGTTGCCCCTCCTGCTGCTCCTTTAACTCATCCAGCTTTTTCCTTTATCTGTGGTACAAGGAAAGTAAGCTATGAGCACTCATGGCTCAGTAAGTTCCTTTCCTACTCACTAAAACAAAAAATCAGCACATAATCAAGAATGTATCAACAAGTCATAATCTCAATTAATCATGGCATAACCTAGCATTCTATTCAAGCATATCATGCATCATAATATAATCACCACTAGTCATGGCATATCAAACATCATCATGGCCGAAACATATACCTAGTGCATTGCATAAAACATAGTTAGACATGGCATAACAACCAAGTATCATGGTATATCAAAGCATGGCCGAAACATGCATATCAAAGCATCATAACTATGGCCGAACATGTACATCAAGGCATCATCATATCCATGGCCGAAATCTATATATATCAAGGATCAACATATCCATGGCCGAAACATGTCTATAAGGTATAGCATGAACATAACATAATCATACCTTATCATGGCATATCATAATCAAGAGCATAGCATGAAACATAGCATAATCATAAGGTGTATGCAATATGATTTTGGAAAACATGTATCCGAAAAACATGTGTATGTCTCATGATCTTTAAAAACCATTTTCTTTTACATATATATACTTGAAAGTAATCTCAACATAAGGGGGATCCAGTCTATGTACCACTTACATATTGCGCGCAACCTTGTAGGTCCAAGGTAGCAAGTCTTGAACCCTACGAGGCAAACATACTAGGCCCTTAGTCCTAGGGGCACTTAGGAGCCCATCCCTAACGAGGTCCTTAGTCCCCGGGGCGCTTATGGAGCCCACCCTTGGTACAAGCCACTCACACATAAAGTAAAGTACATGTCATACATATCATGTATCATAAAAGCATGCATCACTTATGCACACATCATATCATAAAGGTATGCATCACTTAGGCATACATCATGTCATAAAAGTATGCATCACTTAGGCATACATCATGTCATAAGGTATGCATCACTTAGGCATACATCATGTCATAAAGGTATGCATCACTTAGGCATACATCACATCATAAAGGCATGCATCACTTAGGCATACATCATGTCATAACAATATGCATCACTTAGGCATAGATCATAAAAACATGCATATCTTAAGCATAAAGCATATCATCAAGCATGCATGATTTAACCACATAGCATATCATGGAAGCATGCATATTTTAAGCACTAAACATAGCATTAAAGCATGCATAATTTAACCACATATCATAACATAAGCATACATATTTTTAGCACAAAGCATAACATATCATAAAAGCATGCATATCATATCATAAGTCATAAATCATAAGCATACATATTAAGCATAAGGGTGTATCTTGTGATTATCCTATCATAGGAAACATGGTATCATATTCATCTTGGTTCTAAGCTTCCTAAACCCTTGTGGCCGAAACCCCTTTAGAGCTTAATTTAGGTTAAACACAACATCCAAGCATGTGACACCTAAATTATCATCATAACATTTTCATAGGAAGCATTATAAACATGATTAACTTAGTTTCTAAGTTTTTCAAGTCCCTAATTTCATGTGGCCGAAACCTTAAGGTGTGAAACAAGGTTCCATATGACATAAAAGCATGGACAACTTTAAATCATATTTATAACATTTTTACCAAGGAACAAGGTAAACACATTTGACACATTTGAATTAGTTCCTAAGTTCTTTAAGCCCTTAACATATGTCATGGCTGAAATGTAACAAGTTCTCATTAGGGCTACAAACAAGCATACAAGCATGTGAACTTGGACTAACCTTATGTATAAATTCATACAAGGCATCATACAATAGCTATGGCCGAAAACATACCCTAGCATCATTTTAGGTCATAAAACAACATATAGCAATTGAACCTTGGCTTTCAACTTATCATATTTCATGTAGAGTGACATGAGCATATTTAATTTAAGTCCTAGGGTCCCTAGGGCATCTAAACCTTCATGTCCGAGACTTACAATGGTCCATTTAGGTCATGGAAAAATTATACAAGCATGTGACACAAGCAATAGGTTATCATATTTTCATAAGAAGTATTTTAACACCTTTGGTTTAAATTCTAAGGCCTCTAGGTCATTTAAACCCTACTTGGCCGAAACTCATCAGTGTTTAAACTTGATCCAAATAACATAAAAACATATGAAGTCATACGAGTTTCATAGCATATGTAAAGACAAGCATAATGAGTATACATATGAATTGTGTCTTAGGCTTTCTAGGTTTCTTTTTCTTTTTTTCTTTTATTTTTTTTCTCATGGCCGAAACCTACCATTCTTTAGCTAGGTTCTTAAGTGTCCTAAAGCATGAAAAACCTAAGTAAGTTTCATGGCAAAAGTTACTAAGAAACATATATACAAATTGGTTCATGAATAAGCTAGGACCCCTTGTGGTCATACATGTTATATGTCATGCAACTAATTTTTCTACACCCTAATTAAGCATGAGGGCATTAAACAACTTTCATATCTAAATAGCACAGAGGTCTTGAGAATATTAAAATTTTGTTTAAGATTTTCTAAGCTATCCATCTCATCATGGCCGAAAAACCCTAAGAAGGAGTTCATGAAATTCTAGCAATATTCAAGCATACAAATCCTTTAAGATCTTTGTATTCTATCACATGAGTATGGTTATTTAAATTTAAATGTCTTCCTAACCCTAAACCCTTTCTTGACCGAATCATATGAGTGGGTTTTCTTTTAGTTTCAAATATCTTCTAAGGAAGAAAAACTAATACATAATCCTTAATATTTCATAGGGAGAACCTTGTACTAGTTGGGTAAAACAATAAATTTCCCTAGCCTCTTAAGAATATTTTTGGCCGAAATTCTAGGGTTCAGTACTCCTCTGATCAAGCATCATATAGGTATAAAAGCATGAAGAAGAACCCCTCTACATAGCATAGAAAAATCTATCATATAGTGAAGACTAGTTTAAACATCATTAGATTTTTGAAAGCCCTTCTTGGCCGAATTTTCTCAAACTTGTTTCTAGGTTTTAAAATCTTCATAAAATCTGAAAAACACTTAAAACGCCTTGTACCACAGGTGAGGGGAAGCTTACATCCTTTTCGCTTGTGGATCTAAGGTATGGTGAAGAAGAAGTAGTCTCTTCTTCTAGTTCCTTTCCCTTGATTCCTTTGCTAAGTCCTCCTTGTATCTTAGGCTTTCTTAGGGAAAAACTTGGCTTTGGGGCCGAAGATGAAGGAGAGGGGACTGTGGTGTTCTCGGTGAGGGAGAGGATGAATGAGAGAAAATGATAGAAAAATAGTTTTCTCTTTTCTTGCTCCCTTTTATGTTAAGGGGGAAGAAGTAGCAAACTTAGTTTTTGCTTTCCTTCTCCTTTAGCCTTTTTTTTTATATTTTATTTTTATTTTTATTTATTTATTTATCCTCATCATTCATGGTAAAATAAGGGTGAATGAATCCCCTTAATTCCTCTTTAAACATTTCGGCAAAACCAAAGAGGAAGAGGGAGAGAAAGGGAGGAAGGCAAGTTGCCTTTCTCTTGCTCTTTTCTTGTTTTCTTTTGGCTAGTTTTTACTCTTACCTTTATCATGAGTTTCCCTTCTTTGCTATCAATATCTTCTCTCTATCCCAATTGGTTTCTACTAATTAATTCTAGGAATTATAATATAAGAGATTCAAGGTTCAATCCTTGACCTCTCCCTATTTTTATTTCTTTTTATTTCCTTTTTGGTTCAACTCACTTCCTATTATTTTTCTAAGGCAAAATCCTACATTCATATATTTATCTTACAAGCTTAGTGGGTATTACATCGGTGCTCGCTCATCCTTCACTTGACCAGTAATATACTAAAAGCTATATAAGGCTAAATACCTTTAGCTCGGTAGGGCTTTGTCTGGCCGAGAGCATGTAAGCACATTGGTGCTTGCTCAGCCTTCACAAGGCCGGTAATATACTAAACATTGTATAAAGTTAATTATCTTTACGCTCAGTCGGACTTTATCCAACCAAGCGCATGTAAGCACATTGGTGCTCGCTCGGCTCTCACTCGGTAATATACTAAACACTATATAAAGCTAATTATCTTTGCGCTCGATCGGACTTCATTCGACAGAGCACATGTAAGCACATAGGTGTTCACTCGGCCCTCAGTCGGTCGGTAATATACTAAAAGTTGTATAAGGCTAAATACCTTTATACTCAGTCGACCTTTGTTCGGTCGAGCGCATGTAAGGACATTGGTGCTCACTTGGCCTTCACTCGGTCGGTGATATACTAAAAGTTGTATAAGGCTAAATACCTTTACGTTCGGTTGGGCTTTGTTCGGCTGAGCGCATATAAGCACATTAGTGCTTGCTTGGCCTTCACTCGGCTCGTAATATACTGAAAGTTGTATAAGGCAAAATACCTTAACGCTCGGTCGACCTTTGTCAGGCCGAGCGCATGTAAGCACATTGGTGCTCGCTCGGCCTTCACTCGGCCATTAATATACTGAAAGCTTTACAAGGCCAAGTGCCTTTATGCTCGGTCAAGCTTTACCCAGCCGAGCGCATGTAAGCACATTGGTGCTCGATTGACCTTCACTTAACCAGTAATATACTAAAAACTTTATAAGGCCAAGTGCCTTTATGCTCGGTCGAGATTTATTTGGTCGAGAGCCTGTAAGCACATTGGTGCTCACTTGACCTTCACTCAGCCGGTAATATACTGAAAGATTTACTAGACCAAATGCCTTTATGCTTGGTCAAGCTTTATCCAACCGAGTGCATGTAAGCACATTGGCGCTCCCTCGGCATTCATTTGACCGGTAATATACTAAAAACTTTATAAGTCTAAGTTCCTTTATGCTCAGTCAAGCTTTATCCGGCCGAGTGCCTGTAAGCACATTGGTACTCGCTTGGCCTTCACTCGACCAGTAATATACTAAAAACTTTACAAGGCTAAATACCTTTACGCTCAGTCGGGCTTCACCTGACCGAGCGCCTTCAAAAAGCCTTTTATTTGTTCGTTCATTATCCTATTAATAATCTATTCACCCAGCTATATACCCCTCCTATCTTTCTTGACTATGAATTCTACTTCATTTACCAAGCTGATCTATCATAACCCATATCAAACTTGCTGATCATTTATGTCGATGCCCACTTGGTATCATTAAGAATGTGCCGGTGGAAGTAGGGGTTGCATCATCTCTACTAATTTTGTGGTACTTGACATGGAAGAAGACCCCAAGATTCCTATAATTCTTGGAAGACCCTTCCTCGCCACAGTAGGAGCATTGATTGATGTTAAAAAATTATAAACTATCTTTAGAGATAGGCGAGTATATGCTAGAATTTGATCTTTCTAAGTCCTCTAATGATGTTTCTTCTCTTAAAAGTTTTTGCCAAAGGTTGGGCGAATTCCAACAAGAACAAGATTTGTTCCAACCCCACGAAAGGCTGCTGGATGTAGCACTTAGTCCATAAAGCAAGGAATGGAGGCCCTGACTCCAAATCAAAAGTATATCTCTCCGTCAAATGCTTGGCTATGGGAGGAACAGGATGCAATCACCCTTGGAGGGAAAAATCCAACCCTCCAAGGAATTGGCTCTAGATTAAGCTAGTTGGGGTCGAGCTCGACACCTTAAACGAGCGCTTCTTGGGAGGCAACCCAAGAATTTTTTTTTATTTTATTTTTCTAGCATTTTATTTATTATTGAGCCCAATGGACTTTTATCTTTTTGTGTTGGTAAACCGATCTCCACAAGCTGGGCATAGTGGTCGCATGGGCTTGGATCATGGGCAAATAAATAGAGGAACCAAAGGGGAAAATGTAGTTTTTAATGTCTTGGTTGTGTCTAAGTAGGCACGACCATTCCTTCCTTCCCGAGTGTTGAAATGATCTGGCTGTGTCACTTGACACGTTGTCTCTCTTTGATAGGAAGAGTTTCTATTTGGCAGAGCTTAATAATGCTCCGGTCGTGTCATTTGACATGGTCATGTGGGTAAATTTTATCCCAACTATGTTATTTGACACGGTCGTGTCCCCTTTGAGTGAGAAGTCTAATTTTAGGCCGAGAGCAACCATGCCCTGTCCGTGTCATTTGACACAGCCATGTGAGTTATCCTTGTTTCAGCCATGTCATTTGACACGGTGGTGCTACAACCATGCTCCAAATCGCACAGACTCCATCCTCCATACTGAACCTAATTAATCCCCATGGCTTTGTCTTTTGACACAACCATGTGAATCCCAAACCAATAAAGTCATGTCAGATCATGAACAGACCATGTCTAAGGGCACAGTCGTGTCATCCTTTGATTACCAAACCAATAATCTGGCTGTATCTTAAGACATGGCCATGTGGCAAAAATCCACCTCTCCAAATAAATTAGGGCATGAGTATGTCTTC
The DNA here is from genome assembly GCF_018446385.1 of Zingiber officinale. NCBI lineage: Eukaryota > Viridiplantae > Streptophyta > Magnoliopsida > Zingiberales > Zingiberaceae > Zingiber > Zingiber officinale. The sequence goes on from NC_055986.1 coordinate 106,386,250, forward strand.
TACTCACATGATCGTGCCACCTCGCCACACACACACACCACTTCCCTTCTTCTTCCTCTTCCACTTTCCTCAAGCCCTTCCCATACACATCTCTTAAACCCCTTCAAGGATCTTTCTTTCCTCTTCTTAGACTTGGCTTCTTCTTTCAAGATGGTGGGAGATTTATCATCAGCAAACAAAGGCAAAGGAAAATTGGAGTCCTCAAGAGAACCAAATGCATGCTTCAAAGGTATATCTAACAAATTTGGAATCATTTTCAAGAATGATGATCAAAATTATAGATTTGATCGCTTTGTTAAACGTTCTATTATATCTACCAAATTCTTTGATATGAACACCTTAGTTGTTTTGGATTTCAGAGATGATATTATATGGTTTCTTGAGTGAATAGGATGGAAAAACCTTATGTACATGAAATACCAAACATCTCCTATATTGGTTTAAGAATTCTTAAGTTCCATTAATTTTAAAGATATTCATGGGGATGGTCTAGTCACATTTCTATTATTTAATGATGATTGCACATGGACTCTTGGTGATTTTAATGCATGTTTTGATTTTCCAAATGAAGGAACAAGAGTTTTACTTCCTGCTTTTCATTGTAATGTTATATGGTCTGCAATTGGTGGTAAATCTTGGTTCAATGCTTCCTCAAAAGCCACTGACATCATTAACCCAATCCTTCCTTACATTCATTTAGCTATGAGAAATATGATATTTGGATGTGGTGATTGCGATGGAACGGTGTGAGAAAGTGAACTATACTTTTTACGAACTATGATGGAGGGTATTTCGATTAACTTGGGGTTTTATTTCTTGAAACACCTTGTGAAGTTAGGAAAATCTCCTCTAAGTAACCCTATTATTTTGGGAGGATTAATTACCCTACTTGCCATCGTGTTGGGTTGTGACTTAGAGAAATTAGAAATGGTAGATACCACCTGGAATTGATCTTGGCACATTCTTAGCTTTGTGCATGATACGAAGAAATGGGTTATTGGAGAAATAAATACTAAGTTTCCCTTGATTCGAGTATGCCTTTGAGACCAAGGGTAGATTAGGAGAGATGAACCAAGCATGTGGTAGGTAAGTGTCTATCACTAGGAAAAGAAGGAACACAGTTAGATAATAACTTGACTAGGCTTAGGGAATGATACTTGAAAAACTTTATACCACTTATTGCACTGTGCACGAGAATATAAACTTAGACCTCATACTTGAGTTACTCTATGATCATCCTCGCCAATAAAACTAGTAGATAGAGTTAGACAATTTCATTAGAGATTATGAGGCATTATATGAGCACATGAATCTAGATTGTAGAGTTTTACTTGAGGACAAGAAAATATTTAAGTCTAGGGGTGTAATGTGCGTACTTTGTATATACTTTTATCCTTATTTTAATGCATATCTACTTGCATTTCTTGATTATATTCTATGTTGTTGCATCCTATTTTGTTATTATTTCAGCATTATTGCTCTCTTTGTTTGAGATATGCTCTTTTATCATGTTGTGATTGACGGGTTGTGATTTAGAGAAGAAATGGAGACAAAACACACCTCAGAACTATATCAATAAGAAACCATGACATGGTTGTGCCCCCTTGGCACGACCGTGTCTCTAATATCAGGAGTTGTGTGCCTTCTAGAGCCCAAAAGGGGCATGAAAGTGTGGATCTACATGATTATACCTCCCATGCTATAAAGAAGACAAGACATGGCCATGTCCCATGGCACAGGGACTGGTTACGTCACCGCAAGTGTATGATTACGTCGTCAGTAATAAAAGAATATCAAATCCACAGGGACTGGTTATAATCACTAAGGATATCTCAAAAGTGAATTAGCTAAATAATCGAAAAAGAGATTATATGACCTAAGAAATGACTAAGAATTAGAAGTAAAGGTTAAATGCAGAAATTTAGTTTTGTAAAGGCTCTAGGAGTTTTGGTTTCTTTGTGATATTCACTAATGTAATGCAACCTACCAATTCCCTATCCTCAATTGCAATATATTCATAAGAAGTCACCGGTTATCTCCTGCAGAAAACACCGGTCAAGGACTCTCATCTAAACCTAAAACAATCAAAGAGTTATGATTCCTATGAAGTCCGTTAGCGGGGCAGCCCTGTCACGACGCCCTCAGTTATACAACATAGAAACACATCACTAATTAATTCACATTAAGATATAGAATTCAGCACGTCAATCTATCCTACTTCTTTGTAGGTTCTTGTTTCACCCCTCAAGGTGATCCCCTAAACGTCCGTTAGTGGGGCAACCTTGTCATGATGCCCCTCAGTCATACAATTTATAGAATTTCTATACAAGATTCCACAAGAAATACAAACAACCAATCAAGAATGGTAATTAGGTACAAAACACAACAATCCATACAAGATTGATTGATACAAAACATAACAACATCATTGAATCAAGAAGATGGAAAATCTTTGAATCTTACATCAGTTTACATCACAAATACTCCCTCCATCCTAGAACAAAAGGATCTACTCCATAGAATATAAGAAAAGAACCGAAGACAAGAAGATCGTCAACATTGCGATCTAAATCAAGAAGATAGAATAGGAATGCTTATCTCAATACAACGAGTGATCTTCAGAACCAATCCATCGCTCTTGGAGTCGAATCTTGGACGGAAAACTCCTCTTGAATGCTAGAAACCGCGCCCAAGAATTGATCTCCCCAAAAGGGAGAGCTTCCCCTTTCAAAGAGGAAGAAGCCCTATATATAGAAGAGGAAATTTGGGTGCCACATGGCCCAGGACACGGCCATGTGAGATTCACACGGCCTTCGCATTCCCCTTCTCGGCCAAGGTCACACAGTCGTGTGACCCTCACATGGTCGTGCCAAGCTTTATCCCTGGCTGGCTTGCACGGCCGTGCAGATCCACATGGCCTTGTCAGTCTTCATCTCTGGAAGTGTCACACGACCATGTGGCACACACAACCATGTCATTCTTTGGCTCTAGAAAGGCTACATGGTCGTGTAACCATACACGGTCGTGTACTGACTGACTTGAAAAGGTGGCACGGTTGTGTTATCTCTACACGGCCAGGGCATTCCCCTTTATTCTTGATGCTGCATGGCCATATCATCACCACACGGCCAGGGCCATTTCCCTTGGCATGGCCGTGTGGCCCTTATGGCTAGTGTCAACTTCCTTCGTTTTGATTACTGAATTGATTATGAGCATCAATTCTTCTCCAAATTCGACTCCTGAAAATAGAAAATGCACAAGACCATATCTCCGAACAAAGAAGAGTAATTATGCTAAAAGTTAAGCAAGAAGAATGAAAGTGCATAGACAAAGCATATATAAAATATAAGAATGTGCATTAAAACATGCCAAACAAATGTATAAAATCTACGCACATCAGTGTGACACGACCCATGTCCCATGAGGTCATGTCTCACCTATAAATAGGAGAGTTCTTCCCCCTTTGAGGAGGAGTAGAGTTTTCCCCTTGGGGAAGACTCAAGGTCAAGATCCATACTTTGTTCTCATTGCATTTAATGATCCAAGGCCATTCCATCATCTCCATCCTCTTCAAAAACAAGGATTGGGTTCGATGACTCAGCATCACACTTAGATAAGCTTTCCTTCTCTCTTTTCTCTTAGATTATTTAGGAAGATTACAATCTTAATATCTTTGGATTTAATTTCCCTTGTCATAGAGTAGATCCACATGTTCTAAGATTAAGGGAGTAATTATAATGTAAGATTGCCTTCTAATGATATGGTTATGCTTTGTATCCATTTAATTGAATGTGTGTGTGATGTGTTTGTGCTTAATGACCATGTTTAATTGTTAGGATGTTTATATTGCTCACCCAATAGAGGGAATGCCCATGGTCGTATACCAGGAGGGTCCTATGATAGAGGGTAACCCTTTAATCAGACTTTCGAAGGTAGCACCTTAAAAGGGAGGGTGATTCTCTACACAAAAGAATTTAATTAGGCTTAATGGATTGTTGCTTATTCTATGTTAATAGATGTATTGTATAATCTAGGATTGTATACCAAATGATCACTCCGTGGCAAAAGGTAATCCTTTAACCGGACATCCTAGGTTATCTCTACCACCTAGGGACATCGAATAATCACAAGAGCAATACTCAGACATGACTATCATGAGGAAGTGTCGAGATTTAGTTAGTCTTTCTACATTGCATAAGGATAGAGGATAGGAGATTAGCAATCCATAATATATTGATCAATATTACAATGAAACTGAATCCCTAGAACATTCACCTTGACCAATTCTCCTTAAAACTCTCTTTCTCTCTTTTACTTTCTCAACCTCAGTTCGTTAAACTCCAACCAATATTTCAATTGTCTAGCTAGCCAACCGTGTGAATTAGCTAGTACTCATTAATCCCTGTGGGATCAATATTTTATTACTGATGATGTACGTCGTGCACTTGTGGCTTTGTAACAATAGTCATGCAGCTCCTACTGATCTGTCTCCCATCTAGCTTTGTTGGCTTCCAGTTCAACTTTGAGGGTCTCTAGCTCTGATGTCATCTTCATCTCTCTTTCCTCCACCTTGGATAATTGCAACCTCATCTTCTACTTAGCTAAGGTCTCGACACAAAAGTCACATCAAAGTTGCATCTGTTGAGTTTTTGAAGCAGCCAACTTCCCCACTTGCACGGCTAGCTCTTGCTGAACTTGAAACATTTCTTCATGGGTTTGTCTTAGCCAATTCCTCATAAGCCAACATAGCCACCTATGCCTAAGTGATCTCAATCACCAGCCTTTGAGCCTTATTGGAGTATGTCTTAGCCGTATTACTCCATTTTTCCACCTTGGCCTTAACTCTCCCCTTTGAAACTATCATCTTCTCTACAACGTCATGTCCTAACTGAGTTTGTTGACCTCCAGTTCAACTATTTTATCTTCCATGTGCTAGATAATGGTTATAAATAAAGTCTCATATTAAAAATATATCGAAAAGATCATGGTCTTAAAAGGAAAAGATATCTCCATTGGTATGAGACTTTTTGGGTAGAGCCCAAAAATAAAACTATGAGGGCTTAGGTACAAAGTGGACAATATCATACCATTGTGAAGTGTTACGCACCGTAAGTGTACGGTTACGTTGTCAGTAATAAAAAGATATCGAATCCACAAGGACTGGTTATAACCACTAAAGATATCTCAAAGCGAAAGCTAATCAATCAAACAAAAGATTATATGATCTAAGAAACAACTAAAGAATAGAAGTAAAAAGGGTTAAATGCAGGAACTTGGTTTTGTGAAGGGTTTAGGAGTTTTGGTTTCTTTGTGATATTCATCAATATAATAAATACAATCTACCAATCTTTATCCTCAATTGTAATGTATTTGTAAGAAGTCACCAGTTATTTCCTGTAGAGAAACACCGGTCAAGGACTCTCATCTAAACCTTAAGCAATCAAATAGTTATGATCCCTATGAAGTCCGTTAGCGGGGCAGCCCTATCACGATGGCCCTCGGGTATACAATTTAGATAATTCCTCTATAAGATTCCACAAAAAATACAAACAACCAATCAAGAATGGTAATTAGGTACAAAACACAACAATCCATGCAAGATTGAATTGATACAAAACATAACAACATCATTGAATCAAGAAGATGACAAATCCTTGAATCTTACATCACTTTACATCACAAATACTCCCTCCATCCTAGAACAATAAGATCTACTCCATAGAGCACAAGAAAAGACCCGAAGACAAAAAGATCGTAAACATTCTTATCTCAATCAAGAAGATAGAATGGAAATGCTTATCTAAAGACGACGAGTGATCTTCGGAACCAATCCATGCTATCGGAGTCGAATCTTGGATGGAAACGCCTCTTGATCGCTGGAAACCACGCCCAAGATGTGGAAGGAAGCCTGAAGAATCACTCTCCCCCAAAGGGAGAACCTCCCCTTTTCAAAGATGAAGAAGCCCTTTATATAGAAGAGGGTATTTGGGTGCCACACGGCCTGTGGCACGATCGTGTGAATCCACACGGCCTTGCTGATTTCCTTCTCGGCCAAGGTCACATGGCCGTGTGACTCTCACACGGTCGTGCCATGCTTTGTCCTGACTGGCTTGCACGGTCATGCAGATCCACACGGCCTAGCCAGTCTTCATCTCTAGAAATATCATACGGTCGTGTGGCACACACGACCATGTCATTCTTTGGCTCTGGAAAGGCTGCACGGTCGTGTAACCCTACACGCCCGTGTACTGGTTGGCTCAAACGGTGGCACGGTCGTGTGGTTCTCACACGGCTATGTCATTCTCCTTTGCTGCTGATGTTACACAACCCCATCGTCCCCACACGTCCAAGGCCATTTTCCTTTGTCATGGTCATGTGGCAGTCACAATAAGTGTCGTTTCCCTTCGTTTGATTATAGAATTGGCTACAGGCATCAATTCTTCTCCAAATTCGATTCCTGAAAGCAGAAAATGCACAAAGCAGATCCTCGAATAATGAAAAGTAATTATCCTAAAAGTGAAGCAAGAATCATGAAAGTGTATAGATAAAGCATGTATAAAATATAAGATTGTGTGTCAAAATATGCTAAACAAGTGTATAAAGTCTATGCACATCACACCCCCAGACTTAAACTTTTGCTTGTCCTCAAGCAAAATGCTGCAATCTAAATTCATGTATTCAATAATGCATCATAATCCTTAATGTACTTTTCTAACTCTATTTAAAAGTTTCATTAATAAGCATAATCATAGAAATATCCTGAGTATGGCTTAAGCTTATGTCTCTTGTGCATAGTGCAAGTAAATGACCCAACCCCTTTAAGTTTCAATCTTTGTCGTAGTCAAGTCGTCATCTAATTGAGCTCCTAATGTTTCTGATGATAGGCACTTACTTGCCACACACTTGGTTCATATTCCTCAATCAACCCAAGGTTTCAAAAGCATGCTCGAAATCAAGAGAACTATAGCAGTCATTTCCCCAATAACCTAACTCGGTCTCAAAGGGGTGACTTGCTAATTTCCACTCATGACAACTATTTTTTATATCCCTTTTTCAACACTTTTTTTTCTTCATTCCACTTTTTTTTCTCATTCACTATTTTTCATACATTAAGTGATTGCATTGTGCAACACTTAAACACATAAGTTCATAAGCACAAAAGTTGAGATATTTTAATTTTTCCAAATGAACTTTCAAGATTTGAGCCTCATCCAATAACCAAAATAAAGTTTGAGAAATCACCATGGAAACCAAGTACTAAACAAATAGGATGAATCATGACTATTTCAATGATATCAACTATTCAAGCTCAAGTTAAGTGAAGTAAAGGTAAGATCCTTAAGATTAAGCCAAAATTCAAACTTATTTTCATATGATACTTAGCTCACATCATGCTACTCAAGATAGAGAAAAGAGGTACACTAAACATACTAGCATCATTTACAACATCATCAATCAAGATAAAAACGTGCTAACAATTTTGCTTTTGGACAAGTAAGAATAAAAGTGAGGATTGATGTTTTCAATAGGAATGCCACATAACACTTCAAAAGATAGTCAAATGACCATCAAAAACCAAATGTAAAAAATGCAAGATAAAAATAAACAAAAATGCAAAAAATTTCAGGTTGCAAACCACCACCACCCCCTAGACTTAAACCTTTCATCGTCTCGATGAAATCAATATGGTGGTGGAGGTGGTCGAGGAAAAGGAGGTCTACGTGGACGACCAATAGGAAAACTAGGAAAACCTGGAGTCTCACTCAGGATCTTATGATATTCATAGAGGGCATCCACTTGTTGACTAGTAATGCTCATGCCCTGCATGAATTCTTTCATTCTAGCTTGATCAATATCATAGTCCTGAACAAATTCGACCACTTGACCTTGAAAATTCCTCGTAAACTAAAAATGATCTTGCACCTCTTTGAACTGGTCATCTGATAAAGAAAAGCGACCCTCGAACATTTCTCGTTGGGCCTCCTGCTTCTCATGAAGCAAGCCTAGAGATGCACAAAAATAAGAAAAATCAAATCTGGAATGACCCGAACCATAGGCAAAAGAGTGCCTAGCAGGTTCCGGATGTCTAGAAGGCTGCGAGTGTCCAGATGACGAGGGCTAAAGGTGGGGCTCAGTGTCTCCGGAGATGGAAGGAACATTCTCAGGATCTATATCAGTGATTACCCAATTAGCAGGGTTGCGAATAGAGGTCCGGTCGGGATAAGGAAGAGGTAATGGAAAACCATTCTTCCTAGGAAATGCAAAACCATTCTCATCCTGGCAAATCATTTTCATGGAAAGACATGCATCCATATCAATCATGGTATTGCCATGGATAATCTCTAACCCATCTAGATCACAACCCAAATTTACAGCTATTTGAGTAATCAACCCACCAAAAACAATTGTTCCCGAGGATGCCTTCCCAGCTCTCACCAAGGTTTGCAAAAAATGGAAATCGGAATCAAAGTCAACCTTATGTAACATAGCCCATAAAGCATAAAGCTCTACTTTCTTAATGACTCCATCACTTTCCCCTCTACCAAAAATAGTTTTACTCATAACACGATGTAAGTACCTAAAAATGGAATTTTGCATATGGGAAGCCTTAGCTCTAGAGGGCGCATAAGGTTGATCTAATCCAGTGATCAAACTCCAAAAATTATTCCAATTTAATCTTGAGTTAAACCTGCGAGAGCTACCGGTAGACAATCCAAAATAATTATTGAAGTCACTAAATGTCCATTGAAACTCTTGATTCATTAATCTAAAAGTTATTTTACTAGCATAATTATCTTCATTAACAAAGTGAACATCTAGTGAACTCAAGAACTCCGGTATGATATGAGGATATGTAGATAGATGTGTATACATAATATCATTCCAATCTATAGAACCAATCATCCAATCTACATCATTTCTAATTCCTAGAATATCCAAAATAGTTGGGTCCATATATCGTGTACACACAATCTTTCTATTAACAAGAATTTCAAATCCAGATTTATGATTCTCATTTCTAAACACAATATTGAATTCATTGGCATTACCTTCGTCGTGTGCAATCCTCTTTCCTTTGCCCTTTGTTGGTTCCTTTCCTTTTTTCCTTTGTTGGCTCCTTTCCTCCGCTTGATCCACCACTTCCCTTTCGAAGTTTCTTCAAAATATTAGACATATTGTCAAGCTTAAGTAGGGAAAGGTACTATTGTGTTGGAGAAGTAAGATCTTGTAAGAATAAATCTCAAAAAAATAGGATCTTTGAAACAAGGAATTGTAGATCTCGGAGATAGGAGAAGAGAAAAGTATTGTTAAAATCTAGATCTTGATGAAGTTTGTGGAGAGAAATGAGTTTTAAGACCTAGATCTGAGAAGATTAGAGGAAAGGTTGAAGATGAGAAGAATTTGGGAGAGAGAGGTGACTTGGAAGTATGGGGGTGTGTGGCCGACACGGCCTAAGCATGGTCGTATCTTATAGACACAGCCAAGGCAAAATCACTCCACATGGGTCATGTAGATCTACACGGCCCTAACCTTCTCCTTCTCAGGTAGGTCCGCACGGCCATGCTGATTTGCACAGGTGTAGCAACCTTCTCCTCGATCTTGTTCACACGGTCTTGTCTGAGACACGGCCAGATCCTTATTCTTCTCGGGAAATTCTGCACAGTCGTGCTAATTGGCACGGGCAATGCAACCTTCTTCTCTGTATTTCTCGCACGGCCATGCGTGGTGCACAGCTGAGCACATCTCTTCCTCAGGTGAGTTCACACGGCCCGTGCAAGTCACACGGCCATGTGCTCCTTCTTCTCTGTAAGCTTTACACGGTCGTGTCTGGTACACGGCCAAGCTTTGTTTTGCTCAATATTGGATGATTTTACTCCTTTTTGGCTTCTCCAATGCTTCCATGCCCATAAAGTAATCATGGCTAGCTCATGAAAGCGAAAAAAATAACTTGAAAACAAAAATAACAACAAATTTAAAAGTCCTAACTAATGAAAATGAAAATTTGAACTGAAAAATACTAAAGAACCCTTGGGTTGCCTCCTAAGAAGCGCTTGTTTAAAGTCATTAGCTCAACCGATCTTCTAAATCTGGAGGGCGAGGTTCAGAGAAGTACAATTTTTGTTTCTCTTCCAAATTCATACCATGTACATATCTTTTAAGATGTTGACCATTGACCTTAATAATTCCCAGCTCTTCGTTCTAAATATCCACCGCTTCAAAAGGATAAACCCTTTTAACTCTGAATGGACCTGTCCATCGTGACTTAAGTTTCCCTGGAAAAACTTTTAACCTTAAATTGAATAATAAAACTAAATCTCCCTCTTTAAAATCTCTACGTAAGATATGTTGATCATGTCATTTCTTTATTCTTTCCTTATAAGATTGAGCATGTTCGTAAGCATCCATCCTTAATTCATCAAGCTCATTCAATTGAAGTTTTATTTTTTCTCCTACCATCCTGATATCCATATTGAGTTTTATAATTCGCCAATAAGCTTTATACTCTAATTCAACTGGAAGATGACATGACTTTCCATAAACTAATCGAAATGGAGTCATACCAATGGGAGTTTTATAAGCAGTACGATATGCCCATAAAGAATCGTCTAACTTTAATGACCAATCTTTTCATGAAGTAGAGACCGTCTTCTCTAATATAGCTTTGATTTCACGGTTTGAGATCTCAACTTGCCCATTGGTTTGCGGATGATAAGGTGTTGCCACTTTGTGACTTACTTCATATTTCTTGAGTAAGTTTTAGAACTATTTTTCTATAAAATGTGACCCTCCATCACTAATGGCTGCCTTAGGTATGCCAAATCATGGAAAGATTATCTTCTTAAATAATTTGATGACTATTTTTGCATCACTTGTAGGAGAAGCAATAGCCTCCACCCATTTTGATACATAATCCACTGCCACCAAAATAAACCTATTCCCATATGAAAAAGGAAATGGTCCCATGAAATATATTCCCTATACGTTAAATAATTCAACTTCAAGAATGTAGTTCAATGGCATTTCATTCCTTCTAGAAATATTTCCAGTCCTTTGTCATTGATCACAAGATTGCACAAATTTTTTTGTATCTTTGAATAGTGAAGGCCAGAAGTGTTAGGATGTATACTAAAAGTGTAGCTTTTGGTATAAACATTTATCTAGAAATAAGAATCACATTGGTCAAATGTCTACATTTATGATAAATGTAGTTGTTCAATTAATTTATATTGTAGATAATATGGTGTGTGGTGTCACACATAGAGGATCATGTTATCAACACCTTATAAATTATAAACAGTAGCTCATGACCAAGATGGAAAGGAACAAATCATTGGAAGGTCGTAGTGTAATTAGGTATTAGTTTATCTTAACTAATAAATTACACTGATACACTTTAAGTGTATTGAGTAGAATTATTTAGGTAAGTTCTTTTTGTACTGACTTAGTAAAAGAACTATACCTTAGTTATTATGGAAGTGTGTGCTCTTAATCCTAATATAATAACAAGCACATATATTTAATATTTATTTCTTTGACTTATCAAAGGGTGAGGTTTAGCTCGATAAATCAATATGCCCGATAAGTTGAGAAATGATATTACTTATAGTGTGTGTTGTTGATTATAGAAGGAATCTGTGTCCTAGTTATCTAGGTTGAGAATGTCCCCAAGAGGAGCTCATAAGGATTGCCATGTTAAACCCTGCAAGTGGACCTAATCCGACATGACAATGAAGTTGAGTGGTACTACTCTTGGAGCTAGACATTAATTAAGTGAGTTGTCAGTAACTTACTTAATTAGTGGGCACTCGTAATCTTAAACATAGGGAGACTAACACACTCATGATAAGAAGGAGCCCATAATGTAATTTGGGATTGGTGCGGTAGTGCGGTAATAACTCTCTAGTGGAATGAGTTATTATCGATGAACTTGAGTTGTGTGTTTGGGGCGAACACGGGATACTCAAGCTCATCGGAAGGCCAAAACCAATTTCTCCTCTAGATCCCTATCGTAGTCTCATTAAAGCCTCAAGTTCATCCAAAGAAAGACCCGTCTTGGTGTCCAAGAAGGGGGCCGGCCCATTGCTTGGTGACCAAGCAATGGCCGGCCACATCTCCTCTTAATAGGGCCGGCCCTATTGCTTGGTGACCAAGCATGTAGGGGTCGGCCACAATTATTTCAAATAGGAGGGGTGTTTTGAATTCTTAAAATCTTCTCTTTGTAGAAAACTATAAGTTTTAAAAGAGAGATTTTAATTTTTAAAACTATCCTTATTTGAATTAGGCCACATGTTTTAATAGAGAGTTTTAAAAGCTTTAAAACTTTTCTTTTTTAACCATCCTCATGGTTTAAGAAAAAAAAGGGAGATAAGTTTTAAAATTAAAATTTTCTATCATCATGTTAAAAAAGAAAATTTGATAGAGAAGTTTTAAATTTTAAAACATGATTTTAATTTTTAGAACTTTCCTTTTTTAACTCTAGGAAAGAGAGCATGTAAAATTTTATAAGAGCTTTTCCTTCTTGTAAAATTTTATAAAAAAATTATTTTTCTTTCCTAAATATGGTGGTCGGCCACCTTGCTTGGTGCCCAAGCAAGGGGCCGGCCAAAACACAATCCTAAACCAAATAGGATTGATCACAACCATTGATGTAACGACCCGCCTCCTACTGACTAGGCTGCGAGGCCGATCGTTACGTAATGCTGTGCTAAATTACTATTGCGGAAATCTGGATTGATTAAAATTTGACTAAACTGACTAGTGTAAAATCTGAACTTAATATTCTAGGTGTACCTAGGAGTTGTACACATGCTAGGGAAGGTAATCTATGCCTCTTGGATGACCTGCTAGTTGTAATCAGGCATTTCAATCGACCCATGGATCGATTGGGCTGTCGGATCGATCCAGTGATCGATCCAGCTTGACACTGGCACGGAAGAAGACTCTCGATCGGTCGGCTGACCGATCAGCAAGCCATCTCGCTGATGTATGCGGCTGGATCGGTCCACCGACCGATCCAGGAGTGCACTGATCAGTCGATAGACCGATCCAGTGGCTCACTGATCGGTCGGCTGACCGATCAGTGAGTTGATGCACCTTCTGTTCGCATTTGGATCGGTCGGCTGACCAATCCATAAACTCTCTGTTCGCGACTGGATCGGTCAGCTGACCGATCCAATGGCACAACTCAGCTCTGATCGATCCGTAGATCGATCGGAGTTTCTGATTTCGCACTGGAACTCTGATTTCAGCACTAGTTCGTGCCAAAACCTCACACAACAATTATACAATGCATGGAAAATATTCTAATATCCACTAACTAGCATTCTAACATAATTACTAACAAACTAAATAAATCTCCCATGGTTTAAACATTCTAAGGTCTAAAAATGCATGAAAGAAGAAATACTAAGAATTCAACTATTTAAGCTTGCTAAAACCCCTGAGGATCTTTTATTCCAGTTCCTGCCACACACACCATCTTTGCATTGAACTCCAGCTTCCTCTGCTAGTCCATTTTCCCTTTACCTTTATCTGCAGTATAAGGAAAGTAGAATCTGTAAGCTTAAAGCTTAGTTAGAAACCAACTACCTCACTAAAACATGCAACGATGCAAACATGCTTTTAAAGAATGCTATTTGAAAACATGTACTGGCATGGCATACTATGGTTGCAAGCATAAACTGAAATAACTGAACATGTAAGCTGAAACATGGCATAGCAAGCTAATCACATAGAACAATAATAGAGAACTAAGCTAACTGAAGCTGAAATCAAACTCAACTAACATAACTGATTTTATGAGTTTTGAAAACTAATAGCATAGTAGATCAAAATAATAATCATGTGTTGTTGGGCCCGGCAACTGTACTTACTGTGCGCGCATCCCTAACTAAACCCGGGTTTGCAAGTCCCGAATTTAGTAGGGTTTACTAGGTTATCTGAACCTAGGGACGACTGTGGGAGTCCAACCCAATGGATATCTAATCCGGTACAGTGCCAACTGAAAAGTAAAATACTGAATATAGCTAAACTGTTCTAATTTGTTGTTTCTAGGTTATCTGAACCTAGAGCTAGGTTGTCTGAACCCAGAGGCGACTGTGGGAGCCCACCCATTGGACCGTAGTCCCATATAAGCTAGAATAAACTGATTTACTGATTTAGATGCTTCTAATGCATTCAACTGAGCTGTTAAAATGCCTAGTTTGCATTTTTACTTAACTAGCTATTTTATCGAACACTTAGTGTGCCCCAACTCTCCTCTCTATTAGGGAGACCACTTCTAGGCACCCGACAACGTCTAGAAACCCCCACTGAAGAGGGATTACGTGTCCGGCCCATCTAGAAGTGCTCACTAAATCCCTAAACCTGCGAGGAGGGTCAATTTCACGCTATGCGTTGATAAAAATCTGCATATAGCTAAACTAATGCGTAGAAAACCCAAACGGAGCTACTTATACTGCAGGTGAGGGGTTTCTTACCTCGTACGCTAATTTCCTTACAATTCTATTCGCTAGAATTCCGGTGGAGACGACTTCTCGCGTCTAAGCGTTCCCCTCGCGAAGGAGAGCGTCCTCGTGCCGGAGTTATCGCCGGAAGATGTCCTTGGGGCCCTAGGGAGAGAACCCTAGGTCTTCCTTGTAGTTGGCGCCGAGAGAAGGAGAGAAGAAGGGTGTTCAGCGTGAGGGTTTGGAGGGGAGGAGTTTGTCGAACCAAATTCTAAAATAAACCAAACCCAACCTAACTCTTCTATTTATATTAAGTGGATAATTGAACCCAACTCTAATATAAATATAATTGATTCCTCTTTCTTTCAGCACGGCCCTGCTGGGTTCACCGGTTACTAAGGCTAACTAAAAGTTATCGGATCCGAGAGGTTCCGGGTTTGATTCCCGCCTAAGCTATTTTGCGGTTCTAATTATTTTTGCTACTTCCGCTATTCTAAAAATTCCGAAAAAATATCTAAAAATTCCAGAAAAATCATAGAATATTTATAATGCAGTTTCGAGAATTTTCGGGCGTTACAATTGATTCAATCAAGAGGAAAGAAAAGGAAAAATAAAAAGGAAAAAGGAAAAACTCTTGGATGATTTTATTTTTTGTAAAAGGTTTTTCCTTATTTGCCTTGGGCAAGTAATATAAAAGAAGGGGTGAGGGGGCTTCATGAGGAACAATTCTTATTCTCTTGCTTGGAGATCATCAAATGGTCGGCTCTCCCTTTCTTCTCTCTTTTCCCTTTTGCTCTCTTCTCCTTGGTGGTGTTGGTGGCCGGATTTTAGAAGAAGAGGAGGAAGCTTTTGGGTGGTGTTCATCTTGGAGGATCGTCGCCCACACGATGTCCAAGGCGAGGCGAGGAATACGACAGAAGATCTCGAGGTCATTAGCTTACAAAGAGAAGGTATAACTAGTAGTTTTTCTTCTGCATCATACTAGTTATTTTCTTTGTAAGAATTCTAAATACAAGAAGCAATTAGATCTAGTTTTTCGAAATAGTTTTTTGAGTTTGGGTTTTCTTCTTTTTTGAATTTGTGATTCGATTGTTCTTTTTAGTTAACCTAGAGTTATTTAAGGAAATAAATATTAACTTTCCTTAAAAGGCTTTGCCTAGGCGGTGGTGGTTGCTGCCATATCCAAGAAGGTCATGTGCCTCGCCATGCAGTCTTGGAAGCCAATTTTGGAAATTAATATTTATGGAATTAATAACTTAGGTAGATTTGAATCAATAGTGTTAAGTTCCGCTTGCAATTCAAATCTAAACCATTAAGAACAGATAAGTTAAATTTGGAATCAATGATGTTAAGTTCCGTCTGCGATTCCTAATTTAACTTCTAAAGAATACAATAGGTTATTTAAGGAAAGGTTTGGCACTTGTACAAAAATTTTTGTACAGTGGAACCGGTACGTTTTCCTATGACTAACCAACAAGAAGAACCCGGCCTGTAGAACTTTTACAGACGTCTTTGAGTATCCCAAATGTCCTCCATATGATGAAGAATGACAATGAAGTAAAATATCCTTAACCTCATCCTCTAGTACACATCTTTTATAGATCATATCACTACATTTCTTGTAGAGAAGTGGTTCATCCCAAATATAATTTTTAACATCTGAAAGAAATTTTTTCTTTTGTTATCTAGAGAAATTTGGGGAAAGAACTCCACTTGCTAGATAATTAACAAAATCTGCATACCAAGGTGTTTTAACACATGTCAATGCCAATAAGTGTTCATCTAGAAAAATATCATTAATAGGCATATTGTTCTCTACATTCTTTTCTTCATTCTGCCATACTTGAGATAAATGATCTGCCACTACATTTTCTACCTCTTTCTTATCTCTAATCTCCAAGTTGAATTCCTGAAGAAGTAAAATCCATCTGATAAGTCTTGGTTTAGCATCCTTCTTATCCAGTAAATATCGAATGGCCGCATGATCAGTATAAACTATCACTTTTGAACCTACTAGATAAGATCTGAACTTATCAATTGCAAAAACTACTGCTAGGAATTCCTTTTCTGTAGTAGAATAGTTTACTTAAGCTGCATCAAGTGTCTTTCTTGCATAGTGAATTGCATGTAGAATCTTGTTCTTCCTATAACCTAGAACTGCTCCTACTACAAAATCACTAGCATCACACATAATCTCAAATGGAAGCTCCCAATCTGGTGCTTGGATTACTGGGGCTGAAATAAGGGCAGTTTTAATCTTTTTGAAAGCTTCCATACAATCATCATCAAAACAGAATTCAACATCTTTATTCAACAAATTCGTAAGTGGCTTAGAAATTTTTGAAAAGTCTTTAATAAAACACCTATAAAATCCAGCATGCCCCAAAAAACTCCTTAATCCTTTCACATTGATTGGTGGGGGTAACTTTTCTATTACTTCTACTTTGGTTTATCTACTTTAATCCTATGCTCAAATACCTTATGTCCCAAAACAATTCCTTCTTTAACCATGAAGTGACATTTTTCCCAATTTAATACCAAGTTCACATCTTCACACCATTGAAGAACTGTAGAGAGATTTCGTAAACAAGTATCGAAATCATTCCCATAAACTGAGAAGTCATCCATAAATACCTCCATGATTTTCTCTATTAAATCTAAGAAAATTTCCATCATACACCTTTGAAAAGTAACTAGAGCATTACAAAGTCCAAATGACATACAGCGATAGGTAAAAGTTCCAAAAGGGCATGTAAAAGTAGTCTTCTCTTGATCTTGAGGGTGAATTGGAATTTGAAAAAACCCTGAATAACCATCCAAATAATAAAAATAGGAATACTTTGCTAACCTTTCAAGCATCTCATCAATAAATGGTAAAGTAAAATGATCCTTCCTAGTCTCTTTATTTAATTTCCTGTAGTCAATACACATTCGCCACCCTGTGACTGTCCGTGTTGGAACTAATTTATTATTTTCATTCCTAATTATAGTTGTAATACCCACTAAGCTTGTAAGATAAATATATGAATTTGGGATTTTTCCTTAGAAAAATAATAGGAAGTGAGTTGAAGCAAAAAGGAATAAAATGAAATAAAAAGAAGAGGAGGTCAAGGATTGAACCATGAACCTCTTATATTATATTTCATAGAATTAATTAGTAGAAACCAATTGGGATAGAGAGAAGATATTGATAGCAAAAGAGGGAAACTCATGATAAAGGTAAGAGTAAAAGCTAGCCAAAAGAAAACAAGAAAGGAGCAAGAGAAAGGCAACTTGCCTTCCTCCCTTTCTCTCCTTCTTCCTCTTTGTTGTTGCCGAAAATTTAAAGAGGGAATTAAGAGGATTCAATCCCCCTTATTTCATCATGAATGGTAAGAATAAATGAATAAATAAAATAAATAGGAAATAGGAAAAAAAAAGGCTAAGGGAGAAGGAAAGCAAAAATCAATTTTGCTACCTCTTCCCCCTTAACATAAAAGGGAGCAAGAAAAGAGAAGGTTATTTTTCTCTCATTTTCTCTCATTCTTCCTCTCCCTCACCGAGAAATCAAGTCCCTCTCCTCCATCTTCGGCCCCAAAGCCAAGGTTTTCTCCTAAGAAAGCCTAAGATACAAGGAGGACTAAGCAAGGGAATCAAGGGAAAGGAACTAGAAGAAGAGGCTACTTCTTCCATCACCATACCTTAGATCCACAAGCGAAAAGGATGTAAGCTTCCCCTCACCTGTGGTACAAGGCTTTTTATGTGATTTTCAGATTTTATAAGGATTAGAAAACCTAGGAAGGAATTTAAGAAAAATTCGGCCAAAGAAAGGGTTTTCAAATCTAGGAAGGTTTAAACAAGTCCTTATTTCATGATATTTTTCTATGCTATGTAGGAAGGATTTTCTTCATGTTTTTATACCTAAATGATGCTTGATCAGAGGAGTACCTAACCCTAGAATTTTGGCCAAAAATATTTTAAAGAGGTTAGGGAAAATATTGTGTAACCAAACTAATGCAAGATTCTCTCCATGAACTATTAAGGATCTTTTATTGGTTTTCTTGCTTAAAAGTTACTTGGAACCAAAAGAAATCCATTTATATGTTTCGGCCAAGAAAAGGGCTTAGGGTTAGGAAGACCTTTAAATTTTAAGTAACCATGTTTGTATGATAGAATATAGAGTTTTCTTAAAGAATTGCATGTTGAACATTGCTAGAAATTCATGAACTCTTATTTTAGATTTTCGGCCATGATAAGATGGATAGTTAGAAAAGCTTAAACAAAATTATAATATGCTCAAGACCTCTGTGATATTATGATATGAAAGTTGTTTAATGTTCTTATGTTTAAATTGAGTATAGGAAAATTAGTTACATGATATATGACATGTAGGATCACAAGAGTCCAAGCTTGTTTATGAACCAACTTTGTATATGATGTTCTTAGTAATTTTTGCCATGAAACTTACTTAGGTTTTCCATGCTTTATGCCACTTAAAACCTAGTTTAAAGAATGGTAGGTTTCGGCCATGAGGAAAAATAAAAGAAAAAGGGAAAGAAAACCTAGGAAGCCTAAGACACAATTCACATGTATGTTTATTATGCTTGTCTTTATACATGCTATGAAACTTGTATGATTTCTTATGCTTTTAGGCTATTTGAAGCAAGTTTATATACTGTTGAGTTTCAGCCAAGTAGGGTTTAAAAGACCTAGAGGCCTTAGAAATGAAACCAAATGTGTTAAAAGTGCTTCTTATGAAAATAGGATAATGTGTTGATTGTATCACATGCTTGTAAAATTTTTCCATGACCTAAATGGACTATTGTATGTTTCGGCCATGAAGGAATAGATGCCCTAGAAACCCTAGAACAAGAATTAAATATGCTTATGTCACTTTACATGGAATATGATAAGTAGAAAGACAAAGTTTCCATGCTATATGTTGTTTAATGACCTAATTGAGGCTAGGGTAAGTTTCGGCCATACATGTTGTATAATGTTTTGTTATGAATTTATACATGATGTTAGTTCAAGTTCACATGCTTGTATGTTTGTTTTTAGCCCTCATGAACACTTGTTAAAAGTTTGACTATGACATATGTTAAGGGCTTGAAGGACTTAGGAACTAGCTCAATATGCTTACTATGTTACTTGGAAAAAAATGCTATAAATGTGGTTTAAAGTTTCCATGCTTTCATGACATTTGGGACCTTGTTTATATACTGATAGGGTTCGGCCACATGAGTTTAAGGACTTGGAGAACTTAGAAACCAAGTAAATCATACTTATAATGCTTCCTATGAAATTCATGTAATGATAATTTAGGTTTCACATGCTTGGAGGTTGTTTTTACCTAAATTGAGACCTAAGGGGGTTTGGCCATGATAGGAACCCAAGGGTTTAGGAAGCTTAGAACCCAAGTTAACTATGTTACCATGTTTCTTATGATAGTATAATCACATGATACACCCTTATGCTTAACCTTGTATGCTTGTGATTTATACCTTTTTATGATATGATATGTGGATAGAGATATGCATGTTTTATGATATGATATGTGTTTAGAAATATGCATGCTTTGATGATATGTTATGTGCTTAGAATATGCATGCTTGATGATATGCTATATGCTTAGAATATGCATGTTTTTATGATATGATATGTGTTTAGAAATATGCATGCTTTGATGATATGTTATGTGCTTAGAATATGCATGCTTGATGATATGCTATATGCTTAGAATATGCATGCTTTTTATGATATGCTATGTGGAAGGAAATATGCATACTTTGATGATATGCTATGTGCTTAAAATATGTATGCTTTTATGATATGCATGTTAACATGATGTATGCCTAAGTGATGCATACTTTTATATGATGTATGCCTAAGTGATGCATACCTTTATGACATGATGTATGCCTAAGTGATGCATACTTTTATATGATGTATGCCTAAGTGATGCATGCTTGTATGATGTATGATATGTATAAGTATGATATGTATTTTACTTTGAATGGCTTGTACCAAAAGGGTGGGCTCCTTATGCGCCCCTAGGTCGAATTACGGGCCTAGTAAAGGGTGGGCTCCTTACGTGCCCCTAGGTCGAGCTACGGGCCTAGTTTCCTAGTAGGATCAAGACTAGCTACCTTGGATCTACTTAGGATGCGCGCATTATGTATGTATGTGGTACTAAGCCGGGATCCCCAATATGTTGATATTATGTTCAAGTATATATGTAAGAAGAAATGGTTTTAAAAGATCATGAGACATACACATGTTTTTCGGATACATGTTTTCAAAATCATATTGCATATACTTTATGATCATGTTGTGATAATGCTATGATTTATGATATGCCATGATTAGATATGACTATGATATGTTCCATGCTATGCTTTAAGGGATGAGATGCCATGATTAGATATGATTATGTTATATTTCATGCTATGCTTTAAGAGATGATATGCCATGACTAATTATGATTTTGTTATGTTGCATGATATGATTAAAAAGTATGATATGTTATGCCATGACTAGTTGAGATCATGTTATGTTGATATATTATTTGATTATGTAATGATTTTTGATTTTAGTGAGTAGGAAAGGAACTTACTGAGCCATGAGTGCTCACAGCTTACTTTCCTTGTACCGCAGATAAAGGAAAAAGCTGGATGTGCTAAAGGAGCATCAGGAGAGGCAAGGAGATGTGTGTGGCTGTGGCTAGGCAACTCAATAAGAACCTGCTTTAAGAACTTTTAAGAATTACGCTTTGGTTTCATAAATTGTAGTACTAAATGGGTGACTTGATGTTATGTTTCTATTTATCTTGTTATCATGTTATGGAAACCATATTAGTGTAGTTCGGATATGCAAACAAAAGAAAAGTTTTTATTAATCTAAGAAAAATTATTTTAAGTCTTCCACTGTAATATGTACGTAGAGTATCGTAGCCCCGTCCCTTAGGGTTAGCAGGGAGGGCGGGCGTTACAGGTTGGTATCAGAGCCAAGTTATTGCCAGCTCACTACACACACATCAAGCCTCCTACCTGCCGCTCCAAGTAAGAATGTTTATGCTAAATTTACTTGTTATATGCTTATGTTTAATTTTCTTGTTACATGTTTATGCTTAATTTTCATGATTATATGACTTATGCTTTATTTTTCTTTCTTGTTATATTGCCTATGCTTTATTTTCTTTGCTATATTGCTTATGCTTTATTTCCTTATGTTATATTGTTGCCACTCTACTCCTTACATTTCTTTATGTTGTTTATGCTTTAGCTTCATGTTTTACTTGCTTATGTTTAATGCTTTATTCTATGCTTTTGGTTATAATTTAGATTAGGATTTCATATTGGTAATTTAGGAATAATACCAGAACAAATAGATAGAAATAAAACAGTATGATAGATTGGCTAAAAACGATAACCACTTACACAAGTCTATTTGTCCTTATTTAGATAAACATGGTTAGGACACGCAATGCCCGAACTGAGGGGACAGTGACTCCACCAGACCTGACACAGGTAGTCACAGACCTCCAGCATCAGCTACTTATTACAATCAGTATGCTGTAGTATCAATTGATACCTGGGCAACACACTCGTTCGTCTCAACACCTTTTATGAAGAAGCTAGATATACCACTCCGAACTCTAGAGGACACATTCTTAACAACCTTACCATCCGGGGAGATTATGCCATCGGACCATATGCTGCAAGCAGTACTTATTCGGATCGCAAACAGAGAACTCTACTGCAATCTGATAGTACTTGATATGCAGGATTATGACATAATTTTGGGCATGGATTTCCTTAGCAAGTACGGCGCTTCAATCGAGTGCTGCAGAAGAAAAGTGATTTTCCGACCCGAGAACGAACCAGAGTTTGAATTTTACGGGGAATCAAAAGGAACGGAGAAGTTATTGTCATCTATTAAAGCACAAAGGATGTTAGATAAAGGATGTATGGGGTTTCTAGCGCACGTGGTTGAAACCAATCAAGTCAAATACCCGAAGTTAGAAGATGTCAGAGTAGTATGCAACTATCCAAAAGTATTTCCTGATGAACTACCAGGGTTGGCCCCTGATAGAGAGATAGAATTCGGAATCGAATTGATTCCTGGTACTCAGCCGATTTCAAAAGCACCTTATCGTATGGCTCCGGCTGAATTAAAGGAGCTGCAGGAACAGTTATCCGAATTACTTGACAAGGGACTTATTCGCCCTAGTCACTCTCCATGGGGAGCTCCAGTGCTGTTCGTAAAGAAGAAGGATGGGTCTATGCGAATGTGTATAGACTACCGAGCGCTGAATAATGTGACGATCAAGAATCGGTACCCACTCCCACGAATCGATGACCTGTTCGATCAACTGAAGGGTGCGACCGTTTCCTCAAAGATAGATCTACGATCCGGTTATCATCAAGTGAAGGTGAAACCAGATGATATACAAAAAACAGCATTTCGAACCCGATATAGACACTATGAGTTCATAGTTATGCCTTTCGGAGTAACCAATGCTCCTGCAGTATTTATGGACCTGATGAATCGGATATTTACGGCATATCTTGATAAATTTGTAATCGTCTTTATTGACGATATACTTATCTACTCAAGAACCCCAGAAGAACAAGCTGAACACCTGAATACTGTACTACAGATCCTGCAAGAGAAACAACTATATGCAAAATTCTCCAAATGCGAGTTTTGGCTTGACCGGGTAATATTTCTAGGTCATGTCATCTCCAAAGATGGAGTTATGGTGGATCCAAGTAAAATCGAAGCTGTAAATAACTGGAACCGACCAAGGAACGCCAGCGAAGTCAGGAGTTTTCTCGGGCTAGCAGGTTACTACAGGAAATTCGTAGAGAATTTCTCCAAAATCGCAGCCCCTATGACAACCCTCACCAAGAAAAATACAAAGTATACTTTTCGCAGCGCGCAAATTCGCTTTCCGCAGCGCGCATTGCATGCTGCACAATTAAAAGCTGTTAAAAATCCTAAATTATTGACAGCATACTTTGCGCTCTGCGGATAATATTATCCGCGGCGTGCTTTGCGCGCCGCGGATAATACTTTCCGCGGCATGCTTTGCGCGCCGTGGATAATACTTTCCGCGGCATGCGTTGTGCGCCGCAGATAATACTTTCCGCGGCATGCTTTGTGCGCTACGGAAAGTATTATCCGCAGCGCACAAAGCACGCTACAAATAGTAGTTTCCGCGGCGTGCTTTGCGCGCTGCGGATAATATTATCCGTAGCACACAAAGCACGCCGCGGAAAGCATTTTTATGCACTAAGGAAAATAATCTACAGCTTATAAATGTACGCTGTTGATAGTCTTAACTATATTAAAAAAAATATTAATTTGATGAAAATAATAAACCAAAATTTTACAATAAATTTAGTGCAAATAAATCCACAAAATTAACAAAAGTCATAGTTTTTCATTATACCAAAAAAATTTAAAGATCTTAAACAAGATACAAAATCTCTATCAAACTAGTTATTACATAACAACAATTAAACTTACAATCCACACAAATTAGTATATTATGTATCAATCACACAATACTATAAATTTCGATAACCATGCAACCGTGCTTCCTATTGCATCATCAAGAAATTGCATTTCATCATTTGGTCGAATTAGGTCCACCTTTTCCACCAAAACTTTATCAACCCAAACTTTCCAACATGAACCACCAAGAATAACGTGATGCACTTTTGTATTTGGATCTGTGGATGCAATTCGACCTTCTGCAACAACTAGTTCATCAGCAGCCCAATGAAGCAGCTTACATTTAGTATTAGCACATATATCTCCACGACTCACATTTCTTGAATTTGACTGTAAATAAACAATACAAAGTTATTAATTCAATCATATATATTTTTGTAACAATTTTGTGATTCAGAAATACATAATTTTATGATAATCACCTGAAAAACATGACCAAAGTCACCACTTTTTTTGGCACCAATATTAATATCGCTATTGCTACCAAATTCATTCCCAATACCGCTACAAATACCACCACTAGCAATCTAATTTTATAACCAAATCGTGTCAAACAATGTCATCATGATAATTCAAAATCATTTAAGTGTACATATCAAACTTATTTTATATATATTGTTTACTTACTAACCTGTTCTGGATGATTTTGTTGTCTCATACTTTGTAAAAACATAGACCTCATTTCTTGCATTTCTAGTTGATTTTGTTGCCTCATTTCCTGCATTTGTTGTTGAACATTTTGTACTATAGTTTGAAGTTGTTGAACCATTCCATTTTGTTGCACTGAAGCTCCAACTTTTGATGGTGTTACTCCAAAACCCATTCCACGCACTCTACCCCGAGCTTCATTGCCAAACACAATGCTAATTGCATCATCAGCAATATTAGTTGTGTTTTGAGATTCGGGTGGACATTCTAATATTTTTTTCTGCAACAAAAAATAACTTTCAATATATTATCATTAATATAATAGATGACTATACTGAACATCAACATATAATGCATGTAAATGAAATCAACATATAATGCATGTAAATGAAATCAACATATAATGCATGTATGTCCATTTGTTTTCTCATTTTGGAGAAAGACAAAATAAATCTAAGTTGAGGCCATCTGATTTTACTAAATCTTTGTACTAACTAAGCATGATGTATATTCTCACAAGTCCCTAAAACCTTTGGTGACTGTGTGCATATGTATTACAGTCAAAACTTCCTACTTTGGTATGTTCTCTTCATTTGCAAGTTGATCTGGCAATCCTTGTTGGCAGCTTAGATCCTGCAACTCTTTATATGTTAATGCTATCATTTCTTAGTGTTGGTATGTGTACATTGTTGGCAACTTAGAGCTATGTATTGTATGGTATCACTGGAACATTCTTGGCCATATCTTAGATCTAAGTAATAGGTAAGGAGTTATAGAAAAAACAAGATTAGTGGAATACTTGCTTAACATGATAAAAGTCTTTCTACAGAGACATTGGTAAGAGTAAAAATGGAAATCTTAAGTATAAATGCTTATGAAAAACCATATCAATGGAATAAAATTTCAAAGAAATCTAAAATGAATGAACATGCTTACCATTTTCTCTCCAACGGCTTGAGTACTGGGCTCCCCATTTTTTCTCTTGTGACCTTCAATCCAAACTTGCGATCTCGTAATTTTTGTATCCATCGGACTTGTCTTTTCCTTAAATATAAAAATATATACAAACTCATTATAGCATAACTTAAAAGATGCATATATCATAAATTATTACTTAAATTATAATAAATTAAAAATGATTACCATAATGTGAGTCAAACGAGCGTAGCCCCTCCGACTCATTGTGTGAATGTGGTCTTGTTTTTCCCTCATTGCTCTAAATCTTGCACTCTTTTCCTAAGATTAGTCAAAATCGCATAATTAAACTCTCCAACATATTAAAACTTAGTAGTCTCTTACCCAACCATAGCATTAGAATAAATTCAATGCATTCTCATCCAACTCATGGTCTAAGTGAATAAATACTTACTTGAAAGGTAGATGATAATGTCCTCTGTACAAACAAGTCCCACTGATTTTGGTCCATAAATTCAGGTTTCAACAAACTGAGATCTCGTGAAGCCACTCGACTTGTATTAGCTTCTCGTACAAGTATTTGCAATTTGGATTTTCTATCACGCCACAATTTAGCTAACTTTTGAAAAATTGTTTTCTTTTCCCAATCCTCAACTTTATAAGTCATCTGCACATTTAATAACACAAAAATATGTCTACATTTTGTTATAAAAATGGAAATGAAAAATTAAGTAACTAAATATATTACCTGAAGGCAACTCCACATCCTATCTTTCACTTCTTCATCAATATCACTCCATCCATCTAATGTATATGGCACAAATTCCTTTATCATGCAACCTAGGAAAGAAGCGTACTTCACTGAATTATCTCCAATCGGCTGACCAAACTCATTACGCTCCAGCTCTTTGCACTTGTCTTGGCCACTAACCATTTTCAACTTTGACGCACCTCGTCCTTTTTTCTTATCAATTTTCTCATCAGCAATTGGTTCTTTACCATGCAAATCTTCTGATGAATTGGCTGAATTGTTAGAGTCCATTCTCGATAACTTATTAGTTATATTTTCCTGTTAAATAGCAAAAAGAGATATTGAAATGTCTTTAGTAAAATAAACCAAGATTTAAAATATAATACAATATCACCTGAATTTCAGCTACAGATCCTTTGCCACGTTTTTTAACCATTTTACTCATCCTTTGAAAGCTATGTAATGACCTGGTCAAATATATAATATGACATGATGCATTGCTGAAAATAAATAAGCAGACAAATATATTGAAACACTAAATAAAGAGTTATGCAATTATTGATAAGAACATGTATCAATCAAAATAAATAACTATAAAATATATAGTTGAAAATGTCCATCATGTCTCAATCACATCAATTCCCTCACACTCATTCCTTGAGTACGGTTCTTTCTCAGTAATGTTAATCTCAAGTTGGGATACATCAAGAGGTGTTGATGACGTATAAGCATCTTCTTCAAGCACGTTCATGTTATGAATACCTCGAGGCGGCGCTTTTAGCAACACATACCAATTTGATTCATCATTATCCCTAGAATAGAATACTTGCTTTGCTTGTGATGCTAAAATGAAAGGATCACTTTCAAAAGTTTTTAGTCCTTGATGTAAGTTGACCAGTGTAAAACCATCTTCAATTTTGATACCAGTTCCAGGATTGGCCCAATCACATCTAAAAACAGGCACTTTAAAAGAATAGTAATCTAGCAAAATAATATCTCGAATAACTCCATAGTATGATAATCTTCCTACTGTATGTGAATTGTCATTAGTATTAGATTGATAAATAGTATCGGCTTCAATTGAAACACCACTATCTTGTGTCGACCTTCCAACATCAATTGTGTGGAACCGATATCCATTTACAATATATCCTGTATAAGATGTAACGTGCTTTCTAGGACCATGTGCTAGCCATTGAATTCGACCTGAAGAGTTAACAGAAACCTGTTTTGATAACCATTCAACAAATGTTTCCATATGTTTCTTTTGTAACAATGTTTCATTACTTGAGAAACGATGATTTGTTTGTTTAAGCTCGTCAATGTGCATCCTATTTAAAATCATTGAAAGGAGATGTTAGAATACATAAGAAATGTAATAGATCAAGACTAACAATATGAAATTAACTACACTCACTGTAAGTAAGGTTCAACTTCTGCACTATTGAATAATATATATCGATGTGCAGCTTGCAACACGTGGTCCTCTAAAATCTTTTCTTTCCCTTTAGAAATTGGGCGACCTTCTAATAATCCATCTTCCAAATCATCATTCCTATTAGAACGAACACCAATACTATAAGCCTTTTTTATATAAGCACTACAAAATATCATTCGTTCTTCTGCGAGGTAACACTCAGCTATGCATCCTTCTGGTCTTGCCCGGTTCTTCACATACCCTTTTAGTGTTTTCATAAATCTAAATCACAAAGCAAAATTCAAATGAAAGAAGTGTTTAATAAAATATAAATTATTTTATAATATTAAAATTATCAAAAATAATAATAATAATTTATTACCTTTCAAATGGATACATCCAACGGAATTGGACTGGTCCACACAAACGAGCCTCTCTTGCTAAATGAATTGTTAAGTGAACCGAGATGGTAAAGAAAGCAGGTGGAAAATACCTTTCCAACATGCATAGAATTTCAGCAATATTCTCCTCGAGTTGTTCTAAACGGTTCCGGTCTAATACTCTTTGACATAATTCATTGTAAAATGCACCCAACATAAATATAGCATTACGTGGACCTTTCGGTAGAAGATTTCTCAATGCTACTGATAGCAATTGTTGCATTAGAATATGACAATCATGAGATTTCAGCCCAATAAGATTACGATCTTCTACAGAAACACAGTTACCAATATTTGAACTATATCCATCGGGTAACTTTATTTTCTTCAACCTAGAGCAAAACACATCCATTTCTTTTCTAGATAATGTGTACGGTGCAGCGGGCAAATGATATTTATTTTCTCCTTTTTCTTGAGGATGTAATTCTTGTCTAATTTTTAAGTGTACCAAATCTTTGCGAGCATTCACACCATCTTTGGATTTTGTCTTCAAGTTTAACAATGTGCCTATGATATTCTCGCAAACATTCTTTTCAACATGCATCACATCTAAGTTATGACGTAGTAAGAGGCCCTAAAGGTAAACATCAACATGATTTATAGTTAGTTCAGAATATTAGAACATAATTTAGGAACAAAAAATAACAAATTGTAAAAGCTAATGAATACAGTGAAAAATAACTTACACTCCAATATGGTAGATTGAAAAAAATTGACTTTTTCTTCCACCTTTGAACTGGTTTTTGTACCACTTTTGAACTCTCATGTTTCTTCCTCTTTTTCCTCAAAGTGTTGACAGTCTCACCCTTTTTATTTTTACCCCAGTCATTTTCAATATCTTTCAATGCATTGATAATTTCTAACCCATTCAAAAGTCTAGGTTTCCCTTTACTCTCCTTTTCCCCATTAAACCACTTTTTTTTCTGACGAAATGGATGATTAGGAGAAAGAAATCTCCTGTGGCCTAAGTATGCAAAATTTCTACTATATTTAAGCCACATAGAACATGTGTCTTCACCACATATTGGGCAACCAAATTTTCCTTTTGTGGCACATCCAGCTAGATTTCCGTAAGCTGGAAAATCATTGATTGTCCACATCAAAATAACCTTCAGGTTGAATATTGACTTGCTAAATGCATCATATGCCTCCACACCTGTGTCCCACAACTCCTTTAAATCCTCCACAAGGGGTTCCAAGTATACATCTATATCATTTCCCGGTTGCTTTGGACCTGGAATCAGTAATGTCAGCATAAGATTTTCCTTTGTCATGCACATCAATGGAGGAAGGTTATAATTGACCAAAATAACTGGCCAACAACTATATCTAGAACTAAGGTCACCAAAAGGATTGAATCCATCTGTCGCAAGACCAAGGCGGAGATTTCTAGGATCTGATGCAAAATCTGGCCACTTATGATCTATTGTATGCCAAGCCACTGAATCAACTGGATGACGCATCATATGATCTTGACTTTTGTGGTTCGAGTGCCAAATCAACTCTTCAGCCTTTTCTTTTGATTTAAACATCCTTTTGAATCTTGGTATCACTGGAAAATATCGTAGGACCTTCTCAGGAACTCCTTTAGAAACTTTGGTGGTGACTTTGTCTATCTTCCATCTTGAGGAACCACACTTCGGACATGAGTCCAAATCTTTAAACTCTTTTCTAAATAGACAACAATCATTTGGGCAAGCATGAATTTTCTCGTATCCTAAATCAAATGGTTTTAATAATTTTCTCATTGTGTAAACAGTTTCTGGAAGTGTATTGTTTTCTGGAAGCATGTCACCTAAGATCTTAAGGAGCTCATTGAAACTATTATCTGTGTGACCATTAGTAGACTTGTAATTATATAGTGTGACGACTGCCGACAACTTTGTATAAGCTGTACAACTAGGAAAGAGAGGTGTTTCTGCATCTTTTAATAAATCATCAAACTCATAATCTTTTTCCCCAGACATAGTGTGTCCAACCATTTCTTCTGGCACCAAAACATCCTTATATAAGTGATATGCCTCTCTACATTCATCCTCTTTTTGAACTCCTTTTGAACTACCTTCATCTTGAGATTGTGAGTTATAAGTTTCCCCATGGAAGACCCAAGTAGTGTAAGTAGGATCAAACCCCTTAATAATTAAGTGGTCATACACTTGGTCAAATTTCATATACTTTTTATTTTTACAACGCTTGCAAGGACATAAAATTACTTCACGTGTCTTTGCATAGTTCCTAGCTTGTGCAATAAATTTTTTTACCCCTTCTTCATACTCAGGTACAAGCCTTGAAGGCAGATGCATCCATTCCTTATCCATCTCGTGAATAAACCTTTTTCATTTATATGAAATAATTATGAGATTTTATCAAAATATATGTATAAGAAAACACCACATAATAAATAAAAAAATTAAATATAAAAAATTGATTCCTACATCAATATATTTTAAACAAATAAATATCATGTGTCATAGTAGTATTTACTAGCCATGTCAAAGTATTATTCACACACTTTAAAGACTGATAATTTGTTTTTTTTCTTTTTTAGTTTAATATATTTAATCATTATTTTTGTATCCATTCATTCATTCTTGTTACACGTATCAATCATTGTCTCTAATGATATACTCGTGTCAAAAGATCAAACAAAATATATCAATGGTGAGAACTAAATAATGTGGATTTCATGTAGAGCAAGGGTAGCATAATTAATAGAATTGTATTAATATATGCATGTAACACACAAGATCAGTTAATTCTAATCTAATTAGCGTATTCCAAATCAAGATAAGAAAATGGAAGGTGTTAAATTATACCATCAAGATAAGAAAATGGGAGGTGTTGAATTATACCATCGATAACATGCTTGTAAATTAAAACTAGTAAAATACTTGATCATTTTATAAAGAAGAAAGGCATGACTCTTGGAGCGCAAATATTGTAAGACAAATCGAAGCATTAAGCAATCGAAACTAAAAAATCTTTTATATAAATCGCTCACAAAAAGAGGATGCGAAATTGTAATTATTAATCCAACTCCTCCACTGCACTCTATAGAATTGATCATCCCTAACCAATTCTATTAAATCAGAATTAATCTATGCTGTGGGAAGAATTTAAAAGAAAAATAATAGTAACAATTTGAGACACTATACTCCAAAATAATTTCTAAGAAAAGTAAGAGGAAAGAAAGGAGGAAGTAGCTAACATTCTTGGCTACCAAAGAAATACATCTCTCTCAATATAAGTCCAAAAAAAAAAACTCATACCACTGGTCCGGCAAATCACATAATGCAATTTGTTGACTAATAAAACCTAGAAGATCACATATATATCTAAAAAGGAGAGGCAATAATATTCCAGAAGATCACAAGTCAAAGATTTGTCGACTAATATAAGTGCAATAAATTACATAGAGATCAGCTCTAGGAAGTATGAAAAGGAATAGTCTAAAATATGAAACCCAAAAGTTTAGCAGGTACATTAGACAGCAGACAAACAGAATCACATAATGCAATTTGCTTGGAGGTGAAACTAAATCCTGGAAACACATCTGATACAAACTAAAACTAGATGTGCATTAAATGTAACTACTAAATTCTAGCATACATGACCAGAGTGGCATGAAAACTCATGAACTGGGACTGGTCCACAATATAAATAGGTCAAACAGGAATGGGGATCAAAGAAAAAAATTGATAGAACAATGTAGTGCTGGCAATATGAACATGCAAGATTAAAATCTTCAATGTAAGTAGAATGAACACAAAATCGTAAAATATATAAATACACTCGAACTCCAATTTATGAATAAAACTACTTGCTGTAGAGTGCCGCCCAAATAAGTTTAGGGACATAGAGATTAGGGTTACCTTTGCTTTGAGCTTTTGGCTTGATGTAGAGTGTGGAGTGGCTATCAAAGGGCTTGCTTACTCTTGCTGTGGTCCTATGGTACGGAGAGATGGAAGAACGTCTTGCAGCGACGGCGAGTGCGGAGAGGCGGGGTGGAGTCGTGCGGCCGGCGATGATCAGTGCAGAGAGGCGGAGAGGATTCCTACGGCTGGTGGCGGTGAGTGCCGAGAGGTAGAGAGGAGTCCGGCGACGGCGACGACGACGGTAGTGAAGAGAGGCAGAACTATTGCGGAGAGGTTGCGGTGAAGGCTTCGGCGGCGAAGGCTTCGAGCGTTTTTTAGGCTTCGGGCGTTTTTTAGGCTTCGGGCGTTTTTTAGGCTTTGTGCGTTTTTTTTTTATTTCGCATAATCTACTCTTTATTTAACCAAGTTATAATGTTTGGCTGTTAATTTTATTCGAAAGATTTGTTGACTTTTTTAACCAAGTTACAACAACTTTTTTAACCAATTAAGTTACGTTTTGTTTCATGTATTTTTTTTGATTTAATTTTGTTTAATATAACTTTATTTTTTTATTACTTTTTCTTTATTATTTCCAAACTAACCATTAAATTTTAATCATGTTTTTTTATTTACTACGTTTTGTTATTATTATTAACTATTCGCAGCATACATTAACATGCATGCCGTTAATAATATATTATTGACGGCGTGCTTTTAATGCGCGCTGTTAATACCTTTTTTTATTTCAAAGTTCATACTATTAACAGCGCACATCAACATGCACGCCGTTAATAATACTATTAACGGCATGCTTTTAATGTACGCTGTTAATAGCGCGCTGCGAAAAGTGATTTTTGTTGTAGTGGTATGAATGGACAGAAGCTTGCGAGAAGAGTTTCGCGGAATTAAAAAGGAGACTAACCAGTGCTCCGATTCTTACTCTTCCGGAAACCAACAAAGGCTTCGATATGTACAGCGATGCTTCCATCACAGGACTTGGAGCTGTACTCATGCAAGATGGCAAAGTCATTGCCTACGCTTCAAGACAACTTAAAGAGCATGAGAAGAATTATCCCATTCACGACTTAGAACTAGCAGCCGTGGTCTTCGCTCTCAAAATATGGAGACATTATTTATATGGAGCTCAGTGTAAGATTTATACCGACCATCAGAGTCTGAAATATTTCTTCACGCAAAAAGACCTGAATATGAGGCAACGCCGATGGCTCGAGTTAGTTAAAGATTACGACTGCGAGATTCTTTATCACCCAGGGAAGGCGAACAAAGTGGCCGATGCACTCAGCCGAAAGTTCAGTGCCACCTGATGTAACTATTTTAAAGTTCGAGGACGAACTTTTTATGAGGTACGGGGTACTGTAATACCCACTAAGCTTGTAAGATAAATATATGAATGTGATATTTTTCCTTAGAAAAATAATAGGAAGTGAGTTGAAGCAAAAAGGAATAAAATGAAATAAAAAGAAGAGGAGGTCAAGGATTGAACCATGAACCTCTTATATTATATTTCATAGAATTAATTAGTAGAAACCAATTGGGATAGAGAGAAGATATTGATAGCAAAGGAGGGAAACTCATGATAAAGGTAAGAGTAAAAGCTAGCCAAAAGAAAACAAGAAAGGAGCAAGAGAAAGGCAACTTGCCTTCCTCCCTTTCTCTCCTTCTCCTCTTTATTGTTGCTGAAAATTTAAAGAGGGAATTAAGAGGATTCAATTCCCCTTATTTCATCATGAATGGTAAGAATAAATTAATAAATAAAATAAATAGGAAATAGGAAAAAAAAAGGCTAAGGGAGAAGGAAAGCAAAAATCAATTTTGCTACCTCTTCCCCCTTAACATAAAAGGGAGCAAGAAAAGAGAAGGTTATTTTTCTCTCATTCTTCCTCTCCCTCACTGAAACCATCAGTCCCCTCTCCTCCATCTTCGGCCCCAAAGCCAAGGTTTTCTCCTAAGAAAGCCTAAGATACAAGGAGGACTAAGCAAGGGAATCAAGGGAAAGGAACTAGAAGAAGAGGCTACTTCTTCCATAACCATACCTTAGATCCACAAGCGAAAAGGATGTAAGCTTCCCCTCACCTGTGGTACAAGGCTTTTTATGTGATTTTCGGATTTTATAAGGATTATAAAACCTAGGAAGGAATTTAAGAAAAATTCGGCCAAAGAAAGGGTTTTCAAATCTAGGAAGGTTTAAACAAGTCCTTATTTCATGATATTTTTCTATTCTATGTAGGAAGGATTTTCTTCATGTTTTTATACCTAAATGATTCTTGATCATAGGAGTACCTAACCCTAGAATTTTGGCCAAAAATATTTTAAAGAGGTTAGGGAAAATATTGTGTAACCAAACTAATACAAGATTCTCTCCATGAACTATTAAGGACCTTTTATTGGTTTTCTTGCTTAAAAGTTACTTGGAACCAAAAGAAATCCATTTATATGTTTCGGCCAAGAAAAGGGCTTAGGGTTAGGAAGACCTTTAAATTTTAAGTAACCATGTTTGTATGATAGAATATAGAGTTTTCTTAAAGAATTGCATGTTGAACATTGCTAGAAATTCATGAACTCTTATTTTAGATTTTCGGCCATGATAAGATGGATAGTTAGAAAAGCTTAAACAAAATTATAATATGCTCAAGACCTCTGTGATATTATGATATGAAAGTTGTTTAATGTTCTTATGTTTAAATTGAGTATAGGAAAATTAGTTACATGATATATGACATGTAGGATCACAAGAGTCCTAGCTTGTTTATGAACCAACATTGTATATGATGTTCTTAGTAATTTTTGCCATGAAACTTACTTAGGTGTTCCATGCATTAGGCCACTTAAAACCTAGTTTAAAGAATGGTAGGTTTCGGCCATGAGGAAAAATAAAAGAAAAAGGGAAAGAAACCTAGGAAGCCTAAGACACAATTCACATGTGTGTTTATTATGCTTGTCTTTATACATGCTATGAAACTTGTATGATTTCTTATGCTTTTAGGCTATTTGAAGCAAGTTTATATACTTTTGAGTTTCGGCCAAGTAGGGTTTAAAAGACCTAGAGGCCTTAGAAATGAAACCAAATGTGTTAAAAGTGCTTCTTATGAAAATAGGATAATGTGTTGATTGTATCACATGCTTGTAAAATTTTTCCATGACCTAAATGGACTATTGTATGTTTCGGCCAAGAAGGAATAGATGCCCTAGAAACCCTAGAACAAGAATTAAATATGCTTATGTCATTTTACATGGAATATGATAAGTAGAAAGACAAAGTTCCCATGCTATATGTTGTTTAATGACCTAATTGAGGCTAGGGTAAGTTTCGGCCATACATGTTGTATAATGTTTTGTTATGAATTTATACATGATGTTAGTTCAAGTTCACATGCTTGTATGTTTGTTTTTAGCCCTCATGAACACTTGTTAAAAGTTTGACTATGACATATGTTAAGGGCTTGAAGGACTTAGGAACTAGCTCAATATGCTTACTATGTTACTTGGAAAAAAATGCTATAAATGTGGTTTAAGGTTTCCATGCTTTCATGACATTTGGGACCTTGTTTATATACTGATAGGGTTTGGCCACATGAGTTTAAGGACTTGGAGAACTTAGAAACCAAGTAAATCATACTTATAATGCTTCCTATGAAATTCATGTAATGATAATTTAGGTTTCACATGCTTGGAGGTTGTTTTTACCTAAATTGAGACCTAAGGGGGTTCGGCCATGATAGGAACCCAAGGGTTTAGGAAGCTTAGAACCCAAGTTAACTATGTTACCATGTTTCTTATGATAGTATAATCACATGATACACCCTTATGCTTAACCATGTATGCTTGTGATTTATACCTTTTTATGATATGATATGTGGATAGAGATATGCATGTTTTATGATATGATATGTGTTTAGAAATATGCATGTTTTGATGATATGTTATGTGCTTAGAATATGCATGCTTGATGATATGCTATATGCTTAGAATATGCATGTTTTTATGATATGATATGTGTTTAGAAATATGCATGCTTTGATGATATGTTATGTGCTTAGAATATGCATGCTTGATGATATGCTATATGCTTAGAATATGCATGCTTTTTATGATATGCTATGTGGAAGGAAATATGCATACTTTGACGATATGCTATGTGCTTAAAATATGTATGCTTTTATGATATGCATGTTAACATGATGTATGCCTAAGTGATGCATACTTTTATATGATGTATGCCTAAGTGATGCATACTTTTATGACATGATGTATGCCTAAGTGATGCATACTTTTATATGATGTATGCCTAAGTGATGCATACCTTTATGACATGATGTATGCCTAAGTGATGCATACTTTTTATATGATGTATGCCTAAGTGATGCATGCTTGTATGATGTATGATATGTATAAGTATGACATGTATTTTACTTTGAATGGCTTGTACCAAAAGGGTGGGCTCCTTATGCGCCCCTAGGTCGAATTACGGGCCTAGTAAAGGGTGGGCTCCTTACGTGCCCCTAGGTCGAGCTACGGGCCTAGTTTCCTAGTAGGATCAAGACTAGCTACCTTGGATCTACTTAGGATGCGCGCATTATGTATGTATGTGGTACTAAGGCAGGATCCCCAATATGTTGATATTATGTTCAAGTATATATGTAAGAAGAAATGGTTTTAAAAGATCATGAGACATACACATGTTTTTCGGATACATGTTTTCAAAATCATATTGCATATACTTTATGATCATGTTGTGATAATGCTATGATTTATGATATGCCATGATTAGATATGACTCTGATATGTTCCATGCTATGCTTTAAGGGATGAGATGCCATGATTAGATATGATTATGTTATATTTCATGCTATGCTTTAAGAGATGATATGCCATGACTAATTATGATTTTGTTATGTTGCATGATATGATTAAAGAGTATGATATGTTATGCCATGACTAGATGAGATCATGTTATGTTGATATATTCTTTGATTATGTAATGATTTTTGGTTTTAGTGAGTAGGAAAGGAACTTACTGAGCCATGAGTGCTCACAGCTTACTTTCCTTGTACCGCAGATAAAGGAAAAAGCTGGATGTGCTAAAGGAGCAGCAGGAGAGGCAAGGAGATGTGTGTGGTTGTGGCTAGGCAACTCAATAAGAACCTGCTTTAAGAACTTTTAAGAATTACGTTTTGGTTTCATAAATTGTAGTACTAAATGGGTGACTTGATGTTATGTTTCTATTTATCTTGTTATCATGTTATGGAAACCATATTAGTGTAGTTCGGATATGCAAACAAAAGAAAAGTTTTTATTAATCTAAGAAAAATTATTTTAAGTCTTCCGCTATAATATGTACGTAGAGTATCATAGCCCCGTCCCTTAGGGTTAGCAGGGAGGGCGGGCGTTACAATAGTCATCCCTTCTTTCTTTGGAACTACATGCACTGGACTCACCCATTGACTATCTGAAATAGGATAAATGATCCCGGCATCCAGAAGTTTAAGAACTTCTTTCTTTACCACCTCTTTCAAATTTGGGTTCAACCTCCTTTGATGTTCAATTGTATCCTTCCTCAAGTAAAATTCTATGCATGCAAAGAGAAGGATTAATTCCATTAATATCATCAATGGTGTACCCAATGGCTTTTCTATGCAATCTTAACTTTTTAAGCAATTTTTGTGTTTCTAGCTCGGTTAAATTTGCATTGATTATAACTGGAAAGGTGGAATTCGGTCCAAGGAATGCATATTTGAGGTTGGGTGGCAATGGCTTTAACTCAAGCTGTGGTGGCATAATTTCTGGCGAAGTTATATCTTGCTCTAACAACGTTATTGCTTCTTTTTGATATTCTTCTTCTAGATTCTCTTTGGATTTCAATACCATCCCTCTATCTTCCTCATACGTATCTTCATAAACATTCAAACATTCTACCTTTTCAAAAGGTTCATTTGAAGATATCCCTTTGCCAAACATTTTCAATAGAGATTCACAACACCAAGGAAATAAGTTTTGGAACTCCTTTTGATTCAAAGTAATGCCTCCTTCAAACTCATTTACACATTCTTCACTTTCTCTTACTTTATCTTCACATACACTAAGTGAGAGAGTCGATAAATTTTTTTCCGACCAATCATTAATATTTGACGTTATCCTGCAAATTATCTCATATGCTACATCCAAACTTCCCTTCATGAAAGATCCTCTAGATGCTAAATCTAACTGACTCTTATTTCTAAAAGAAATTCCAACATAGAATAAATGTACGATTAACCATTTTTCAATACCATGATGTGGACATGAATGTAAAAGAGATAAATATCTCTCCCAAACTTGATGTAATTCCTCCCTATCAAGTTGCTTAAAGTTCATAATTTGATTTCTCAAACGTGTGGTTTTTTGTGGTGAAAAATTTTATTCAGAAATTTTTGTTCTAACTCATCCCAAGTTCTGATACTCTGAGGTTGCAAAGTATTAAACCACTTCTTCGCAACATCCTTAAGACTGAAAGGAAAACCCAGTAATCGAATAGCATCAGATGGAACCTCCTCATATTTCACTGTATTACAATATCTGTGGAACTCCATGAGATGTGAATAAGGATTCTCCATCTTTAATCCCCCAAACTGATCCAGCTGAATTTTTGAAATAAAGGATGGTTTAAGCATAACATTTCTCGCTTGAATTTTTGGTTGAATAATTGGCCCTAATTCTAGGGCAGACTTTGGAGCTCCATAATCTTTCAAAGATCTGAATGTCATATTTGAGTTACTCTTGTTCTTCTTAATGACTTTGCGAGATTTTCCTTCTATGAAAGATTCTATCAATTCCAGGATCAAGAGGAAGTAAATCACCTACAAAGTTAGATCTTCACATACAAGAACAAGATTAAAGAATTTGATTCAAAGAAAAGAATACCGAATGCAAAGAAAGAATTTCATAACAGAATTAGAAAACTAGTTATAAGTTAGATGTAAGAAAAGAAAAGAATCGAAAAGAAAAGTTTAGTCTAACTCAAATAATAATCTCTAATGTTATAGACGTAGTCCCCAGCAATGGCGCCAAAAACTTGTTACGCACCGTAAGTGTATAGTTGCATCGTCAGTAATAAAAAGATATCGAATCCACATAGACTGGTTATAACCACTAAAGATATTTCAAAGTGAATTAGCTAACCAATCAAACAAAAGATTATATGATCTAAGAAACAACTAAAGAATAGAAGTAAAAAGGGTTAATTACAGGAACTTAGTTTTGTGAAGGTTCTAAGAGTTTTGATTTCTTTGTGATATTCATCAATGTAATACAATCTACCAATCCTTATCTTTAATTGTAATGTATTTGTAAGAAGTCACCGATTATTTCCTATAGAGAAACACCAGTCAAGGACTCTCATCTAAATCTTAAGCAATCAAATAGTTATGATCCCTACGAAGTTCGTTAGTGGGGCAGCCCTGTCACGACGACCATCAGGTATACAATTTAGAGAATTCCTCTACGAGATTCCACAATAAATACAAACAACCAATCAAGAATGGTAATTAGGTACAAAACACAATAATCCATACTAGATTGAATTGATACAAAATATAACAACATCATTGAATCAAGAAGATGGCAAATCCTTGAATCTTACATCAATTTACATAACAAATACTCCCTCCATCCTAGAACAATAAGATCTACTCCATAGAACACAAGAAAAGAGCCGAAGACAAGAAGATCGTAAATATTTCGATCTCAATCAAGAAGATAGAATGGAAATGCTTATCTAAAGACAACAAGTGATCTTCGGAACCAATCCATGCTATCGGAGTTGAATCTTAGACGAAAATACCTCTTGATCGCTGGAAACCACACCCAAGATGTGGAAGGAAGCCTCAAGAATCGCTCTCCCCCAAAAGGAGAACCTCCCCTTTTCAAAGAGGAAGAAGCCCTTTATATACAAGAGGGTATTTGGGCGCCACATGCCCCGTGGAACGGCCGTGTGAATCCATAGGGCCTTGCCAATTTCCTTCTCAGCCAAGGTCACACGGTCGTGTGACTCTCACATGGCCATGCCAAGCTTTGTCCTGGCTGACTTGCACGGTCGTGCAAATCGACACGGCCTAGCTAGTCTTCATCTCTGGAAATGTCACACGGTCGTGTGGCACACACGGCCATGTCATTCTTTGGCTCTAAAAAGGTTGCACGGTCGTGTAACCCTACATGCCCATGTACTGGTTGGCTCAAAAGGTGGCACGGTCGTGTGGCTCTCACACGACCATGTCATTCTCCTTTGCTGTTGATGCTACACGGCCCTGTCATCCCCACACAGCCAAGGCCATTTTCCTTTGGCATGTCCATGTGGCAGTCACAGCAAGTGTCATTTCCCTTCGTTTGTTTGTAGAATTGGCTACAAGCATCAATTCTTCTCCAAATTCGACTCCTAAAAGCAGAAAATGCACAAGAGAATATCTCTGAATAAAGAAAAGTAATTATGCTAAAAGTAAAGCAAGGAGCATGAAAGTGCATAAATAAAGCATGTATAAAATATAAGATTGTGCGTTAAAACATACTAAACAAGTGTATAAAGTCTACGCACATCAGGTGACCGAACATCTGGTTGAAGTCTTAGTGGTTCATGGAGGACTGGACACTTGGCACGCGATGGTAAGTCCAAGTGGGTCAAGGTTGACCAGACATTTGGCACGAGGAGAAAAGTCCAAGTGAGTCAAAGGGATTGACCGGACATTTGGCACGAGGAGAAAAGTTCAAGTGGGTCAAAGGGATTGACCAGACACTTGGTGAAGAAGTCCTAGCAGGTCAAGGTTGACCGGATGCCAGGCATAATGTTCCAATAGATCATGGTTGATCGGATGTTGGAATTGGAGACCTTGGACTTGGTTTTAGGCAAGTCAAAGGTGGTTCAATTGATCAACTGATCGATTGAACCAAAGTCCAATCGAGCAATTGATTAATTGGAGGTGCGCTGTAAAGAAAGATGGCCCAATTGATCGGTCGATCGATTGGGAGCTTATGTCACGCGCACATAAGCTTTCCTAATCGATCGGCCGATCGATTGGGGATAGGCTGGATTTCTTGAACGATCGTGAGAAAACTTAAATCGATTGGTCGATCGATTCAGGCTATTTCTAGAGAGGACAGAGGCGCTCTGAATTGATTGATCGATCGATTCAAAGCCTCTCCAATTGATTGAGAGTCATTCAATCGATTGGGATCCGACCGTTGCGCAGGTTATAGCCGTTGGCGAGCACTTTCCTCCGCACTTCTTCGACTCCACTCTCAGCGATTCTTCTCCACCGAGCTCAGAGACACATGCCAGTTCTTGAAGGGTCTTGGAGTGAAGTGCAGTTGCATTCCCAACCATCAAGAGGTATTCACAAACAAGAAGAGAGCATAAGTGTTATAAACCTTGTAAGGTTTGTGTTTGTATTTCTTCTTGTTTTGAGTTGTATGCGTGTGTGAGTCTTGTACGAGGGGTCTCCACCTCCAGTGGTTACCGAGAAGGAGTATTTTCTTAGTGGAAAGTGCTCGTGTGTGTGGATCCTTGGATTAGTCACCTCTTCTTGAAGTGGATACCAAGTAAATCCTCATGTTAGCATTATAGAGTGCTTCGTAGTCTAATTTTGTTGCCTATCAACAACAACGAAACAAGCAATCAAGCGTGATGAGCTATTCACCCCCCCCCCCCCTCTAGCACATTTCTACCCTAACATCTTAGAGAATTTATTTTCAACTTATAAACTTCACGAGTCTCTATGTGCAGGTCTTAAAAACATTAAAAAGTCAAATGACAACATTGTAGAATCGAG
The DNA here is from genome assembly GCF_018446385.1 of Zingiber officinale. Classification (NCBI taxonomy): domain Eukaryota; kingdom Viridiplantae; phylum Streptophyta; class Magnoliopsida; order Zingiberales; family Zingiberaceae; genus Zingiber; species Zingiber officinale. The sequence continues at coordinate 106,428,038 of NC_055986.1, forward strand.
ACATGCTAGAGGGAGTGAATAGCGCTCGTGGCTTTCACGTTCATTTTAAAACCATCAGAGAGAGAGTAAAGGCAGCGAAATAAAGAAAGAGACAAAAGAACAATGCAAACTCTATCAATATTTACTTGGTTTGGAGCCCGTGGTAACTCCTACTCCAAGTCCATCACATGAGAGTGCTTTCGTTGGGTAAATACTAATCAATCGAAAAGTTACAATAGATGATTACAATTTGAACACAAGTAACTTGAATAAAAATAATATCGATGACATGGAGGATTAGATCTTCAGCGTAGTCATCGTCAAAGTAGCTTTTGGGCATCGAGGAGGCATTTTCTAAGCAGCACGAAGAAGCAAAAGTTGTTTGGAATGTTATTGTTTAGCCACTTGTTGAAGACATCTTTTATAGCCCATTTCGAGCGCCTGGATCCCCTCCCGGGCACCCAGACCATGTTGATATGGCGTGTTCTCATCTAAAATTGATCGACAAAGGTTATCCACCTCCAGATGCCTGGACCCGCTCCGGGCACCTAGACCGTGATGTAGGTCAAACCAACCCTCATGCTCCAGCTCAGCAAACAAATCACATTTGGCCATCCAGGCACCTGGAACAACTCCAGGTGCCTGGACAACTAGGGTGCCTGGCCAGGCTCCCCTCCCGGGCTATTCGCCATTCAAGTCAATCTGAGTGCCCGGACAAGCTCGGGGTGCCCGAACCATCTCCGAGCGCTCGGGCCACCATTTTTGCCAAGTTGAATTTCTACAAAATAAGGTTAGTCCAGACAAATAATATGTAAAGAATGATAAGATTTGATAACCTTCAGACTGTTCGATTCTGACTTTGAGTTTTGTAGAAACTCTAGATCGGACCGACATCTACTATTCCCTCTTTAAGGAACACATCCTCACCTACTCCTCTCAGGAGAAATTACCTTTTTCCATATAAATCCTCTAGGTCATCTGGACTTTTTCTCAACGTTCGAGACTTCATGCTAAATGATCGTTCTTTGACCCATCTAGACTTCCACCGGGTATCAAGCCATCTAGACTTTTGCTCAGCGTCAGAGACTTTAGGACTTCATAGTGAATGTCTGTTCCATGACCCATCTAAACTTCCACCGAGTGTCTACGACCACCAAGATTTTCACCTAGAGCCCTCGACTCTAGCATTTCACTCAAAGTTCTCAACCCGCTAAGACTTCACCCAGTTTCACTTTCCACCTACCTATCCTCAACTAGGACTTTCCGTTACCTATGATCACTTAGGACTTTCCTACAAACTCAGTCATACTTGTTAGATCACAAGATAGCTTAACTTTGAATCCCTTTGCCATTATCAAAATACATATTCGATCGTCTGGTGCTCCCTGTACCAACAAACATTTCCCTAAAAGCTAAGAAGATTGAGCTAGAGTTCAAATCATTGCTCGATGAAAACGAAGAAGCCTATATGGTAATAAAATTTAGTAAATTTCTTTAAACTAATAATTTTGATAAGAAGCAGGTAATGAAACTACTCCAAAGCAAAAGGAAGATTGGTTGCTACAGCTTCCAAGATAAAGGACACATCAAGGACAACTATCCAAAGCTGAAGAAAAGGGAGAAAAAAAAAAGACAAAGGAACAAGATAAACGAAGCACAAAAATCTAAAAGTCACATGAGATGAGTCGTCATCAAAGTCCGAGATCAAGGCCCATGTTAGACTTGTACTTATGGCAAGTCATCAAGAAGCTGAAGATAAAGCAAGCTTATTCGATATAAGCATCAAGAGCAATGTTGAAGGGGGAGCTATGAACTATGACTCCGACATGATAAGTAAGGTACGTAACCTTAGATCCGACCAATTATATGAAATTGTGCAAATGCTAACTAGTTCTCTTTGCAAAAATAGAACCAAGTATTTAAAATCTAAAAATGACTATGCAGGTTTGTTAGAAAATTTTAACAAAATTAAAATTAAAAAAGTGAAATTAAAAGAGGAAAAAAAACGTAAAAGTAAAAAAAATTCTGCATGCTCAAGTTCTAATATTTTTTTAACAACAAATTTTTAGAATTATAATAATAGTCTTAATTGGTATTTAAGAAAACATAAGGGCTAAATTATAAAATTATAATAAATAATGTACCTAGAAAATATCTAGTGATCCTGTCCGAATCGCTGAATCAACGGACGATGGGCACGTGGTGCTCTCCTTGTCGTTGACGTAGATCTTCGGCCGGTCGGACGGCGCTCCGATGAACCTGCACAGAAGTCGAGCCGGGAAGGGGTTCCCGGCGACGACCCTCCGACGCTCAAGTCAGGCAAGCAAGTAACGAAGTGGCTCCAAATATCGTAGCATGCGTACTTCCGGTGAAGTGCAAGACCCCTTATATAGAGCTGGGAAGGAGCTCATGCACACATGTCGAGGCGACTACGTGTCCCCAGCCAATACCTCGGTAAGGGCTTGTCAGAAGGCTTACCTGACACCATACTGCCACAGTCCAAGCATGTCTTCGATGGGACAGCAGAACCCCTTGTCGCCAGATTTGGCGTATGGCCTAGACATAGAGCATGACAGCTGTCAGAAGATGTTCCTTGTCCTTCTCTCCTTACTCTCACGTCCGGCCGGCCGGCACTCACATCACGTCCGACCATCCATATGCACTGGCAAGCTTAGGAGATCCTCAGTAATGTGCTTTGTGGGGACTGTTCGCATTATGCTACCTTATGTCTTCGACCAAGCGTATCATCCGCTCGGCCCTATGATCCTGTTCAGCGAGCGTCGGAACCCCGACTCCCACCGGGGCGCCTTTTGCCATCAGTTGGGCATCGGTAGGTCGGCCGGGCGGTCGACCCACCCTTCTCCGGCCGGCCTATTGATCCAATCTTTTCTCGGGTGTCCGGTCGGTTCATCCTTCGCCTATCGACCAAATTGATCCTTTGACTTCCACGTGGCGTTGACTCCCCAGAACGGGGGTCTCATGTTCTTACCGCCGGATCACCTAGTAAATCTAGTAGATATGAACTTATTTTGGGTTCCAAAATCCATCTTGTAATGTTAGATTTTTTAAGTTTGTTAGAAATTTCAATTATATTGATTTATTAACATTTTTAGAAAAATTAATTGTTTCATAGACCATCTTTTTATTTTATATCCAAATTTTTCTTATTTAAAATAAAAATAGGATCTTCTAATAAAAAAAATTTTAATTTTTTTTTACCGTTATATTATTTTTTTATACATTTTTAACAAAAAGTAGATTTTTAAAATTAAAATTATTTCTGATCTATTATCTTCATTAGATTTTTATATACTGATCTAAAAACTTATCTTTGACTCTAATAAAAATTTTCAATATTTTTTAAAAACTTAAATAATTTTTAAATTATTTTTAAAAAAATGAGACTTAATTCTTAAAAATTAATTTCTTTGCGAATAATTTCGATAAAAAATCAAAGCTTTGGAATGTTTGTGTAGAACCCCTAGAATTTTTGTCATATTTTTTTCTAACTCTACTTATTTTCTTCCTTTTTTTATTTTGCCGTGATCAAAAGGGGAGACGATATTAAGTTTGAGGAGATGTTTTAAATTGTCATATTTATTTTTTTCTACAATTTAATTAAATATGTTTAAATGTAATATTTAATTTAATTTAATCTTTTTAAATGTCATATTTAAGTTATAATTGCTTTTTACTTGTTTGTTTAACCCTAATGTTAACTTGGGTTAATGCACATAAAAAAGGGAAGATTGTAAGTACCCCATATTGGTTTTGATGTGATCAATCGAAATAAGTTAGGTTCTGTTTTTTTTTGATGTCTTGTGTCTAAGTGTGCAGGAACTTAGGAATATAAGAAGTCGAGCGGAAGACATAGTGAACGAGAAGGGTGACATGGAAAATGGGTCAACGGACTCGGTGCATCCGAGAGACGAAAAATTATAGAAGAGTACACTGACAAAAGAGAAGAACGCACACTGGAGCATTTGAGGGATGAGAAGCTGGAAGGAAGCCTACTCGAGGAGAAGGTAGAAGTTGGGTTCGAGTGAGCTCAACTTTAGATGACCGGATCATCACCCACTCGGAGTTGGATTCAGACAAGTCAATTCCAAAGTTGACTTTGGATCTGCCAACAGTCGGGATGGAGGCGCCTCCAAGGAACTAGAGGCGCCCTCGTGCTTCATGGAGGAGGTGCCCTGCTGGAGCATGGAGGCAACCTAGATCAACCGAGGTGCCTTCCAAAGACCAAATCCATTGGCTGACCATTAGAGTTCGGATAAAATTTTATCCATGCTGGAGGTGCCTCCATCTAATTTGAGACACCTCTAGGCCATGTCAACACAATAGTAACATCTTCTAGGAGCCTATGAAAAGTCCCCTAGAGTTAGGAATTAGATATCAACTATTGTATTGATTTCCTAGCTAATTTCTTGAGCTATCAACATCTATAAGAGGTTACTCCACCTCCAATGAAGGAGTTTTTAAGTGAACTTTTCATTGTCTTGGATTAACAACAACCTAGGTTATAACCAAGCAACTCTTTGAGCCTTCTTATCTTTTTAGTTATTTCTTTTATTTTAGTTATTTGTGTTTGCTAATATTGTGTCCTTGCTTAGTTCAAATAGCAAGAGATTTTTCTAACTTATTTTTAGGGTTATTCACCCCCCCCCCCTTCTAGCCGGCACTACTTGGACCTACATAATCATCCCTAGATGAAAAGTTTCAATGATTAAAAATTATTATAGTTTACATTAATACATTATATCTCACTTAAGTTATGAGTGTGCAAGATAAGAGAAGTCCAAGAAGATCAAGGTTTGGATTCTTGGTAAGAAGAAGGTTTGCCCTAGGTTTTGATAAGATAAGAGAAACCCAAAAGGTGCATTTTGGAGCAATCTAGGTGCCCTAGATTTTGATTTTTGGGTAAATATTTAAGTTAGGTTTACTATTATATTTGATGTGCCTTTGAGTGTGCAGGTACAGGAAAGTCCAAGTGTGATCTTGGTAAAGGAAGAAAGTCAAAGGGTGAGTTTTGGTGGTGTAAGTCCAAGCATGTAGTCTTGGCAACATAAGTCCAAGTGGGATCTTGGCAATGGTGAAGTCCCAGAGTGTGGCTCTTGGCAATGGTGAAGTCTCAGAGGCATGGTTTCTTGGAAAAGGAAGATTTGACAATAATGACAAGGCCGATGTAAGCTCCAGAAGGTAAGGCATGAAGGATGGGGAGGCATCCAAGAGACGCAAGGCTGATGGAGGAGGCTAGAAGGCAAGGTCAAGGTTTTGCAGGCAAGGACGAGTGCTAAGAAATTGTACTCAGAGTAAAACCATAGGTTTAGGATTTACCAGTCGACTAGTGTATGTATTAGTTGACTGGTGGTTGGACTGGGAGATTACAGAATACTTCTGTTCTCTCAACCAAAGTAGAACAGTCGACTGGTCCTAGTACTACTCAACAAATATTGAGTTGTTGGAGTGTAATAGTCAAATTCCACAGAGGACCAGTCGACTAGTGTTGTGACCAGTCGATTGGTAATGATAGAAATAGCTTGGCTATTTTCCCCAAGATCTACTATATAGAACTTGGGGTGGCTGGCTTGGGTGATGAAATTAGAGGTGGTTAACACCCTAATTAGAATATCCAAGCTCTCATGTGATCTTTGTGTTCTTGATCGAGTTGTGGTGAGGTTTCTCCACCAATAAAGAGGCTCAAGCTAGTCGGAGTTCTAGAGATTGATCCATCGATGGATTGAGGGATCGTCCACCTTACGAACAGTCATGGAGTAGGAGCCCTAATCATCGAACCACATAAATGAACATATTAGTGATTTTTTTGTATTTCTTTATAGTCTTCTAGTAGTTAGCTTTTGTATTACTCGTATTTTTTTTATTCTACTGTACTAACGAGTGTAGGAAGCAAACAACGTGGGTGATTGGCTATTCATCTCCTCTAGTCAGGCATAAAGGTTCCAACAATTGGTATCAGAGCAAGGAGCACTCTTGAATGACTAATCACCTAAAGGAGCAAACGCTAGAGGAAGAAGATGGAGCCAGAAGGACAATTAGGATGGGATATCTGAATCCCACCTCCATATGATTGAGATGATTTCGAGTATTGGAGGAAGCAGTTGGAGGCGTGGTTCCAAATGGATTGGGGCCATTGGACCATGTTGGAAGTTCCTTTCATTGTTCCAACGGACAAGACGAGGAAGCGTATCCGACCTCAGTATTTGATCAAGGAGAAAAGGGAACAATCAGAGATGAATAAGGAGGTAACTATAATTATAGTGAATTTATTTTCTTTTAATATGTGTCACGTGTAGGTAAGTACAAGTGTGCTCATGACCTATAGAGTAAGGTGGTTGTTCTACATAAAAATTGTACACAAGTCCAAGGAGTGGAGGGGCCCAAGGAGAAGGACTCATTGGTCTAAGAGGAGGAGAAGGACCAATCAGATATTGATACGTGTTCAACATCCAATGAGGAGGAAGAAGTGGAATCGGCCACATCTTCCGAGAAGGAAGAAGTAGAACCATCCACGTCTTCGAAGGAGGAAGAAAAGTTTGAGATATGGGAGATCTTGGAAGCTCAACCCTCAACCTCAACTACCTAGAAGAGCACTAAAGCTCACATAAAGTGTTTTGAATGTGGTGAGATGGGACACTACAAGAGTAGGTGTCCATTGCTCAAGAAGGTAAAGGAGGTAATCCCTAAACCTGGTAAAGTTCTTTTGAAGACTAACATGGGTTGTAGGGATGGTGCCAAGGAGAAAAGTCATATTCGATGCTTCACATGTGGTGAGTGGGGACACTATCACACAAAGTGCCCAAGGAAGGGAGATCTCATGAAGATGGAGCAATTGAAGAAGTGGAGGAAAAATGGAGGCTCAAGTCAAGCAGGAGATCCAAAGATAAAGGGGAAGGTAAACTCTAATTTGAAGTTTAGTACAATAAATTCTTCAATGCATATTAGAAATAATATAAATTATTTACTCATGCATAATTATGGATTTAGGTATAATGATAGGAATAGAGTTAACATAATTGATAACCCTAGGAAATCATATACAAAGGTTAAACCTAACAAGAACCAAACTACCATGCCTATGGTGAGGAAGGTAGTGAAGGATCTAGGCATTAATCCTAAGAAGGGGAGACACATGCCTAGGAAGGTGGGTTGGTCTAGAAATTTCCATGGTGAACAAGTGGATTCTAGGGTTAGAAATCAAGAATTGGAAAATCAAGCTTTGAGGGAGAAGCTTGATAGGGTAGAAAAAGTCCTAGGTAGATTCATTAATGTATCTAAAGGACTTGATAGGATGTTGGGTAGTCAAAGACCTAATGATGATAGATCTGATTTGGGATACCAATCTTCATCAATCAAGGGTAAGGGGAAGTTACCCATGGAGGGCTTTGGCGGGTATGCCATAGTAGAGTTCCCTAAGGCCTAAAGAAGGTCACATGCAATGATTGCAAGTGCAAATGGCAATGGGAAATCCTCCAAGGCTAGAGAAAAATCATATGCTAGGGTAGCATATTATTATAGCAAGGAGAGGTTAAGAAATGATAAGGGAAATCCATTTAAGGATAAGGAGAAATTAACCAAAGACAGAGTGTCTAAGGTTAAGAAGATTATGTTTGTAGGCCAAGTATTACCCGAGGTGCATCGCTATGGCCTAGCTATAGTGAATGGGTCGCCTAGGGAGGTGACTAAGGTTAAGAGCTCTAGGGAGAGTTCAAGGAGTTAAGTTGGGACCCATGGTCAATAGATCTCAAAGGGACTGTGCTTGGGATTATAGATGGGTCATCGAATGTGTCAAAGGCTTTGGAGATGGACTTGAGTCTCAAGTCCAAGAATTGACACAATTGGTTTAAGTTTCATGCATGAAAATATGAATTGGTTTCCTATTGCATGAAAATTGGATTTTGATGATTATATGCTATATAAACTACTGCAAGGGATGCATTATGGTTTAATATAGGTAGATACATCAAGAGAAAGTCAAAACTAGAACTTTATGTCAAGGTTCAATTAAACCATTTAGATAGTTTTGGATTTTATGTCAATCTTGGGATATATGATAAATATATTTTTATATATATTTTCAAGTAGACATTGGAAAAATATACTTCTCCATGAAATTTAGAAATTTTAGAGGTTTGTGGAATTTTTGGTGTATTTTTGAAATTATGCTTAAAATGTAGTTTAAGGCTGAAATAGAGTGTCAATCGATTGGCTCAGATACCACTTGACTGGTAGGATTATTTTTTAAGCCTAAAATGGTTCTATGAGGTTATTTTGATGTGATTAGTCGATTAGGGCCTATAGTAGTTGATTGATATAGGCTGAAATTATTTTCAACAATTTGAAAATGACTAAAGGGATTAATACATGCTAATTGTGGTCATTATATGTTAAAGAGTCTAATAATTGGGATATTGTTGGAGGTCTTTTTGATAATTTACAAAGGGAGAAGAGTGTTAGGTTTAAGTGGGAAACCTACACACCTTTGCAAAAAATCCTTGTTCAAGGGGGAGCTTAGGTGAAGAGGAAGTGATTGCTCATTAGGTTCCATGACTCATGCATGTGTAGATTGCATGTTTATTTGCATCGTTATTACATTTATGTTTCCTTAACTAAAACATTATATCAAAAAGGGGGAGATTGCTCGAGCAATCTAAGTACCCTAGGTTTTGATGTTTGAGCAAAGATTTATGTTAGGTTTATTATTATATTTGATGTGCCTTTGAGTGTGTAGGTATAGAAAAGTCCAAGTGTGATCTTGGCAAAGGAGGAAAGTTGAAGGGTGAGTCTTGGTGGTGTAAGCCCAAGTCTGTAGTGTTGGCAACGTAAGTCCAAGTGGGATATTAGCAAAGGTGAAGTCTCGGAGCATGGCTCTTAGCAATGGTGAATCCCGAAGGTGCGACCTCTTGGCAAAGAAAGATCTGATAATAATGACAAGGTCGATGGAAGCTCCATAAGACAAGGCATGAAGGATGGAGAGGCATCCAAGGGAAAGACTGATAGAGGAGGCTAGAAGTCAAGGTCAAGGTTGTGCGAGCGAGGATGAGTGCTGAGAAATTATACTCAGGGTAAAATCTTAGGTTTAGGGTTTACCAGTCGACTGGTGGTTGGACTGAGAGAGAATGGAATACTTCTATTTTCTTAACCAAAGTAGAATAGTTGACTGGTCCTGGGACCAATCGACTGGTATCAAGTTGTTGGAGTGTAATGGTGGAATTCCATAAAGGACTGATCGACTAGGGTGTGACCAGTCGACTGGTAACAGTAAAAATAGCTTGGTTGTTTTCCCCAAGCTCTATATAATGGAGCTTGGGGTGGCTAGCTTGGTTGACAAAATTAGAGGTGGTTAACCCCTAATCAGAGTCTCCAAGCTCTTATGTGATCTTTGTGTTCTTGATCGAGTTGTGGTGAAGTTTCTCCACCGACAAGGAGGTTCAAGCTAGCCGGAGTTCAAGGGATTGATTCACCGATGGATTAAGGGATTGTCCACCTTACAAACAGCCTTGGAGTAAGAGTTCTAATCTCCTAATCACATAAATGAGCGTGTTAGTGGTTTGTTTGTATTTCTTTATAGTGTTCTAGTAGTTAGCTTTCGTATTGCTCGTATTTTTATATTTCACTATGATAACGAGTGTAGGAAGTGAATGATGTGGGTGATCGTCTATTCACCCCCTCTAGCCGGGCATAAAGGTCCCAATAGCACCCACGCGTATCACCCACACAATCTATGCAGGTTAACATAACACTATATAAAACTAGTAAGATTTAATCTAATTAAGGAAAATAATAATAAAATAATTAACAATAAATATAAAAGAGGATATATGATTTATTAGAATTTTAGTGGAATTTTTAGAATTTCTTTTGGATATTTTATTGTGGTAAATTAAGTAGGGCTTAAAAAAGTCAATTGAGAATACCTATTTAAAATGAAAATTAATTGATTTAATTAACCTAAGTTTAGATTTCTAAATCTAAGTTTTTGTTTTCTCTCCCATAATCATTTTGGTGTCTCTTCGCATGTAGCGAAGTCTCGTGGTCCTGTAAGTACTCCGGATTAGTTTTGATATGATCAACCGAGTTAAGATAAATCTTGTATATTGGATGTCATGTGTTTGAGTGTGTAGGGACTTAGGAACACAAGAAATCACTAGTGGAGCAAGAATGATGCGTGCAATGTATTCGAGGGACGAGAAACTGGGGAGGAAGCCTACTAAAAGAGAAGGTCAGAGTTGGGTTTGGATGAGCTCAACTCCAAATGACCGAAGCATCACCCAAGCAAACGAAATGAAGGTGAATAATGGAAATTAACCATTCTCAAATGAGCAATACTTGAGGTGCCTCTAATGGAACTGGAGGTGCCTCGGATGAACAGTGTCTGAGGTGTTGAGGTGCCTTAGTTGATTGGAGGCTCCTCAAGGTGCCTCTAGTGAATAGTAATTGTTAGGCCATTGTTGAGAATTGGATAAAGTTTTATCCAGCTGGAGGCCCCTCTAAGTGTTCTGAGACACCTCTAATGCCACATTAGCAAACAATAACTTTTTCCAAAATTATATAAATAGCACCCTAGAGCTAAGAGTTCAAAACACACACTGAGAATCAACTTCTGTACTCAGTTATTGAACTTCTAACTGGTGTAAGGAGGTTCTCCACCTCCGACTATTTTTGAAGAAGGAGCTTTCTTTTAGTGCTTTCATTTTCCTTGGATTAACAACCACTAAGCTTGTAACCAAGTAATTTCTAGCCTCTTCTTTCTTTTTATGTTATTAATTTTAGTTAATTAATTGTGTGTCCTTGCTAAGTTTCACCCCCCTCTAGCTGGTCCACCTAATCTAGCAACTGGTATAAGAGCCTGGATGCCTTAGAAGGATTAACCGCTGACTAAAGAAACAAGATGATAGTCAGATCTAGCATTCATCTACCAAAGTTTGAGGAGGAGTTCGCGTTATGGAAGCCCCGTATGGAGGTATTCTTTAAAATTGAATTTGATATTTTTTTTAACTATAAAATATGGTTTTGAAGCACCTAAGAATAAGAACGAAGACAAAAAGGAAGAGCACCAATGAAACAAAAAGTAGCAGGCCAACTTCATGGCTAATGGAAAAGAAGAATTTCATTTGCTAACCATACTACCTCTTCAGGAATGTAACTGGATTGGCATCTACAACTCCGAAAAGATTTCTGGAAAAAAAAAACCTGGAGCTATACAAAGGAACCTCAGAAGTAGAGCTGTCAGACGGGTCAACCCGTGGTGGGGCGGGTCAGCACGTAGCGGGCTAACTATTTGGCGGGGCTTGGTGGGCTGACCAGTCAACATGGTGGGTTAGGAAATTTCCAACCCAACTCAATCCAAGGCGGGTTGCAGGTTTGGCGGGCCAACTCACGGGCCCATTAAAATTTTTAAAAAAAATTAAAAAAATATTTCATATTTTCAACATTTTACTTCGGAAAGGTTTCATTAATCAAATGTATGCATAAATATATATTTTAAATATAAATAGACACAAACGAGTACTTATGTTGGATGAAAAGTACTATTTTTATTTTAAAATTATAATAAAGAAAGATAATAAATTGGCATAAAACTTAGTTTACATATGTTTCTCAACCCGCGGGCCAACCCAAGCCTGTCGCGGGTCGACCCGCACAGGTCGCGGGTCTAGGCAGGTCGGCTCGTGGCGGGCTTGGGTTGAAAAAATTTCAATCCAACCTGCTTAAATTGTTCGACGGGGTAGGCCAACCCGACGGGCCCAACCCAAATTGACGGCTCTACTCGGAAGCTAAACTAGCAAGACGGGATCTACTCAGAAACCAACTTAGCAACCTCCATCTTGAAAAGGGAGAAACAGTTGCTTAGCTATACCCCATGTAACACCCCAAATTTCATTGTTTGGAGTTCTAAAAGTGCTTATAAATATTTAGAAATGCTTTAGAAATATTCTAGAGATTTTTAGGAATTTTTAGAGTATTTTTATGAAATTTTCGGAATTCGTTTGGTATTTTTACCAAAAGAAAGAAGTTGTAAAAAATAAAGAGATTCTGCCGAGGTTCAAACCCGCAACCTCCGACCCGATCCAAGACTTAAGAGAAGCGTGATAGCCAAGCGCTCAAGCAGGTGTTTCGTGATCAAAGTGATGGCGAAATAAATTTAAGAAATAACTGAAACCGAGAATACCCATTGGTATAAAAAGGAATCGGGTTATTTCCTCACGACCAAAACCCTCTCATCCTCTCCTCTCTCACGTGCGACGGCACTGCTCGGGCGAAAACGAAGTCGAAGCTAGGGCTTTGTCTCTGGCGGCCGGCCAAGGGATAATTCCGTGAGCTCTTCACAGATTCGACACCCTCTCATCGAGGAGAACTCGTAGGCACAAAGAAGAGGCCGAGATTTCAAGCCCTCTGAAACCCTAGAAGCTTCTCTTCTCGGCTGTAAGTTCAAGAACACATAAGTAAGTGCTCTCGCCTGCAGTAGGAGTAGTTTTCAGATCTTTGTTTCCTTCTTTAGTTTGAGTTTTTCAACAGACAATTAATAGAAGTCTAATTCCAACAAGTTTAGATTTTCTTTTGCTATTTATGGGGTACGAACAACCCCTTACCCTTAGCACGTTAGTTGAGTTTTCTTTCTTCTTGATTGTGCATGTTAGTATTTCAGTTTTAGTTTTGTTACTGATTTAGGGAGCATGAACAGCCTGTGTTTTAAGTATACCATGTTGGTTAGCTCTGTTACTGCAATGAATAAGAATAGCTTTATTTGAACCATGTCGTTTAGACCTTTTCTGCTTTCCAATTAGCACAGACAACCTTACCTACGCTCCAGCATGCAGTTTTAGATGTTCCTTTAGCTTCCCAGATAGCTTGTTTTTAGTTCATGTTGAGTTATTGAGCATGAACAAATCACATATTTAAGTAGTTATAAGTAAAAAAAGACCAAGGATTTAATTAAATCCCAAATTCCAGAATTTGAGGTCAAACATACACCAAGTGTTTGAAGAAATGCCGAGGCACTTCATTTTAGGAGTATTTAAAGATAATATGTATTTTATTTGAAAAAGCTAATACCCGACTTTCGAAGTTGTCGTTAAATAAATCCAGGTGACCAATTCCGAGGTCTTGGTCTTGGTAAGACCAAGGTCTTTACCCTCATTGGACTGGTGGCTCGCTACCTCAGTTTCTATTAGGGAGAGCGCAATGGTACTAAGCCTGGGCCCAAGAGATTATTATTTTGAGTATAAGAGTATAAGTTTGGGAATAAATGAAATAAGCTTCACATAGGTTTAAAAACCAGCAAGTTTAGCTCTTTTATTCTAGCATGCTGTTTAGACTTTCTTACTGCTATTTGCAAGCATGAGTAGCCTTATATGTTTAGCATTTCAGTCTGTTTTGATTCCTCTGTTAGCTTGACAGGTATGACCAGCCGGTCCTTTAGCTTTGCAGTATTGATTTCTTTGATTTCGGTTCCTTTGCTATTAGATGAGCATGAGCAGCTTTTCTTTTAAAGCATTCAGTTTCTAGATTCCTTTTTATACACATGCATATCTGAGTTTTGCGAGTTAGATATTGCTTACTAAGCATCTGCTTATAGTTGCATTTCCTCTTACTGCAGATAAAGAAAAAGGAAAGCTACAGTGAAGGAAGGCGACAAGGAGGTGTGGGATGGATGTGTGATGTCTGGACTATGGAAGCCTTAGGACCTTGATAAAGAATTTATTAAGATTAATTCCTTATTTAAGTTGATAAGAAAATTTTGGAATCGGATTTTCTATTTCGTGTTGCTAGGGGATTCATTGATGGGTTAACTATTTTCCTTATTGTTAGCTAAGGTTGCCTGGAAATTTTAATATGATACAGTCATTGCACTTGAATTGCATGCATTAGTTGCTGTAAGTTACATGTTCTGTTCTTATTTTCCGGAGCAGTTAAAGGGGGTTAAGTGTTACTATCTTTAGAGTAAGCAATATCAGTTAAGTAGAATGAGTAGTTAAGTAGCGTCCACCCTTAGAGAGTAGTAGTAAGGAGGGCGGTCGTTACACCCCAAGCTCAATAAGCTAATCACTGGGCTCACGAAACTTGGAGAAATGGTAACAAATTGAGAGTCTCTAAGATATATACACTTAGGTGACGTTTGGTTTAAGGGTTTGGGAATGAGGGCATGGATTCATTTCCAAACCTTATGTTTGGTTAATGGAAATGAAATTAAAATTTTGGAATGAAATCTAAAAACTTAGGTATTGATGAAACTCACCTCCTCCCTTAGGTTTTGATGGGAATTGGAATGAGAGTTAAGTTTTGGATGAAAATATCCTTAATATTTATTGTTTAATTTTTTTCTTCATATCACTTTCTCTCTCCTCATTCTATCATCATACTTTCTCTCTCATCATACTTGCTCTCTCCTTAATCTCTCCCATCATACACTCTCTTCTCATTTTCTCTCATCACACTTTCTCCTCTTCATTCTCTCTCGTTATACTTTCTCTCTCATTATACTTTCTATCGCATTATACTTTCTATCTCCTCATTTTATCTCATCACACTTTCTCTCTCTTCATTCTCTCTCATTACATTTTCTCTCTCCTCATCCTCTCTCTCTCATCATACTTTCTTTCTCATTACACTCTGTTTCCTCATTTTATCTTATCACAATTTCTCTCATCATACTTTCTCTCTCATCATACTTTTTCTCTACTTAATCTCTCCCATCACACACTCTCTCTTCTCATTTTCATCACACTTTCTTCTCTTTATTCTCTTCCATTACATTTTCTCTCTCCTTATGCTATCTCATCATGCTTTCTCTCCGATCACACTCTCTTTCCTTATCTTTTCTCATCACATTTTCTATCTCATCATGTTTTTTCTCTCATCATACTTTCTCTCTCTTTATTATCTCCCACCACACTTTCTCTCTCATCATATTTTCTCTCTCCTTATCCTCTCTTATTATATTCTCTCATCATACTCTCTTTTCTCATTTTCTCTCATCACATTTTCCCTCTCTTCATTTTTTTCCATCATATTTTCTCTCTCATCATAATTTCTCTCTCATCATACTTTCTCTCTCATCATTTTTTCTCTCACATTCAACTTTCTCTCATATCTAATTTTTTCTCTTATTTTCCTTTAAGGGTAAAAAAGAAAAATTTTATTTATTCCAATAGAAAATATTTAACTAACCAAACATTATTTTTAAGAGTAATATTCATGCTCATACTCATTCTAATTCTACAATACTATGATTTCCATTTTTATTCCGATTCCTAGAAAAGAACCAAATGTCACCTTCATGTCTTCCCGAAGACACAAGAATGGACATCTATTATCGATTCCTACTACATCTCCAAAGACCTCGACGTAAGTAGTTTAGAAGATTTATTTTTGACATTAGAACTTCACAAATCCTGATGTACATGACTAAGAAAGGAAAAGGAGTTGAATCAAAACTTACAACAGCAAGCTAAAAAGTATGAACTAGATTCAGAATCTTCCCTTAACGAAGATGAAAAAACCTACGTGGTAAGGAAGTTTAATAAATTTTTTAAAACTAACAAATTTAATGAGATACAGACCAAGAAGCTTTTACAATGAAAAGGAAAGTGATGTGCTACAACTTCCAAGAAGAATGACATATAAAGAACAACTACCCAAAACTGAAAGCAAGCAAAAGGAAAAAAGTTAAAGGGTTAGGAAGGTTGAAACAGAAGAACCTCAAAGCGGCATGGAGCAAGTCATCATCATCCGAGTCCAAGAGGGAACAATATACCAGACTAGCACTAATAACTAGTCACCAAGAAGAAGATGATAGAACTACTTCAGCTTAGAGAATTGATAAAGGGGGAGCATCAAACTACGAGTCAAATATGATAAGTGAGGTACTATTCCTACTCTTCGATCAATTATATGATCCCATCAAGATGTAAAGTAGATCATTATGCCAAATTCAAAAACGACCATGCATGCCAAATACAAGACTTTGATAAAATTAAAATGCAAAATGCAAAATTAAATGAAGAAATAGAAACATTGAAATCAAAAAATCTTACATGCTTTAATTAAAATATTTTTCAAATTTCAAAGTTTAAATTGGTATTTAAGAAATCATATGGGTAAAATTACAAAAGTATAAAAATAATAATATTCTTATAAAATACTTGATAAATCCAATAGGTTGGAATTTATTTTGGATTCCGAAATCAATTCTGACTTGTTAGATTTTTTATTTTTCTAGAAATTTTTATTACTAGAAATTTGAATTTACTATTAGCAACTCTTCTATTCAATTTTAATTCAGTTTAAATTTTTCTAATAGAAAATTCTGTTTTTTGTTGGAAAATATTTTCAAATTTTTTAACTATTATACAATTTTTTATGAATTTTTTACCTAAAAATGAAATTTTAATATTAAAAATGTTTACCAAAATTTTGAAAATTTTAATTTTTTCCAAAAATAACTACTAAATTTTGAATGTTAAAAAAATAAGAAAATTTTTAGAAGTCAAAATCTATGTTTAAGCATTTAAATTCAAGAATAACTATTTCTGCTAAAAATATTTATTTTGGTTACAAGAAGAATATTCTTTTTTAAAAAATTGCTATCATGATCCAAATATTTTTGTTTAATGTTGATAAAAAATTTCATGATTTTTTAAAAAATTAAAAATTATTCTAAAATTATTTTTGGAAAAATTGAGGACTAATTGTTAAAAATTATTTTATTTGTAAAATAATTTCGGTAAAAAGACACATTCTTGAGTAATCTGTTTCCAAACCCTTGAAATATTTTCAAATATTTTTCTATTTTTCCTTTTTTTGTGATGTGATCGAAGGGGGAGAAATTAGAGAGGTTAAATTAAGGGGAAGTTGAAATTTTCTTGCTTGAAATAAGTTAATGCTTTAAATTGTGATTTTCTGTCGTGTACTTAATTTTAAAAAATCATTTATTATTTGTTTACCCTACCTTAACTCTTGTTAATGCACATCAAAAAGGGGAAAATTGTAAATACACCAGGTTAGTCTTGATATGATCAACCGAGTTAAGATAGGTCCTGTTTATTTGATACCTTATGTCTAATTGTGCAGGGACATTGGAACATAAGAAGTTGAGCGAAAGACGCAACAAGCAAGAATGATGGCATGGGAAGCAAGTCGACGGGCTTTATGCATTCGAGGGATGAGGAACAGTGGGTATACATCGGTG
Organism: Zingiber officinale; assembly: GCF_018446385.1. Lineage (NCBI taxonomy): Eukaryota > Viridiplantae > Streptophyta > Magnoliopsida > Zingiberales > Zingiberaceae > Zingiber > Zingiber officinale. The sequence goes on from NC_055986.1 coordinate 106,445,226, forward strand.
GAGTGATAAGGGCACGCGCGGAGCATCCGAGGGATAAGAAACTGGGGAGGACACCTGCTCGAGGAGAAAGTCAAAGTTGGATTTAGGTGAGCTCAACTTCGAACGACCAGAGTATCACCCAAGCGAATGGACTGAAGAATGGATTATAATGGAAGTTAACGATTCTCGAATGAGCAGTGCTCGAGGCACCTCTGATGGGACTGGAGGCACCTCAGATGAACAATGCCCAAGGTATCTTAATTGATTGGAGGCACCTTAGATGAATAGTGGTCGAGGTATCTCCAGCTGATCGAAGATGTCTTCAGTGAACAGTAATCATTAGGATGTTGTTCAGTATTGGATAAAATTTTATCCATCTAGAGGAACCTCCAAGTGTTCTGAGACACCTCCAATGCCATGTTAGCAAATGGTAACATTTTCCGGAATACTATAAATAACACAGCTAGGAGTTCAAAACACACACTGAGAATCAACTTCTACACTTAGTTACTAAGTTTCTAAATGTTGTAAGGAGCTTCTCCACCTCCGAATATTGTCGAAGGAGCTTTTTTTTAATGCTTTCATTTACCTTGAATTAATAACCACGTAAGTTGTAACCAAGTAATTTCCGGTCTCTTCTTTCTTTTTATGTTATTATTTTTAGTTAATTAATTGTGTGTCCTTGCTAAGTTCGATAGCAAGAGAAAATTACAACTTATTTTGTAGATCATCTATTCATCCCCCCCTTTCTAACTGGTCCACCCGATCCAACATATCCAACCCATCATCGTTGTTTGCGAGCAGTCGCCGTCGCATCCCCTAATTCCTCTCTTTCTGCGACCTCACTGTCACTTGTTGCGTCTGGTTCGACACCACCATCGTTACCAATTGCCCCTTTTCTACCGCCGCTACCAGCCTTCCACGGCTATGGTCACACCCTTCCTCCCTCTTACACTGCCATCCCGAAAGGCAAACAAAGTTGGATACCACTATCACCTTTGGCAACCGACTATTGATTTCTGTTTTCCCCCACCACTGGACAATGTCGAATGTCAATAAAGGAGAAGGATTAATGTAACTAACCTAAATTAATCAAGGTTAGTAATTATTAATTGGTTCTGATTAGATGATTAATTGATTGTTGTTAACCTGAATCATTAATTTAAGATTATTAATTAATTTTGTAGATTTAATTAATAGGTAGATACTCTAGGTTAATTGAAGTAGTTAAAGCAAACTACCAATTAGATGATTTAGAGATTTAATTAATGTTACTGATTAAGTAATACACTTATAATTAACTAAATTATTAGAAAGATTGATAATTGATTAATTAATAAATTAATATATGGATTAATCAATAGGTTGATAAACTAATTTAATTTTTGGTTACTAGATTTATTTTCATACTTAGTTTTGCTTCTTCTATACTTATAGAATTCAAGATTGAAGTAGACCATCTAACTAGACCATCTAACTGGAAGACAATTAAAATGATCTACAATAGAGGTGGGTAGTTCTTCCTTGACCTCTATGTTTTCTTTGAGATTGATATTTAGTTGTTTGATCTTATTATTATTCTACTTGATATGAATGCATTTTTTGCTATCCATGCTATTTATTGTTTATAATCGTGTCATTAGGATAGCAATATCATAGTATAGCTCGTAAAGCTTTACCCTTGGATGTGATTATTTTTGCTTATTTGGTTATTATTATTGTGTATACATTTACATTTGGACTGTCCACTAGACCAAATAATGGTAATGTGTTATTAGCCATAGTCCATAGCTAAATATCTACAAGTCTTGTCTGCCCACTAGACCAAGTAGTGGTAGCATGTATTATTGCCTGTTGTGACATGCAGTTAGTAGATGAGGAGCTAGATATCTATCTCATCCTATCTTCCCACTAAACCAGATAGTGTAAGCATGTGTTAGGACCAAAAGATTTTAGATATCTCTAAAATAGTATGATATTGTCCACTTTGGGCCTAAGCCCTCATGGATTTATTTTTAGGCTCTACCCAAAAGGTCTCATAGCAATGGAGATATCTTCATCTTATAAACCCATGATCTTTTCCATGTATTTTCAATGTGGGACTTTGATTATATTTCTAACAATCCTCCCCTCAAATGAAGGACCACCATTATTCTCATGGTTCAGGTCTCTCCTCAAGCATTCAGTCACTCTTGACCTGCTCAGGGCCTCCTCACAAACATCGAGTCACTGACCTGCTCAAGGCCTCCCCTACTTCATTAAAGATTCCACCCATATGGTTCAATCTGGATCATAGCTCTAGGCCGTGCTTCTTCTGGTGGTTAGTTTGGTGAAGAGCAACCTTACTCTGATACCAATTATATGATTGAAAGTACTAGAGGGGGAGTGAATAGCGCTCATGGCTTTCACATTCGTTTAAAACTTCAAAGAGACAAGCAACAACAGAATAAAGAAAGAAAGGAAAAGGCAATGCTAACACGACCAATATTTACTTGATTTGGAGCCTGTGGCGACTCCTACTCCAAGGCCCACGTGTGAGAGTGCTTTCAGTTGGTAATCACTAATCAATCTAGAAAGTTACAAATGATTACAATTTGAATAAGTAATTTTAATAATAATAAAATGATACCGACAACTTGGAAAATTAGATCTATAGTGTACTTGCCATTAGAGGTTTTTTCAGAGCAGCTCCTTGAAGCAGAAGTTGTTTGTGTTGATGTAATAAAGGTACTGGTCAAAACCTTCTTTTATAGCCCAGTCCTGGTGCCTAGATCCCCTCCCAGGCACCTGGACTGTGCTGACGTTGTGAGCTCTCGTCGAAACTTCATCCTCAAAGTTTATCGATATCCGAGCACCCAGACCCCCTCTAGGCACCTGGACCACTGACATGGGTCGACCAGTCATTGGGCTCCATCTCAAAGCGAAGATAACCTTTTGCTGATCCGAACGCCTGGAGCAACTCAAGGCACACGGACCACTCGGGATCTCCCTTGATGAAGCATGCCCGGGCGCCTAAACTCTGGGCACCTGGATCCTTTTCGGGCACCCTGACCAACTTGTTTTTCAACCTCTGCTCCCTATAAAATAAAGTTAGTCTAAGTAATAATATATGAAGCATAAAAAGTTTTAATAACGTTCGAATTGTCAGGTCCTGACTTTGAGTTTCACTAGAACTTTATGTTGGATCAATGTCTACTGTTCCATCTTGAGGGAATGCTTCCTCACCTATGCCTCTCAGGAGAGATTATCTTTTGCCAGACCGATCCTTCAGACCATTTAGACTTTTGCTCAACGTCTGAGACATCAGGACTTCATGATGGACATTCGATCCCTAACCCTTCCAGTCTTCCTCCTAGTGTCTGCGACCCCCAAGACTTTCACCTAGTGTCCTCGACCCAAGGATTTTACCCAACGTCCTTAATCTGCCAAGACTTTTTCCATTCCCCCAGACCAGGACTTTGATGCCTAACAATGTTATGACTTTCCGCCTATCTAGCATCAACTAGGAATTTTCTTTGCCTAAGATTACTTAGAACTTTTTTGCACACTTAGTTCAACTTGTTAGACAACAAGAAACCTTAACTTTGAACCCTTTACCATAATCAAAACTTAAGTTCAATCATCTGGTGTTTCTTGCACCAACACCATGTTACCCACAAATAGTGGATACCCTGACTGCCCACGAGATCCATTCTTGGTATCATATTATTGTGCACAGTCAGGACTTATTATATGCTTATTATGTGATAAGTTATTCAGATAGTTTTTGGAAATACTATATATACTCCTAATTTAGTTGCTATACATGGCGGAGCAGGTTAGTGAAGGGTGACGTTATTGATTATGGTTTAATTAGTAGATGATTTTATATCGGTACTTTTACTTTTCCAGTAAGCATTATTACCTAAGACTATTTCAATTGATCTTCTTGCACTATGTTGTTCATGCATTATCTTTCTTATATCCACTGAGTCGTTATACTCAGTATCCCTTACTTTTCTTTTAACTTCCAGGTTAGTAGGTATAGGATATGTAATGTCGCTCAGAGGTCCTAGCTATCAGTCCCACTCAAGTTCAGATTTCTTTTTGAGTTGTTTGGGTTATTTTTTACTGCTGGTATTTTGAGTGTTGGTTTTAGCATATTTAGTTAGTATGTTGGTGCAGGGAGTACCAGATAATCAAACCTAGTTTTAATATTGGAAAATTTTCAAAGCTAAGGTTTCTTGTTATCTAATGATGTTGATTAAGTATGCAAAAAAGTTTTAGTTGAGACTAGGTAAAGAAATCTTGGCCAAGTGGATTGAGTAATGAAGTATTGGTCATGTGGACTGGGTAGAAGACTTGGTAGATTGAGGACATCAAGTAAAAGTCCTATGGGGTAAGGACACTAGGCAAGAAGCCCTTGAGTCGTGGACACCGGGCAGAAGTCTAGGCGGGTCGAGGATTGGACTTCTAGTGGGAAGTCCCAAAGGTCAAGATTGGTTGTTGAGCAATAGTTCAAACAGGTCTAGAGGATTAGATATTTGGCAACATATAAACTCTCCTAAGAGGAATAGGTGAGGACATATTCCCTGTTGAGAGAACAGTAGGCATAGGTTCAACCTAGTATTTTAGCGAAATCCAAAGTCAGAATTGGACATCCTAAGACTATCCAAATCATTATATTATGCCTATTTTTTTAACTTGGTGATGTAGAAAATCAAGGCTAGAAGTTGGAGGGAAAAGGGACCTCCAAGAGCTCGAGAAGTGTCCAGGCGCCCGGAGTCCAAGTGCCTAAAAGAGGGTCCAAGAGCCTAGATCAAGATAAACTTTAGCAAATAGAGTTTCACCAAGGGGGCGCCATGTCAACCTGATGGGGCACCCGAGGATCAGTCTAGGTACTCTAATGAACCTATAAAAAGAGTCTTCGACTAGCAGCTTCAGAACATCATTCTCTACAACTTCCGTGCTTGCGTGCTATTCTGAAAAGCTCTCCACGACATTGAAATGTTCCTCCGACCACAATGCTCAAGTCCACATCTATTGCAAGTTGTCAACATAATTGTTTATTCATTTTCATTTCATTATTTGTAATTGATGTCTTTTGTAATTGACAAATCTTTAGTAGATTGTCCAACGAAAGTACTCAATGAGTGTGAGCCTTAGACTAGCAGTCATTGAGCTATAAACCAAGTAAAAATAAAGTGTTATTATTGCTTTCTTTGTCCTTCTCTTAATTCTATTTTTGCTGCATTTTCTCGATAGTTTTATGAATAAGTGAGAAAGTGACCAAGCTATCCCCCCCCTCTCTAGTACTTTTCGATCTTACAAGTATGTTTACATGTTCATGCATACACACATGCATTAACATTTTAAAAACTTAGTAATTTTTATATCTTATTAGTATTTATGTTGGCTTTAATTAGTTTGGTATCGATTATTTCTCACATTGTCTCTAGGGGGTATCGTCTGATTTGGTGAATAAGTATACCCTCAGGTGTGATAATTTTATTAGTATCAAAGCATGGTTCAATTTCGATTATGGGTTATGTGCTTTTGGGTGGTTTCTGAGTTTGGGACCCCAAGGAAAGCTGAAGGATATCTCTGAGCTATAGGAAAGTAATGCATACCTTGTAATGCCTGCCCTTCTCCTACAGATGGTCAGGGCGGCGCTACGCGAACATACATACATACATGCATAAGAAATCATTGCAGCGGAAGAAAAATTTCTTTTATTTATTTTATTTTTTTACAACTTAAAACTTAAGCATATAACCAAAACATGTGAACATGCTAACATTCATGTATATAAAAATTTATTTACTATCTATCACTTGAAACATGATACATGCTTGTCTAACTAAAGCATAAAGCGTACTAAGATAAGAAGAAAACTAAATATGTATACTGCTCTCTAGAGCTCATGATCACTTACAATTCTCTAAATAAACAAGTACTTAGCATTTCGAGGTATCATGTAAGCAAGGGTAAGTATAGTTCACCTTAAGTATAAAACATCCAACAAGTCAAGCTAATATCATCAAAAGTAGCAAGAAAGAAATAGTTTACATGCAAAAGCTTAAAACATATACAAGTCCTGAAAACACAAAACAGATCTCTTCCACCATGCCACTGCCACACACATCCTTTGCCCCTCCTGCTGCTCCCTTTAGTTTAACCATGCTTTACCCCTTTCTGCAGTACAAGGAAATAAAACTATAAGCACATAGGCTTAGTAAGATCCTTTCCTACTCACAAAAACATACATCATGAAGTTGATATAAAGTAATGACATGTTCATCTAATCAAACAAGCATAAGCATAAGGTAGTAGCATGTTCATTTAGGCATCATAGACATATCACACAAGAGCATTTTCATGAAGCATAATAATCATGTAGCATGAGATAATCATATTCAAGATGTTCTTTGAAAACATATATCATAATCATATGGCATGAAACAAACATATGCAAGATGTTCTTTGAAAACATATATCATAATCATATAGCATGAAACAAACATATGCAAGATGTTCTTTTGAACACATATATCATATAGGTACTTAAACATAAATCTTAACATGAGGGCCCACCATTGTACCACATACATGAGTTGCGCGCATCCTAAATAAATCCGAGGTAACTAATCACGAACCTACTAGGAACTAGGCCCGTTTCCTTGACCATCGACCTAGGGGCAACTTAGGAGCCCATCCCATGGACCATTCTTAGGGTCCGGTACAAGCCAATTCAAAAGTAAAATAGTATATCATGTTCTTGTCATATCATGAAACATATCATGTTCTTGTCATATCATGAAACATAGCATATTCTTGTCATATCATGTTCTTGTCATATCATGAAGCATAACATGTTCTTGTCATATCATGAAGCATATCATGTTCTTGTCATATCATGAAGCATAACATGTTATTGTCATATAATGAAGCATATCACATAGAATAACATAGAGAGTCATTATCATGCACGGTTAGGGTTTTGAACTTTCCATAATTCCTAATCCACATCTTGGCCGAAACTTGCATTGACATGAATCTTAAATTTTTAAGCAACTTTAACCAAGAAAAGCATCATATTAGCATCACATCATACATAGTATAACATGGGAGAAAACATAAGCAAGTCTAGTTGGAACTAAGCTTCCCTAATTCCCTTCCTTGCTTCTTGGCCGAAACATACAAGGTATGGCCTTAGGTTTTAAGCATTTTTAAAACAAGGAAAGTATCATACTAGCATCACATGGTACTCATCCTAACATGGGAGACCTTTAGCAAAATAGAAAGACTTCTTACCCTATTTTTTCTTAGTTGGCCGAAACTTACAAGAGGTGTCATCCTAGGTGTTAAGCAACATAAAACATGGAAACTTTACACTAACATCATATAATGGATTACATACCATGAGCAAGCATAGTTAGGTTTTAAAACTTTCCTAAATCTATTTTATTCCTCCTTGGCCGAAACCTAAGAGCATGGTTCTAGGGTTTTTTAACAACTTTAAAACATGGAAACCGTAACTAACATAACATAGTAGATCACATACCATAAGGAATCATAAACAAGCATAGTTTAGGTTTAAAGACTTTCTTAAATCTATTTTGTTCCTTCTTGGCTGAAACCCTAAGAGCATGGTTCTAGGGTTTTTGGCAACTTTAAAACATGAAAACCTTAACTAACATAACATAGTAGATCACATACTATAAGGAATCATAAACAAGTATAGTTTAGGTTTAAAGACTTTCTTAAATCTATTTGTTCCTTCTTGGCCGAAACCATAAGGGCTTGGTTCTAGGGTTTTTGGCAACTTTAAAACATGAAAACCTTAACTAACATAACATAGTAGATCACATACTATAAGGAAGCATAAGCAAGCATAGTTTAGGTTTAAAAACTTTCTAAAATCTCTTTTGTTCCTTCCTGGCCGAAACCCTAAGAGCATGGTTCTAGGGTTTTTGGCAACTTCATGAAGCATAACATGTTCTTGTCATATCATGAAGCATATCATGTTCTTGTCATATCATGAAGCATAACATGTTATTGTCATATAATGAAGCATATCACATAGCATAACATAGAGAGTCATTATCATACACGGTTAGGGTTTTGAACTTTCCATAATTCCTAATCCACATCTTGGCCGAAACTTGCATTGACATGAATCTTAAATTTTTAAGCAACTTTAACCAAGAAAAGCATCATATTAGCATCACATCATACATAGTATAACATGGGAGAAAACATAAGCAAGTCTAGTTGGAACTAAGCTTCCCTAATTCCCTTCCTTGCTTCTTGGCCGAAACATACAAGGTATGGCCTTAGGTTTTAAGCATTTTTAAAACAAGGAAAGTATCATACTAGCATCACATGGTACTCATCCTAACATGGGAGACCTTTAGCAAAATAGAAAGACTTCTTACCCTATTTTTTCTTAGTTGGCCGAAACTTACAAGAGGTGTCATCCTAGGTGTTAAGCAACATAAAACATGGAAACTTTACACTAACATTATATAATGGATTACATACCATGAGCAAGCATAGTTAGGTTTTAAAACTTTCCTAAATCTATTTTATTCCTCCTTGGCCGAAACCTAAGAGCATGGTTCTAGGGTTTTTTAACAACTTTAAAACATGGAAACCGTAACTAACATAACATAGTAGATCACATACCATAAGGAATCATAAACAAGCATAGTTTAGGTTTAAAGACTTTCTTAAATCTATTTTGTTCCTTCTTGGCTGAAACCCTAAGAGCATGGTTCTAGGGTTTTTGGCAACTTTAAAACATGAAAACCTTAACTAACATAACATAGTAGATCACATACTATAAGGAATCATAAACAAGTATAGTTTAGGTTTAAAGACTTTCTTAAATCTATTTGTTCCTTCTTGGCCGAAACCATAAGGGCTTGGTTCTAGGGTTTTTGGCAACTTTAAAACATGAAAACCTTAACTAACATAACATATTAGATCACATACTATAAGGAAGCATAAGCAAGCATAGTTTAGGTTTAAAAACTTTCTAAAATCTCTTTTGTTCCTTCCTGGCAGAAACCCTAAGAGCATGGTTCTAGGGTTTTTGGCAACTTTCTAAACTTTCCTAAGAAAACTCTAAGAGCATAGGTTTCGACCAAGAAAAGATTAAGGGCTTAGGAAACCTATGAGCATGATTTCTAAGATTTCAAACAACATAAAACATGAATAACACTCGTAAACTACTTGTACCGCAGGTGAGGGAGATACTTACATCCTCTTGCTTGGGTTTACTGAGAGAATACCCTTGGTGAAGAAGAAGGAAGAAACCCTTTTCGCTTCTAGAATTCCCTTTTCCTTATTTTCTTTTCTTGTAATGAGAAGTATGCTTCAAGAGCTTCCTTTTGTGAAGTTTTCTTAGGGAGAAATCCCTTAACTTGAATTTGGCAATGAGAGAAACAAGGGGCTTGGATTTTCGGTGAAGGAAGGAGAAGGAGAAGAAGGAAAAGAATAATTTTTCTTTCCCTTTCTTCTATTTATTCTCCATGACAGAGAGAAGGGAAAATACCTTTTTATTCTTCCTTTCATTTATTCAAAATGAAGGGAGAAGGGAAAATGAACTCTTCATGCTAAATGAAAGGGGAGAAAGAAAAGATAAACTTTTCTTCTGAGTGAAGGAAGAAAGGTGTCCCTTCACAATCCCTACTCTTAACTGTTGGGACCGAAATGTAGCTAGAGGAGGGGGTGAATAGCTCAGCGTGATCCCGTGCTCATCGTTGCTTGCTTCTTGCGATGAAATGCAGCGAAAAATACAAAGAAACAACCACACAACGCTAACTCGTAGATTTACTTGGTATCCACCTCAAGAAGAGGTGTCTAATCCAAGGATCCACACACTCACACACCCTCCACTAATAAGACACTCCTTTACGGTAACTACCGAAGGCGGAGAAGCCCTACAATACTCTCAATACAACAAGAAAGCAAGGGAAGACAAATACAAGAAATATCTTACAAGATATGCAGTGAAAACCCTAACCCTATCTTCTTCCTCTTGTTGTAGTCACGCCTCTTGACTTGGATGTCTCTCCAAGATCCTTCAAGAACTGGCGGTGAGAGTGGAAAACGCTGTGGAGAAGCTGCTGTGTAGATCGGAGCTGAACAATGCAAGCATTTTAGAAAGAATCGCATGCCAACGGCTTTATCCAGCGCCAACGGTCGGATCGCGATCGATTGGATTTCTCCCAATCGATTGGGGAGGCTTTGGATCGATCGGTCGATCAATCCAGAGCGCCTCTGTGCTCTCATAAAATGCCTGGATCGATTCACCGATCGATCCCAGGCTTATTGCGCGGAATCGCACCTCCCAATCGATCGCCCGATCGATTGGGAGCTCTGGATCGATCGGCTGATCGATCCATCGCTGTTCTGTGCGACTGCGAGCCTCTCCCAATCGATCCACCGATCGATTGGGAGGAAGCTTGTCGTGAGGACTCACCCAATCAATCGACCGATCGATTGGGCATGAGCCAAACGATCGGTTGATCGATCCAGCTCCTTGATTTTGCCCAAAATCAAGTCCAAAGCCCCCTAAACCAGCATCCGGTCACCTATGACTTGTTGGTACATCATTCCTAGCATCCGGTCACCCTTGACCTGCTAGAACTCGCTCACCAACTATCCGGTCAATCCCTTTGACCCACTTGGACTTTTATTCGTGCCAAGTATCTGGTCAATCCCTTTGACCTACTTGGAATTTTCCTTCTCATGCCAAGTATCCAGTCAATCCCTTTGACCTACTTGGACTTTCACCACCAGGTGTCCAATCAACCTTGATCCACCTGGATTTTCTCGTTCTAAGTATCCGGTCAAAACTTTGACCTACTTGGACTTTTCTTAATTGCTTGGTTTCACTCACCAGGACTTCCAATCTGCCTGGCTTCACTCACCAGGTCTTTCAATCTGCCTGGTTTCACTCACCAGGACTTCCAATCTTCCTGGCTTCACTCACCAAGACTTTCAATTTGTCTGGCTTCACTCACCAAGACTTTCCTTTTGCCTGGCTTCACTCACCAGGACTTTCCAGTCAAGTATCCAGTCAACCTTGACCTACTCGACTCTTCTTCACAATCTCCCCACATGAACAATTGCACCTGCAATCTCCATGTGTTGTTTACATGTATTATCAAACATCGAAACCCAAACATCAAGACTCGAGCTTGGCTCAGTCCAAGCTCAGTCAACTTGGTCAACCTTGACCTGAGGAATATTGCACCAACAATCTCCTCCTTTTTGATGTTTGACAATACCACATTCTCCCCCTATTTAGGGAATGAAGACCTAACTTAAACCCTACATTCTCCCCCTATTGGCACACATCACAAGCATTCCCCATCTTTGGGCACACATCAAGAACAAACTCTCCAACTGAAGAGTTACCCTTCGCTGTTTACAACTTTACTCGTTGCTCACAACACAATAATGAAGGTCTCATACCCTTCATTATTCTCAATGCTCATTCTTAAGCATATACCACTTAGTATATTCACACGATTCAAATGAAGATCTCATACCCTTCATTTTCATCAAATGATCATCCTTGAGCATATATCACTGAAACAATGAAGATATTCACTCTCCATTGTAGTCAAATGTCCAACCTTGAGCATTCTCACGAAAGAAGGTTAACCACCTTCCAAGGTGTATGAAAATTAATTTTCACGTCCTTAAAGAGTAACTCCCCCTAAAGACAAGGTCGTGACTTCTGTCATTGCACCAACAATGACTTGGAATCCCTAAACCTTTAGGAAACTCAAATTTAGAAGTTTTGAGGTTCATAAATTCAATAATAAAACCAAACCTCAACCTAAACCTCTACTTAGTCTTCTTTAACCAATCCATCCTAGTTTTCATCATGAAAACTCCCCCTAGATGTATAAAAATATGTTTTGAGGGGTAAGTAATGGTTACATAGACTAAAACATGGTCCAAAATGCTGAAATCAGGCTTTCCCAGCCAAAATCAGCATTCTCAATCGATTGGAGTTGGGTTCTAATCGATTGAACCCTGCTGAATCGATCCACAGATCGATTCAGACTGCTTGGATCGATCGGCTGATCGATCCAGCGAGCTTCTTCTCATGAGAAAGTTCCTCTAAATCGATCGCCCTATCGATTGAGGCACTTGATCGATTGGAGCTCTGAAAAACTGAAAGTTCATTTCAGTGAATTTCAGAAACTCCCCAAAAATTCTACAAAATTCTAAAAATCATGAAAATTCATGTAGACACTACTTAGGAGATATACTATCAAGGAAAAATAATTTTCTATGAAAATACTTTCTATTTTTCAAGATTGACACAAACTTAAAAACTTGTAAAAACTTTAGTGTTTTCTTCTAGTTTGTGTCTAACTTTTCAATGATAATTACTATCAAAAGATAGTCTTCATCAAGGTTTTCTAAAAGCATTTTAAACTGATTTTCAAAACCAATATCCAACCATGTTCTTTGGGCTCAATGCACATGACTTGTACATTAGCTTTCCCAATGATTGGAAAACACATAACTATGTGTTTTGATGAACCTAAAACTCAAAAGAATGCACTAAATCAACATCTTGAGTTTTGTTCATCATCCTAACATCTCACTTGTATTTAATGTGTACAAAAACACACACAAGCGACCTTATAGTTCTTTATGAGATGTAAACTTTGGTTTTGCCCTATTCTAGGGATCATGCATATTTATCTAGATATTTTGAGGTGATGACCATCCACTAAGAATGTTACATGTTAATGAATGTCATTTGTCCTTAGTTTGCATAAAATAAATTAATGCATGATTATGTTATGGCATACATCAAAAAGAAATAATTTTCAAAAGAAAATATCCTATAACTACATGATGTATGTATGACATGACATGGTATTTTTATGGTTTTCATAATAAAATATGAATGCAAGAATAAACATGATGTCATGACATATGATGGGCAAACAAAGCATGGCAAGTTTTAGCATTAATGAAATATACCTAGATTACCTATCTAAGTATTCTAAAACCTTAGCTAAATCCTAGATTGCCCAATTTCATCAAGAAAATGCCAAAACCCAATTTTGACATTTTCTTTGCCTTTTCCTACATTGTGCCAATTTAAATTAAGCATATTCCTCAAAATTTGGCACAAATTACTCTCTCAAAGAGTAGCCACTTTAAGTTAAGGCATATATTGCCTTTAATTTCCTAAGAATATACCAAAATCCCAACTTGGTAGTTCTTTTGATTTTCCCTATTTGTGTCACTTAGAATATCATCCAATTTCTCAAAATGTGACACATTTTACTCTTCCCAAGAGTAAACATATACCCCTTATCATTTTCAAAGGTTAATAATAACCTTGAAAATGCTCTCCGAGTGTCAACTTCATCAAAGTTGGGTTAACTACCATTCTAATCGGAGTTGACACTCTCTAACCCATTTATGGGGTAGAGAAAATGCTCCTAGGAACCCAAAACCTATTGGTGCTCCTTGGATGCTCTAGGTATTCACTAGAGATAACTTCCCTAGATACCTTCCTAGTGACCTTGTTAGGCTTCTTAGAAGCCTTGATCACCTTTTCTAGGTCAACCCTAGGAATAACCTCCCTTGTGACCTTCTTTGTGACTTTCTTAGACTTCTTAGAAGTCTTAGTCACATTTGTTGGAAAAATACTCTTAGGGATAACCTCCCTTGTGACCTTCTTTGTGACTTTCTTAGACTTCTTAGAAGTCTTAGTCACATTTGTTGCAAAAATACTCTTAGGGATAACCTCCCTAGTATTTTTGACTTGACTCTTAGAACTAGACTCGGTTCCATAACTAAATGGAACCCTATGGTAAGAAATTACATCCTTCTTAGCCTTGTGTTTGTATCCCAAACCTCTATGGCCATTGGATGACCTTTGTGCTCCTAAACCTAGGTTTTGCTCATTTTTCCCTTTTAGGATATTTTCCATCCTTTTTAGGGTCTTTTCTAACTTATCAAGTCTTGATCTCAAGACTTGATTTTCCATCCTTAAGTCCTTAGCTTTAGGTTTTTCAATGAATTCATGAGCATTTTTATTTCTAGACCTATAACTAAAATTCTTAGTTTCCTTGTCTAGATTTTTATCTACCTTTCTAAACCTAGGTGTGGTAGTTTTAGCATGTAGAGCCACATGTTTTTCTTTAAAGCTTTCATGCTTTCTATTCTTATGGTAAATAGCATTAAAATGATAAAAATTAGAACTAGCATGCTTTTTACCATTATTCAAAGGAGTAGGCTCAATAAATGATACCTTTCTTTTTACCTTGGAGGCTCCCCCTTGAGTTGTGCTTCTTCCATAAGCCTTGACCGCTTTCTTCCCCTTGGGGCATTGGCTCCTATAATGTCCCTTTTGATTGCAAGAGAAGCACACAATGTGCTCCTTGCTCTTCTTTATTGTGGGGACGGTCTCCTTGGGCTTCTCCTTGCCCTTTAGTACAACTTGGCCCTTCTTCTTGGCCAACTTGGGGCACTTTCTCTTGTAATGCCCATGTTCCCTACACTCAAAACATACAATGTGATTTTTATTTTTAATTGAATTAGTTATACCTTCATGTGTAAGGATGGCACATGATCCTCCATTTGATATTTCTTGATTTTTGGAGGATACATCGTCTTCTTCTCCATTTGACCCGGATGTAGACGCTTCTCGTTCTTCTTGATCCGGCGTCACCAAAGGTTGATCCCTCTCAATCCTAGTGGTGGAGGATTCTTCATCTTCATCTTGTATATGAAACAAAGAGTATGCTCCCTCTTTGCCCTTTTCATTGAATTCCTTTGAAGATGAAGCTTCTTGGACTTCTTCTTCGGAAGTTGAGCATCTCTCAACCTCGGAATCCTCTTCCTCTTCTTTTTGGTCTTGATTCAATGAATCACCCTCATTTGATTTTTCTTGGATTGGTGCAGTGGAGGGTTCTTCATGAAGTTTTTCCAATTTGCTCCACAGCTCTTTGGCATCTTCAAATTCTCCAATTTTCTCCAAGATGTTGCTCGGCAATGGATTGATCAAAAGCTTGGTCACTTTGTCATTAGCCTCACACCTTTGGATTTGTTCTTGGCTCCACTTGTTCCTCTTGAGAATTTTGCCCTTAGAATTTGTTGGAGCTTCAAATCCTTCCATTAGAGCAAACCATTGCTCTATCTCCATCATCAAGAAATTCTCGATCCTTGATTTCCAAAGATCGAAGCTTGTTGAGATAAATGATGGAGGCACCCTTGTATCGAATCCAAGTCCATCTTGGAATTCCATTTAAGTTGAGCTTGATAAAATCTTTGACTTGAAGAATTTTGCTCCAACTTCTTCACCCTCTAGCTTTGTTGCCCCTTCCGGCGATGATTCCGGTGAAGAGCGGTCTCGGTCTGATACCACTTGTTGGGACCGAAATGTAGCTAGAGGGGGTGAATAGCTCGGCGTTATCCCGTGCTCGTCGTTGGTTGCTTCTTGCGATGAAATGCAGCGAAAAATACAAAGAAACAACCACACAACGCTAACTCGTAGATTTACTTGGTATCCACCTCAAGAAGAGGTGACTAATCCAAGGATCCACACACTCACGCACCCTCCACTAATAAGACACTCCTTTACGATAACTATCGAAGGCGGAGAAGCCCTACAATACTCTCAATACAACAAGAAAGCAAGGGAAGACAAATACAAGAAATATCTTACAAGATATGCAGTGAAAACCCTAACCCTATCCTCTTCCTCTTGTTGTAGTCACGCCTCTTGACTTGGATGTCTCTCCAAGATCCTTCAAGAACTGGCAGTGAGAGTGGAAAACGCTGTGGAGAAGCTGCTGTGTAGATCGGAGCTGAACAGTGCAAGCGTTTTAGAAGGAATTGCACGCCAACGGCTTTATCCAGCGCCAACGGTAGGATCCCGATCGATTGGATTGCTCCCAATCGATCGGGGGAGGCTTTGGATCGATCGGTCGATCGATCCAGAGCGCCTCTGTGCTCTCAGAAAATGCCTGGATCGATTCACCGATCGATCCCGGGCTTATTGCGCAGAATCGCACCTCCCAATCGATCGCCCGATCGATTGGGAGCTCTGGATCGATCGGCTAATCGATCCAGCGTTGTTCTGTGCGATTGTGAGCCTCTCCCAATCGATCCACCGATCGATTGGGAGGAAGCTTGTCGCGGGGACTCACCCAATCAATCGGTCGATCGATTGGGCATGAGCCAATCGATCGGCTGATCAATCCAGCTCCTTGATTTTGCCCAAAATCAAGTCCAAAGCCCCCTAAACCAACATCCGGTCACCTATAACTTGTTGGTACATCATGCCTAGCATCCGGTCACCCTTGACCTGCTAGAACTCACTCACCAAGTGTTCGGTCAATCCCTTTGACCCACTTGGACTTTTCATCGTGCCAAGTATCCAGTCAATCCCTTTGACCTACTTGGACTTTTCCTCCTCATGCCAAGTATCCAGTCAATCCCTTTGACCTACTTGAACTTTCACCACCAGGTGTCCGATCAACCTTGATCCACCTAGATTTCCTCGTGCCAAGTATCCGGTCAAGACTTTGACCTACTTGGACTTTTCTTAATTCCCTGACTTCACTCTCCGGGACTTTCAATCTGCTTGGCTTCACTCACCAGGACTTTCAATCTGCCTGGCTTCACTCACCAGGACTTCCAATCTTCCTGGCTTCACTCACCAGGACTTTCAATTTGCTTGGCTTCACTCACCAGGACTTTCCTTCTGCCTGGCTTCACTCACCAAGACTTTTCTGTCAACCTTGACCTACTCGACTCTTCTTCACAATCTCCCCACATGAACAATTGCACCTGCAATCTCTATGTGTTGTTTACATGTATTGTCAAACATCGAAACCCAAACATCAAGACTCGAGCTTGACTCAATCCAAGCTCAGTCAACTTGGTCAACCTTGACCTGAGGAATATTGCACCAACATTAACTACAATTCCCTTTTCCTTCCTACCAATGTTTTCTCTTGGCCTATTGGTTATCCCATACTACTTAAAACTTTGCCACTTGTTAAGATGTTCAAGGTTCAAGCCTTGACCACTCTTCTTCTTCTTTTTTCGATTTTCTTTTTGGTTCCATTTTCTCTTATCCTTAAAAGAAATTCATATGAAATTGCTGGGCATTACAATCCCCATACCTTCTAAAAAGTTCATCCTCGAACTTAGAATAGCTCTGGGTAACTTTGTTTCATATCGTCCTCACGTTCCCAGGTGGTTTCTTCGAATCGTTGATTTTGCCACAGAACCTTTACTAAGGGCACTTCCTTGTTCCTTAGTCTTTTGACCTCTCGATCTAGTATCTGAACAGGATGACTTTCATAACTTAGGTCCCCTTGAACTTGCACTGCTTGCAGCTCGATCACTTGGTCTATACTGGAAATGCATTTCTTGAGCATTGAAACATGGAACACGTTGTGAATAGCTGACATCTCTTGAGGTAGCTCTAGTTCGTAAGCTACCTTGCCAACTCTTTTCAGGATCAGATACGGTCCCACATAGCGCGGGCTTAGCTTTTCCTTCTTTCCGAATCTCATCACTCCTTTCATAGGAGCTACTTTGAGAAACACTGAATCCCCGACGTCGAATTCCAATGGCCTACACCGCTTATCCGCATAGTTCTTTTGCCGGCTCTGAGCAGTTTCTATTCTTTAACGGATGTTCTGTATGGCACGAGTGATATCGTCAATGAAATCTGTTCGAAGTCCCATCTCTTTCTTTTCTCCACCTTCGTACCAGCATATAGGAGACCTACATCTCCTCCCATATAGAGCCTCGTATGGTGTCATTCCAATAGTAGCTTGGTAGCTATTATTGTAGGCGAATTCCGCTAAGCATAGATATCAGCATCAGCTTCCCTTGAAATCTAAGGCACAAGCGCATAACATATCTTCCAGCACTTGGTTCACCCTTTCTGTTTGTCCGTCGGTCTGAGGATAGAATGTCGTACTGAATAACAGGTTCGTGCCAAGGGCCTTCTGAACACATTCCCAGAAATGTGAAATAAAGTGCCCATCTCTATCAGAAATGATGGTCTTAGGAATCCCATGTAATCTAATAATTTCCTTGACATATAATTGAGCCAGTTACTCAGTGGAGTAAGTCATCTTGATTGCTAAGAAGTGGGTAGACTTTGTCAATCTGTCCACGATTACCCATATAGCTTCATATTCGTTCGTCATTTTGGGTAGTCTTGAGATGAAATCCATAGAAATGTCTTCCCATTTCCATTCTAGAATTTGAATTGGCTGTAGTACTCCTCCAGGTCTCTGGTGTTCTGCTTTAACCCTTTGGCAGGTCAAGTAGGTATTGACATACCGAGCCACATCTCTTTTCAAACCAAACCACCAAAACTTCCCTTTCAGGTCTTGGTACATCTTGGTGGATCCAGGATGCATCGCATAAAGTATTCCATGAGCCTCCTCCAATAACTTCTTTCGCAACTCTGGATCGTCGGGAATACATAAGCGATCTTTGAGGTATACTATTCCACTGTCAGCGATACGAAATCCCTCGTTCTTCCCTTCTTGGACCTCTTGCTTGATCCTTTGGATGCTGGGGTCACCTGTTTGTTTTTCTAGTATATCATCGAACAGCGTCGATGTTATTGTCAGGGTAGAGAGCTGTCTGGTCATGATTTCGATCCAGTAATCCGAATTCCCCTTTGTTTTCCAAAAAATTCAAACATCGGTTTTACCTCTGGCCGGAAGATTACTTTTCTTTTACGGCACTCGATCGAAGCACCGTACTTACACAGGAAATCCATGCCCAAAATAATGTCATAATCCTGTATGTCGAGGACTATCAGATCACAATAGAGTTCTCTGTCTGCGATTCTGATTGGAGCGGCTCGTAGCATATGAGTGTTAGAGTGTATACTGAAAGCCTAAGCTTTTGTAAACATTTATTTTGAATAAAGAATCACATTTGGTCAAATTATCTACATTTGTTTGTAGTTGTTCAATTAATTTATATTATAGATAACATAGTATGTGGTGTCACATACAGAAGATAATGTTATCAGTACCTTATAAATTATAAACAGTAGCTCACGACCAAAATGGAAAGGAACAAACTATTGGAAGGTCGTAGTGTAATTAGGTATTAGTTTATCTTAACTATATAATTACATTAGTACACTTAGAGTGTATTGAGTAAGACCATCAGAGGTCGTTTCTTTTATACTGACTTTATAAAGGAACAAAGACCTCAGTTATTATGGAAGTGTGTGCTCTTAATCCTAATATAATAACAAGCACATATATTTGATATTTATTTCTTTAATTTATCAATGGGTGAGATTTAGTTCGATAAATCAATAAGCCCAATAAGTTGGGAAATGATATCACTTATAGTGTGTGTTGTTGATTATAGAAGGAAACTGTGTCCTAGTGATCTAGGTTGATAATGTCCCCAAGAAGAGCTCATAAGGATTGTCATGTTAAACCCTGCAGGTGGACTTAGTCCGACATGACGATAAGGTTTAGTGGTACTATTCTTCTACTAAGATATTAATTAAATGAGTTGTCAGTAACTCACTTAATTAGTGGACATTCGACATCTTAAACACAGGGAGACTAACACACTCATAATAAGAAGGAGCCCAAAAATGTAATTTGGGATTGGTGCGGTAGTTCAATAATAGTTCTCTAGTGAAATGAATTATTATTGATAAAATTAAGTTGTGTGTTCGGGGCGAACACGGGATGCTTAATTTTATCGGGAGATCAAAACCAATTCCTCCTCTCGGTCCCTATCATAGCCTCTTATTTATAGAGTATTATACCCACCGATACCCACCTTCATACCCATGTTGTAGGGGTCGGCCAAGCTAGCTTGTGGATCAAGCTAGGGCCGGCCAAGCCTTGGTCCATGGGTGGCCGGCCCTAGCTTGAACCCAAGCTTAGGTGGTCGGTCCTATTAAATTAGAAAAGAATTTTAATTTTAAAATTTTCTTATGTGGATGATATAATTTATTGGAGAGATTAAAAATTAAAATATCTCTTTTATAAGTTTCCACAAAAGATTAAAGAAAGATATTAGATCTCTTCCCTTATTTGTAGATTGGAAGGATATTTTATTTTTCTTCTTTGTAAATTATTCACATGTTGAAAAATTAAAATTATAGAAATTTCTTTTATCAACCATGAAGGGATTTTAATTGGAAATTTTATTTTTTTAAAATTTCCGAGGGTAAATAAAGAATTTTAATTGTTGATTAAAAATTGCCTTGTTTGCTCCCATGAGGTGGCCGGCCATGATATGATTTAATAGGAAATTTTATTTAATTTTTATTAATTAATTCATGTCAAGGAAAGTTAAGGAAATTTTATTGTAATTAAATTTCCTTATTTGCCAAAGCTAAGGATTATAAAAGAGGGGTTTTGGGAGCCTTCAAGGTGAACAACCTCTATTATTTTCTCCCTCTTTTCTTCCTTGGTGTGGCCGACACTTCCCTTTCTCTTCTCTCCATCCTTGTGGCCGAAACTCCCTTCACTCTTGGAGATCAAGTGGTGGCCAGATTCTAGCTTGGAGAAGAAGGAGAGAAAGCTTGCATCCCTTGGAGCTTGGTTGGTTGAATCTCTTCATCCTTGGAGGTGCTCTTGTTGTGACCGAACCTTGCAAGGAGAAGAAGAAGGTGCTTTGGTGGTTTCTCATCTCGGAAGATCGTTGCCCACACAACGTCCGAGGTTAGAAGAGGAATACGGTAGAAGACCTAGAGGGATTTGCTTGCAAAAGAAAATGTATACTAGTATTTAATTTCCGCACCATACTAGTTTTATCTTCATGTAAAAATACCAAATACAAGAGGCATGCGATTCTAGTATTTCAAATTTGTTTTCGATGTTGTGTTCTTTTGTTTTTCTTTTCCTTGTGATTTGATTATTCTTTTTGGTTGACCTAAAGTTATTTAAGGAAATTAAATATTAGCTTTCCTTACAAGGCTTTGTCTAGGCTGTGGTGGTTGTTCCCATATCCAAGAAGGTCATGTGCCTCGCCATGCAGTCCTGGAAGCCAATTTTGAAAATTAATATTTAATGGAATTAATAACCTAGGTTATTTGGATCGAACGTGTTAAGTTCTGCAGGAGATCCAAGTCTAAACCTAAAAGAACAAATAAATTAAACTTTGGATCAAACGGGTTAAGTTCCGCGGGCGATCCAAGTTTAATTTAAAAGAACACATGGTAGCTAGGAAAAGGTTCAGACCTTTGTACAAAATTTTTATACAGTGGAACCATTAGGTTTTCCGAGTAGCAACCAACAATTGGTATCAGAGCTAGGGTTTTGCCTCTGTGTATTTGGTATTAGTTTAATTATGCACATGTCATACATAATTTAGGCAGGTTAATAGTAGGATGTGCTAACTTTGTGGATGCAGGATCAAACTATTATGGCTTATAGTTATTATGTGTGTGATTAGACCCTTGGACATGTCAAGGGCATTTTATTGTGTGTGCTTGATTGTATTATAAAATACAGCAGGAGTTGTATTTAGTTTTATTAGGATTTTATTTTTGGATCTAGTTACATGTACATTCCTTTTATGGAATATAGGATCGATGGATGTAAATTTTATTTTATGTTTGATCTAGTTTACATGTACATTCCTTCGAGGAATATAGG
Organism: Zingiber officinale; assembly: GCF_018446385.1. Taxonomy (NCBI): domain Eukaryota; kingdom Viridiplantae; phylum Streptophyta; class Magnoliopsida; order Zingiberales; family Zingiberaceae; genus Zingiber; species Zingiber officinale. The sequence continues at coordinate 106,466,855 of NC_055986.1, forward strand.
ATCGAAAAATGTAAAATTCTATTTATTTCGCGGATCGAATCTTGCAAGGCGTGGAACCTTTTGAGGATCAGAGGCGCAGCGGAACAAGGAGCAAGATGGATGCGACAACTAGACGCGGTGGCGGTGGCCAAAGATGGCAGCAGCTAGGGTTGGTGACACACGGAGGACAATAATAGATAAAAGCCATAATAGTTGAAAATTAGTTTTTCTATTTATTGCTTTTATACTGTGCTGTGTGTGCATGTTAGTATACATGTCTAGTAGGCTAGCATAGTCAAAATTCCTCATTTTAAATAACTAAGTGGGAGAGGGATTTTAAATAAATCCCATGGTCTCCATTACTGGTTTGTAAGTGATGCAAACAAACTTGCGCGTTGGCTCTGAGTGCCTTCCTCCATATCGGATGAGTTTGTTTGTGGATCACTAGAACAAACTTCCATTTTGGATGACTATAGGAAGTTAATTAAGAGCGTGTGATCTTCCTCATCGGAAGGGGCACAATCTTATTAATGGACTTAGTGTCAAGTAATGGTATACACTTAGGTACGTCTAATAGTATCCTCCCCATCGGAGTCACTGCTATTATTCATGTGACCAAAGGAAACCAACTATTAATTTTATTTGTCAAAAAGTTAAGTTGATAAGATAATAAAATTAATGGATTAAACCCTCTCTTTACAAATGTTGAATTTGTATACGCCCACACTATCGTGGCATTCAAAATTTACGGTGTTTTGAGGTGTTGGTTAATTTAAAATAGTATTGTTTGAGGAATCAATATTATTCTAAATTTAGAGTTCTGACCAAATGTTATTTGTGATTCTTAGGATGACTTTCAACCCACTGGCCATCATACTAAAAGAGAACAGACTTATTGGTCCTAACTACATAGATTAGAAAAGGAATCTGGACATTGTTCTTACTGTTGAAATCTATAAGTTTGTACTGACTGAACCTTGCCCTGATACACCCAATGGTGAATCTACCCAAGAGGAGATTGAGTATCATAGGAAATGGGTAAAAGCAGATGAGATGGCGCGGTGTTACATTTTGGCTTCAATGTCAAATGTATTGCAACATCAGCATCAAGATTTACCAACAGCCTATGATATTATGAACAATCTCAAGGAAATCTTTGGTCACCAGGATTGGGCCTCTAGGCAAGAAGACATGAGAAAGATAATGACGGCCACCATGCAAGAGGGTACTCCCGTGAGGGATCATATCCTAAAGATGATGGCTTATCTAAATGAAATACAAATCCTTGGAGGAGAAATTGATGGGGAAACCCGGATCGATATGATCCTCCAAACGCTACCTAGAAGTTTTGAGCAATTCCGCCTGAATTACAATATGAATAACAGGGTATATTCATTGGCGGAACTACTGACAGAACTTCAGGCAGCAGAAGGTTTGTTTCATCACAATTCTCAGATTCACTATGCTGAAAATGGTTCTACTTCTAAACCGAAAGGAAAGAAGAAGAAGAAACAAGTTAGATCAGCAAAGAAGGTGAATAAATCTCATAGTACAGGACCTAAAGCTGGAATGAAGAAGCCGAAGGGCAAGTGCTTCATCTGCAAGCAGTCAGGGCATTGGAAGGCGGACTGTCCTCGTAGGAATCAAAACAACAAAGGTATATCTCATGCTCTAGTTGTTGAAACATGTTTAGCGGTGTTATCTACCAGCACCTGGTGTGTAGATACGGGAGCCACTGATCATGTCTGCAATTCCTTGCAGGGGTTCCAGGAAACCCGCCGACTAACTGAAGGAGAGATTACCATCTACATGGGCAATGCTACTAAGGTGGCGGCTGTTGTAGTGGGAGACGTCTACTTATCTTTTAATAGAAATAGAAATTTAGTTTTAAGAAATTATCTTTATGTACCCAATTTTAGAAAGAATTTAATTTCAGTTTCTAAACTATTTTTGGATGGATATTCAGTTTCTTTTAGTAACGATGTGGTTATTAAGAGAAATAAAGTGATTATCTATTCTGGTGCATTGGTTGGCAATTTATATACTTTAAATCCAATTTCTCCCACAAAGCAAAATATGAAAATTAATAACACATCTTCTAACTCAAATAAGAGAAAAGAACCTTTGGAAATGAACCAAGCATATCTTTGGCATCTAAGGCTTGGTCATATTAACTTAAGTAGGATTCAAAGGCTTATAGCCGATGGACTCTTGGGTTCATTAGAGTTGGAAAATTTTCCAACTTGTGAATCTTGCTTGGAAGGTAAAATGACCAAGAGGTCTTTTAAGGCCAAGGGGTATAGAGCCAAAGAAGTGTTAGAATTGGTTCATTCTGATTTGTGCGGTCCTATGTCTATCCAGGCGAGAGGTGGTTTTGAATATTTTGTCTCTTTTATAGACGATTATTCAAGATACGGATACATTTACCTAATGCGCCGCAAGTCTGAGTGCTTTGATAATTTCAAAGAGTACAAGGCTGATGTGGAGAAACGACTAGGTAAAAGTATCAAGACACTACGGTCTGATCGTGGTGGCGAATACCTCTTAGGAGAGTTTAGGAATTACTTATCAGAGGCCGGGATTCAATCCCAACTGTCCACACCTGGTACACCCCAACAGAATGGTGTGGCAGAACGAAGGAATAGGACTCTTATGGAGATGGTTAGATCGATGATGAGTTATTCAGAATTACCAAATTTGTTTTGGGGATACGCTCTGGAAACGGTAGTGTACATTCTGAACTTAGTACCTTCTAAATCAGTTTCTTCTACTCCCACAGAATTGTGGAATGGGCGAAAACCCAGTCTAAGACATATTCAGATTTGGGGTAGTCCAGCACATGTGCTGAAACCAGATGCTGATAAGTTAGAATCTCGTACAAAAGTTCGCGTGTTTGTAGGCTATCCCAGAGGAACAAAAGGTGGTTTATTTTATAGTCCTAAAGACCAGAAGGTCATTGTTAGCACTAATGCCCAGTTTTTAGAAGAAGACTATATAATGGATCATAAGCCCAGTAGCAAAGTTGTTCTAGAAGAACTTAGAGAAGACACGTCTACTTTAGTACCAACAGTACAAAATGAAGTACCATAAGAGACTGCAACACATGTCACACATGATACACAACCACAGACAGTGCCTCGTCGTAGTGGGAGAGTTGTGAGGGAACCTTAGAGATTCATGTTTTTGGGAGAGTCTTCGGACTTGATCCCGGGTAAACATGAACCTGATCCCCGAACATATGACGAAGCACTCCAAGATATAGATGCAACATCTTGGCAAAAGGCAATGAATTCTGAAATAGAGTCTATGTACTCTAATAAGGTCTGGGAGCTCGTAGAATCACCTGATGGTGTAAAAGCCGTCAGATACAAGTGGATCTACAAAAGGAAAAGAGGGACAGACGGGAAGGTAGAAACCTTCAAAGATAGGCTTGTTGCGAAAGGGTACACTCAGAAAGAGGGAATCGATTATGAGGAGACCTTTTCACCGGTAGCCATGCTTAAGTCTATCGAATACTCTTATCCATTGCTGCTCATATGGATTATGAGATTTGTCAAATGGATGTCAAGACAGCTTTCCTTAATGGAAGTCTTGAAGAGATTATCCATATGAAGCAACCAGAAGGGTTCATTGAAAAAGGCAAAGAGCATCTAGTGTGCAAGCTCAATCGGTCCATTTATGGACTGAAGCAAGCTTCAAGGTCTTGGAACATCCGGTTTAATGAAGTAATCCAGTCATATAGATTTATTCAGTGTCCGGATGAGTCTTGTGTATACAAGAAGTGTAACGAAAACGTGGTGGTATTTCTTGTACTATACGTAGATGATATTTTGTTAATTGGCAACAATGTCAAGGTATTATCAGACGTAAGGGTATGGTTGTCCAAACAATTTGATATGAAGGACTTAGGAGATTGTGCACACATTCTTGGATTAAAGTTATAAGGGATCGCAAGAAAAGAATGTTGTGTCTGTCCCGAGCTTCATATATAGATACAATCCTTGCTCGTTTTAGCATGCAGAATTCCAAGAAAGGTTTCTTACCTTTTAGGCATGGAGTAGCTCTATCTAAAGAGATGTCTCCGAAGACATCAAAGGAGATAGAGGACATGGAAGCAGTTCCTTATGCTTCAGCTGTAGCAAGCCTTATGTATGCAATTCTATGTACGAGACCTGATATCTGTTTTGTCGTGGGCATGGTCAGCAGATATCAGAGTAACCCTGGAAAAGGACATTGGACTGCGGTAAAGCATATATTAAAGTACCTGAGAAGGACTAGAGATTATATGCTAGTTTACCAATCAGACGATTTGCTCCCTGTGGGTTACACGGATTCAGATTTCCAATCAGATAGGGACAACAGTAAGTCTACATCAGGCTATGTGTTTACTTTAGGAGGTGGAGCCATTGCATGGAGGAGTGTTAAGCAGAAATGCGTTTCGGACTCAACCATGGAAGCTGAGTATGTAGCAGCCTCTGAGGCAGCTAAAGAAGCAGTATGGCTCAGGAACTTTCTAATGGACTTAGATGTGATTCCTGGTTTCCCAAAATCATCACAATTTATTGTGATAATAGCGGTGCAGTTGCAAACTCGAAGGAACTACGAGCCCATAAGGCAAGTAAACATATAGAGCGCAAGTACCACCTGATACGAGATATCGTAAAGCGAGGAGAAGTTGTCATCGCCAAGATTGCATCAGCAGATAACCTGGCAGATCCTTTCACTAAGGCCCTTCCAGCAAAAGCTTTCGATCGGCATGTGGAGGGAATGGGAATCAGATGTATGGCAGCAGATATGGCAGCTTAGTCATTAGTATAAGTGGGAGATTGTTAGAGTGTATACTGAAAGCCTAAGATTTTGTAAATATTTATTTTGAATAAAGAATCACATTTGGTCAAATTATCTACATTTGTTTGTAGTTGTTCAATTAATTTATATTGTAGATAACATAGTATATGGTGTCACATCCAAAAGATAATGTTATCAGTATCTTATAAATTATAAACAGTAGCTCACGACCAAAATGGAAAGGAACAAACTATTGGAAGGTCGTAGTGTAATTATGTATTAGTTTATCTTAACTATATAATTACACTAGTATACTTAGAGTGTATTGAGTAGGACCATCAGAGGTCGTTTCTTTTATACTGACTTTATAAAGGAACAAAGATGTAAGTTATTATGGAAGTGTGTGCTCTTAATCCTAATATAATAACAAGCACATATATTTGATATTTATTTCTTTAATTTATCAATGGGTGAGATTTAGTTCGATAAATCAATAAGCCCAATAAGTTGGGAAATGATATCACTTATAGTGTGTGTTGTTGATTATAGAAGGAAACTGTGTCCTAGTGATCTAGGTTGATAATGTCCCCAAGAAGAGCTCATAAGGATTGTCATGTTAAACCCTGCAGGTGGACTTAGTCCGACATGACGATAAGGTTTAGTGGTACTATTCTTCTACTAAGATATTAATTAAATGAGTTGTCAGTAACTCACTTAATTAGTGGACATTCGACATCTTAAACACAGGGAGACTAACACACTCATAATAAGAAGGAGCCCAAAAATGTAATTTGGGATTGGTGCGGTAGTTCAATAATAGTTCTCTAGTGGAATGAATTATTATTGATAAAATTAAGTTGTGTGTTCGGGGCGAACACGGGATGCTTAATTTTATCGGGAGACCAAAACCAATTCCTCCACTTGGTCCCTATCGTAGCCTCTTATTTATAGAGTACTATACCCACCTATACCCACCTTCATACTCATGTTGCAGGGGTCGGCCAAGCTAGCTTGTGGATCAAGCTAGGGCCGGCCAAGCCTTGGTCCATGGGTGGTCGACCCTAGCTTGAACCCTAGCTTAGGTGGCCGGCCCTATTAAATTAGAAAAGAATTTTAATTTTAAATTTTTCTTATGTGGAAGATATAATTTATTGGAGAGATTAAAAATTAAAATATCTCTTTTATAAGTTTCTACAAAAGATTAAAGAAAGAGATTAGATCTCTTTCCTTATTTGTAGATTGGAAGGATATTTTATTTTTCTTCTTTGTAAATTATTCACATGTTGAAAAATTAAAATTATAGAAATTTCTTTTATCAACCATGAAGGGATTTTAATTGGAAATTTTATTTTTTTTAAATTTTCGAGGACAAATAAGGAATTTTAATTGTTGATTGAAAATTGCCTTGTTTCTCCCATGAGGTGGCCGGCCATGATATGATTTAATAGGAAATTTTATTTAATTTTTCTTAATTAATTCATGTCAAGGAAAGTTAAGGAAATTTTATTGTAATTAAATTTCCTTATTTGCCAAAGCTAAGGATAATAAAAGAGGGGGTTTTGGAAGCCTTCAAGGTGAACAACCTCTATTATTTTCTCCCTCTTTTCTTCCTTGGTGTGGCCGACACTTCCCTTTCTCTTCTCTCCATCCTTGTGGCCGAAACTCCCTTCACTCTTGGAGATCAAGTGGTGGCCGGATTCTAGCTTGGAGAAGAAGGAGAGAAAGCTTGCATCCCTTGGAGCTTGGTTGGTTGAATCTCTTCATCCTTGGAGGTGCTCTTGTTGTGACCGAACCTTGCAAGGAGAAGAAGAAGGTGCTTTGGTGGTATCTCATCTCGGAAGATCGTTGCCCACATAACGTCCGAGGTTAGAAGAGGAATACGATAGAAGACCTAGAGGTTTTTACTTGCAAAAGAAAAGGTATACTAGTATTTAATTTCCGCATCATACTAGTTTTATTTTCATGTAAAAATACCAAATACAAGAGGCATGCGATTCTAGTATTTCGAATTTATTTTCGATGTTGTGTTCTTTTGTTTTTCTTTTCCTTGTGATTTGATTGTTCTTTTTGGTTGACCTAAAGTTATTTAAGAAAATTAAATATTAGCTTTCCTTAAAAGGCTTTGTCTAGGCTGTGGTGGTTGTTCCCATATCCAAGAATGTCATGTGCCTCGCCATGCAGTCCTGGAAGCCAATTTTGGAAATTAATATTTAATGGAATTAATAACCTAGGTGATTTGGATCGAACGTGTTAAGTTCCGCAGGAGATCCAAGTCTAAACCTAAAAGAACAAATAAATTAAACTTTGGATCAAACGTGTTAAGTTCCGCAGGCGATCCAAGTTTAATTTAAAAGAACACATGGTAGCTAGGAAAAGGTTTAGACCTTTGTACAAAAATTTTGTACTGTTGAACCATTAGTTTTTCCGAGTAGCAACCAACAATGGGTAGATGGCATCACTTCTCCCGAGGGCAGGGTTGTTAAGAACTTGCAATCTAAGGCTTGTGGTGGCATGTCTATCTTCTTTGTGAAAAGCGTGGAGACGAACGAGTGTGTTGCCCCAGTATCAAATAATACAGTAGCATGCTGACTAGAAATAAATATCTGACCTATGACAACCGTAGAAGCATTCACCACGTCTTCCTTGGTGAGAGAGAAAATCCTGGCATTTGTCGTGACTAGCGGGGCTTCCAAACTCCCTTAGCTTATTTGAGTACCTTCTATCGCAACTTGCATCTGGTGTAGCTGTGAGGGAGCTCCCCTGTTCTGATTGTACTACTGAGGAGGTGTCTGAACCTGGGTAGGGCAGTCTTTGGCTCGATGTCCTTCCAGTCCACAGTTGAAGCACCTATTTGTGCCCTTGTGGCACACCCCGGGATGCTTCTTCCCACATGTAGTGCACTGAGGGTACGTGGGTTGTTTGTTTGCTGGACCACCCTTAGGATTGTTTCCTTGTTTTCTCTTACCATTGGGGTTTCCTTTCCAGCCGGCTTTGATACTTTGAGATTTCTGTCCTCCCGACTGGGCTTGACCCTTGCCTTCGTTTAGCGCCTTCAGGTAGTGTTCGGTGATTAGGGCACTGCTGATCAGCTCTTCGGTGGTTTGTGGTCTATTAACTCCACCGACCACATTTAGAGCTATCTTGGGTCTAAGCATCTTCAGCATGAGTCTGACTCTTTCTCTTTCTATGCTGACCAACTCTGGGCATAGGCGTGCTAGTCGGTTGAATCTTTTCACCGCTTCATTAACTGATAGGTCACCTTGCCGGAACTCGATGACCTCGTCGTAGTGCTTGTTCGTAACACGCATATGGAAGAATTCTACGAAAAATTCAGCTTCAAAGTCCGTCCATCTCATCTAGTTCACTTGCCTCTTTGCTTTAACTCTGTCCCACCACATTCTGGCATTTCCCGAAAGGCAGAATGATGCACACTTGACATTTTCATGTTTGGGCCAGTCCAGTAGCTCTACTATGCTTTCTACAGTCTTCAACCAGGCTTGAGCATCCCATGGTTCACAAGTGCCAGAGAAATTTTTCGACTTCAACCTCTGCCACTGAATTAGATACGCCTCTTGTCGAACCACTGGGGCTGGGCCTATCGGTGGTACTGGTGCAGCTGTAGGCACAACTGGCATCTGATTCTGATTCACTGGTGGGGTGGTAGGATTCGTGTAGCGCCACCCTTCCCCTACTGATAGTCAGGGCGGCGCTACGCGAACATACATACATACATGCATAAGAAATAATTGCAGCGGAAGAAAAATTTCTTTTATTTATTTTATTTTTTTACAACTTAAAACTTAATCATATAACCAAAACATGTGAACATGCAAGCATTCATGTATATAAAAATTTATTAACTATCTATCACTTGAAACATGATACATGCTTGTCTAACTAAAGCATAAAGCGTACTAAGATAAGAAGAAAACTAAACATGTATACTGCTCTCTAGAACTCATGATCACTAACAATTCTTTAAATAAACAAGTACTTAGCATTTTGGGGTATCATGTAAGCAAGGGTAAGTATAGTTCACCTTAAGTGTAAAACATCCAACAAGTCAAGCTAATATCATCAAAAGTAGCAAGAAAGAAATAGTTCACATGCAAAAGCTTAAAACATATATAAGTCCTGAAAACACAAAACAAATCTCTTCCACCATGCCACTGCCACACACATCCTTTGCCCCTCCTGCTGCTCCCTTTAGTTTAACCATGCTTTACCCTTTTCTGCAGTACAAGGAAATAAAACTATAAGCACATAGGCTTAATAAGATCCTTTCCTACTCACAAAAACATACATCATGAAGTTGATATAAAGTAATGACATGTTCATCTAATCAAACAAGCATAAGCATAAGGTAGTAGCATGTTCATTTAGGCATCATAGACATATCACACAAGAGCATTTTCATGAAGCATAATAATCATGTAGCATGAGATAATCATATTCAAGATGTTCTTTGAAAACATATATCATAATCATATGGCATGAAACAAACATATGCAAGATGTTCTTTGAAAACATATATCATAATCATATAGCATGAAACAAACATATGCAAGATGTTGTTTTGAAAACATATATCATATAGGTACTTAAACATAAATCTCAACATGAGGGCCCGCCATTGTACCACATACATGAATTGTGCGCATCTTAAATAAATCCGAGGTAGCTAATCTCGAGCCTACTAGGAACTAAGCCCGTTTCCTTGACCATCGACCTAGGGGCAACTTAGGAGTCCATCCCATGGACCATTCTTAGGGTCCGATACAAGCCAATTCAAAAGTAAAATAGTATATCATGTTCTTGTCATATCATGAAACATAGCATGTTCTTGTCATATCATGAAGCATATTATGTTTTTGTCACATCATGAAGCATATCATGTTCTTGTCATATCATAAAGCATATCATGTTCTTGTCATATAATGAAGCATATCACATAGCATAACATAGAGAGTCATTATCATGCATGGTTAGGGTTTTGAACTTTCCATAATTCCTAATCCACATCTTGGCCGAAACTTGCATGGACATGAATCTTAAATTTTTAAGCAACTTTAACCAAGAAAAGCATCATATTAGCATCACATCATACATAGCATAACATGTGAGAAAACATAAGCAAGTCTAGTTGGAACTAAGCTTCCCTAATTCCCTTCCTTGCTTCTTGGCCGAAACTTACAAGGTATGGCCTTAGGTTTTAAGCATTTTTAAAACAAGAAAAGTATCATACTAGCATCACATGGTACTCATCCTAACATGGGAGACCTTTAGCAACATAGAAAGACTTCTTACCCTATTTTTTCTTAGTTGGTCGAAACTTACAAGAGGTGTCATCCTAGGTGTTAAGCAACATAAAACATGGAAACTTTACACTAACATCATATAATGGATTACATACCATGAGCAAGCATAGTTAGGTTTTAAAACTTTCCTAAATCTATTTTATTCCTCCTTGGCCGAAACCTAAGAGCATGGTTCTAGGGTTTTTTAACAACTTTAAAACATGGAAACCTTAACTAACATAACATAGTAGATCACATACCATAAGGAATCATAAACAAGCATAGTTTAGGTTTAAAGACTTTCTTAAATCTATTTTGTTCCTTCTTGGCCGAAACCCTAAGATCATGGTTCTAGGGTTTTTGGCAACTTTAAAACATGAAAACCTTAACTAAAATAACATAGTAGATCACATACCATAAGGAATCATAAACAAGCATAGTTTAGGTTTAAAGACTTTCTAAAATCTATTTGTTCCTTCTTGGCCAAAACCCTAAGGGCTTGGTTCTAGGGTTTTTGGCAACTTTAAAACATGAAAACCTTAACTAACATAACATAGTAGATCACATACTATAAGGAAGCATAAGCAAGCATAGTTTAGGTTTAAAAACTTTCTTAAATCTATTTTGTTCCTTCTTGGCCGAAACCCTAAGAGCATGGTTCTAGGGTTTTTGGCAACTTTAAAACATGGAAAACATCTTATTAACATCACCTAACTTATTAAGCATCATAAGAAAATACATAAGCAAACCTAAATAGAGTTTAAACTTTCCTAAGCCCTTAATCTCTTCTTGGCCGAAACCTATGAGCATGATTTCTAGGTTTTCAAGCAACATAAAACATGAATAACACTCGTAAACTACTTGTACCGCAAGTGAGGGAGATACTTACATCCTCTTGCTTGGGTTTACTAAGAGAATACCCTTGGTGAAGAAGAAGGAAGAAACCCTTTTCGCTTCTAGAATTCCCTTTTCCTTATTTTCTTTTCTTGTAATGAGAAGTATACTTCAAGAGCTTCCTTTTGTGAAGTTTTCTTAGGGAGAAAGCCCTTAACTTGAATTTGGCAATGAGAGAAACAAGGGGCTTGGATTTTCGGTGAAGGAAGGAGAAGGAGGAAGAAGGAAAAGAATAATTTTTCTTTCCCTTTCTTCTATTTATTCTCCATGGAAGAGAGAAGGGAAAATACCTTTTTATTCTTCCTTTCATTTATTCTAAATGAAGGGAGAAGGGAAAATGAACTCTTAATGCTAAATGAAAGGGGAGAAAGAAAAGATAAACTTTTCTTCTAAGTGAAGGAAGAAAGGTGTCCCTTCACCATCCCTACTCTTAACTACAATTCCCTTTTCCTTCCTACCAATGCTTTCTCTTGGCCTATTGGTTATCCCATACTACTTAAAACTTTGCCACTTGTTAAGAGGTTCAAGGTTCAAGCCTTGACCACTCTTCTTCTTTTTTTTCTATTTTCTTTTTGATTCCATTTTCTATTATCCTTAAAAGAAATTCATATGAAATTGCTGGGCGTTACATACCTCTCGTAATTATCTTACATTTTGTGTTCACTACTTTGTTTAGCTTATTATTAGACAGGTTGTATTTCATAAAAAATTGAGATGTTGTTGGTTAGACTCTCTCATTTAGTTGGTTATGTTGTGTTACTATACTTTTCTATTAGGTAGTCATTCACTTGGTCATAGTAGGAATGACACTTAGTGAGATTGCCCACACTTGCGATCGTGGTCAAGGTCGACCATGGAAGCGACTAGTAGACACGGTATAACACAACCCTAATATAGAGAATGTATATTCTTGTGAAGTACCAACTGATACTGAGTCAGAAAACAAGGGTCAAGGCCATCAACCACTTATTGCAGATCATGAAACACAGTCTTAGAAAACACCAACAACAATACCCACCCCCACCACTACCAATTGGGTAATGGACAAAACACATATCCTATTTCATGTGGATTCTGATCCATGGACCACTCATATCTGGTTAGATAACCTAGAAAGTACATTCGGATATATGACTATTAGGGATGTGGAGAAGGTGGAGTTAGTTGCTTAACACTTACGAGACTAGGCCACCAATTGGCGGAATATTGTAGAAGATGACCTTCGAGGAGCAAAGTGTCACTGGACAATGATTTCGAAAGGCATTTGTATGGATCCTTAGGAGGTAGAAGCTATTACTAAAGGGAAAGTCAAAGAGCTTATCAGTATTTATGGGTTCCCTGTCACCATTAGTTGAACAGATTAAGGAAGCACAAGTTGATGATCAACCCCTCAAATTCTTAAGTAGTGGACGAGATTTAGGTCCGCATATAGAATTTTTTTTTACATGATATAAATGAAACTCTCCATTTTTGAGGAAGATTGTATGTTCTCAAGATACACATGATTAAAGAAGATTGACTCTAGGAAGCAAGTTCGATCATGATTCACTGTCCATATGGGAGATACCAATATGTATTGAGACTTAAAATGCTCTAACTGGTGGAATGGTATAAAGAAGGACATTATGGACTTTACAAATTGAGGCTTAGTGTGTCAACAAGTGAAGATAGAATATCAGAGGAGCATAAAGGTGTTGGTTTCTAGTCAGAATATTATACTGGTTCCCCTGTACAAAAATTTTGTACAAGTCCGAACCATTCCTAACAACCTATTGTGTTCTTTAGAAATTAAATTTGGAATCACAAACAGAACTTAACATTATTGATTCCAAATTCAACTTATCTGTTCTTAGAGGTTTAGACTTGGATCGCAAACGATGCTTAACATTATTAATCTAAATCCACCCATGTTACAAATTCGATTAAATATTTATTTCAGAGACCGGCATCCAAGTTAAATATGGCGAAGCACTAGGCCTTCTTGGGTATGGGATCATCCACCACTTCCTAGACAAAGCCTTTCAACGAAATTCAATATTTAATCTCCTTATAGTAACCCTAGGTTTAACCAATAAGAACAATCGAATCACAAGTTCAAAAAACAAAAGAAACATAAAATCAAAAATATAAATTCGATAGCCTAGAATCATTAGCCTCTTGTGTTTGGTATTTCAAGATCTAAACAAAAGAATGAACTAGTTATGATACGGAAACTAATAACTAGTTATACCTTTTATAGCTTATAGACCTCATGATCTTTTGTCGTATTCCTCTTCTTATCTCGGATGTCGTGTGGGCGACAATCTACCGAGACGAGAATCCACCCAAGCCTCCTTCCTCTCCTTGCAAGTTTCGGCCACCAACTCTTCTTGAAGGGAAGCTTTCTTTCTCTTCTTCTTCTCGACAAGCAACCAGCCACCAAGATGAGATCAAGCCTCCAAGTGTCGCCGGCCTCACCAAAAGGAGAAGAGAGAAAGAAGAGAGCAGAGGGTCGGCCACCACCAAGGAAAGGAGAGGAGAGAAATAATAGATGTGTTGTAAGGTGAGGCACTTCTACCCCCTCTTTTATATTCCTTGGTCTTGGTAATTAAGGAAAGTTTTAAACATAATTAAAACTTCCTTATTTTCCCTTGCTAATGAACAAAAGGAAAATTTAATTAAAAATTTCCTTTTATTCTTTTAATGGTCGGCCCCTACAAGTCCTCCAAATTAGGAAAGTTTTAAACACAAAATTAAACTTCCTAATTTGTTTCTAGAAATTTTTAAAATAAAAATTTCTCTTTAAAAATTCCCTTCATGGTTGGTTAAAAAAGGAAACTTTTATAAATTAAAATATCTCTATTAAAACATGTGGATGATTACAAAAAGGAAAGTTTTCTTCAAAATTAAAATCTTTCTTTCAACCATAAATAAGGAAAGATATCAAACCTTTCTCTTAATCTTTTGTAGAAACTATAAAAGGAAAGATTTAATTTTAAAACTCTCTTTTAAATCATGGCTTCCACATAAGGAAAGATTTTAAAACTAAAATCCCTTTTAATTTTATTGTGGTCGGCCACCTAAGCTTGGGCTCCAAGCTAGGGTCGGCCACCACTTGATTCATCCAAGGCTTATCTTGGTCGGCCCTTGCTTGAGCTCCAAGCTTGGCTTGGCCGGCCACCTATGGATGGGTAAGAAGGTGGGTTTAGGTGGGTATAAGACTTTATAAATAAGAGGCTACGACAGGGACCGCGAGGAAGAATTGGTTTTGGTCTCTCGATGAACTTGAGCTTCCCGTGTTCACCCCGAACACCCAACTCGAGTTCATCAATAATATCTCATTCCACTAAAGAGTTATTATTGCACTACCGCACCAATCTCATATTATTATATGGGCTCCTTCTTATCATGAGTGTGTTAGTCTCCCTATGTTTAAGATATTGAATGTCCACTAATTAAATGAGTTACTGACAACTCACTTAATTAATATCTAGATCCAAGAGTAATACCACTCAACTTCATCGTCATGTCGGACTAAGTCCACCTGCAGGGTTTACATGACAATCCTTATGAGCTCCTCATGGGGACATCATCAACCTAGACTACTATGACACAATTTCATTCTATAATCAACAACACACTATATAAATAATATCAGTTCCCAACTTATCAGGTCTATTGATTTAACGAGCTAAATCTCACCCTTTGATAAATTAAAGAAATAAGTATTAAGTATATGTGCTTGTTATTATATCATGATTAAGAGTACACACTTCCATAATAACAGAGGTATTGTTCTTTTATATAGTCAGTATAAAAAGAAACTACCTCAAATGGTCCTGCTCATTACACTCAGAGTGTACTAGTGTAATTTTATAGTTAAGATAAACTAATACCAAATTACACTATGACTATTCCAATGGTTTATTCCTTTCCATCTTAGTCGTGAGCTACTTTTCATAACTTATAAGGAATTGATAACATGATCTTCTGTCTGTGACACCACACACCATGTTATCTACAATATAAATTAATTGAACAACTACACTTAGCATATAAATGTAGACATTTGACTAATGTGATTCTTTATTTCAAAATAAATGTTTACAAAAAGCTAGGCTTACACTCATTCTATAATTCTATGGGAGTAAAGGGTTCTGACTTAGAATGTACTATGTTCACTATCGTTTCCAGAGTATATCCCCAAAACAAATTTGGTAATTCTGAATAACTCATCATTGATCTAACTATTTCCATAAGAGTCATGTTCCTTCGTTCTGTCACACCATTCTGTTGGGGTGTACCAGGTGCAGACAGTTGGGATTGAATCCCGACTTCTGATAAATGACTCCTAAACTCTCCTAAGAGGTACTTGTCACTACGATCTCACCGTAGTGTCTTGATACTTTTACCTTGACGTTTCTCCACATCAGCCTTGTATTCTTTGAACTCATCAAAGCACTTAGACTTGCGGCACATCAAGTAAATGTACCCGTATCTCGAATAGTTGTGTATAAAAGAGATAAAATATTCAAAACCACCTCTTTCCTAGATAGTCATAGGTCCACAAAAATCAGAATGAACCAATTCTTACACATCTTTGGTTTATACCCCTTAGACTTAAAAAGTTTCTTGGTCATTTTTCCTTCCAAGTAAGACTTGCAGGTTGGAAAGTTTTCCACCACCAACGAACCCAAAAGTTCATCATCTATTATCCTTTGAATCCTACTCAAGTTAATATGACCTAGCCTTAGATGCCAAAGATATGATTGGTTCATTTCCGAAGGTTGCTTTCTCTTATTAGAGTTAGAAGATGTGTTATTAGTTTCCATTTGTTGCATCGTGGGAGCTTTTTGGATTTAGAATATCTAAATTGTCAACCAACATACCAAATAGATCACTTCCCTATTTTTCTTGATAACAACTCTATTATCAAAAGAGACAGAATATCAAGTTCTTTGAATAGTTTAGAAACTGAAATCAAGTTCTTTCTAAACTTGGTATGTAAAGACAATTTCTCAAAATCCATGTTTTATTCCTATCACAGGATAAACTTCTTCCACTGCAACAGCTGCTACTTTTGTAGCAGTGCTCATGTAGACGGTGATTTCCCCTTCATATAGTTGTCGGGTTTCCTGGAACCCCTACAATGAATTGCAGACATGATCAGTGGCTCCCCTATCTACACACCAGGTACCGGTAGATAACACCACTAAACATGTTTCAACAACTAATGAATAAAATACACCTTTATTGTTCTCAGTTCTGAGAGGACAGTCCACCTTAGTGTCCAAGTTTTTGTTTCCAATCATTATAATTGAGACTACTAAGTCTATTCTATAGTATAACAGCTAGGGGATTGAAAAATATTTGAAATCCTAAGAATAACAAAAATATTTGGTCAAGACCAACACCTCAAAATCCCCGTGAATTTTGTATGCCACATTAATGTGAGCATATACAAATTCAAACATTTGTAAGAGGAGATTTTATCCATTAATTTTATTATCTTGTCAACCTATCTTTATGAAAAATAAAATTAATAGTTGGTCTGTCTTCGATCAAATATTTGGTCAAAACTTTAGAATTTAAAATAATATTGATTCCTTAAAACAATATCATTTAAATTCACCAACACGTCAAATATCGTGAATTTTGTATGCCATGTTAGTGTGGGCATATACAAATTCAGACATTTGTAAGAGGAGGGTCTTACCCATTAATTATCTTGTCAACCTTAAATTACCTCAAACACCATGAATTTTGTATGCCACGTTAGTGTGGACGTATACAAATTCAATTGTTTGTAAGAGGAGGTTTTACCCATTTTATTTTGTCAACCTAACTTTATGACAAATAAAATTACCTCAAACACCATGAATTTTGTATGACACGTTAGTGTAGATGTATACAAATTCAAACATTTGTAAGAGGGGGTTTTACCTAGCTTTATGACAAATTAATAGTTGGTATTCCTTTGGTCACACAAATAATAGCAGTGACTCCATTGAGGAGGATACTATTAGATGCGCCTAAGTGTATACCATTACTTGATACTTAGTCCATTAAATAGAATTGTGCCCCTTCAGTTGGAGAAGATCACACACATCCTAAATAATTTCCTATAATCATTCATTAAGGAAGTTTGATCTAGTGATTCGTAAACAAACTCATCCGTTGTGGAGGAAGGCACTCAGAGTCAACACGCAAGTTTGTTTGCATCACTTACAAACCAGTAATGAAGACCTTGGAATTTATTTAAAATCCCTCTCCCACTTAGTTATTTAGAACAAGGAATTTTAACATGCATATAAGCACACAAACATAAGCACACACAGCATAAAAAACAATAAATATGGAAAAGCAATTTTCCAACTATTATGGCCTCTTCCAT
This sequence comes from Zingiber officinale, assembly GCF_018446385.1. Lineage (NCBI taxonomy): Eukaryota > Viridiplantae > Streptophyta > Magnoliopsida > Zingiberales > Zingiberaceae > Zingiber > Zingiber officinale. The sequence continues at coordinate 106,484,186 of NC_055986.1, forward strand.
CACTGTCCTCCGTGTGTTGCCAACCCTAGCTGCTGCCATCTTTAGCCACCACAATCGGGTCTAGTTGCCGCATCCACCTTACTTCTTTTTTCGCTGTGCCTCTAGTCCTCAAATAACACCACGCCTCGCAAGGATACGATCCGCAACAAAAATAGAATTTTACATTTATCAATCCTATATTCCACGAAGGAATGTACATGTAATCTAGATCGAACAAAAAGTAAAATCCTAATTCTAATACGGCTCCTGCTGTATTTAATAAATATAATCATGCACACACATAAAATGACCTTGACATGTCCAAGGGTCCAATCACATATAATCACAATAAGTCATAATAGTTAGAGTCTGCAACCACAGAGTTAGCATATCCTACTATTATCCTGCCTAAATTATGTATGACATGTGCATAATTAAACTGAAAACCAAACACAAAGAGGCAAACCCTAGCTCTGATACCAATTGTTGGTTGCTACTCAGAATATGGTACTGGTTCCCCTGTACAAAAAAATTTGTACAAGTCCTGAACCATTCCTAACAACCTATTGTGTTCTTTAGAAATTAAATTTGTAATCGAAAATAGAACTTAATATTAATGATTCCAAATTCAACTTATCTGTTCTTATAGGTTTAAACTTGGATCACAAACGATGCTTAACATTATTAATCCAAATCCACCCATGTTATAAATTCGATTAAATATTTATTTCAGTGATCGGCTTCCAGGTTAAATATGACGAGGCACTAGGCCTTCTTGGGTATGGGATCATCCATCACTTCCTAGACAAATCCTTTCAACAAAATTCAATATTTAATCTCCTTATAGTAACCCTAGGTTTAACCAATAAGAACAATCGAATCACAAGTTCGAAAAACAAAAGAAACACAAAATCAAAAACATAAATTTGATAGCCTAGAATCATTAGCCTCTTGTGTTTGGTATTTCAAGATCTAAACAAAAGAATGAACTAGTTATGATGTGGAAACTAATAACTAGTTATATCTTTGGTAGCTTATAGACCTCACGATCTTCTGTCGTATTGCTCTTCTTATCTCGGACGTCGTGTGGGTGACGATCTACCGAGACGAGAATCCACCCAAGCCTCCTTCTTCTCCTTGCAAGTTTCGGCCACCAACTCTTCTTGAAGAGAAGCTTTCTTTCTCTTCTTATTCTCCAAGAGCAACTAGCCACCAAGATGAGATCAAGCCTCCAAGTGTCGCCGGCCTCACCAAAAGGAGAAGAGAGAAAGAAGAGAGGAGAGGGTCAGCCACCACCAAGGAAACGAGAGGAACGAAATAATAGATGTGTTGTAATGTGAGGCACCTCTACCCCTCTTTTATATTCCTTGGTCTTGGCAATTAAGGAAAGTTTTAAACATAATTAAAACTTCCTTATTTTCCCTTGCCAATGAACAAAAGGAAAATTTAATTAAAATTTTCCTTTTATTCTTTTAATGGTCGACCCCTACAAGCTCTCTAAAGAAATTTTTATTTTAAAAATTTCCGGAAACAAATTTATAAAAGCTTTCCTAATTTGTTTCCGGAAATTTTTTAAATAAAAATTTCTCTTTAAAAATTCCCTTCATGGTTGGTTATAAAAGGAAACTTTTATAAATTAAAATCTCTCTATTAAAACATGTGGATGATTACAAAAAGGAAAATTTTCTCCAAAATTAAAATCTTTCTTTCAACTACAAATAAGGAAAGATATCAAACCTTTCTCTTAATCTTTTGTAGAAACTATAAAAGGAAAGATTTAATTTTAAAACTCTCTTTTAAATCATGGCTTCCATATAAGGAACACTACAACAAAAATGACTTTTCGCAGCACGCAAATTCACTTTTTGCAGCGCGCATTGCGCGCTGCACAATTAAAAGCTGTTGAAAGTCATTAAATTATTCGCGGCGTGCTTTTGCGCACTGCGAATAGTATTTTCCGCAGCGCGCAAAGCACGCCGCGGATACTATTATCCACGGCGTGCTTTGCATGCTGCAGATAGTATTTTCCGCAGCGCGCAAAGCACGCCGCGAATAATAGTATCCGCAGCTTGCTTTGCTCGCTGCATAAAATACTATCGGCAGCGCGCAAACGTATGCTATTGATGATCTTAACTATATTAAAAAAATAATTTGACGAAAATAATAAATTAAAATTTTACAACAAATTTAGTGCAAATCAAATCCATACAAAATTAATAAAAGTCATAGCTTTTCATTATACCACAAAAACTCAAAACATCTAAAACAATATATGAAATCTCTAACAAACTAGCAATTACATAACAACAATTCAACTTACAATCCACACAAATTAGTATAATATGTATCAATCACACAATACTATAAATTTAAATAACCATGCGACCGTGCTTCCTATTGCATCATCGAGAAACTGCATTTCATCATTTGGTCGAATTAGGTCCACCTGAAATTGAACTCATGTACCAACTCACAAGTAAAAAATAACTTGAATACATGTACAAGGAGGTATAGAAAAAACATTTTAGGCTGTATAAATAGAGATCTTAAGTAAAATTCTTATGAAAAACAAGATCAGTGAAATAAAATACTAAAGGAATCTAAAATGAGTGGACATGTTTACTATTTTCTCTCCAATAGCTTGAGTACTAGGCTCCCCATTTTTTTTCTTGTGACCTTCAATCCAAACTTGCGATCTTGTAATTTTTGCATCTACCGGACTTGTCTTTTCCTTAAATATAAAAATATATACAAAATCATTACAATACAATTCAAAAGATACATATATCATTACTTATTACCTAAATTATAAAAAATTAAACATAATTACCATAATGTGAGTCAAACGAGCATAACCTACCTGAATGGAGAAGTCTCAAATCCTATTAAGACACTACCACAACAAATCTACTGATATTTTGAGCTGGAAAAACCAAATTGGATACGCTTCAGCTGTTACCGATAAGAATTAAATCCACGTAATTATTTAACAAAGAACATACAAGAAACTAAGACGGGAAAGTGAAACTATTCGACCAGAAGGAACAACAACTACATAATATCTTTCCGATCTTGTAGCAGCAAATCAAACTCGGAAAAGCAAGTAGCATGGAAGTTCCATCTCAGATATGCTCGTTGAGAAGAACTACCTTAGCACAAATCATGGAGCTTTCTAGATATGTAGCAAGCCAACAGAGACCAAGCCAACACTCACACACCATCACAATGCAAGACCAAACACTACTGTGCGGAAAACAATCAAACATGCAAGTTAACTTTTTGATTACCAAGAAAGAAAATCACATATAAAAAATTGATTCCTACATCATTATATTTTAAACAAATAAATACCATGTATTATTCACACAAGTTTTACAAAACTTGAAAAAACCTATCATTATATTTTAATAGGTAGAGGTAACTGACAAAGTTTTTCCTTGGTATTATGCCCTTCCATCATGTAATTACCACAAAGTTAATTTTTTTTATGGATAACAGTATATAAATATGATCATTCTTTGGCCTGTGGCAAACATATTTGCTATTATTATAAGAGAGATAGTTCAATAAACTAGATTGCAAATGAATCATAGAGATTGCAGGAACCTAAGTTGAAAGAAAACATTTAATATGTCATCAAGATAATATACATACAAACCTAGAACTCTATCATAGAACAAAACAAAAAAGAAATTAAAAAAAAAAGAAGAAAATAAAGTATGGAAAACCTAGAACTCTATCATAAAACTCTTATCCTAATTGTTAGAAAAAGAGGTAGAAACATGGGAGAATTAGGATATACACAAACCTAAGAGGAGATGAACTCTTATCCATTAGATTAATTCTAAACTAAATAAATCTACACACAATCAACAATTAATTACAACATGTATCAACTAATGATATACCAATCATACTAACTGATCTAGTAATCCAATTAACCCTAATTCCCACACCTTACCTCAAATCACAACTACTGTTGATGCTGGAACAAGTAGAGCAGAACCAAGAACACCAACAGTACACAGAACCTCACCTCACAGTCATGCTTGTTGATCCACAGCACTCAACCTCATTGGAATCAATCAGATCACAACAGGAGGTCAAGCAGGGAGATCACTGATCAATTAACCATCCTTCTAGCCTCTGCCCGGCAGCTCAAGAACACCTCCCTGATACCAACATCTCCAAATCTGTAACCTAATTCAATTTCAGGTGAAGATGAGGATCGGTAACAGAGAAGAAGACCTAAGCTTACCTCAATCGGTTGTCTCCAGAAAGTATCGCCCAATCCGATCCGAGCCACGGATCGTTATGTGAACAGCTCAAGAAGGAGGAAACGATGGGTCAATCGGTCGGAAACAACCAAAACCAAGCCCTCCACTGTGCCCTAGCCACCTAGCCATCGTCGCTCACGCATAAGAACCGGCCGAGGAAGGGATCGCTCCATCGGAAGAGCTTGGACAGCGTCAGCACCTTCAAGAATCCGGCGACGGTCCTCAGGCGACGCGAAGAGGCCCAGATCGTCGGAAAGCAGTCACCCTCTGTCGGCGTCGGGTGCGTCGGATCTTCCGCGAGAGAGAAGAGAGAGATCAGAGTGAGAAGGAGAAGGGCTTCGGCTGGATCAGAGCTTAAGGGTCGATGACGGCAGAGAAAAGATCGCCGGAGCTGAAGCCTTGCTCCCGTCGGCGTCGATCGTCCGCGAGAGAGAACAGGGAAGAGAGGGAAGTCGGGGTCGCGAGGGGTTGGGAAGAGAGGTTCGGCGTTTGGGAAAGAAGATAAGGAAAAAGGATTATATAAATAAAATATTTCCTCACTTAAACGGGTATCCCAAATAGGTTTTATCCGCGCCATCAATTCGTCCCCTCAAAACCCGTCGTACGAGCTCCGAAAAATTTTCATAAAATTTCTAAAAATTCTGAAAAAATTTTATAAGATTATTTCCCAAATAACCTTATTATTTAAATTTTTCGATATCTTACACGGCGTGCGGTGTGAGAAAGAAATACGATGGCATGCTGGCTTGAGAAAGAACTTCAGCAATGTGCGAAAACCATATGTGCAGCGTGAGAAGTTTTTCGGCGCCGTAGGGAAAAGTGCGGAGGGTGTGACAAGTGCAGACGAGGGTTTGGATTTTTACTAAGGCTAATTATTAATAGATTAAACTAATTATTAATGGATTAATAATGACATTTATTAGAAATATCAAGATAAAGGATCTAACATGATATTTTATTTTATTTTATATTATTTTTAGATAAATGTCATTATAAGATATTTATTATGACACTTAGAAATAAGTGTCATTAAGATAATATCATAATAGATCAATTTTCCTGTAGTGGGAGAGGAAGCGACGATGGCTTCGGTGGCTTTGATTCGTTTTATGTTTTTAACCTAGCGTTTTTTTTTATTTTAATTGTGTTTTTTTACTTATTGTATTTTTATTTAATTAATTACTTTAAGTTTTTCTTTACTTATTTTTTTTAACCACGTTTATTATTGATCGACTTTTGGGGTTGGATGTATTTTTTTTATTATTTACATATTTTTGTTTAATTTAATTTGTTTAAAGATAACTTTCTTTTAAACTATAATTTTAAAAAAAAATTAAAGTTAGTCAAAACATGTTTGGTCAAAACATATTCCTTTTAATCATAGTCGTAAATAATAATTTTTATTATTATTTTTTTAAACTAATTGCAGCATGCTGCATGTCGTTAATAATTTTAAAAAGTATTTGCAGCGTGCCTATTTTTGCATGTCGTTATTGTTATTAAATATTTATAGTATTAACAACATACTTTTAATGTGCGCCGTTAATATCTTGACGTAATTTTTTTCCTTCTTTAAGTTTATACTATTAACAGCGCGCATCAATATGCACGCCGTTAATAGTATTAAGTTTATACTATTAACAGCGCGCATCAATATGCACGCCGTTAATAATACTATTAACGGCGTGCTTTTAATGTGCGCTGTTAATAGCAAGCTGCGAAAAGCTATTTTTGTTGTAGTGGAAAGATTTTAAAATTAAAATCCCTTTTAAGTTTATAGTGGTCGGCCACCTAAGCTTGGGCTCCAAGCTAGGGTCGGCCACCACTTGATCCATCCAAGGCTTATCTTTGCCGGCCCTTACTTGGGCTCCAAGCTTGGCTTGGCCAGCCACCTATGGATGGGTAAGAAGGTGGATTTAGGTGGGTATAAGACTTTATAAATAAAAGGCTACGACAGAGACCGCGAGGAGGAATTAGTTTTGGTCTCCCGATGAACTTGAGCTTCCTGTGTTCACCCCGAACACTCAACTTAAGTTCATCAATAATATCTCATTGCACTAAAGAGTTATTATTGCACTACATGTTGGAGTGTATACTAAAAGCCTAGCTTTTGTATAAACATTTATAAGAATCACATTGGTCAAGTGTCTACATTTATATACCAAATGTAGATGTTCAATTAATTTATATTGTAGATAACATAGTGTGTGGTGTCACACACAGAAGATTGTGTTATCAGTTCTTTATAAATTATAAACAGTAGCTCACAACTAAGATGGAAAGGAACAAACCATTGGAATAGTCGTAGTGTAATTAGGCATTAGTTTATCTTGACTAATAAATTACACTAATACACTTTAAATGTATTGAGCATGACCATTTAAGGTAAGTTCTTTTTATACTGATTTAATAAAAGAACTAGACCTTAGTTATTATGGAAGTGTGTGCTCTTAATCATAATATAATAACAAGCACATATATTTAATATTTATTTCTTTGACTTATCAAAAGGTGAGATTTAGTTCGATAAATCAAAATGCCCGATAAGTTGGGAAATAATGTTACTTATAGTGTGACTTGTTGATTATAGAAGGAAATTATGTCCTAGTAATTTAGGATGATAATGTCCCCAAGAGGAGCTCATAAAGATTGTCATGTTAAACCCTGTAGGTGGACTTAGTCCGACATGACGATAAGGTTGAGTGGTACTACTCTTGGACTAAGATATTAATTAAATGAGTTGTCAGTAACTCACTTAATTAGTGGACATTCGACATCTTAAACACAGGGAGATTAACACACTCATAATAAGAAGGAGCCCAAAAATGTAATTTGGGATTGGTGCAGTAGTTCAATAATAATTCTTTAGTGTTATGAATTATTATTGATGAAGTTAAGTTGTGTGTTCGGGGTGAACACGGGAAGCTTAATTTCATCGGGACACCAAAACCAATTCCTCCTCTCAGTCCCTATCGTAGCCTCTTGTATTTAGAGATTTATACCCACCACATACCCACCTTCTTACCCATCCTAATGGGGCCGGCCAAGCTAGCTTGGAGCCCAAGCTAGGGCCAGCCAAGACAAAGTGGATGAGCCAAGTTGGTGGCCGGCCAAAGCTTGGGTCCCAAGCTTAACTGGACGGCCACTAGAATATTAAAAAAGATTTTTATTAAAATTATTTCTTATGTGGATATCATGATTTTAAAAGAGAGTTTAAAATTTAAATCTTTCCTTTTATAGCTTTCTACAAAAAATTAAGAAAAGATTTGAAATCTTTCCTTATTTGTAGATTGAAAGGAGATTTTAATTTTGAGAAAACTTTCCTTTTTAACCATGATCATAATTTAAAAGAGAGTTTTAAAAATTAAATATTCTCTTTTATTAGTTTCTACAAAAGATTAAGAAAAGATTTGATATCTTTCCTTATTTGTAGATTGAAAAGATATTTTAATTTTTAGAGATAACTTTCTTTTTTGAAAATTATCCACATGTTTAAAAGAAAGATTTTAATTTATAAAATTTCCTTTTTATAATCCACCATGAAGGGAAAAATTATTGGAGAAATTTTTTATAAATTTCTGGAAACAAATTAGGAAGTTTTAATTTTTGTTTTAATTAAAACTCTCCTTGTTTTGGGGAAATAAGTGGTCGGCCATTGAAATTGAAAAAAGGAATTGATTTTAAATCAATTAAAATTTCTTTTTCATGGCAAAGGAATTAAGGAAGTTTTTATTAAAATTTCCTTATTTGCCAAGACCAAGGAATATAAAAGAGGGGGTAGAGGTGCCTCATGGCTAACAACTCTATTCTTTTCTTCCTCTCTTTTCTTCCTTGGTGTGGTCGGCCCTAGGGTCTCCTCTTCTCCTTCTTTTCTCTTCCTCCTTTGTGGCTAGCGGCTTCAACTTAAGGGAAGTCCATGGTGGCCGGTTCTAGCTAGGAGAAGAAGGAGAGAAAGAAGGCTTCGTTTCTAGCATCCCTTGGAGCTTGGTGATGGTGGCCGGACCTTTACTTCTCATGGAGAATTAATGGTGGCCGAATTTTGCTTGGAGAAGAATGAGCTTGGTGGTTCTCATCTCAGAAGATCGTTGTCCACACAACGTCCGAGATAAGAAGAGGAATACGGTAGAAGATCAAGAGGTCATTAAAGTTTACAAAGGAAGGTATAATTAGTAATTAATTTCCGCAGCATACTAGTTGTATTTCTTTTATATGAATTCCAAACACAAGAGGCATTAGATCTAGTTTTTCGAATTAGTTTTTCGAGTTTGTGTTTTCTTCTTTTTCGAATTTGTGATTTGATTGTTCTTTTTGGTTAACCTAGAGTTATTTAAGGAAATTAAATATTAGTTTTCCTTAAAAGGCTTTGTCTAGGCGGTGGTGGTTTCTCCCATATCCAAGAAGGTCATGTGCCTCGCCATGCAGTCCTGGAAGCCAATTTTAAAAATTAATATTTAATGAAATTAATAACATAGGTGAATTTGAATCAATAGTGTTAAGTTCCACTTGCGATTCAAATCTAAACCATTAAGAACAGATAAGTTAAATTTGGAATCAATGATGTTAAGTTCCGTCTGTGATTCCTAATTTAACTTCTAAAGAACACAATAGGTTATTTAAGGAAAAGTTCGACACTTGTACAAAAATTTTTGTACAGTGGAACCGGTACGTTTTCCTAGGACTAACCAACACTACCGCACCAATCCCATATTACTATATGGGCTCCTTCTTATCATGAGTGTGTTAGTCTCCCTATGTTTAAGATATTGAATGCCCACTAATTAAATGAGTTACTGACAACTCACTTAATTAATATCTAGATCCAAGAGTAATACCACTCAACTTCATCGTCATGTCGAACTAACTCCACCTGCAGGGTTTACATGACAATCCTTTGAGCTCCTCAAGGGGGCATCATCAACCTAAATTACTAGGACATAGTTTCATTCTATAATCAACAACACACCATATAAATAATATCATTTCCCAACTTATCGGGCCTATTGATTTAACGAGCTAAATAGCACCCTTTGATAAATTAAAGAAATAAGTATTAAGTATTTGTGCTTATTATTATATCATGATTAAGAGTACACACTTCCATAATAACAGAGGTATTGTTCTTTTATATAGTCAGTATAAAAAGAAACTACCTCAAATGGTCCTACTCAATACACTCAGAGTGTACTAGTGTAATTTTATAGTTAAGATAAAATAATACCAAATTACACTACGACTATTCCAATGGTTTGTTCCTTTCCATCTTAGTCGTGAGCTACTTTTTATAACTTATAAGGTACTGATAACATGATCTTCTGTGTGTGACACCACACACCATATTATTTACAATATAAATTAATTGAACAACTACACTTAGCATATAAATGTAGACACTTGACCAATGTGATTCTTTATTTCAAAATAAATATTTACAAAAAGCTAGGCTTTTAGTATACACTCTAACAACCGGATGATACAGGTTATGATAGATCAGCCGAGTGAGTGAAGAAGGGGTTTAGGTCAAGAGAGATAGGAGAGGTATATAGTCAGTTTAATAAAGGTCAAGTGAGCGCCCATGCGCTCATATATGTCGGTCAGGCAAAACTCACCTGAGCATAAAGGCATTAGCCTTATATAAGATTCTCAGCATATTATCGGTCAATCACAGGTCGAGTGAGCGCGCATGTTGCTCATATATGCTCGGTCGGGCAAAGCCCGCCCGAGAATAAAGGCATTTAATCTTATATAAGATTCTCAGCATATTGTCGGTCGATCGCAGGTTGAGAGAGCTCCCACACACTCATATATGCTCAGTCGGGCAAAGCCCGCCTGAGCATAAAGGCATTTAGCCTTATATAATATTCTCAGCATATTATCGGTCGATCGCAGGTCGAGCGAGCGCCCACACACTCATATATGTGTTGGATCGAGATCGCGCTAGAGGGGGGGGTGAATAGCGCTCGTGGCTATTTCTTTTTCAAATCGGAAAACTATCGGAGTTTAAAAACACGCAGCGGAATAAAGAACAAACACACACACAGAGACACGAGAGATTTTACTTCGTTCAGAGCCTAAGGCGACTCCTACTCGAAGGCCCACGATCCTTGATCGCTTTCCGTGGGCAACAACTATAAGCTCGTAAAATGTACAATAAGATATTACAATTGAAAGAACTAAAACAAATTATACCGACAACAATAAAGTAGCAGAATCTGAAGCTCCGAGTTGTCGGGGACTTGTAACAGCACTTCTGGGCGTTTCTAGAGCAGCTTGTAGCGTAAGGATTGCTTGGAGTTATTGTTCTGGTGCCATCCAAGGCGCCTCTAACAAGCCGAGTCAGCCGCGTGGATGAGAACGGACCTGGTCGCAACTTATCCACTAAGGCGCCTTCAGCCATTCCAAGGCGCCTCCATCTCTGGTCCAAGGCGCCTCCAGCTTCATCCAAGGCGCCTTCAGCATTGCTTCACGGCTAGCTCACATCTGCATCCGAGGCGCCTCCAAGCTCCATGGAGGCGCCTTGGACACTGTTCATCCGAGGCTTTAAGTTGCTCCTTTGCACCTGCAAGATACGTTAGTCCCAAACACTACCCTGCAGCACAAAGTTAGCACATAATACAACAAATATTATAAATGAAGTATTAACAGTCTCCGGACTGTCCGAGTCTGACTTCAGGTTTCCAACCGGAAACCCTAGGTCGACCCGACGCCTACTGTTCCCTCTACGGGGAACACGTCCTCACCTACTCCACTCAGGAGATTTACCTGTTGCCAGTACGATCCTCCAGATCGACTGGACTTTTGCTCGGCACTCGACGCTTCCGGACTTTATGCTGGACATCCGCTTCCCGGCTAGTCCAGACTTTCACCTGGTTCGCGACACCAGGACTTTTCACCTAGGGTTACCACCCCCTAGGACTTTTGCCTGAAGCCATCGACCTGCCAAGACTTTCCGTATAGGGTTACCACCCCCTATGACCTAGGGTTACCACCCCCTAAGGTTTTCACCTGCCTAACCGCAGCTAGGACTTTTGCCTAAGTATCACTTAGGACTTTCCTGCAAGCTCCATGAACTTTGTTAGATAACACCACCACTTAACTTTGAGCCCTTTGCCATAATCAAAACTCAGGTTCGATCATCTGGTACTCACTGCACCAACAATATGCTCGGTCGGGCAAAGCCCGCCCGAGCATAAAAAGCATTTAGTCCTATATATGGTTCTCAGCATATTATCGGTCGATCGCGAGCCGAGCGAGTGCCCACACACTCATATATACTCGGTCGAGCAAAGCCCACCCAAGCATAAAGGTATTTAGCCTTATATATGATTATCTGCATATTACCGGTCGACCGCAGGTCGAGCGAGCGCCCACGTGCTCATATATGCTCGATCGAGCAAAACCCACCCGAGCATAAAGGCATAGTATCGGCCAACCACAGGCCGAGCGAGCACTCACGTGCTCATGTATTCTCGGCCGGGCATAGCTCGCCCGAGCATAAAGACAAGTTCAATAGGAGGTGCCCCTAAATAGTATATACGGATGGCTTAAATGACCGACTGATACCTATTCAACAGGAGGTGTTCCTAAACAGTATATATGGCCAGCTTGAATGACCAACCGATACCTATTCAATAGGAGGTGTTCCTAAACAGCATAAACGGCCAGCTTAAACGATCAGTCGATACCTATTCAACAGGAGGTGTTCCTAAATAGTATATATGATTGGCTTGAATGACCGCCGAGACATATTCAACAGGAAGTATTCTCAACAGTATATACGGCTGACTTAAGCGCCCGGCCGAGACATGCTCAACAGAATATTTGGCTGGAAATATCTTCTTGAAGGTTCTTCAATTATAATGACATGCCCCCATTATAAATATAAGTCATAAACGACAAAATGGGTACATCTAGGTTACAGAAAAGATTCCTTAAAGGATTATTGCACGAAGTATAGAAGATGACATCATCTCCTAACAAACCCTAACGAACCGGGGACCACTTCACGACTATGGAGATCACGTGAGGTAGTATAAAAAGGAGGATCCTCTCCGTTGGCAAGGTACACAAGTTCTAGCATCTAAACTCTGTTTCACTTCAGTTACTATTCTATTTTTTCTTCTTCCATCTGTGAGAGGAACTGACTTGAGCGTCATAGGGCCTAGCTAGGGATCCCCACCCTAGTCTTAGGTCACTAACACTTTGTTAGTTCGTCTCACTGTACGAAAGAGCGTTGAGGAGTTTCTTCAGATTTTTGGGAGTTCATCTTCATCGAAAGTCATCCATCGAAGCCAATGCTCATCTTTGCAGATTTCAGACAGGATTAAATTTGGCGCCGTCTATGGGAATTATTCACCTGGATCTGAAGCTACGAAGATGGAGGAGGCTGGTAAACCCAACACCATTACTATCTCGCAAGATGATCTGGAGTTGCTCATTAATGCCAGAAAATAGAAGATATTGCAACAACAACAACAACAAGTCAATATTGGTGGCACGTTACCGGTAGTGCCACCTCCGGCGATGTCGGTAACCTCTCATCACAGAGAGAGGGATATCAAGTGAGGAGATCTAGTTCATCTATTCTATGCTCCTCTCTCTCCCACTCGACATCCCAAAGCTTATTTCCAAATACCTCTTGAACAAGGAGGACGAAGAGTAATCCTTCAGGAATCTTCTGGAGAAACCCTTGTAAGGGACAAATGAAAGGGGAAGGTAGTAGCTAGTGATAGTTCTCCTGAAAGGATTATCACTCTGTTTTCTTAATGAGTGATGGATGATCCATTGCCAAAATATTATCAGAACTTAAATGTCAGAGAATACTCGAGAACAACTAATCTCGAGGATCATCTTCTTAAATTGGAGCATGCGGCGCTTCTCCAACAATTTACCGATGGAGTTAAATGTCGGATGTTCCTTACCACTTTTGAAGGAGCAGCTCAAAGATGGTTTAATTGATTGCTAGAAAATTCTATTCATCGCTTCAAGGATTTTCGTAAGATATTCTTACATCATTTTTCCAGCAATCGGAGGTATCATAAAACTCCATGGAGTCTTTTTTCCATCAAGCAAGGCCCTAAAGAGTCTATCAGGACTTATATTAAGAGATTCAACTAGTTAGCTATCGATGTTCCATCAACCACCACGGAGATCTTGGTAAATGCCTTCTCTCAGGGGGCTTAATGATAATGATTTTTTCAAGGATTTGGTTAGAAATCTTCCTACCAATTTTGATATATTAATTGAGTTGGTTTCAGAGTTTATTAATGTGGAGGAGGCTCAAGTCGCCCACAAAAAGGATGTTAACACTTCTGCACCAGTTCCAGTAGTAGCTCGTCCGGGGGGACCTACCCAACCCCCTAAAGGACCTCAGGCGAATCCACACCATCATCATCCTGAGCCTCAGCCTCAAGCAATATAGCATATAGATGCTCCTGTACACTTCCCGTAATGATGGTGCACTTATCATCTGACCAACACCCCCAAAATAGAAAACTATTTTGCTTTGACGAATCAGCAGGCGGGTAACACCCGCTATCGTCGACGTTCTCCAATTCCAAATTACCAGCGATATCCACGACAGAACAATCCTCTTAAAATTGAATATCAACCGAGTGGATCGCAAGCGGGAATATTACCTCTCCCCACTGTACCGACGCAAACACCTGGTCAAGTACAATCGGAACTATCATCAACCCGACAAGAGAAAAATTGCAATAATGCTGCTCGCGGTAATATTAATATGATAGCGGGAGGACCCATTGATGATGATTCCAACCGAGCAAGAAAGTCACACGCTCGACGATTAATGATTCATGCTGTTGGGTGCAGTGTTGAGAAGGCAACAGTGCCAGAAATCAGTTTTTTGGCCCAGAGATTTAGTAGGGGTGGAAGTACCTCATGATGCTGCATTGATAATTAAGGTTGTTATATCCAATTATAACATTTCACATACTTTTATTGACACTGGTAGCTCTATTAACATTATCTTTAAACAGGCTTTTGATCAGTTGCATATTGACCCGAGCGAGCTTCAGCCTATGGTCACTCCATTGTATGGGTTCACAGGCAATGAGATGCAACCACTAGGTCAAATAAAATTGGTCATATCTTTCGGGGAGGAGCCCCTTTGCAGACATGCCGATTGGTATTCATGATAGTGGATGCTCCATCAGCATACAATGCTATCATGGGTCGACCGACCTTGAATGAATTCAGGACGGTCATTTCTACTTTCTACCAGAAAAAAAAAATTCCTATGGATGATCAAGTAGGGGAAGTTAAGGGTGATCAAATAACAGCACATAAGTATTATGTAGAGATAGTAAGGGTGGAAGCTAATGCCACCTGAAAAGCTTAGAGGATGGGTATTAATGGCATTCATGAAAAGTCACCTACTCTTGTATATGAGGAGAAGGAGGAGGTGCAGATACAGATTGACTGATTGGAAGCTACTACCTACATCACGTCCGACTTGGATATTAATCTCAAGAAAGATGTGTTAAAGTGCTTAATGAGAAACAACGACGTGTTTGCTTGGACACCTAAGGAAGTAAAAGGTGTTGCACCAACAGTTATGGAACACGCCCTGCATGTATACCCAGATGTCCGGCTGGTCAAGCAAAAAAAGGGACTTCAGAGCTAATCAAAATAAAATTATCAAGGAAGAAGTGGATAAACTACTGGAAGTCGGATATATTCGGGAAGTACAATTTTCCAGCTGGTTGGCTAATGTGGTCTTGGTTTCTAAGTCCGAAAATAAGTGGCGAGTATGTATTGATTTTCGGGACCTCAACAAAGCTTATCCAAAGGATTATTATCCCCTGCCTCGTATAGATCAAGTGGTGGATTCTATAGCTGGATGTGAATTCATCAGTATGATGGACGCTTATAAGGAATATCACCAAATTCCTCTCACCATGGCGGATCAGGAAAAGGTTAGCTTTATAACTGCTGAGGGTACTTATTGTTACAATATTATGCCTTTTGGTTTAAAGAATGCAGGAGCTACATATCAGTGACTTATGAATAAGATCTTTCAGAAGCACATTGGAAGGAACATGGAAGTTTATGTGAATGACATTCTTATTAAATCTATACGGGCTTCTAGTCTATGTGTTGATATTGAAGAAACTTGTAGGACTCTGAGAAGATATGGGCTCAAGCTCAATCCCAACAAGTGTTTATTCGGGGCCAAGAGCGGGAAGTTCCTGGGGTACATTATGACCAAGCGGGGAATAGAAGCCAACCCCAGCAAGGTAAAAGCATTGCAATACATGGCTCCCCAAAGAACCTGAAGGAGGCCCAAAGATTGACAAGAAGGATTACTGCTCTATCTCACTTCATCTCTCGATTGGCTGATCGGAGCCTCCCCTTCTTCAAAGTACTCCGACGGGCAACTAAGTTCCAAAGGGATGAGGACTACAGCAAGGCGTTTGAGGAGCTAAAAGAATATTTATCCACTCTCCCTGTATTAGCTAAACCAGTAGTTGGAGAAACTTTGTGGGTGTACCTATCAGCCAATGATTATGTTGTTAGCTCTGTATTAGTGAGGAAAGAAGAGAAAGAACAATTACCTGTATATTTCTTAAGCCATTTATTAAAAGGAGCAGAGTGTCGATATACGACACTCAAGAAATTAGCTTATGGGTTGGTTCTAGCAGTTTGGAGGTTACACCCTTATTTTCTGTCACACCCAATAATAGTATTGACTAACAGCACTCTCGGTCAAGTGCTTGTTAACCCAGAAGCATCCGGAAGATTGATTAAGTGGGTGATCGAACTCAATGAATATGATATACAGTATCAACCTCAGGCGGCCATCAAAGCTCAAGCTTTGGTGGATTTCATAACAGAAATACCAAGTCCCAAAACAAAGGAAACCTGGATTATCTATGTGGATGGATCTTCTACTCGACAAAGCAGTGGAATTGGGGTTCTTCTTATATCTCCTAGGGAAGATCGAATACAGTTATCTGTTAGATTGATTTATAGAGCCACCAACAATGAGGATGAATATGAAGTGTTGATAGCAGGTTTGTAAGCTTCTAAGCATGTGGGAGCTGCTAGTGTGGTAATTCATTCTAATTCTCAATTGGTAGCACAGTAATTGACGGGTAGCTTTGAAATTAGTAATGAAAGACTCAAGCTATATGCAGAGACCTTTAATAAATTGAAGGCTGAATTTCATAAAGTAAGTATAAAGAAAATCTCTCGAATAGATAATCAAGTAGCAGATGAGTTAGCTAAATTAGCTTCTGCCATTGTACCTTGGAATTTGGATAGACCAGTGGAACAACCAATATTAGTATCTTATATTGAACAATAGGCTAATCTAGAAATTCAAGGTGATTGGAGAACACCAATCATTCTATTTTTATGACAAGGAATTCTACCCGCTGATGCGGAACAAGCTAGGGTATTCAAGAAGAGGGCAAGCCAATACACTATGATTGGAGATCACTTATATAAAAGGGCCTTCTCTAGTCCTCTACTCAAATGTGTTAGATCATATGACATACCATATATTCTACAAAAAGTACATCAAGGTTCTTATAGTAGTCATATGGGAGGTCGGTCTCTTACTAGAAATATATTATTAGATGGATATTTTTGGCCTACCTTACAAGCAGATGATGCTCAGCTTGTGAGAACTTATTTGTCTTGTCAGAAACATCAGAATATTCCTCATCATCCTACTGAATTATTGAAGACTTTTATATTATCTTGTCCTTTTGATCAATGGATCATGGATATAGTAGGTTCTTTCCCTCTTGTGCCTACTCAGAGGAAGTTCTTATTAGTAGCAGTGGATTATTTCTCTAAATGGGTAGAAGAAGAACCATTACCCCAATTTATTGAACATGCAGTTATCAAATTTCTATGGTAGCATATTGTTTGCAGATTTGGTATTCCACACAAAATAGTCTCTGATAATGGAAGGCAATTTCAAGGGATGAAAATTAAGAAATGTTGTTCTGATTATGGCATTACACAAGCTTTTACCTCTATGGCATATCCACAGAGTAATGGACAAGCCGAAGTGACCAATAGGGAAATTATCAGGGGACTTAAAACTAAATTAGATCATGTTAGTGGCAGTTGGGTAGATAAACTACCTAGTGTATTGTGGGTAAATGTACTACTCCTAGAGAAGCCACAGACATTACTCCTTTTCACCTAGTTTATGGTGGTGAAGCAGTGATTCCAATTAAAGTCAAAGTAGAGTCCGATTGAAGAAGGCTTTATAATGACAACAACACGAATCGACGCCTTATGGAGATTGATTTAATAGAAGAGGCACGGGATAAAGCAGCAACCCGACTTATTTCTTATCGACAAAGAATGAGACAGAATTACAACAAAGGAGTTATTCCAAAGTTCTTTCAGGTAGGTCATCTAGTATGGAAACGCATCAAGCCTGTGGGAGATGTTAATAAGCTAGAGTCTTAATGGGGATGACCTTATAAAATCATACAGAAACTTGTATCGGGTGCCTATTACCTCCAGGATACAGAAGGGAGAAAACTTGAACGGCCTTAAAGTGTTAATCATTTGCAACCATATAGAACTTAACAAATATGCCTGTAAGTCATTTATGTATTTTGTTCAAACATTTTTAATACAAATAACAAATAGAGTGCAAGCATTATTATTTGGGGAAGATATATACTCTTCTTTGAACCATAATAGTCAATCAGGGACCCTAAGGAGTGACCGGTCTGACTTTCTTAGGGGGAACTGGAGACTTTAAACTTCCACAACAATCGATCGGGGACCCTAAGGAGTGATCGGGTTGGCTTCCTTAGGGGGAACCAGAGACTTTAAACCTCCACAACAGTCGATCGGGGCGTTAAGGAGTGACCAGACTGGCTTTCTTAGGGGGAACCGGAGACTTTAAACCTCTATAACAGTCGATTGGAGACCCTAAGGAGTGACCGGCAGGGACCCTAAGGAGTGGCCAACCTGGCTTCCTTAGGGGAAATCGGAGACTTTAAACCTCCATAATAGTCGATCGGGGATCCTAAGGAGTGACCGGCCTGGCTTTCTTAGGGGGGACTGGAGACTTTAAACCTCCATAACAATCAATCGGAGACCCTAAGGAGTAATCAACCTGGCTTCCTTAGGGGGAACCGGAGACTTTAAACCTCCACAATAGTCGATCGGGGACCCTAACGAGTGACCGGCCTGGCTTTCTTAGGGGGAACCGGAGACTTTAAACCTCTATAACAGTCGATTGGGGACCCTAAGGAGTGACTGGCCTGGCTTCCTTAGGGGGAACCGGAGACTTTAAACCTCCATAAAAGTCTATCAGGGACCCTAAGGAGTGACCGGACTGACTTCCTTAGAGGGAACTGGAGACTTTAAACCTCCATAACAATCAATCGGGGACCCTAAGGAGTGACCGGCTTGGCTTCCTTAGGAGGAATCGGAGACTTTAAATCTCCATAATAGTCGATCGGGGACCCTAAGGAGTGACCGGCCTAGCTTCCTTAGGGGGAACCGGCGACTTTAAACCTCCATAACAATCGATCGGGGACCCTAAGGAGTGACCAGCCTAGCTTCCTTAGGGGGAATCGAAGACTTTAAACCTCCACAACAGTCAATCGGGGACCCTAAGGAGTGACCGGCCTGGCTTCCTTAGGGGGAACCAGAGACTTTAAACCTCCATAACAGTCGATCGGGGACCCTAAGGAGTGACCGACCTGGCTTCCTTAGGGGAAATCGGAGACTTTAAACCTCCACAACAATCGATCGGGAACCCTAAGGAGTGACCAGCCTGGCTTCCTTAGGGGGAACCAGACACTTTAAACCTCCATAACAGTCGATCGGGAACCCTAAGGAGTGACTGGCTTGGCTTCCTTAGGGGGAACCAAAGACTTTAAACCTTCTCTAAGATCAACCATGGGGTTTGACATTAACAGTACTTATTGAGGTTTAATTTCGCTCAGGTATACAAATCCAACCAGTCCTCTATACAGTCAAGAAAGCCCAAAGATACATTTACATAGCAAATATTCAATTTCGTTGGGGCGTACAAATCTGACCGACCCTCTATACAGTTGGGAAAGCTTGAAGGAACATTTATATAGCAGATATTCAATTTTGTTCGGGCATACAAATCCGACCGATCCTCTATACAGTTGAGAAAGCCCGAAGGAACATTTACATAACAGATATTCAATTTCGCTCGAGCGTACAAATCCGACCAATCCTCTATACAGTTAGGAAAGCTCGAAGGAACATTTACATAGTAGATATTCAATTTCACTCAAGCGTACAAATCCGACCGGTCCTTTATACAGTCGGGAAAGCCTGAAGGAACATTTACATAGGAGATATTGAATTTCGCTCGGGTGTACAAATTCGACCGGTCATCTATACAGTCGGGAAAGCCCGAAGGAACATTTACATAACAGATATTCAATTTCGTTCAGGCGTACAAATCCGACTGGTCTTCTATACAGTCGAGAAAGCCCGAAGGAATATTTACATAGCATATATTAAATTTCCCTCGACCGTATAAATCCGACCGATCCTCTATACAGTCGGGAAGGCCCAAGGAAGCACTTGCACGGTAAATAGTTAATCTCGCCTAGATATATAAATCTGACCAGTCCATTAGACAAGTTAAGAATGCTTCATATATGAGAAAGATACTCAACTTATCATGCAAACTCGGAGATCATTGGAAAAGAAGTGCATTCATCATTACATATCGCTCAAAGGATAACTAGGGAATCTACTTCCTTTGATTATAATTTTTCTATGAGATTTCTCTGTTAGTGAGAGCCCTAGAGTCAATCATGTGATGATTATTGTATGGACTCGATGTGTCATATTCTTATATTTATAAAGGTATTTCTTTATGATTATTATACTTACTTGTATTGGTGCCAAATAACTAAGTATAATAGTGTCCTTGAGTAGAAGGTTCTTATCTATATCAATCGATTGGTTGAATTGATAGTGAGATGATATAGAGAACATTACTCTTAATTATTCATAGTCAAGTATTAACATTCAAGGACAATGTTAATGCGATGAGACTAGCATGTAGGTCAACTCGATGACTTGATCTCACAAGTCATGGATATTAGATATCAAGTTGACACATGGGTATGCATTGGAGAATGTATACTTAATGACTCGCCATGAGAAAGTATCATGGATCGTTATATGAGTATCATATACTTCTTATGTGATTATTAGTATGACTATCAGTCTTTGGACCTGAAGTCACCATGGTTCCCTACATAAGGAGTTGCATACTTTAGTTTCGTCAAACGTCACCCGTAAATGGGTGGACTATAAAGGCGACTACTGGGTATATAACAAATTATGCGGAGGGATGTGAGTGATGTAGATGGGATCTATCCCTCCTATATGATGGGAGTGACATCATGATTCTTGATAGAGTGAGACCACTAAGTGCATGGCCACGCCCAAATAAGTCAATATAAGATATTGAGCTTATTTGATTAGAGTGAGTCTACTTGGGGTTCAAGACATAGATTGATTAGAGGATGACACGGTCTATGCCTCAATTTAATCAATCTAGATGTCAAGGATAGAAGGACATTGTCACATATTGTGAGAGTCACAATTAGTAGTCACAAAGGTGATGTTGGATCTCAACATTCTTGTAACTTGGGAAGTAATGATGTGTTGCTAGATACCACTCATTACTTATGTTTCTAAATGGGTTTAGGAGCATTGCCAACATTACAAGAACCTATAGGGTCACACACAAAGGGCAATTAGATGGAGATTAGGTCCATATGATGGACCAAGAGGATTAGGTTCATGTGATGAACTAAATTGGATTAAGAGTAATCCAAATTAGACTAATTGAGTTGGACTCAATTTGATTCATGTGTCGAATGAGTCTAGTTTAGACTATGATTCGTTGAGTCAATTTAAACCAATGAATTTAGATTCATTAAATTAAATTGATTTGAATCAAAGGTTAGATTTGATCAACCATGGGAGATAAGAGGTCAAGTTTGACTTGACTTGAGAGGGAAGATGAAGGGTCAAGTTTGACTTGACCAAATGCCACCTCATTTGTGACTTGGCATGGGCCGGCCAATGATGGTGTTCCACATCATCATGGCTACATCATTGTGTACCACCTCATGAGGAAGACCAAGAGCCATGACTCTTGGTATTACATGGAGGTTTAAAATGCATTTTAAGTGGTTGGCCACATTAGATGAAGGTGTAAGTGCAATTGTGTGCTCATTGATTCTCCCTTCTTCTTCTTCCTCTCTTCTCTATTCTCCCTCTCCTCCATTGCCGAGCCACTCAAGGGTGCTAGCACATTCTAAGTGGTTCTCTCCACCTTTTGTCCGTGTGGATACGTGTAGAGGAGTGTACACTTGACAATCTACGAGATCCGGCAACCTTTTGGACGAGCGGGATAAGCGAAGGGCATCGCTACAAGGGTAACGCTCTTTTCATGTAGATCTAAGGTAGATCTAGTGTAGACAAACATGTACAAGATTATTTTATATATTTTTTCACGGATCCGTGGCTAGCTTCGGGGTTTCCGCAACGTAAAAAAGATGATTTTTGCGGCTCGAAAAGCTAACAGTGGTATCAGAGCCACATGTGAAGCTTGTACATGTTTTGTTTTTGTTATTATGAAAAGGTTTCAGATCTGTAAGTTTCTGTAATTTTTCTATTTTTATGGATTTTGTGAGTATTTTTCTTGTAGAGGCGAAGCAACAAGTGCTTGGACACTTGTAGGCTTCATTTACCAAGAAAAACCTTCCAAAACG
Source organism: Zingiber officinale (assembly GCF_018446385.1). Lineage (NCBI taxonomy): Eukaryota > Viridiplantae > Streptophyta > Magnoliopsida > Zingiberales > Zingiberaceae > Zingiber > Zingiber officinale. The sequence goes on from NC_055986.1 coordinate 106,506,222, forward strand.
GCAAGGTCTCGCCCAAACAAAATTATTTTTGTTTGGGACAGTGACTTAAGGCACTGTTAGATCAAGATGGGACACTCGTGATATTTATTTCGCGAGAAGGGGTGCTGCCCCTAACCCCACAAGGGGCATTGTCTCACGATCGTGCCCGAAAATCGCTAATCGGGACCGCCGGGAAGTTGTGACTCATAAAATTGATAAAAATAGTAAAATTATAGAAATTTATGTAAAATACATAATTTAGAATTATGTATGATATTGTGATGATCATGGCCCAAAAACCCAATTTGATTGGATAATATTGTGTTATAATTCATAATATGGCCTGCACGCCATTTTTTGTATTGTGTGTGTTGTATATGATATATGACCTGCGTGTCGTGCCTCCCCTTTTATGTCCCTATTGTAAATAGATATTAGACTCGAATGTAACTCGAGTTTCATATTTGTAATGTACAAAATGAAGCGGTGGAAGGTCCACTCAAGAAGGAGCTACGAGGAGGGTGATTTCAACACATGGCGGTCAAAAGGAGACGCTTGAAGAAGTCGTTAACCCTAGGTTGACCGTCCGATCTTTTCATTGGCTTGAAGAGATCGTAGTAGGGCCATGACCTCATCACAAATTATTTTTCTTGGGTGTATGTGATGCATGCTAATGTAGGGTAATTAGTGCCTTAATGCGTATATGATACACATTCATGATTAGATTAGATCTTAATCAAGTCAACTCGAAATGCCTACCAAGTTTTGATACCCATCACTACCTCGATCATTTGTTGTTGTTGAATCTTCCAAAACAGAGCAACACATTTTATCTTGGTAGGGTGCGGAAGGGCAATCTTAGTCCCACCTATCAAAGCTTGGGTGAGTACAAACTCAATTAGATTGAGTATAACTAGTTAACTCAATTAGATCGAGTAAAACTATAGGCATTTTCCAACGGTTGGATAAGCAAGAGTTGCATAGAGATGTAATTGATAATTAGTTATCTACCGATCATACTAAGTCTTGGGCGATTTAGCCAAAGCTAACTCAAGGCGTAGTATGATGTGGATCTTGTCCCACGAGAATTATAGCTAATTGGTATGAATCTAGTAGTGTAGTTTGACCACATCCATGACTTGATTCTATAAAAAATCCTATAATTCAGTGGGAGCATCATTTAGTTAAAGGCCTAATTAAATGATTAGTGGAATATGATATTTACTCTATGCTTTATTTATGTTGTAGATTGCCATGTCGATAAACACGAACACTTTCTCCCTGCGTTCTGTCCTTGATAAGGATAAGCTCAATGGAGCTAATTTCCTGGACTGGTACAAGAATCTGAGAATCGTTCTCACACAAGAAGAAAACTGTACGTCCTGAAGCAGCCCATTCCGGAGGCACCTCCTGCCACTGCCACGCGAGCTGACCGAGATGCTTATAAGAAGCATCAAGATGTTGCATTAGATGTGTCATTCCTCATGCTCGCAACCATGAACTCTGAGCTTCAGAAGCAACACGAGTTGATGACTGCCTATGATATAGTTGAACATTGGTGTTGGCCATTTTACATATCACGTGGCCCCCCAAATTGATAAAGATTGGAAACTCACATTAACTAAAATAACACATGTAGTAAGGAGTCCCAAGTCATATTTTTCCTAGGATAACTAGTATGTTGTGTGAGTACTCTAGAATTGATTAACACGAAATTATTGCATCAACAGGATTAAAGAATAAGATAAAAGTAAGTTCATTCTCTTCTAAACATGATCCATTTCTTTCTCATCAAATAAAAATCAACTAAACTCGGATTCTAATGTCTCATTGAATCGAATAGACCAATTATTATCTTTTCAATTCAAAATCACAGTAACATTAAACTCAAAATCTCACTACACTTCTAGAGACCAAAATAGCATCTAAATCACAAACACAATCAACTTCATCAATTAATTCAATCACCAAATCTCTAATTCTTTCCCTCAATCAACAAAGTGATACATAGGTAAACAATGAAGAACATCAAGTGATTCATTCGACATCTACATTAATTCACAGTCACTAAGATCAAGAACCAAATCAACACTGATAAAGGAAAACCTAGCTAGTAGCTAAACAATCAAGGCAAAACACTAGCTAAACACGAGTTAGTATAACTGAAATAAAGAATTCTAAATAGGAAATAGATTGCAAAACTAAGTAGTAGCTAAACATGGGGTTGGATTGCAGTAATTCAAACAAATCAGATTTGCAAATAAGAGTTCAAAAATTGGATGGCAAAAAGGATTCAAACCAGAACAAAATGGCAATGAAAGTAAATCAGATAATTAGATCTGAGCAAGAAGATGAACAATTCAAATACAAAACAAAGAAAACAAAAACCTAAACATTCCACAAACCCAAATCCTTGCGGCAGCTTCTTCACCCTGCTGTCACTACAGAACCACCGTAGAGAACGCCCTTCTGGTAATCGGCTTTGAATCCTGAGCTTCCAACTAATTCAGCTAGATGATCACAACCTCAGAGAACGCCCTTCTAGTTCCCACCCGACTGGAGTTCACAACGCACAAGGAAACATCGCCGATTTCTAGAATTTACGGACTTGAATCGATTGATCGGATCGATTCGGATGTCGCTGATGGGATGGGGAAACGGAAGTGTGATCGGAGCCTCAGAGAACACCCTTCTAGCTCCGGTGTGATGGAAATTGTGGATCGGAGAATGCCCCTGCATCCGGATTGCAAAATGAATAGAAACCCAACTTCGCGGACTGGGGAATGGCCTCTGCCGCTTCTGTGCCCTCGGACGATGATCGCCGGAGCTCAGGAACCACCGCCGATGAAGAACACTGCTCTCAGATCTGGAATTGTGGAATGGGAATCTCGGCGACGTAGAGAAGAAGAAGAATGCACACTGAAGAATCGTGAAAACGCCGAGTCCAAAGATCACTGTAGCTTCTCGCGGCCTTTTAAATCTCCTCAGATCTGATCGGACGGATGGGATGCTTCGGAGCTAAATCAACGGTGAAAGATGACCTAAAATCTGATCCAAGTGTACTGATCTTCATCTACTGTCCAGATCCACTCCTGATTAGGTTGGATGGACCGGATCTTCATTGGATGGTGTAGATCTGCTCCAATCTTGAATGAATAGCTAAGATCATTTTGGAGCTTGATCGCCTTGTTAAAACTCCGATCCGAGCACAAATCTGGTTCCAATTTATCCCATCTGAGATCCTTCGATGCCTACAAAATAACAATCAAATATTAGCATCAAATTAACCCATAATAAAATAATTTGCAATTAAGTCCAAATTCGATACAATGAATAAAATGTGAAGTAAATATGGGTTCTGTACATGAAAACTACATCAAACTATGATTGTATGAATGAGAATAGTGTAGTAAAATCATGGTTATCAAACATCTTCATCAACTATATCAAGGACAAGTAAGGCACGAGAGATTCGAGATCTCTTAGGCACTGTTTTAGTGCAAGATGTAAGATGGAACTCCCGTAGGTCCATATGTACTCAAGATGATGTTGGATCGAGACGCGCTAAAGGGGGCGTGAATAGCGCTCGTGGCTATTTTGTACGTATCGGAATCGAAAACAGCGTTAGAGTAATTAAGCAGCGGAATAAAACAAAACAAGCACACAGAGACAGGAGGATTTTTACTTCGTTCGGAGCCTTGATCGACTCCTACTCGAAGGCCCGCGATCCTTGATCGCTTCCGGTGGGCAACAACTATAAGCTCGATAAAATGATTACAAGATGAAGTACAAGTAAATGGAAAAACTAGTTATACCGACGACAAGAGTAGAATTTTGAAGCTTCGGGTCGTCGGAGACTTGTGGCAGCACTTCCGGGCGTCTTTCGGAGCAGCACGTTGAAGATAGCAGACTTAGAATGCGTTGTTCTGAAGTGCTGGTCGAAACCCCCTTATAAAGGGTGTTCAAGGCGCCTTGAAGGCTGTTCAAGGCGCCTCCATGCTGCCTGGTCTTCCGCATGGATCAAAACTGACCTAGTCGAATTTCATCCATTCAAGGTGCCTTATATCCCTCTCAAGGCGCCTCCCAAGGCGCCTTCTGCCTGCTTCAAGGCGCCTCCAGTGGTGCTTCGAATCCAGCTCAGCTTTTGCAACTGAGGCGCCTCCAAGCTCCATGGAGGCGCCTCGGACACTGTTCATCCGAGGCTTTAGGTTGCTCCTTTGCACCTGCAAGATACGTTAGTCCCAAACACTATCCTGCAACACAAAGTTAGCACAATACACATAATAAATGAAGTATAGACAGTCTCCGGACTATCCGAGTCTGACTTCGGGTTTCCAACCGAAAACCCTAGGTCGACCCGACGCCTACTGTTCCCTCTTCGGGGAACGCGTCCTCACCTACTCACTCAGGAGATTTACCTGTTGTCAGTCGATCCTCCAGATCGACTGGACTTTTGCTCAGCACTCGATGCTTCCGGACTTTCTGATGGACATCCGCTTCCCCGGCTAGTCCAGTCTTTCACCTGGTTCGCGACACCAAAACTTTTCACCTAGGGTTACCACTCCCTAGGACTTTTGCCTGAAGCCATCGACCTGCCAAGACTTTCCGCATAGGGTTACCACCCCCTATGACCTAGGGTTACCGCCCCCTAGGGTTTTCCCTTTGCCTAACCGCAGCTAGGACTTTCCTAAAATCCTCAAGTAGACTTGTTAGACTACAAAACATCTTAACTTTGAATTCTTTGCCGTTATCAAAACACGAGTTCGATCGTCGGATGCTTCCCGCACCAACAATCTCCCCCTTTTTGATTATGGCAACTCAAATTCAAAGTTAAGTAAACAAACGAATAGATAGACATTTTTAACACAGGCAAATCTGCTAAGTATAGATGAACAAGGTAACTAAAGCAAATTTGTCCTATATGCTCCCCCTTAACTTTGGCTCCCCCTTAACTTTGGCTCCCCCTTAATTTTTAACTTGAATTTTATGTTTATGTTTATGTTTACATTTTTGCTACTCTCCCCCTTTGCCATAACTCAAAAATTGGCAATAATAGGTGTTTGAATGAGTTGTACATGATTTTATTAAGGTTAGCAATGTTCAACAGGGTTTGAAAGTTAAGGTCAATTGGAATAATATTTTAAGTTTTTAGGACAAGATTATTCATTTAAGTTCAATTGGTCCTTAAGTCCAAGCACAAGTCATGTTCACTAGATTGATATATTAGGTATCAGAGCCATAGAGAACAAAACATTCTTAACTAAAAAATTGAGTATCTTTTGCCAACTGTCTAACCTTTAGTTACTTGCTGATTGTCTACAGGACAATAGCTTTTACTAGGTTAGTCAAGTTAAGTTATTTTGGTCCAGATAAACTTGACTAGAGCTGGAGAACTTAACTTGATTAATGTTTATTGCATATTTAACGCCCAGACTCATATTGATGCACAGATATAAGCATTCTTGAGTCCAGGCTATACCCTATGCATCTCACGCCGTTCTATGTTTTTCAATCACAATCAAGGTAAACCTAGATGTTTGTGAGATGCTCTGGCTTAATTCTAGGGGAACATGATATCTAGGGGGAAACCCTAGGCTAATTTCATAAAATTTTTAAAAATCTAGCAAAATTGGAGTTTTGAAAACAGTTTTTCCTAGAATTTGAAAAAACAGTAATAGAAATAATGGTAAGATTTCCTTCAGGGTCAGAGTCAATGTTTATGTTGGTTGCCATTGGGGTATTTATAATTTTTGAATTTTCCATACAGAATTTTTTAATTAATTCTTTAGCATATTTAGTTTGATAAATGTATATTCCATCTTTAGTTTGTTTAATTTGTAAGCCTAAGAAGAAATTAAGTTCTCCAACCATGCTCATTTCAAATTCACTTTCCATTAATTTGACAAATTCTTTTAAGAATTTTGAATTAGTTGAGCCAAAGATTATGTCGTCAACATAGATTTGGGCTATAAAGATGTCTTTTCCTATAGTTTTCACGAACAAAGTCGGATCGATTTGTCCTTGGTTAAATTCTTTGGATATTAAGTAATTAGATAATCTTTCATACCATGCTCTAGGGGCTTGTTTTAGTCCATATAGTGCATTTTTTAATTTAAATACGTGATTAGGGTAGTCTATGTCTTCAAACCCTGGAGGTTGGCTTACGTAGACCTCTTCCTTGATAAAACCATTTAAAAAGGCTGACTTAACATCCATTTGGTACAATTTGAATCCTTTATTTGTCGCATAGGCTAATAACATCCTAATGGACTCGAGTCTAGCTACTGGAGCATAGGTTTCATCATAGTCTAAGCCTTCGACTTGACTAAATCCTTTGGCTACTAACCTTGCTTTATTTCTTATTATATCACCGTGATCATCCAACTTGTTCCTAAAAACCCATTTGGTGTCTATTATTGATTTATCTATGGGTTTAGGTACAAGGTCCCAAACTTGGTTTCTCTCAAATTGTGCTAATTCTTCTTGCATTGCAATGATCCAGTCTGGGTCAGGAAGAGCTTCATCTATAGTTTTAGGTTCAATTTTGGAAATTAGGGCAATCTGACTAAGGTTTCTATGGGATGATCTAGTTCTGACTCCTAGGTTTGGGTCACCCAGAATTTGGTCAGGTGGGTGAGAAGTATTTGCTCTAGTTGGTCTTGGTTGTGGTTCAGGTACTGGTTCTTCTGCCTCATTAAGATTAGGTTGGATTTCATCATCTTCTATAGCTCTTGGATGAATGTCGACATTGTCAGTTATATTAGGTAAATTGTTTTCTTCATCGAATATTACATTAGTTGTTTCTTCAACTTTCAAGGTGTTTTGATTATATACTCTAAAGGCTCTACTGGTTGAGGAGTATCCTAAAAATATTCCTTGGTTAGACTTGGGTGTAAATTTTCCTAAGTAATCTTTAGTATTTAAAATGTGGACTTTACAACCAAATACTTTTAAATAGTTTAGGTTAGGAATTTTGTGATAGTAGAGTTCATACGGTGTTTTATTGTGATATTTGTTTATTAGAATTCTGTTTTGAATATAATTTGCCGTATTTATTGCTTAAGCCCAAAATTGATGACTTAACTTATATTCGTTTAACATTGTCCTAGCGGCTTCTTGTAGTGTTCTATTTTTACGTTCTACTAGTCCATTTTGTTGGGGGGTTCTAGGACATGAAAATTCATGTTGGTATCCATTTATTTTACAAAATTCGGTAAACCTATGATTTTCAAATTCTCCTCCGTGATCACTTCTAATTCTTTTAATTTTAGTATCTTTTTCATTTTTCGTTAATTTGCAAAAGTTACTAAATATTTCATAGGTTTCATCTTTTGTTTTTAGGAATTTTACCCATGTGTACCTAGAGTAGTCATCAATTATTACTAAGCAATATTGATTCTTGCTTAGTGACTTGGCTCCATGTGAATCAAATAAATCAATATGAAGGAGCTCGAGTATGGTGTTAGTTCTTTCTAGGTTGGTTGATTTGTGGATCGACTTGGTTTGTTTTTCTTTTTGACATGCATCACAGATTGAGTGTTCAATGAATTTTAATTTGGGCAAACCTCTGACTAGACTATTGTGACTCATTTTTGAAATGAGTCTGATGTGAGTGTGACCCAGCCTTCTGTGCCACAGTTGAGTTTCCTCTTGTTGTGTCAATAGACACTTTATTGAGGATAACGACAAGTCTATTGTGTAGATGTTATTCTTCCTAAGTCCCTTAAGCCTAATTTCAGGGTTTTCGATGTTTTTAACTAGACATCCAGATTTGTCAAAATTGACTAGATATCCGCTGTCACATAATTGACTTATACTTAGTAAATTAAAGTTAAAATTTTCAACCAATAAAATATTTCGAATAATGAAATCGGAACTAAGTTCAATATTACCTTTTCCGATTACTTTAAGTTTACCGTCGTTGCCGAATGCAACTGATCCTAACTTCTTGTACTTGAGTTTAGTAAACTTCAACTTATCTCCAGTCATATGTCTAGAGCATCCACTATCCAACATCCATTGTTCCAATTCCTACACATGAAGTAGTTTGAATTGGTTCTTAATGGATTTAAAGATAGCTTAATTGAAGTAGACTCCTAGGATTTTCTAAGTAATTCAGCAATTTTGATCAGGATACAGATAATTTTAAAGTTTTAAAAGTTAAGTTTTTTTTTTAAAATAATTTTGAAATTTAGGTTTTTTTTTTTTTAAAATAATTTTGAAATTTAGGTTTTAAAATAATTTGGAAATTTAAGTTTAAAATAATTTTGAAATTTAAGTTTTAAAATAATTTTGAAATTTAAGTTTTTAAAATAATTTTGAAATTTAAGGTTTTTAAAATAATTTTGAAATTTAAAGTTTTTTTTAAAATAATTTTGAAATTTAAGTTTTTTTTAAAATAATTTTTAAATTTAAGTTTTTTAAAATAATTTTGAAATTTAAGGTTTTTAAAATACTTTTGAAATTTAAGGTTTTTTTTAAATAATTTTGAAATTTAAGTTTTTAAAATAATTTTGAAATTTAGGGTTTTTAAAATAATTTTGAAATTTAAGTTTTTTAAAATAATTTAAGGTTTTTAAAATAATTTTGAAATTTAAGTTTTTTTTTTAAAATATTTTAAGGTTTTTAAAATAATTTTGAAATTTAGGTTTTTAAAATAATTTTGAAATTTAAGTTTTTAAAATAATTTTGAAATTTAAGGTTTTTAAAATAATTTTGAAATTTAAGGTTTTTAAAATAATTTTGAAATTTAAGTTTTTTTTTAAAATAATTTTGAAATTTAGGTTTTTTTTTTTTAAATAATTTTGAAATTTAGGTTTTTAAAATAATTTTGAAATTTAAGTTTTTAAAATAATTTTGAAATTTAAGTTTTTAAAATAATTTTGAAATTTAAGGTTTTTAAAATAATTTTAAAATTTAAGTTTTTTTTTAAAATAATTTTGAAATTTAGGTTTTTTTTTTAAAATAAATTTTTTTTTTAAATTGAATTTGAATTAATTATCAGTTTGATTTTAATTACTTAGTCATCTCACCCGATCTAAATTTTCAATCAGGGAATCCTATAATTTTTGTGAGATGAATTATGGTTGAATTTTTAGGGTAAGGTTTAACTTTGTGTTAGATTCAGGTTTAGATTTGGATTCAACAAGTAGGCATTCTTTGGATAAACTTCTGGGCTATGGTGAGTCACAAGGAACTCATTAAAGTAACCATGCCTTCGAGGTCTTCCAAATAGTCCTACCCATTGAACTTAATACTAATCCTTGGTCTAACTAGTTAGGATCCATTTAAGGGTAGCTTCGGTCAGTTCCACTTGGCCAAATGCACCAGGTCGAAGCCATATTTTCCGATACATGCGATGCCCAAGCTTCCCTAACGTACTATCATCCAAAAACTTCACCAATACTGTGGTTCAAGTTAAACTTATCCCGTTTAAATCTAACCTTAATTACTCTGCCGAGTAATCTACTCTTATTTTACCCATTTCGAGTAGATTAGGTTCAGTTACCCTGTCGGGTAGTACAGTTGGAGGTGCCAGCTAGTTTGGATTCTTCATCTATTTTTCAATTTTGAATTTATAATTTAATTTTCAATTTTCAATTTAATTTTGAATTTTGAATTTAGAATTTATAATTTATTTTTGAATTTTTAATTTAATTTCGAATTTAGAATTTAGAATTTATAATTTAATTTTCAATTTTTAATTTAATTTCTAATTTTGAATTTTGAATTTATAATTTAATTTTGAATTTTTAATTTAATTTCGAATTTTGAATTTAGATTTTATAATTTAATTTTGAATTTTTAATTTAATTTTGAATTTTGAATTTAGAATTTATAATTTAATTTTGAATTTTTAATTTAATTTTGAATTTTGAATTTAGATTTTATAATTTAATTTTTAATTTTTAATTTAATTTCGAATTTTGAATTTAGAATTTTAAGATCGTTTTCATTTTAGCTTTCCCTATATCACGACCTCGATATGGTCTGTTGAGGTAGTATATTTGATCCTTCGAAACCCAGTATTGGCCAAGTCCAACTTGATTGACCAATTTAGACTTGGGGACCCATGCTTGGACTGATTTACTACTTTGTTTGTTTATTAGGGATAAATAAGATTTATATTTCTTTTTACTTTTATATCCTAGCCCAGTTCTATTGTAGACGACTCTTTGTGTCCCAAGAATTAGGTCCAGATTCTTGGAGCCCAAAGAAAACCGTTCTAAGGTATTTTTTAAGTCTTTTACCTGATTTTTTAAACTTGAATTTTCTTCCTCAAGTTGTTGAACTTGAGTTGAATCTTCAGTTTGAACTTGATCAGGTAAGTATTTTGAGTTAGTTGCTCCTTTAAGAATAGCTACTTCTTTTAGAAGTGGCTTTATTTTCAGATTTGATTTGGCTAATTTGCGAAGTAAATAATTGACTAAATTATTAAGCCTAGGAATACTTACAGCGGAGTCTGGCCCTTCGGAAACGGATGCGGATCCGTGGCTTTGCTCGGAGTCGGCTTCTGATTCGCTCTCGGATTCGATGATCTGGTCCCGGGCCATCAATGCGAGTAAACTCATTTGGTCGAGTTCGTCGTCTTCGTCCTCCGAAGAAGATTCGTCCCAGGTTGCCTTTAGGGCCTTCTTTCTTCTTTGCTTCTTGGCTTCCTTTTGGTTGGGGCAGTTGGCTTTTATATGCCCCTTCTGGTTGCACCCGTAGCAAGTGACTTCAAATTTTACCTTTGAGTTCTGTTGGGCTCCCTTAGTTTGAACTGCCTTCTTCAGATCTTTCTTGTTGAAGCCCTTCTTCTTCTTGTAGAGCTTCTTTACAAGATTCACAAGTTCGCTGGTCAGTTCATCTTCTGAATCTTCTGAATCGAGTTCGTCTTCTGATTCTGATTCAATTTTTCGCCGTCCTCTTGATTCCCGTGTTAGACTCGTTCCTGCAATCAAAGCAATACCTTTCTCGGATGGCAGTGCATTAGTTTGTTCATGGAGTTCAAATTCGCTAAATAACTCGACTAATTTTAAGGACGACAAATCCTTAGAGACTTTGTAGGCATCTACCATTGATGCCCACAATGTACTCCTAGGAAATGATTTAAGTGCATACCTTATTATATCTCTGTTTTCTACCTTCTGCCCGATTCCATGAAGGGAATTCAGGATATCTTGAATTCGAGCATGTAAAGAACTTGCCGTCTTGCCTTCCTGCATTTTCAAATTGTATAGTTTATTAAGTAACAAATCACGCTTACTTACCTTGGTTTCCGAGGTGCCCTCGTGAAGTTCGATCAGTTTCTCCCATAGTTCCTTTGCGGAGGAGAATGGACCGACTTTGTTGAGCTCTTCTTTGGTAAGACCGCACTGGATGGTGCAGGTGGCTTTGGCGTCGGCTTCCACCTTTTTGATAAATGCTGGCTCCCAGTTCTCACAGGATGTAGGCTTACCGTCGGTACCAGTTGGTAGTTGCAGTCCTGTTTTGACTCTCATCCAGGTGTCGAACTGGATCTTCAGATATATCTCCATTCGCCCCTTCCAATATCCGAAGTCTTCTCCGGAAAATAGTGGGGGACGAACGGTGCTTTATCCTTCTTGTTGGGCCATTTAGATCTACAAAAATAGAAACAACAAGATCTATTCCAAGACTAAGTCTTGGATTAGTAGTGCGGGAGGAAGGAAGAAAAAAATAACAGGCTCAAGTGGTATTGACCAACTTTGAGGAGAAAATCGATTCGTGAAAAGAAATTAGAATATAGCTATGAGGCTAGATTCTAATCGACCAAAAAAAATGAAAATACCACATGAAAATTGTTTTGAATAGTGGTTACACTGATTCAAAATGACCCCGCTCTGATACCAATTGTTGGATCGAGACGCGCTAGAGGGGGGGTGAATAGCGCTCGTGGCTATTTTGTACGTATCGGAATCGAAAACAGCGTTAGATTAATTAAGCAGCGGAATAAAACAAAACAAGCACACAGAGACAGGAGGATTTTTACTTCGTTCGGAGCCTTGATCGACTCCTACTCGAAGGCCCGCGATCCTTGATCGCTTCCGGTGGGCAACAACTATAAGCTCGATAAAATGATTACAAGATGAAGTACAAGTAAATGGAAAAACTAGTTATACCGACGACAAGAGTAGAATTTTGAAGCTACGGGTCGTCGGAGACTTGTGGCAGCACTTCCGGGTGTCTTTCGGAGCAGCACGTTGAAGAGAGCAGACTTAGAATGCGTTGTTCTGAAGTGCTGGTCGAAACCCCTTTATAAAGGGTGTTCAAGGCGCCTTGAAGGCTGTTCAAGGCGCCTCCATGCTGCCTGGTCTTCCGCGTGGATCAAAACTGACCTGGTCGAATTTCATCCCTCTCAAGGCGCCTTATATCCCTCTCAAGGCGCCTCCCAAGGCGCCTTCTGCCTGCTTCAAGGTGCCTCCAGTGGTGCTTCGAAGCCAGCTCAACTTTTGCACCCGAGGCGCCTCCAAGCTCCATGGAGGCGCCTCGGACACTGTTCATCCGAGGCTTTAGGTTGCTCCTTTGCACCTGCAAGATACGTTATTCCCAAACACTATCCTGCAACACAAAGTTAGCACAATACACATGATAAATGAAGTATAGACAGTCTCCGGACTGTCCGAGTCTGACTTCGGGTTTCCAACCGAAAACCCTAGGTCGACCCGACGCCTACTGTTCCCTCTTCGGGGAACGCGTCCTCACCTACTCACTCAGGAGATTTACCTGTTGCCAGTCGATCCTCCAGATTGACTGGACTTTTGCTCAGCACTCGATGCTTCCGGACTTTCTGCTGGACATCCGCTTCCTCGGCTAGTCCAGTCTTTCACCTGGTTCGCGACACCAGGACTTTTCACCTAGGGTTACCACTCCCTAGGACTTTTGCCTGAAGCCATCGACCTGCCAAGACTTTCCGCATAGGGTTACCAACCCCTATGACCTAGGGTTACCGCCCCCTAGGGTTTTCCCTTTGCCTAACAGCAGCTAGGACTTTCCTGAAATCCTCAAGTAGACTTGTTAGACTACAAAACATCTTAACTTTGAATTCTTTGCCGTTATCAAAACACGAGTTCGATCGTCGGATGCTTCCCGCACCAACAGATGATTGGGTGCATAGAGAACCTACAGAGGTTGGGATTCCCACTTGGCCAAGAACGGGCCACTGACTTGATCTTGCAATCCTTGCTAGAAAGTTACAGTCAATTTGTCATGAATTACAATATGAACGAAATTGATAAGCCACTGCCTGAGCTGCTAAGCATGTTGTGAACTGTTGAGCTCAACCTTAAGAAGGTAAAGCCCAACTCCATTCTGATGGTGCAAAAGCATAAAGGCAAGGGCAAGCCTAAAAGCAAGGGAAAGTCCCAAGCCAAGGGCAAAGGCAAGGTAATGAAACCTAAAGGAGGAGTTGCCAAGGATGCTACCTGCTTCCACTGCGGTCAGACCGGACACTGGAAGAGGAACTACAAAGTATACCTGGAAGATCTTAAGAAGAAGAGAAATGAGGTTTCTACTTCAGGTATATATGTTATAGAAGTCAATCTCTCTATTTCTTCATCATGGGTATTAGATACCGGATGTGCTTCTCATATTTCTACTAATGTACAGGCACTGAGAAATAGCAGGACATTGACGAAGGGTGAGGTGGACCTACGAGTAGGCAATGGAGCACGGGTTGCTGTTGTTGCTGTAGGAACTTACTTTGTAATGCCCGAAAATTCTCGAAACTGCATTATAAATATTCTATGATTTTTCTGGAATTTTTAGATATTTTTCCGGAATTTTCCAAGTAGCGGAAGCAGCAAAAATAATTAGAACCGCAAAATAGCTTAGGCGGGAATCGAACCCGGAACCTCTCGGATCCGATAACTTTTAGTTAGCCTTAGTAACCGGTGAACCCAGCAGGGCCATGCTGAAAGAAAGAGGAATCAATTATATTTATATTAGAGTTGGGTTCAATTATCCACTTAATATAAATAGAAGAGTTAGGTTGGGTTTGGTTTATTTTAGAATTTGGTTCGGCAAACTCCTCCCCTCCAAACCCTCACGTCGAACACCCTTCTTCTCTCCTTCTCTCGGCGCCAACCACAAGGAAGACCTAGGGTTCTCTCCCTAGGGCCCCAAGGACATCTTCCGGCGATAACTCCGGCACGAGGACGCTCTCCTTCACGAGGGGAACGCTTAGACGCGAGAAGATCGTCGAGAAGTCGTCTCCACCGGAATTCTAGCGAATAGAATTGTAAGGAAATTAGCGTACGAGGTAAGAAACCCCTCACCTGCAGTATAAGTAGCTTCGTTTGAGTTTTCTACGCATTAGTTTAGCTATATGCTGATTTTTATCAACGCATAGCGTGAAATTGACCCTCCTCGCAGGTTTAGGGATTTAGTGAGCACTTCTAGATGGGCCGGACACGTAATCCCTCTTCAGTGGGGGTTTCTAGACGTTGTCGGGTGCCTAGAAGTGGTCTCCCTAATAGAGAGGAGAGTTGGGGCACACTAAGTGTTCGATAAAATAGCTAGTTAAGTAAAAATGCAAACTAGGCATTTTAACAGCTCAGTTGAATGCATTAGAAGCATCTAAATCAGTAAATCAGTTTATTCTAGCTTATATGAGACTACGGTCCAATGGGTGGGCTCCCACAGTCGCCTCTAGGTTCAGACAACCTAGCTCTAGGTTCAAATAACCTAGAAACAGCAAATTAGAACAGTTTAGCTATATTCAGTATTTTACTTTTCAGTTGGCACTGTACCGGATTAGATATCCATTGGGTTGGACTCCCACAGTCGTCCCTAGGTTCAGATAACCTAGTAAACCCTACTAAATTCGGGACTTGCAAACCCGGGTTTAGTTAGGGATGCGCGCATAGTCCCAACAACACATGATTAATGATCTACTATGCTATTAGTTTTCAAAACTCATAAAATCAGTTATGTTAGTTGAGTTTGATTTCAGCTTCAGTTAGCTTAGTTCTCTATTATTTTCTATGTGATTAGCCTGCTATGCCATGCTTCAGCTTACATGTTCAGTTATTTCAGTTTATGCTTGCAACCATAGTATGCCATGCCAGTACATGTTTTCAAATAGCATTCTTTAAAAGCATGTTTGCATCGTTGCATGTTTTAGTGAGGTAGTTGGTTTCTTACTAAGCTTTAAGCTTACAGATTCTACTTTCCTTATACTGCAGATAAAGGTAAAGGGAAAATGGACTAGCAGAGGAAGCTGGAGTTCAATGCAAAGATGGTGTGTGTGGCAGGAACTGGAATAAAAGATCCTCGGGGTTTTAGCAAGCTTAAATAGTTGAATTCTTAGTATTTCTTCTTTCATGCATTTTAGACCTTAGAATGTTTAAACCATGGAGATTTATTTAGTTTGTTAGTAATTATGTTAGAATCTGGTTAATAGTTGCTAGAATATATTCAATTGATTTTAGAATTGTTGTGTGAGGTTTTGCACGCGATCTTTGAAATCGAGTTTCGGTGAGATCGGAACCCGGATCGGTGCTGAGACCGATCGAGCCGGGTGTGGCTGGATCGGTCGGTGGACCGATCAAGAAGGTTTATGGATCGGTCACCGACCGATCCAATGCCTTAGAGGTTCAGCGATGGGTCGACCGATCGATAGCTCGGATCGGTCTACCGACCGATCGGTGTACTCCTGGATCGGTCGGTAGACCGATCCACCCGCATACGAAGCTCACGGATCGGTCAGCCGACCGATCGAGCCCGATTCAGTGCGTTCCAGAGTTGGATCGATCCGACAGCGCAATCGATCCATGGATCGATTGAAATGCTGATTACAGAAGGACATCCGAAAGGCATAGAATATCTCCCCTAGCATGTGTATGACTACTCTAGGTACACCTAGAATATTAAGTTCAGTTCAAATTAGTTTAGTAAAATTTTAATAAATCCAGATTTTCGCAATAGTAATTTAGCACAGCATTACATAACGATCGGCCTCGCAGTCGTGGGAGGCGGGTCGTTACAGAGTGGTATCGAGCGGTGTTCCATACTTCCTACACACACATGAGCATTGAACCTGCGACTTCCAAGTAAGAATACCTCTACTTTATTTATGTTCCTTGCTTTCTTGTTATAGTTCATGTTTATAGATAAGCGATGCATGTTAGTATGTGATAGTAGATAACATGATAGCAATAGTTATACAATTATAATTTTATTAGTTATACATGTCCATCCTCTATGTCTTTAGAAATGGCACGAGGCGCCCACTAGAAGGACACCGACCATCGAGAGGCGGGCGGTTCGGTGCCTCCCGGACCTTACGTTAGTGGCTCGATTCTAGCTGACAAAGAACAGGAGATAGCCACCCTCGGGGCTAATCAGAATACCCCACAGTCACCCCGGAACCGTCACGACTCCGGTGGTCTTAGAGGTTCCACCGATCCGACTGCGGCACCGGCACTAGCGGCCCAGAGAGGCAAGAGAGAAGCTTATCGATCGGTGGCGGAGAGTCAAGCCGAGAACTTCGGGCACTAGTGAACCATGGGATGCACAAGCCTGGTTCAAAACACTGGAGAGTACGATGAAGCTTCTGGACTGGCCAGAACACGAGAAGGTGAAGTGTGCCTCCTTCTGCCTGACAGGGGATGCACGCATGTGGTGGGAGAGAATCAGAGCGAAGCGCCCAGTGAACCAGATGTTATGGGCTGACTTCGAGAAGGAGTTCTTTGAGGAATTCTTTCACATGCGGATTACGAACCGCCACTACGACGAGTTCACAGAGTTTCGTCAGGGCAACCTTTCAGTGGAGGAAGCCGTGAAGAAATTCAACAGGTTGGCTCGTCTATGCCCAGAACTAGTCAGCACAGAAAAAAAACGAGTCCGGTTGATGCTCAAGATGCTGAGGCCGGAAATAGCAATGAACGTGGCTGGCGGCATCCACAGGCCGCAAACCAACGAAGAACTAGTCAGCAGCGCCTTGACCACTGAGCACTACCAGAATAGTATCAAGCAGCAGAAGCAAATCCCCTCAGAACCTAAGGGTCAAGGAGGCTCAGGTACCCAGAAGCAGCAGGGTCACAGCTCTCATGGCTCTAACTGGAAAGGGAACCCCAGTAACAAGCGCAAACCAGGGAGTTACCCAAAAGGAGGACCAGCCAGCAAGCAGCCCAGTTATCCAAAGTGTGCTACTTGTGGGAAATTCCATCCTGGAGTTTGTCGTAAGGGCACACGAGGATGCTTCGAGTGTGGACAAGAAGGGCATATGGCTAAGCAATGCCCAAACAAGACCAGTTTTCCTCCACCGCAGCCAATTCAGTATGGAGGCCAGCCAGCTCAGTTACATCAGATGTAGGTTGCGTTAGAGGGACCACACATCAGTCAGGGCAGACTAGAAGCTCCCTCAACCATGACCAATGCGAGGATCTACTCACTGACCAGAGACGACGTAGCGAATGCCTCGACAGTTGTTACAGGTTAGATTAGTATTTTTCAGCAAATAGCAACTGTCTTATTCGATACTGGGGCAACCCATTCTTATATAGCCAGGGCATTCGCAAACAAGTTAGTAATACCTCCAGAGGTATACTCAGTAGTCAGTTTCTGACGACATTACCTTCAGGAGAAATTATGGCATCCACACACTGGCTCAGAGCAGTGCCAGTCATTATAGCAGACAGAGAACTCTTCTGTGATCTGATCGTGCTAAATATGACTAACTACGACATTATTTTTGGAATGGACTTCTTGATCAGATACGGTGCTTCTATCGAGTGTCGTAAGCAGAAAGTCATATTCCAACCTGTTCGTATTCGTCGGAGAACCCAAAAGAAAGGCCAAGAGGTTTCTCTCAGCTATGAAGGCACAGATTAATGGATTCGGGTGTACGGTTTTTAGCACACGTAGTCGGATCGGGATAAGGACCAGCACTAGAGGTCCGAGTCGTAAGTGACTACCCAGTAGTCTACCAGAGTTAGCACTAGACAAGGAGATTGAATTTGAGATAGAGCTCATTCCGGGTACCAACCCTATTTCCAAAGCACCCTACCGCATGAACTGAAGAAACTTCATGAGCAATTACGGAGCTACTTGACAAAGGCTTCATCGGCCCTAGTCACTCACAGGGCCTGTATTGTTCGTGAAGAAGAAGGACGAAGCATGCTGTGTATAGATTAAGACCTTGAACAGTCACAATCAAACGGTATCCTCTTCCCGAATAGATGACTGTTCGATCGGCTAAAGGAAGCGGTGTTCTCTAAAATAGACCTCGGATCGAGTTATCATCGGTGAAGGTTAAAGAAGGATATACCCAAGACAACATTCGGAACGATACGGACATTATGAGTTCGTAGTCATGCCCTTTCGTGACAAATGCTCCATGTGCTTTCATGGACCTCATGAGCAGGGGTATTCAAGGAATATTTAGATAAGTTTGTTATCGTGTTCATCGATGACATCCTTATCTATTCGAACTCGGGAAGAACATGCAGAGCACCTGGCAGATCCTTCAGCAGAATCAGCTGCATGCCAAGTTCACGAAATGTGAATTTTGGCTAGATCAGTGTCCTTCCCAGGTCACATCATCTCAAAGGATGGTATCATGGTAGACTCCAGATAGAAGCGGTGAGCAATTGGAAAAGACCCAAGAACGCCAGTGAGATCAGAAGCTTTCTGGGATTAGCAGGTTACTACAGGAAATTCGTAGAGGACTTCTCCAGGATAGCCTCCCCACTGACAGCTCTTACCAGAAAGAACAGAAAATTTCAGTGGACAGAGGACTACGAGAACAGTTCAGCGAGCTGAAAAGGAGATTGACCAGTGCACCTATTCTGACTCTGCCAGAGAACGCAGATAGCTTTGACATATATAGTGATGCCTCGAAGTTGGGACTAGGAGCAGTGCTGATGCAAGATGGCAAGGTGATCGCCTATGCCTCCAGACAACTCAAGGATTATGAGAGGAATTATCCTACCCATGACCTTGAGCTTGCAGCAGTAGTGTTCGCTCTCAAGATTTGGAGACATTACTTGTATGGAGCTCAGTGCAGGGTGTATACAGATCATCAGAGTCGGAAGTATTTCTTCACTCAGAAGGATCTGAATATGCGACAACGCAGATGGCTAGAACTGGTCAAAGACTATGACATAGATATCCTCTACCATCCAGGAAAAGCAAATAGGGTAGCAGACGCCCTCAGCAGAAAGTCCAGCGTTACCCTATTATCTTTAGCAGCCATGTCACCGCCCCTACAGAAGGAGATCTCATATTTCGGTCTCGAACTCATAGTCGGACAGCTCTCTACTATGACATTAGAGTCTACTTTGCTTGGGGGCATCCAGACAGCTCAGGAGCAGGATCGTGAAATTCAGAGAATCAAGCAAGGTATAGCAGAATCAGAAGGTGGAGAGTTCAGAATATCAGATAGCGGGGTGTTGTATTTCGGTGACAGGCTATGTGTTCCAGATCAGGAGGAACTACAGAGGAAAATCCAAGATGAGGCTCACAAGACTCCCTATGCGATGCATCCCGGCTCCACCAAAATGTACCAGGACTTGAAGAAACGTTTTTGGTGGCCTGGGATGAAGAGGAGCATCGCACGATATGTCAGCACCTGCCTAACCTGTCAAAGGGTTAAGGCAGAACATCAGAGACCAGGAGGAGTTTTGCAGCCCATTCAGATTCCAGAATGAAAGTGGAAAGACAGTTCTATGGATTTTATAGTGGGACTACCCAGAACCACGAATGGTTTCGACACCATCTGAGTAATAGTCGACAGGTTGACTAAATCAGCCCACTTCCTAGCTATCAGAATATCCTATTCCATGGAGCAGTTAGCTCAGTTGTATCTCAAGGAGATCGTCAGGCTGCATGGAGTCCCACGAACCATTATTTCAGACAGAGACAGTAGGTTCACATCACACTTCTGGGAGTGTGTACAAACAGCTTTGGGCACGAAGTTAAAATTTAGCACAGCTTTCCATCCTCAGACAGATGGTCAGACGGAGCGAGTAAATCAGGTACTCGAAGATATGCTCCGAGCATGTGCCCTAGACTTCAAGGGAAGTTGGTGCAAATATCTGAGCTTAGCAGAGTTTGCATACAACAACAGCTATCAGGCCACTATCGGTATGGCACCTTACGAGGCTCTCTACGGGCGGAGGTGTAGATCTCCAATCTGCTGGTATGAGAGTGGTGAACAGAAAGAACTAGAGCTTCAGACAGATCTAGTAGCAGATACCACAGCAGCTATACAGCAGATCCGCCAGAGGATAGAGACAGCTCAGAGCCGCCAGAAGAGCTATGCTGATACACGGCGCAGACCCTTAGAGTTTTCAGTTGGGGATTCAGTGTTCCTCAGAGTAGCTCCCATGAAGGGAGTAATGCGTTTTGGGAAGAAGGGCAAGCTAAGTCCCAGATATGTGGGACCATACCTTATCAGCAGAAGAGTGGGCAAGGTAGCATATGAGCTAGAGCTACCCCAGGAAATGTCAGCTGTCCATAACGTATTTCATGTCTCTATGCTGAAGAAGCATACCCCAGATGCCACCCAGGTGATTGAGCCCCAGTCGGTACAGATCCGCGAAGACCTCAGCTATGATAGTCGGCCTATTCAGATAATAGACCGAGCAGTTAAGAAATTACGGAACAAGGAAGTACCATTAGTCAAAGTCATTTGGCACAGTCACACAGCAGAAGAGGCAACTTGGGAGATAGAAGTCAGCATGAGACAGAAGTACCCAGAATTATTCTAAGTTCGAGGACAAACTTTTTATAAGGTATGGGGGATTGTAACGCCCGAAAATTCTCGAAACTGCATTATAAATATTCTATGATTTTTCTGGAATTTTTAGATATTTTTCCGAAATTTTCCCAGTAGCGGAAGCAGCAAAAATAATTAGAACCGCAAAATAGCTTAGGCGGGAATCGAACCCGGAACCTCTCGGATCCGATAACTTTTAGTTAGCCTTAGTAACCGGTGAACCCAGCAGGGCCGTGCTGAAAGAAAGAGGAATCAATTATATTTATATTAGAGTTGGGTTCAATTATCCACTTAATATAAATAGAAGAGTTAGGTTGGGTTTGGTTTATTTTAGAATTTGGTTCGGCAAACTCCTCCCCTCCAAACCCTCACGCCGAACACCCTTCTTCTCTCCTTCTCTCGGCGCCAACCACAAGGAAGACCTAGGGTTCTCTCCCTAGGGCCCCAAGGACATCTTCCGGCGATAACTCCGGCACGAGGACGCTCTCCTTCGCGAGGGGAACGCTTAGACGCGAGAAGATCATCGAGAAGTCGTCTCCACCGGAATTCTAGCGAATAGAATTGTAAGGAAATTAGCGTACGAGGTAAGAAACCCCTCACCTGCAGTATAAGTAGCTCCGTTTGGGTTTTCTACGCATTAGTTTAGCTATATGCAGATTTTTATCAACGCATAGCGTGAAATTGACCCTCCTCGCAGGTTTAGGGATTTAGTGAGCACTTCTAGATGGGCCGGACACGTAATCCCTCTTCAGTGGGGGTTTCTAGACGTTGTCGGGTGCCTAGAAGTGGTCTCCCTAATAGAGAGGAGAGTTGGGGCACACTAAGTGTTCGATAAAATAGCTAGTTAAGTAAAAATGCAAACTAGGCATTTTAACAGCTCAGTTGAATGCATTAGAAGCATCTAAATCAGTAAATCAGTTTATTCTAGCTTATATGAGACTACGGTCCAATGGGTGGACTCCCACAGTCGCCTCTAGGTTCAGACAACCTAGCTCTAGGTTCAAATAACCTAGAAACAGCAAATTAGAACAGTTTAGCTATATTCAGTATTTTACTTTTCAGTTGGCACTGTACCGGATTAGATATCCATTGGGTTGGACTCCCACAGTCGTCCCTAGGTTCAGATAACCTAGTAAACCCTACTAAATTCGGGACTTGCAAACCCGGGTTTAGTTAGGGATGCGCGCACAGCAAGTACAGTTGCCGGGCCCAACAGCACATGATTATTATTTTGATCTACTATGCTATTAGTTTTCAAAACTCATAAAATCAGTTATGTTAGTTGAGTTTGATTTCAGCTTCAGGTTAGCTTCAGTTAGCTTAGTTCTCTATTATTTTTCTATGTGATTAGCCTGTTATGCCATGCTTCAGCTTACATGTTCAGTTATTTCAGTTTATGCTTGCAACCATAGTATGCCATGCCAGTACATGTTTTCAAATAGCATTCTTTAAAAGCATGTTTGCATCGTTGCATGTTTTAGTGAGGTAGTTGGTTTCTTACTAAGCTTTAAGCTTACAGATTCTACTTTCCTTATACTGCAGATAAAGGTAAAGGGAAAATGGACTAGCAGAGGAAGCTGGAGTTCAATGCAAAGATGGTGTGTGTGGCAGGAACTGGAATAAAAGATCCTCAGGGGTTTTAGCAAGCTTAAATAGTTGAATTCTTAGTATTTCTTCTTTCATGCATTTTTAGACCTTAGAATGGTTAAACCATGGGAGATTTATTTAGTTTGTTAGTAATTATGTTAGAATGCTGGTTAATAGTTGCTAGAATATATTCCAATTGATTTTAGAATTGTTTTGTGAGGTTTTGGCACGCCAGAGTGCTGAAATCAGAGTTTCAGGGTGAGATCAGAACCCAGATCGGTCTGCAGACCGATCAGAGCCGGGTTGTGCCACTGGATCGGTCAGCTGACCGATCTAAGCGCGAACAGAGAGTTTATGGATCGGTCAGCCGACCGATCCAGAGGCGAACAGTGAGTACAGAGGTTCACTGATCGGTCAGCCGACCGATCAGTAAGCTACTGGATCGGTCTACCGACCGATCAGTGTACTCCTGGATCAGTCGGTAGACCGATCCAGCCGCATACAGAAGCGATACAACTTCTGGATCTGTCAGCCGACCGATCCAGAGCCTTCTTCCGTGCCAGTATCAAGCTGGATCGATCATGGGATCGATCGGACAGCCCAATCGATCCATGGATCGATTGAAATGCCTGATTACAGCTAGAAGGACATCCGAAAGGCATAGAATATCTCCCCTAGCATGTGTACGACTCCTAGGTACACCTAGAATATTAAGTTCAGTTTACAGTAATTAGTTTAGTAAAAATTTTAATAAATCTAGATTTTCCGCAATAGTAATTTAGCACAGCATTACGTAACGATCGGCCTCGCAGCCTAGTCAGTAGGAGGCGGGTTGTTACATACTTTCTATCTCTGCCCTCTAGGTTTGTACTAGAATTAGATGAATGTTGTTTGAATACAATCCAAACAATAATCAGTAGGTATGGTAGTTTCAATCCAATTGAAAAATTAAGCAAGTTGCAATCTCAAAAAGGATTTACCTATTCTAGCTCTCACACTCAAAATATGTATTAGTGGAGCTCACTCAATGCAACTCACAACATTTCACTACCATAAGCTTGCTTATTTTCTAATTCTCCACCACTATAAAACATAGCATACATGAATCAAAAGGATTTTATCATGAAGAATTAACATGGAATCAAGAAGAACAATTAAAGTGAATGAAATGGCAAAAGAAAATGCATTAATGAAGAAAATGAGAAGATAAGAGTATTGGAGGAATATACTTGATGAGTTGACCAATTTTGATGTGCAAAGAGATGAATACCATTTGTTTTAACTACTTCAAAGTATCAAGATAACCTCCCCTTTAATTTGATGGCTATCCAAAAATTTTGATACTCTATCTCCACACTTATACTCTTTTGTTTTGCCACTATTTTTTTTTCACTGTTTTTTACACATTTCCATCACTTGAAGACTCAAATAATCTTAAATCACCTCATGGAAAAGAATTCCCTCCCCCACACTTAAAATGTTGGTCGTCTCAGGCAATACAATACATCACGTATTCAATGACTTGATATTCTTTTAGTCACTGTTTTCCTTTTCATTCTGTAGGTTTTACTTCTCTTCCTCTGTTTCTTTCTTTCTTCCTTACTGCTTTAGCTTTGAGTTCTGTAATGTCACCATTTCAAATGCACAATAAAGCATCAGATTCAGCTAAACATCATGAAGGATTAGTCTCAAGGATCCATATTAACAACAACTTTTGATTTCTGCACTGCAGTTTCCAGTATATTCTTTCAATTCCAGGTGACTTGCAAATTCTTGACAGACTCATTTAAGAATAAATTCGCATTCTACTCAAAATGATGTCAAAGTCTTATATACTACAGCTGCACTTCAGTTCTTCAATGACCAGAGAGTTGTAATGAAAACTTGGCATGCAACATGTTTACACATCAGTATAGTCTTATTGGCTGATTCTACCCTTGTATACTTGGTAAAAATCCAAATTAATCATTTGTTTATCCATTGAAGGTGGCTTCTTATTGCTTAGATGTAGGAGTTGCTAAATGCACCAAGTGCTATATTTCAATTCCAAAAATAAGATTCCAAAATTAGATTTTTTTTTGCTTAATCTCACTTTACTTCTGCATTTTAGATTCCGGCAGCTCATGATTCTGTTGTCTAATACATACACTTCAGCTCATGATTCTTTTAGTTTTGCAGTTAACACTCAAAACCACTCAGCTAATGAATTCAATTTCAGCTAAAGATGTGCATCTCTATTCTTATCATGCAGTGATTCACTTCATTTTTTTTCTTTTCAAACAGCTACACACATTCACTGAAATGATCTTATCAAGATTTTGCATACTCAGATGTGTAATGAAGTATTAAATTCAGCTCAGCATTTTCATAATTCAATTTCGATTAGAATTACAGAAATCAGAGTAAGTCTTTGGCAAATAGATTTCCTTTATGCAATGGCTGTCAAAACCAACTGAGTTATTTGATAAAAATTTTCATAACTTAATCTAAATAAACAGCATTGCAATGAAACTGAAAAGTTTCAGAAAATCAATTCCGTTGCATTTGCATTGTTCCATGATTCACCTTTGATTGGTAGTGGAAAATCAAGTCCTCATCTTTAACTCTTACTGGTCAGAAACTTGCATCAGAGTTTGGCATCCATCTAAATCAAAAAACAGTAATTTAAATAGATTCTGAAATTCAGGAATTCTGATCAGCAAATGGGTTGAAAGTTTGCACCATTGTTCTAGAAGTTAAACAACCAATGGAATGAATTAACAACTAAATACTCATCAAAATTGGCCCAAACAAAATTTTAACAACGGTCTGCAATTTCATAACCTTAGTTTCAGAAACTAGATTTCAAGGAAATCTGAGCTTGAGTCATGCAAAGATGAGCTTTGGGGAAGGTTTCATTTAACACTGAAATGACAGGAACTTTTCTTGAGGTTGTCTTTAGTCAGAAATTTCCATAATATTTGGCGCACAATGGTCTAAGTTGATACTTCAATTTCCAGCTCGATTGATTTAGTTTTGGACCTTGAATTTCAGTGGTTCTTGTTTCTTTCAATACTTAGAAATTCAAAACTTCCTTAATTCAAAAGTTTTGAAATACCACATATGTTGAGCATTTAATTCCCATTCTAAACATCCTTAATAACAACCACAGCAAGGTAAGAACAGAATTTTAGTAGTACACTTTTATTCTGATACACATCCTGTAAATCTGTTCTTCACTATAAACAGAGGCATTTTGCTGAAGTGGTTATTGCATGACTCAAAGGATTACTGATAATAATTCAGCATTTTATCATCTCTATTAATTCCAAGTTCCAGCAACTCTCTTTACTGTTTGACTGCATTACAGAACTCAGATTTTAGTACCCTAGTCCAGAATTTTTTCAGAAGTGAAGCTTAGGTTTCAGAATTGGAATTCCAAGGTAATTTCAGCTCAAATAATAGAGATTTCATCTTGGGAGAAAGCACCATTTAACAGTAAATTGTCAAGGTTTGAGTTCAGTTTGTATTATAGTTAGGAATAGCATGATAAATTAGTTTTTGAATCCATTGACAACCTCAAAAACCTTGCTGTAATTTCTGATTTTAGACTCAATGAATCTTCAGAAGATACTCAATGAATTGTCAAGGTTTCAAAAATTTCAGAACTTGTAAAACACATAGATGATCATGCAGCAACAGATTTCTGTTAATTGCAGCACC
This sequence comes from Zingiber officinale, assembly GCF_018446385.1. Classification (NCBI taxonomy): domain Eukaryota; kingdom Viridiplantae; phylum Streptophyta; class Magnoliopsida; order Zingiberales; family Zingiberaceae; genus Zingiber; species Zingiber officinale. The sequence continues at coordinate 106,532,212 of NC_055986.1, forward strand.
TGGGTGCAAAACTCTGCACTCATTCCAGGTTCTAGTAAATCTGGATTTCCAGTTTATGGAAACCATCTGATAAGTTGGTTGTCTGAGCAACTTAGGTTGAATTGATATTTCCCTTTCAATTTTCTTTGTCTTTCTTCATTCTGCAGGTTGTCTTTTCTTCTGTTCCTGTTCGAGCCATTTTTTCTAATAAGGAGCAATACCAAACACCTGACAATTCCTTCTTACTTAAACCTCAGTTTGCAACTCTAAGAACCCATCATCAATCTTGCATGCCATAGATATTGATACTTATCCAGTCATGACTTAATAGATGCTCCAATTCAAAGTGTTGATGGTCATCCACTTCACCAAAAATTCCAAAGTGACACAATAGATCTATGACAGTTCTTCCTTTCTCTTTTGCTTCATTTACTTTTCTGCTCTCAAGTAAACTGTACAGAAATAGGTAGTTTACAAACACTGTAATTACTTCCCTTCTTGAAATAGTTTGTTAATCTGAATTCTCTTGATACAAGCTGAAACTATCTGAATTTACAGATTCTGAAATTGCATGGCTTCACTACATTCATCAGCTATATAAAGAACTTAGCACATAACAGTTCCTCAAATTTTTAGTATGTAATGCATTCCAATTCCAAGTAATGGACATTTCTATTGCCTAACAAGTATGATTCATTGGTAAAATTGTTGGATTTTTCGGGCCGCAAAAACCGCTTTTTACGTTGCGGAAACCCTGAAATCCCCATGCCACGGATCCGTGCGAAGAAATAAAATTTCATATACATGTTTCTAAGCCTAGATCTACTTTAGATCTACAAGATAAAGAGGTTACCCTTGATGCAAAGCTCTTCGCGTAATCCCGCTCATCCTAGGTTCGCCGGATCTCGAGAGTATCAAAGTAGATACTCCTCTATGTGTATCCACACAAGCAAGAGATGGAGAGACCTAACACAAAGGTGTGCTAGCACCTTTGTAAAGGTTCGGCCAAAGGAGGAGAGGGAGAGAGGTTGAGAGCTTGAGGAAGAAGAAGGAGGTTTCACAACACAAATGAAACTCCCATAATAATCACAAGTGGTCGGCCACTTTCAAGAAAAGGTTTATATACTCCATGGAATTTCAAGAGTCAAAAACTCTTGATATCCCTCATGAGGTGGCACACACATGTGCTAGCCTTGATGATGTGGCACATCACCATTAGCCACTCAATGTCAACTCACCAATGAGGTGGCAAATGGTCAAGTCAAACTTGACCCTTCATCTTCCTCTCAAGTCAAGTCAAACTTGACCACTTCTCTCCCTTGGTTGATCTAATCTAACCATTGGTTCAAGTCAATTTTAATTTAATGAATCTCTATTCATTGAATTAAATTAATTAAATGAGTCTAAGTACAAATTAGACTCACTTAACACATGAACCAAATTGAGTCCAACTCAATTAGCTCAATTTTGATTACTCTTAATCCAATTTGGTTCATCACATGAACCTAATCCTTTAGGTTCATCAAATGAACCTAATCTCCATCTAATTGCCCTATGTGGGTGACCCTATAGGTTCTTATAACGTTGGCAATGCTCCTAAACCCATTTAGAAGCATAAGTAATGAGCGGTATCTAGCAACACATCATTACTACCCAAGTTATAAGAATGTTGAGATCCAACATCACCTTGTGACTACTAATTGTGACTCCTCACAATATATGACATTGTCCTTCTATCCTAGACATCTAGATTGATCAATATGAGGCATAGACCATGTCATCCTCTAATCAATCTAAATCTTGAATCCCAAGTAGACTCACTCAATCAAATGAGCTCAATATCTCATATTGACTCATTTAGGCATGGTCATGCACTTAGTGGTCTCACTCTATCAAGAATATCGATGTCACTCCCATCATATAGGAGGGATAGATCCCATCTACATCACTCATATCCCTCCGCATAATTTGTTACATACCCAGTAATCGCCTTTATAGTCTACCCAGTTACGGGTGACGTTTGACGAAGCCAAAGTACGTAACTCCTTATGTAGGGAACCATCGTGACTTCAGGTCCAAGGACTAGTAGTCATACTAATAGCCACATGAGAAAGTATATGACACTCATATAACGATCCATGATACTTTCTCATGGCGGGTCATTCAGTATACATTCTCCAATGCATACCCATGTGTCAACTTGATATCTCCATATCCATGACTTGTGAGATCAAGTCATCAAGTTTACCTACATGCTAGTCTCGTCGCATTAACATTGCCCCTGAATGTTAATACTTGACTAGGAATGATTAAGAGTATTGTTCCCTATATCATTTCACTATCGATTCAACCAATCGATTGATATAGGTAAGAACCTTCTACTCAAGGATGCTATTATACTTAGTTATTTGGCACCAATACAAGTAAGTATAATAACCAAAAATAAATGCCTTTATTTATATACAAGAATATGATACAATGAGTCCATACAACAATCATCAAATGATTGGCTCTAGGGCTCTAACTAACAAAAATGCTTGAAGATCACAATAATACTGTTCAGATAAATAAGCAACCAAACAGAGACTCCCAAATCACTCTCAAAAATCACAATTCAATACTTATGAAACCATCCTTCTTCTTCACAATTCTTGAGCACAAACTAATTTTCCCCCACACTTAAAACTTTGTCCATCATCAAGCAATCTAACTCATCAAGATAGTCAACCAAAACCCTCAATGAAATGGACCAAGCAAAGGTTATCAAAGGTTAAAATGCAAGAGAAAAGTGTTTTAAGAAAATTATGAAGAAAGGAATTGGAATTTATGAGGGATCAAGAATGAACACAATCCTTCATTTCCATGCATAGATATGCTATTGTGACTTTGAAAAGAAGCTAAGCAAGTTCTAGAGTTCAATTGCTATGAGTACATGTCACACAAAAAAAAAATACAATAGAGATTAGACTTGAAGTGGTCCTCTCTAGGTATTTTTATGCAATCAAGCTCAATTTATCAAATTGGAATCCACCACCAAATTAACCAATATCATGTAAGAAGAGTATTCAATCATGTCACATGACCTAAAAATCGATGATCAAATTTAAGAAGCTTTTACGATCTTAAAAATATTACTAGAAAATTCCATGGAGAATTTTATTCAAAATAACACGCTATGTAAACTAAGCAAAATGCAATGTATGGAAACAAAATGCAAAATGTAAAAACAAAGTGCAAATGCAAAGTATAAAACTAAATAAATGTATAAGGAATTTATTAGACACAAAGCATGAATTAAAATGCAAGAGAAGGCAAAATTGGAACCAACTCCCCTTTCATTCCCGGTGGTTGAAGAAGATTCAAAAGAAGTAGCCACCCCGGAAATGGAGTAATCATGGTTCTACTCAAATTCTTCTTATTAATCCTTTTTCCCTTGAAAATTCTTTCTGGAGGTCTGAGGCAGTTCAGTTCAAGCATCCACTCTAGTAGCTTGTATTCTCCTACAACATCAACAAAAGAAAACACCTCCCACACACATGTGGGGTAAAAAGAAGATAGGAGAATATTAGTGTTGATAGAAGATATGTCAAGAAATGAATCACAACGACTAAAATCAACAATTGGTACCTCTATAAAATTTTCTGATAAATCACAAACAATACTCACCTTGTCATGTTGAAAGGTACCTAGAGTGGTGATTTTTACCTCCTCTTCATCATGTAAATGCTCAAGTTCTGGTTCAAGTGATGGTTCATCCTCATGTAGTGATTCTTGGGTGCTTGGCTCCATAGCACAAGTCCCTACACTTACATCTTTAATTCTTTGTGATTCTTGAGCTAATGCTTCCAGTAAGCAATCCCCTACACTTAAATCACCTTCAAAAACATGTTCAGAACCTAAATCACTAAAAACATCTTCAACAACAATATCAGTAGGATCAGAAATTTGTATAATTACATCATTATCACAAAAAATACTAGAAAAATCATGTGAAGTAATGGAAGTAGGGTCGGGCCTGACAGAATCGCTACTTCCCATCTTTCCACTGAAATTTCGTGCTTGTAGCTGATTGATGGATGATGAAATTTGATCTAACTGAATCTGTATGTTCTGTATCCTTGAAAATTGTTGCTCTTGATGCTCACTCATTTGTTGCATAATCTCCCTGAGTTTTCATGTTGACTCATCCATCTGAGGATCGTTTTGTTGAAAAGAATTTAACATAGAATAAGTTGAAACTTCTTGAAACCCATATGAATTATGGTAGACTGGATATGGCTCAATAAATGGTCCTTGTGCATTTTCATACCTGAAACATGAATTATCCACCCAATTATCATTAAAACCATTTGAAAATGATTCATACCTATTTTGTTGATCCATGTTTGGGTAAAACTAATACTCAGGCTAAAAATATTGATTTTCGATTCCACCTCCAAAATTCTGAAAATATGGATCCATGCTTCTGAAATCTCATGTTCTTCACTACAACACTAGAACTCAAAATTAGAAGATTCAAGAGCATAAAGTTTCAAACACATGAAAATATGAACAGTAAAAGCACTTAATAATTCAAGAACAAACCAACATGAAGATACAAAAAGAATTAAGCAATCAAATCAATCAACATGCTAACAAATAAAATCAATCAATGCACAATCTAAAATAAACACACACTACTAGTTAGTTGCTCCCCGGCAACGACGTCAAAATTTGGTGTTGGTCATTTTGCATGTCACGAGGCACTCCAGATTAATAAAGATTGGAACCCATTTAAGCTAAAGAAAATGTGTGTAGTAAGGAGTCCCAAGTCGTATTTTTCCAAGGATCACTAGTAAGTGTGTGTGAGAATTCTTGTATTGGTTCCAATTGATATCTCTTTTCAACTTGAATACATTTAATTTCCAAAAGTGCACTAGAACTATCCAAAATAGGAGCAAAACATTATTGTTCTCATCTTCACGTGATTTATTCCCTTCTCATAAAATTAAAATCAACTAAACTCGGATTCTAATGCCTCATTGAATCAATAGATCAATTATTATCTTTTCAATTCAAAATCACAGTAACATTAAACTCAAGATCTCACTACACTTCTAGAGACCGAAATAGCATCTAAGTCACAAACACCATCAACTTCAACAATTAATTCAATCACCAAATCTCCAATTCTTTCCCTCAATCAACAAAGGGATACATAGGTAAACAATGAAGAACATCAAGTGATAAATTTGACATCTAAATTAAGTCACAGTCACTAAGATCAAAAATCAACACTAATAAAGAAAATCCAAGTTAGTAGCTAAAAAGATTAAAAACAAAACACTAGCTAAACACTTGTTAGTAACTAAACATTAGCTGGGTTAAACTGAAATAAGGAATTAAAAATAGGAATAGATTGCAGAGCTAAGTTAGTAGCTGAATCTGGGTTTTTATTGCAGAAATTAAACAAAATCATAATTGCAAACAGAAGATCAGAATTGAAATTGCAGGAAGGAAAAAATCAGATCATTAGATCTGATTAGGTTCAAGCATGATTCAAAGATAAAGAAAATAAAAACTAAACCTAAGCATTCCACATCCAAATCCAAGTTCAACTCTCAATAATCTGCCGTGAAGCAGAAATGCTCTCAGAACCCCTTAAGCATTCAACAAATAATCAACCAAACTTCCAACTATCACCAGAAGGTACTCACAGCTCTTAGAAACCTCTATTCAAGCTCCATCCAACTGGAAACCTCATCGGTCGAAGAAACAGAGCAAGAATTCTGTGGATTTCAAAACTAAGTTGGTTGATCAGATCTACTTAACTTCGCTGCGAAATGGAGATCGGAACAGGATTAGAAGCTCTCAGGAAACCTCCCTCGAAGCTCTGGTGGATGCGAAATTCGCTGATCGGGAAACCTCCCTCAGGAATGCGGCGGCAGAACAGAATCAAAGTCGCGGCTGAGAAACCTCCCTATGCCACTATCTGATCACCGTAAGATGAACGCCGGAGGCTTGAGATTGTCGTCGTTGAAGAAGAAGAACCGAATCTGGAATCGGGAATGGGAGCGTCGGCGCCGCGCGAAGAAGAAGACGACACTGTAGAAAAAATCGTGAGGATGCCGAGCCCAACTTCACTGTAGCTTCTTGCTTCTATTTAAATCCTCCCAAATCTGATCGGACGGCTGAGATTTCTCGGAGCTTGATCAACAGTGGAAAATAGCCTAAAATATTATCCAGAAGTACTGATCTTCATCTACGGTCCAGATCTACTCCTCATTAGGTTGGATGAGCCGGATCTTCAATGGATGGCTCCGATCTGCTTGATCTTCAATGAAAGGTCCGAAACACTCCAAGGCTTGATCACTTCGTTTTGCCCTAGATTTGAGCCCAAGTGTAGCCTAATCTGATCGGGTCCATAACCCTTTTGATGCCTACAAAATAATAAACAAATATTAGCGTCAAATACCATGATAATTGGTTAATTTACAATTAGGTCCAAAATCAAATGCAATTTGTAAAATGTAGAGTAATCATGAGTTTAAGCTATGAATAGACGAATAAAAACATGCATTATGAGTCAAAATAATATAGCAAAATTAAATCATGGTTATCATTGTTATGTGCCTGCTCTCACAAAGAACATCATTTCAGTTTCTTGTTTAGACAAGAAAGGCTTTTCTTTTATAATAAAGAACAAATGTTGTTCCGTTTATTTGAAAGATATGTCCTATTGTAGTGCACCTCTGATGAACGAACTCTACATTCTAGACTTAGAGAACTCTATCTATAACATAAGTACCAAAAGGTTGAAGTCAAATGAAATGAACCGAACTTATCTCTGGCATTGTCGCTTAGGTCATATAAATGAGAATCGCTTATCCCAGCTCCATAAAGATGGTTTGCTGGACTCATTTGATTTTGAACCATATGAGACATGAGAGTCATGCCTACTGGGCAAGATGACCAAGACTCCCTTTAGTGGACACAGCGAAAGAGCAACTGACTTGTTAGGACTTATACATAGTGATGTATGTGGCCCTTTCAATGTCGCTGCCAGAGGTGGTTATAGGTACTTCATTACATTTACTAATGACTTCAGTAGATATGGTTATGTGTATCTAATGACACATAAGTCACAATCCTTTGAAAAGTTCAAAGAATTCAAGAATGAAGTACAAACCCAGCTTGGCAAGAGTATTAAGGTACTTCGATCAGATCGAGGTGGTGAATACCTTAGCCATGAGTTTCGTGACTATCTAGCTGAGTGTGGGATTCTATCCCAACTCACTACTCCTAGAACACCACAATTGAATGGTGTATCCGAAAGGAAGAATCGTACCCTATTAGATATGGTGCAATCTATGATGAGTCACACAGATATTCCTATATCCTTTTGGGGATATGCTCTAGACACAGCAGCCTTCACACTTAACCGTATTCCATCCAAAGCTGTGATAAAGACACCATATAGGATATGGATTGGGAGAGATGCCCAGATATCTTTTATGAGGATTTGGGGTTGTGAGGCTTACGTTCGACGTCAAGTCTCGGACAAACTAGGACCCAAATCCGATAAGTGATATTTCATAGGATATCCCAAGGAAACGAAGGGATATTACTTCTACATTCCCAGTCAACATAAAGTGTTTGTGGCTAAGACTGGGTATTTCTAGAAAAGGACTTTGTTTCTAGAAAAACTAGCGGGAGTACGTTCGATCTTGAAGAAGTTCAAGATATGGACCATAGCACTGAAGCCTTGATGGAAGTTGAATTGGAACCACAAAATATTGTGGATGATGAGACTGTTTCTCAAGGAGTTGAGAAACAACAACTAGTTCAAGTAGACCTACCTCTTCGCAGGTCTGACAGGGTACGTCATCAGCCTGAGAGATACTCATTTCTCTTGCCTAACCATGATGATGTTATGCTCGTTGAGAATGAGCCTACCTCCTATCAAGAAGCTGTGATGAGACCAGATTCTGAGAAATGGCTAGAGGCTATGAGATCCGAGATGGAATCCATATACACCAACCAAGTATGGACTTTGGTTGATCCACCTGAAAGCGTCAACCCCATTGGGTGTAAGTGGGTCTTTAAGAGAAAGACTGACATGGATGGACATTTGCATACCTATAAGGGTCGTTTAGTAGCTAAAGGTTTCAAGCAAATTCATGGTATTGACTATGATGAAACATTTTCTCCAATAACGATGTTTAAGTCCATTCGGATCATGCTTGCTATTGCAGCATACCACGATTATGAGATCTGGCAGATGGATGTCAAAACCGTGTTTCAGAATGGAAACTTCCTCGAGGATGTGTACATGACACAACCTGAGGGTTTTGTAGATCCACTGCATATTGGCAGAGTATGCAAGCTACATAAGTCCATTTATGGACTAAAGCAAGCTTCTCGGAGCTGGAATCTTTGATTCGATGATGCAATCAAACAGTTTGATTTCATCAAGAATGAAGATGAACCATGTGTCTACAAGAAGGTTATTGGGAACACAGTTGTCTTCCTTGTATTGTATGTGGATGACATACTACTCATTGGAAATGGCATCCCTTTGCTGCAGTCTATAAAGACTTGGTTGGGGAATTGTTTCTCAATGAAGGACTTAGGGGAAGCAGCCTGTATTCTAGACATAAAGATCTATAGAGATAGATCTAAGAGATTGTTTGGCCTAAGTCAAAGTACATATATTGACACGGTATTACTGCGGTTTGCCATGCAGAATTCCAAGAAAGGATTTCTATCGATGTCACATGGTGTGAGTCTTTCGAAGACTCAAAGTCCCTCTTCTAGAGAGTAGAGAGACCGCATGGATAAGATCCCTTATGCTTCAGCCATAGGATCTATCATGTACGTCATACTATGTACTCGTCCTGATGTTTCGTATGCTTTGAGCATGACGAGCAGATACCAGTCAGATTCAGGTGAGCGTCACTGGATAGCGGTCAAGAATATTCTTAAGTACTTGAGAAGAACTAAAGAATATTTCTTGATATTTGGAGGTGATGGAGAGCTAGCTGTAAAGGGTTACAGTGATGCCAGCTTCCAAACTGACCAAGATGATTATAGATCACAGTCTAGATTCGTGTTTTGCTTGAATGGTGGTGCTATGAGCTGGAAGAGTTCGAAGTAGGATACAGTTGCTGATTCTACAACAGAGACCGAGTATATTGTTGCATCAGAGGCAGCAAAGGAGGTAGTTTGGATCCGTAAGTTCATTACTGAGCTTGGGATGGTTCCTAGCATAGCTGATCCTATAGAGCTCTATTTGACAACAATGGAGCAATTGTGTAGGCTAAGGAACCTCGCTCACACCAGTGGATCAAGCACATACTACGGCGCTTCCATCTCATTCGAGAGATCATCGATAGAGGAGATGTGAAAATTTACAGAGTTCCCACAGAGGCTAACATAGCTTATCCCTTTACCAAGGCTTTGGCACAGAGAAAGAATGATGGTCACACTAGGTCATTGGGCCTTAGAGCCTACACTGATTGGCACTAGTGCTAGTGGGAGATTGTTAGTGAGAGCCCTAGAGCCAATCATGTGATGATTGTTGTATGGACTCGATGTGTCATATTCCTATATTTATAAAGGCATTTCTTTTTGGTTATTATACTTACTTGTATTGGTGCCAAATAACTAAGTATAATAGCATCCTTGAGTAGAAGGTTCTTATCTATATCAATTGATTGGTTGAATTGATAGTGAGATGATATAGAGAACATAACTCTTAATTATTCCTAGTCAAGTATTAACATTCAGGGACAATGTTAATGCGATGAGACTAGCATGTAGGTCAACTCGATGACTTGATCTCACAAGTCATGGATATTAGATATCAAGTTGACACATGGGTATGCATTGGAGAATGTATACTAAATGACCCGCCATGAGAAAGTATCATGGATCATTATATGAGTGTCATATACTTTCTCATGTGACTATTAGTATGACTATCAGTCCTTGGACCTGAAGTCACCATGGTTCCCTACAAAAGGAGTTGCATACTTTGGCTTCATCAAACGTCACCCGTAAATGGGTGGACTATAAAGGTGACTACTGGGTATGTAACAAATTATGTGAAGGGATGTGAGTGATGTAGATGGGATCTATCCCTCCTATATGATGGGAGTGACATCATGATTCTTGATAGAGTGAGACCACTAAGTGTATGGTCATGCCCAAATAAGTCAATATAAGATATTGAGCTTATTTGATTAGAGTGAGTCTACTTGGAGTTCAATACATAAATTGATTAGAGGATGACATGGTCTATGCCTCAATTTAATCAATCTAGATGTCAAGGATAGAAGGGCATTGTCACATATTGTGAGATTCACAATTAGTACTCACAAAGGTGATGTTGGATCTCAACATTCTTGTAACTTGGGTAGTAATGATGTGTTGCTAGATACCGCTCATTACTTATGTTTATAAATGGGTTTAGGAGCATTGTCAACATTATAAGAACCTATAGGGTCACACACAAAGGGCAATTAGATGGAGATTAGGTCCATATGATGGACCAAGAGGATTAGGTTCATGTGATGAACCAAATTGGATTAAGAGTAATCCAAATTAGACTAATTGAGTTGGACTCAATTTGATTCATGTGTCAAATGAGTCTAGTTTAGACTATGATTCGTTGAGTCAATTTAAACCAATGAATTTAGATTCATTAAATTAAATTGATTTGAATCAAAGGTTAGATTTGATCAACCATGGGAGATAAGAGGTCAAGTTTGACTTGACTTGAGAGGGAAGATGAAGGGTCAAGTTTGACTTGACCAAATGCCACCTCATTTGTGACTTGGCATGGGCCGGCCAATGATGGTGTTCCACATCATCATGGCTACATCATTGTGTGCCACCTCATGAGGAAGACCAAGAGCCATGACTCTTGGTATTACATGGAGGTTTAAAATGCATTTTAAGTGGTCGCCCACATTAGATGAAGGTGTAAGTGCAATTGTGTGCTCATTGATTCTCCCTTCTTCTTCTTCCTCTCTTCTCTATTCTCCCTCTCCTCCATTGCCGAGCCACTCAAGGGTGCTAGCACATTCTAAGTGGTTCTCTCCACCTTTTGTCCGTGTGGATACGTGTAGAGGAGTGTACACTTGACACTCTACGAGATTCGGCAACATTTTGGATGAGCCGGATAAGCGAAGGGCATTGCTACAAGGGTAATGCTCTTTTTATGTAGATCTAAGGTAGATCTAGTGTTGACAAACATGTATAAGATTATTTTATATATTTTAACACGGATCCGTGGCTAGCTTTGGGGTTTCCGCAATATAAAAAAGGCGGTTTTTGCGGCTCGAAAAGCTAACATTCTCTGCATATGGTCAACATATTGAAAAAGTTCATTTATATAAACACTTGGGTGGTTCTAAAGATAAGGGAATCACACAAGGGAAAGTAGGTAAGTATGAACTTTCATTAACATTTTATAAACAACAAATGGTATACATTATTTATGAAATTGTGAGAAAATACAAGTATAAAATTACAAGTCTACTCAAAATTTGCTTAAAAGATCTCTTGGGAGTTCCCGGTTGAGTCGACGGTGATCTATAAACAAGGGAGGAGGGACTTCAGGTAGAGAACCACCCTCTTTCAGTTGTTGGATTACTCCTTCAACAGAGTGAGTGAGAGTTCCTACAATTCATCTAGCATACTCCTTACCAAATTTAGGAGAGCTTAAATAGGCTCTGCGCCTGCTTTACTAGCGCTCTTCCTCGCCTGCCTTATATGCTTGAAATTCATATTGTAGGCTATCTTTTTCCCCTTGTAAAGTAGTCTTCTCTGCCTTAGCCTCCGCTAGTTCTTTTAAGAGTGAGCTAATTTGTAAATCTTGGGCTCGTAATCTTTCTTATTGTTGGAACAAGGTAAAGTCTTTGGAGGCCAATTCTGAGGCTAACTCAAAAGACCTTGAACCATATGATTGTTGTAACTGGTTCAGTAAAGTGGTTTTGTGAGCAACATCTGAGAGAGCTTTCTCTTTTAAAACCCTTTCAACGCTAAGTGTAGAATTAAGTCCCTGTAATTGTAGCTTTAAGTTTCTTTTTTTCCTCCTCTCAGGATTGTAGCATTTGACGGGTATCTTGTAGAGCCTTTTCTAAATTAGTAGTGAACTCAGCTTGTGACTTTATCTTATCTTGTAGCTGAATGAGTTCGTTGTTGGGGAGATTGGAGGTAGCTTGCAATTCCTCCACTTTATCTTTTAGAGTTTGGTTAGTCCTCTTCAAATCTACAACTAGCTTGCCCAAATGTAGGCTTGAAGCATATAGCTGGATAGAATGATAGTAGGGTTACATTTTGTAAGTACAAAATAAGGAAGTTAGATTCAAAAACTTACTGCAGTGGCTTGACGATTGTGGTCGTCGGCACGCTCAGAAAAGGTGCTTCTTTTCATATACACCTGAGATTACAACCAAGATTCAGCTAGTACCCCCTTTAGTTGCAATAATTCATACGAAGCAGGGGTAGAAGTTTGACCGAGCTGAGACAGTAATTCATGGCCTTGTTGAAATAAGATGTAAGGGCGAGGGGAACTTGTAAATGGTGAAGAAGAGGAAGGAGGAGGTTCAGAGGCTTGTGAAAAGGGGTTAGGAGATGGGAGGCTCACTAATGGAGGATCCTGTTCAACTGATGCTATAATAGGTCTGGGAGTAACTGATCTCCTGCAAGGAGTTCTTTTAGCACGAGGCTTGGTGGAAGAGTAAGGTAAAGCTGGAAGAAGGGGCAATGTATCCTCATGAGCAATGGGTACCTCTCCTGATGAAGAAACAGCTGAAAGAATAATAGAAGACATGGGAATGAGGAGTTCTAGTCTCATCATAGTTAATGCAAAATTGGAATGAGCATGTGTAGGGGGAGCAAGTTCTTTACCTTTAGAGTGACAGATTTCGGCAGGAATGATAGGAACTTGCTTAAAATCAGCTATGGTATGTGAGAGGGGACAAGTAGCTGAAGTACGAGGTCTTCGGCGTTTCGCCACAAAGGGACCCTCTTATTGTGAAGGGCTCGAGAGTTTAGATGGAGGTAGTATGCCAAGGGAAGAAGAGGGTTGATTAAGAGGGTGATCTCCCAATAGTTCTTCACTCATTCTAGTTAAGACCGCCCTTGTCAAGCGAGTATTCTTGTACATGAAGGCAGGAAGAATAGCATCAACTGGAGAAAAAAGAGAAATTTATGTTAGAAATAAAATCAAAATGGTTCAAAACATGAGTAAGAAGAATAATCTTACCAAAGAAAACATCCAAGGTTGCGTCTGCTATGCTAAGACCAAAAGCAAATTATAAGCCTTCGGCGATTAGGGCAAGTAAGTTAAATTTTGTGCCCTTTAATTTTCCCATTAAAGAACGGAGAACAGGATCTTCTAAGATATTGCCCAATTGAGGGATGGGGGAATGATCCCGATGCCAAGTTATTGGGTATGGAGGTGGAGAAGGAAGAGGCATAAAGAAAAATTTATCCCGCCATTCTCCTTGAGGAGGAATTCTATAGAACAAGGTAGTTTTAGGGTGTGATTGAAACTTAAAAGCACTATCTTCCACTTGGTGAGGAATGAAAAAGTGATGGGAAAGTTGAGCAGAAAGGGGAAAGTCCAGTAAACGTGAAACAACGACAAAACCAACTATAATAGAAAATGATTGAGGGATAAGTGTAGGTGCGAGAAGTATCCGACGATCGAACTTGTGTTTTGATTATGTCAAAGGGTCCAAAGTTAAGTTATTTTGTTATCTAATGAGTTTAAATGAGATTGTAGGAAAGTCCTAAGTGTACTTAGGTAAAAGTCCTAGCTGCAGTTAGGCAGGTGGAAAACCCTAGGGGGTGGTAACCCTAGGTCCTAGGAGGTGGTAACCCTAGGTAAGGAAAAGTCCTAGTTGCAGTTAGGCAAAGGAAAAACCCTAGGGGGTGGTAACCGTAGGTCGTAGGGGGTGGTAACCCTAGGTGGAAAGTCTTGGTGGGTCGAGAGCTTTGGGCAAAATCTTAGGGGGTGGTAACCCTAGGTTGAAATCCTAGTGTCGCGAACTGGATGGAAGACTGGACGAGTCGTGGAGCGGGCGTCTAGCATGAAGACCGAAAGCTTCGGACGCTGAACAAAAGTCCAGTTGGTCTTAAGGATCAACTGGCAACAGGTAAACTCTTCTGAGTGGAGTAGGTGAGGGCGCGTTCCCCTGTGAGGGAACAGTAGGCGTCGGTTCGACCTAGGATTTCCTAAGGGGAAATCCGAAGTCAGAACCAGACAGCCCGGTGACTATCAAAATTACTTTTATTTGTCTTATTTTATTGTGCTAACTCTGTTTTATAGGGTATACTTTGTTTGTAGACTAACATACCTTGTAGGATGTAAAGTGAACAAGAAAGCCTCGGATGAACAGTCCCGGTGCACCCTCCATGGACCTTGGAGGCGCCTCGGGTCACGTGGTCGATAGCCCCTCAGCAAGGCACGAGGGCGCCCTCCATGGAGCTTGAGGGCACCCTAGATGTTGGATGGAGGGTGCCCTCCGTGGAGGTTGAGGGCGCCCTAGATGCTGATAGAGGGCGCCCTCCATGGAGCTTGGAGGCGCCCTTAGGAGGATAAGCAGTGACGAAGCAGGGCTTATCCACGTGCGACTGACCCGGGGATTGGAGCCACCCTCAATAAGGTTGAGGATGCCCTCAATAGGCTATATATGCCTGGTTCAACTAGCAATAAGGATACAATGAAATCTGAAATCATTCTTCCGTGTGCTGCTCATAGATCGATCCAACAAAGGTGTAACTCAACCCTGACAACCAGAAGCTTCAAGTTTACTGTTCTAAGTCGTCGATATAATTTTATTTATTACTTTAATATTGTAATTCAAAACTATAATTTTTTCGAACTGATAGTGATTGCCCAAAGTAAATGCTCAATTAGCGTGGGCCTTGGAGTAGGAGTCGCCACAGGCTCCGAACCAAGTAAAACTCTTAGTGTTCGTGTGTTTGCATTATTGTTTTATTTCCGTTGCTTATTACTCGAAAGTTTTCCGAAACGAACGTGAAATCCACGAGCGCTATTCCCCCCCCCCCCCCCCCTTAACGCTTTCAATCCTTCAATAAGTTGATTTAGGAGAAGGTTAAAATATCTACTGATGTCAACAAAGAAAGGATGAATGGGAAACCTAAAACCACATAGAACTTGTTCCCAGAAAATGGCTACATTTTCTAGAGGAGGAAGATGAGGATGATCCCTAGGGGTGGAAATGGCCACGTACGAGGGGAAGTTGTAATTCCATTGAAGCTCACAGGCTTCCACTACGAAAAACTTGGAAAAGCACTGGGTGTATCATTCATTGGGGGTTGACATTGTTAACAAAATGAAGTAGGAAGAACAAGAACAGTTAGCAGAGAGCGAAGAACAAAAGATACATGAACTAGAGAAAGAAGATGAAGTGTTAGGGATTTTTCCTCTTTTTCCCTTCAAAAGCCTTAGTAGGGCATCGAAAAAGGTGTTTTAAGTAGAAATGTTGGATTAAGATGATAAGAAAAGTGGGACTGAAGAGGAGCCATTGGTTGGAATAGTGAGGCGGCGAACACGGTAAAATAGGTACACACCAAACGTCATAGGCAGGCGTGTCACCAATAAGGAAATGGTATGGGTAGCTAATACGAAAAGTTATATTCCCAAGATACTAGAATCATTACCGAAGTTAAGCATAAAAAATTCGGGGAGCCTAAAAGAGATTTCTTGTATTACAAATTCGGTCGGCTAGTATTAATCGATCAAAAATCAAGGTTAATTTTATATATATATATATATATATATATATATTTATTTATTTATTTATTTATTTATTTATTTAAACTCGACTGGTCACAAAGGGTCGGCCAAGTATTGAGTTTAGAGGAAACTAAGACATGAACTCGATCGGTCATTAAAGGTCGGCCAAGTATTAAGGATGAAATTGTGCACGAGTATAAACTCGATCAGTCACCAAAGATCAACCAAGTGTTAAGTACAGTGGAAACTAAAACATAAACGTAAACTCGATCAGTCACTAAAGGTCGACCGGGTATTAAGGATGAAATTGAGCAAGGGTAAACCCGATCTGTCACTAAAGGTGGGTCGAGCGTTAAGGATGAAGTTGAGCATAAATGTAAGCTCGAACGGTTATCAAAGGTCGGTTAAATGTCAAGTGTAAATGAAATCAAACATAAAACTGAGTCTGCCCTATCGAAAGGAGTCAAATGAAAATAATTATCAAAGAAATAGAAGCAAAGGGTGACAACAATTAGAATATCCTAAGAGATAAGAAATTGTTCTTCAATATAAAAACATCCCGAGTTACAATTAAAATAACTTAGGAAACAAGTCGGGAGATATCTCAACAAGTAGTTCCCAACGATCTAAGAAGTTGGGTGAGGGGTCAGAAACCAGGTGGCCTTGCTTCTTCAATTGTTTCGCACACCCCTCAGCTCCCTTGGTGAAGGCTTTGGCAATAGAGGCAGCAATAGGAGCATTAAATTCAGGTGATTCTAGCATTACCCTTTTTATCCTTTCGAATCTATCATCTTCACCCGCCATGTACTCTGCCAAAGCATCTTGAGAAGTTTTCAACTCAGACTCTTTAGAAGAAAGCTCTGCTTTAATTGTAGTTAAGGATGAACTTAGGGAAGTTAACTCAGAATTCCTAGATTCCAAAGCAGCATCCTTAGCAGCTAATTCTAGAGTGTGAGCATCCTTCAACGCTTGTAGCTGAGATAACGACTGAGCATTTTTAGTGGCATACTTATCCACTTGGGATGTTAGCTTAGTGTAAAGAAGGGTCTCTGACTTAGCTTGAGATTCAAAATCTTTTGTAGAGGCTTTCCATTTGCTTTAATTTTCAAGTTCTGCCTCAAGAAACTTGCGAGTTTCTTGTAATTGGATGGATAACTCTTCAGAGGTGTGAGAAGAGGATGCTTCAGAGGCTTGTGGCTTTAGCTTAGTAATTTCTTGAGATAGATCATATAAGTGTCGGGCCATATTCATGCTAATAATCCACCGCTATCAAAAAGTTGTTATTAGAATGCATTAATGAAAAACTAGAAGGATGAAGGGTATATTACCTTAGTTTCCTCAAAAGAAAACTTGTTAGCCCAGTCAGTAGAAGTGAGCTTCTCAAGTTTTTTACAAGCTTCTGCTCAGGCTATCGTTAGAGAACCCCCCCCCCCCCCAATAATATTGGGAGGGTAGGAGTAGACGTGGAAGAGGATGATAAAGAGCTATGGAGAGAAGGAGGGGGGAAAAAAAAGAACCCTGAGTTACTGAGGTTGGTAGGGAAATTGACTCTGAAAAATTCATCATAAATTCAGGGTTAGAACTAGCACTCGAAAGAGGGGGATCTTCCGGTAATTAAGAAGGGGAAGAAACAAGTATAGGGTACAAAGAGGAGAGGGTAGGCTCTGGAGAATAAGAGGGAATATCCCCTACGGGTATCTCCTCAGAGGTAGAGACAGCCCATTTTTTAGGTTGGGGTGCTAATGTTAATCGACGCCCGAGGCATTTTCTTGTAGGAGTAGCCCCGGGTACCTATTCTTGTATTTCCGAAGGGGTATCTTCTAGAGGCATGCTGATGGATGTTTCCCCAATAGTAGTTGAAGGCTCGGGTAAAGGAGCAAGATATGCTTGAGCTGAGGCATTAAGTTCTGCTCTAAGCTCTCGCTCCTTAGCTAATACTTCTTCCTCCTCTAGGTAGATTGCCTTGTCTGTTGGTGCAACCTTAGGTCAAGGTTAACCTGGTTGACCAGACTCGAGTTGACTTGACTCGAGTTGTGTTTTGATGTTTGACGAGTTATGTTTGACAATGTTTGACGTGAACAGAAAAGTTGTATCTTGATGTTTTACAAGGATACAAGCTTGGGAGATTGTGGGTGCAACCCGTGGTCAAGGTTGACCTGGTTGACCCGATGTGAGTTGACCTGACTCGGAAAAGTCCAAGCAGGGAGCTTGGCACGGGAAAAGTCCAAGCAGGGAGCTTGGCATGGGAAAAGTCCAAGCAGGGAGTTTGGCATGGTGAAAAGTCCAAGCAGGGAGCTTGGCACGGGAAAAGTCCAAGTATGGAGACTTGGCACGGAGAAGTCCAAGTATGGAAGCTTGGCACATGGGAAGTCGAAGAGGGCTCGGTAGCTCGTTCTCCGGACTGTGGTCAGAGAGGGCTCGGGAGCTCGTTCTCTGGACCGGATGGAAGTCGGAGAGGGCTCGGTAGCTCGTTCTCCGAACTGTGGTCAGAGAGGGCTTGGTAGCTCGTTCTCTGGACCGGATGTGGAAAGTCGGAGAGGGGTGAGGCCAGGTGATAAGTCCTGGTGAGTGAAGCCAGGCAGTGGGAAAGTCCTGGTGAGTGAAGCCAGGAAGTGGGAAAGTCCTGGTGAGTGAAGCCAGGCAGTTGTGAAAACCCTAGTGAGTGAAGCTAGGTGAAAGTCCTGGTGAGTGAAGCCAGGCAGTTGTGAAAACCCTAGTGAGTGAAGCTAGGTGAAAGTCCTGGTGAGTGAAGCCAGGCAGTGGGAAAGTCCTGGTGAGTGAAGCCAGGCAGTTGGAAAGTCCTGGTGAGTGAAGCCGGGCAGATTGGAAATCCTGGTGAGTGAAGCCAGGTGAAAACCCTAGTGAGTGAAGCTAGGTGAAAGTCCTGGTGAGTGAAGCCGGGCAAGGGAAAATCCAGATGGATCAAGGGTGATCGGACATCTGGTGTTGAGAAGGTCAAGTAGGTCAAGGGAGTGACCGGATACTTGACACGAAGAGAAAAGTCCAAGTGGGTCAAAGGGATTGACCGGACACTTGGTGGGGAGTCTTAGCAGGTCAAGGGAGTGACCGGATGCTAAGCATGATGTACCAAGAGGTCAAGGTTGACCGGATATTGGTTTGGACTTGGTTTGGGCAAAAACCAAGACCTGGATCGGTCTGGAGACCGATCAGAAAGCGATCGATGTGCCTGTGAGCTTCTTGATCGATGCAGGACCGATCGTGAGCTTGATCGGTCCGGGACCGATCGGGGTATCTGAAGAGTTGGGCAACTCTGAAAGCATTCGATCGATGCGGGGACCGATCAGCATAAACTGATCGGTCCCCACGGCCGTCAGATCAACCAGACCGATCGGTGATGCACGATCGGTGCAGCCGTTGATAGACAACGGCTAGATTTTTCTGCTGTCTTTGGCCTCTATTCTTCTCGCAGGTGGATGCAGGCTATAAAAGGGCTGAGGGCTTCTACAGTGGACGCTCTCTCTGATTCTTCTTCTTCTCCGAAGCTTCTGCTTCTTCTTGTTCCTGCCTCTTCTTCTTGCTGCTGCAAGTTCTTCTGCGAGCTTTGCTGAGCTCTCGTCTAAGCTTCACGTGAGCTTCCTTTCGGCTGGGTTCCTGCTGTTGTAGGCGTCGCTTGAAGCTGCTGCTTCATCCAGTCGAAGAGAAGGCAAGTAAGCGAAGGTTTTACATTTGTATTGTATTTTGCTTCTTGCTGTACTTGTACTCCTTCTTGCTGTTGTAAGTTTTTGTGGCGAGGTTTCTCCACCCATAAGGAGTTTATATTAGCCGGTTTTCCGGGGACTCATCCACCGACGGATTGATAGGCTTCGTCCACCTTACGGACACGCCGAGAAGTAGGAGTATCATCTCCGAACCTCGTTACATCTTCGTGTTGAGGTTTGCTTCTCCTTTTTCGTTTCTATTCATTTTATTTCCGCTGCGCTAACTTGATTTGTAGAAAGAAACGCGAATTTGGGGGCGGCTATTCACACCCCCCCTCTTTAGCCGCGACCATCGATCCTAACAAGTGGTATCAGAGCGAGGTCGCTCTTCGTTGGATCAACACCCGGGGGAGCACGAGCTAGAGAATGGAGTTATTTGGAGAAGACGTCACAATTCCACCTTTCTACGATCGCGATGACTTCGCGTTTTGGAAGGTAAGAATGAAGTACTTTCTTATGACTAACCTTGAAAATTGGAGTTGTGTTCAATTAGGTTTCAAGCCTCCGATGGACAAGAAAGGAGAAACCCTAGAGAAGAAGGAGTGGACCAAGGAACAAGTCCACCAATCCCTAGTCAACGATGAGGTATTGAAAATTTTTGAATTTTCTTTACCTAATGATGTTTTGTGTAGGATAGGTGGATATAACGATGTCAAGGAATTGTGGAACAACTTGGCAAAGTTCCATGAGGAGAACTCCACTTCAAGCCATGAAGAGGAGTCAAGTGAGCCGAGTAGCTCACATCATGGAGGCATGGATTTAGAAGTTGAGGGCTACTCAACATCTAAAGAAGAAGAGGAGGAGAGTTCCTCTTCAATTTCGGAGCAAGGAGAAGAAGCTTCTACCTCCGGAAGGGATGAAGGAGAGAGCTTACATCCCACCTCAACCCTAGGTAACTCAAGCAATTTAAGTTCTAGTAAATTGCATATATTATGCTTTGAGTGTAGGAAATTTGGACATTACAAGAGTAAATGTCCAAAGAGGGTTAGGAAGACTCCACCGGCGCCAAAGATCAAGGAAGCCGGAGTCCCGATACGCAAGAGCAAGGAGCACGTGGTGTGCTTCCAATGCAAGCGAAGGGGACATTATCGGAGCCAATGTCCGAGGGGGAGGCAATCTCACAAGGACAAGAGACCGAGCACATCGATAGGGGGAGCTAAGGCAAACCCTAAGGTAATCTCTAAGGCACATTATTGCAATACTAGTAAGATGCATGCTAGTAGTTTGATTGCAATTGACAATAATGATAAGCATGATAATTATAGAAATCGATACACATGCTTAGGTGCCAAACATGTGAGCCTAGATAAGGATAACACTAGGAAAGTCAACCCTAGGATCAACTCATCTAAGGTTAAAGATAACCTAGGTAGAAATCCCAAAACAACTAGACATATGCCTAGGAATACCTCAAAGACAAATGACAAGTTAAAACTTGAGGTCTTAGAAAAGGAAAATCAAGTCTTGAGGTCAAGACTTGACTCTTTAGAAAAGACCCTTAAAATTTTAGAGAAGTCAACTCAAGGGTCTAAGGGTCAAAAATCAAAGCCCACTTATCATAATGTTCCATTCGATTATGGAACAAGACCTAGGGCTAGGAAGACCATCACCAAGGTCACAAGGGGAGTCACCCCTAGAGTTGATCTTGATGAGTCCCAAATGGCTAAGGCTTTAAAGCCTAAGAGGGTCATTAGGAGGGTTGCTAGGAAAGTCATCCCTAGTGAATATTTAGTGAACCCAATGAGCTCAAATAGGTATTGGGTTCCTAGGAGCGTGATTTCATCACGCTAGATGAGTTAGGGTGTGCCAACCTTACTTGAATAGGTAGTTAACCTAATCATGGCAAAAGGTGGCACTTTAGGAATTTTCAAGGTGCAATCAAGCCTTGAAAATGAAATTGAAAATTATTCCTAACGTGATTAGGATGTGCCAATCATATTTGAGGAGTTGTCTAGAGTCAATTTAATTGGCACATAGTAATCTAAAAATCTTGAGTATATGTTTTTAGGTCTATTACACTTAGGAATATAGAATTCATGGCAAAATGATCAAAACTATCAAAAATGGCAACTAAGGCTAGAATTAGGTATCTTCTATACCTTTACATGTTATTTGCCATATATTGTTTGCCATATGCCATGTCATGACATCATATTTAATTTATTATCATTTGAAATGTCATGATAATGCTTAGGTTAGTTAAATGTCATGCTCTATTTAAGTTTCACACTTTATGTCATGACATCATGACATTGGCACATGTTTCATTTATGATATCATTATATGCCATGTCATCATCTCTTCTCTTGCATTTAGGATCAATTAAATTGACTTAAGGATAAACCACACAATTTGATATGGAGATCAAGTTGTTGTTTTAGAAAATGCATGAGAACTTAGCCTAAGATGACCTAAACTCATATCTCACATCAAAATTGACTTGGATGTGTTTGATACACCTTAGATGTGTGTGAGATATTAGGATGATGAGTTAGGAACAAGGTGCATAGTTCTTGTACCTAGATGAGCCTAATTCAAAATTGGGGATCATAGGGAAAGCTTATGTACAAGTCATGTACATTTAGCCCAAAGATTGTGGTCCTAAATTAAATGGTTTAAAATCATTTCAAAATTGATTTGAAAAACCTTGATGAAGCTTTTCTAGTGATAGCATTCATCATTGAGCAAAGTGATATAAAGATGAGTTAACTTTGAGCTATTTCAAAGACTTTTGAACTTTGTATCAAGATTTGAAAATGGAACTTATTTTCATAGAAAACTATTTTTTCATGATAGTATATGTTATGAGGAGTGTATCCTCAAAATTTTACAATTTTTAGAATTTTCTGTGATTTTCTAGAGGTTTCTGAATTTCGGTAGAAGAAATCAGAAATCAGAGTTGTGGACCGATCAGAGGGGAATCTGATCGGTCCAGGGGTGCCTGGATCGGTCACCGTGACTGATCCAGGGAATCCCTGATCGGTCTGGTGACCGATCAGGGCGTGCCAAGTTGCTGAATTTCAACTGTTGACTAAAATTTCAGCTACGGAAGTTGGTGGTTTAGAGTTATAAAGGTTTGAAACTCACCAAGACATTGTTGGTGCAATGGTCAAGGGGGAGTTTTTACTCCTAAAGACTTGAGTGATATGGGATTATCACTAAGTTAATTGTTGGACCTTAGTATCAAGGGGGAAATTAAGAGTTTCAATGAAAGGTATGGGAATTTCATTAGGAAGAAACTCTTGACCTTGATTCGCTCTTTTTGATGTGTGTCAAAAAGGGGGAGAGTAGAAAGGAGAATGGAGAATGTCTAGAGAATGTTCAGGGAAGAACATTGGAAAACCTAAGTTAGGTTATCGGGTTAACCTAACTTGATTATGGGTTTGATTATGGGTTTTGTCAAACATCAAAAAGGGGGAGATTGTTGGTGCAACCTTAGGTCAAGGTTGACCTGGTTGACCAGACTCGAGTTGACTTGACTCGAGTTATGTTTTGATATTTGACGAGTTATGTTTGACAATGTTTGACGTGAACAGAAAAGTTGTATCTTGATATTTTACAAGGATACAAGCTTGGGAGATTGTGGGTGCAACCCGTGGTCAAGGTTGACCTGGTTGACCCGATGTGAGTTGACCTGACTCGGAAAAGTCCAAGCAGGGAGCTTGGCACGGGAAAAGTCCAAGCAGGGAGCTTGGCATGGGAAAAGTCCAAGCAGGGAGTTTGGCATGGTGAAAAGTCCAAGCAGGGAGCTTGGCACGGGAAAAGTCCAAGTATGGAGACTTGGCACGGAGAAGTCCAAGTATGGAAGCTTGGCACATGGGAAGTCGGAGAGGGCTCGGTAGCTCGTTCTCCGGACTGTGGTCAGAGAGGGCTCGGGAGCTCGTTCTCTGGACCGGATGGAAGTCGGAGAGGGCTCAGTAGCTCGTTCTCCGAACTGTGGTCAGAGAGGGCTCGGTAGCTCGTTCTCTAGATCGGATGTAGAAAGTCCTGGTGAGTGAAGCCAGGCAGACGGATAAGTCCTGGTGAGTGAAGTCAGGCAGTGGGAAAGTCCTGGTGAGTGAAGCCAGACAGTTATGAAAACCCTAGTGAGTGAAGTTAGGTGAAAGTCCTGGTGAATGAAGCCAGGCAGTGGGAAAGTTCTGGTGAGTGAAGCCAGGCAGTTGGAAAGTCCTGGTGAGTGAAGCCGGGCAGATTGGAAATCCTGGTGAGTGAAGCCAGGTGAAAACCCTAGTGAGTGAAGCTAGGTGAAAGTCCTGGTGAGTGAAGCCGGGCAAGGGAAAATCCAGATGAATCAAGGGTGATCGGACATCTGGTGTTGAGTAGGTCAAGGGAGTGACCGGATACTTGACACGAAGAGAAAAGTCCAAGTGGGTCAAAGCGATTGACCGGACACTTGGTGGGGAGTCTTAGCAGGTCAAGGGAGTGACCGGATGCTAAGCATGATGTACCAAGAGGTCAAGGTTGACCGGATATTGGTTTGGACTTGGTTTGGGCAAAAACCAAGACCTGGATCGGTCTGGAGACCGATCGAAGCGATCGGTGTGCCTCAGGAGCTTCTTGATCGATGCGGGACCGATCGCGAGCTTGATCGGTCCCGAGACCGATCAGTGCCTGCAGAGTTGGGCAACTCTGCGTGAAAGCATTCGATGCGGGGACCGATCGGCATAAACTGATCGGTCCCCACGGTCGGATCAACCAGACCGTCGGGTGATGCT
Organism: Zingiber officinale; assembly: GCF_018446385.1. NCBI lineage: Eukaryota > Viridiplantae > Streptophyta > Magnoliopsida > Zingiberales > Zingiberaceae > Zingiber > Zingiber officinale. Next base: position 106,556,382 of record NC_055986.1, read on the forward strand.
TGATCGGTGCAGCCCGCTGATGAACAACGGCTAGATTCTTCATCTTTGGCCTCTGTTCTTCGCGGTGGATACGGGCTATAAAAGGTGAGGGCTTCTCGATGGGCGCTCTCTCGATTCTTCTTCTTCTCCGAAGCTTCGCTTCTTCTTGTTCTGCCTCTTCTTCTTGCTGCTGAAGTTCTTCTGCTTTGTTGAGCTCTCTCTAAGCTTAGCGTGAGCTTCCTTTCGGTTCCTGTTGTTGTAGGCGTCGCTTGAAGCTGCTATCCAATCGAAGAGAAGGCAAGTGCGAAGGTTTTCGATTGTATTGTATTTTGCTTCTTTTGTAGTCCTTCTTCCTTTGTTGTAAGTTTTTGTGGCGAGGTTTCTCCACCCATAAGGAGTTTATATTAGCCGATTTTCCGGGGACTCATCCACCGACGGATTGATAGGCTTCGTCCACCTTACGGACACGCCGAGGAGTAGGAGTATCATCTCCGAACCTCGTTACATCTTCGTGTTGAGGTTTGCTTCTCCTTTTTCGTTTCTATTTGTTTTATTTCCGCTGCGCTAACTTGATTTGTAGAAAGAAACGCGAATTTGGGGGCGGCTATTCACACCCCCCCTCTCTAGCCGCGACAATCGATCCTAACATTGTCAACCAAAGCTCTAAATAGAGTATCCACTGCAATAAACAAAAAAGTGTTTTAGTTAGTAAAGAAGGGATAGCTAAGAATTTCGAAACTTATCAAAGGAATATTGTAGGCTCTTTTGAACAGGGCTCAAGACAAAAAGATATAAGAGATCATCGCGTATCCATTTATGAATATAAAAGCAATGACCTAATAATTTACTAGAGTATTCAGAAAAGATGGGTTATTAATGAAGCTCCCTTACGTCAGTGAGAGGAGGGAAAGAAGATTGTCATTTAGTGGGCCACAAGACGGAGCCGGGAAATTTAACAACGAAAAAACATGATTTCCAACCCTTGATGGATGAAGGCATTTCTTCAAAGAATACCACCCTCGGGCGAGATTGAAAAAGAAATACTCCTAGCTCCGATTTTTTGGGATAGGAGAATATGAAAAAATTTTAAGGAGTAGGAGGTATACTAAAGAGGCAAAATACCATACACAACCCACATAGGCATCTGAAGGAATTTGGGGCAAATTGTTGTAGAGAAATACCAAAATATTGGCTTATATCTATCAAGAATGGAGGAATGTGAAAGCATAAGCCTGCAGCTAATTGATCTTTAAAAAAAGTAACGCAGCCATCAGGAGGAAGATAAGGATGAGTGTTAGGTTGTGGGACCTAATCCGGTATTCTTTAGGGATTTCATACAAAGAGCGAATGGAGGTTCGGTCAGTAGTGGAAAAGGAAGAATAAATTTGAGCATACCATAGGAGTAGAGATTCTTCAGCCATGTTGAAAAATGGAAACACTCGAGGAATAAGCGACTTACTGAATCCTTAGAGAGAAAAGGTCATAGAAGGAGACCAGGGAAGATAAAGAAGCACAAGTTGTTGAAAAAGGTTGGAAAAGAAAATCACCAAGGAACAACTGGAGGAAGACGAAGGGTAAAAGATTAAAAAAGACTTAGGTTTTTTATGGCAATATAAGGATCATCGTCAAAATAAAATGATTTGATAAAGGATAGTCGTCGATCTGCCAAGGAGAATGTGTGATAAGATATGAACGAAAAATGTACCGAGGGTTACTTAGAAAAAGGAGAAAAAAAGGATACGTGGCACTCGCCCAGGAAGAGGCATTTATGATAGACAGAGCAAATCAAATCATATGCTAAACCGCCATATCTTCGAACATTCTCTTTTCGTTGAAGGACCAATTACCAATGAGACCACTTTGAAAAACTACGCGGATCTCAAAATATAAGCGAATAAACAAAATTTGTAAACAAGGAAGAGCCCTTGACCAATTGTAATCCTGACCGACCGTGTGTATAGAAGGGAACCTTGAAGTCCGGTTGAGCTCATATTTGTTCGGGCATACACATGGAACCCCCCATTCAATCAATCCTCACACGATCGATCACATACTTCTTTATATCATCCTTAGTTGTCCTTCTACTTTGACTCTAACTAACCCATCATTCTCCTTAGCTACTAAGGTGTATGCATAGAAAATGCATCTATGAATGGGGAAGGATTGGTACAGTAAGGGGATGAACAGAGTGAAAACTTAGAGTTGGTTAGGGACAGGTGAACTAAATATCTATGAATCAAGCTTAGATGAAGCAAGAAACACTTAGTAAGGTAAATATCATAATCAAACATAAATACAGAACTTTACATTATCATTAGAAATACAGTCATAACTCTTAGACTTTTGAAAATCTTCCATAGACGGATACAGCAAATAAATAACTTTCTACTTGTCTCGCCCCCTGGAACTGCCAGATTGTTCTTCCCATCCCAAGTACGGGCGTATAGTAGAATGACAGCCTGGACAAAGAGAAAAAGTTCATCCTGTCCTCTTGCGCTTATGTGATTCACCCTCTGGGGCCTGTGGTTGAGAAGTTATCTCTGACCTAATATGATCTAACTCATCTTGCAAAAAATTCACCTTAGCTTTCTACTGTTCCAAGTCTTGTTGTTGTGGTAATATCAGCAAACCGTCTACACAAACCTTCCTGTTTAAAACGGTTATTTCTTAAGTGTACTGAACTTTCAGATCATCCAACTCCTCAGTCTTTTGCTTTAAATCCAAATAAGCTTTGTCCCTCAAAGCCACTTCCGACCGAACTTGAGACTTAGCTGCTAGCAAATGTACCTCTAGCTCTCTTTGATGTGAATGATGTAGATCTAAGGCTTGCATAGCCTCAGCCAAAGACTTTTCCTTCTCGCATAATAGTTGAACCCAGAGGGAGAGATCTGAAGCCATGACTCTTAATAATATCCCTAAAGGAAAGTAAAGTGAAAAAGAGTAAAGGTTGATGTTGTAGAAATTAGGATCACACCTCTATTTAACTTGGTTATAACATATGTGTTGGGGGTGTCACGGGATCATTGTAGAGAGTGTCACGAGATCACTGTAGTAAATGTCAAAAGGGCAAAAATAGACTTAGGTCTAGTGAGTCGACTACACCTCCTTCGACTAGACTTTAAGGGGAGGCTAGTGATACGTATTATGATAGATCGGACGAGTGAGTGAAGAAGGAGTTTAGGTCAAGAGAGATAGGAGAGGTATATAGCCAGTCGAATAAAGGTCGAGCAAGTGCCCACGCGCTCATATATGCTCGGTCAGGCAAAGCCCACCCGAGCATAAAGGCATTTAGCCTTATATATAAGATTCTCAGCATAATGTCGGTCGATCGTAGGCCGACCGAGTGCCCACGTGCTCATATATGCTCGGTCGGGCAAAGCCCGCCCGAGCATAAAGGCATTTAGCCTTATATAAGATTCTCAACATATTGCCGGTCGATCACAAGCCAAGCGAGCGCCCACGCACTCATATATGCTCGGCTAGGCAAAGCTCGCCTGAGCATAAGAGCATTTAGTCCTATATATGATTCTCAACATATTGTCGGTCGATCCCAGGCCGAGCGAGTGCCCATGCACTCATATACGCTCGGTCGGGCAAAGCCCGCCCGAGTATAAGAGCATTTAGCCTTATATATGGTTGTCAACATATTACTAGTTGACCGTAGGCCGAGCGAGCGCTCACATGCTCATATATGCTCGGCCGGGCAAAGCTCGCCCGAGCATAAAGGCATAGTATCGGCCAACCGCAGGCCGAGCGAGCACTCATGTGCTCATGTAACCGGGCATAGCTTGCCCGAGTATAAAGACAAGTTCAATAGGAGGTGTCCGTAAATAGTATATACAGCCGGCTTAAACGATCGGCCTATACCTATTCAATAGGAGGTGTTCCTAAACAGTATATACGGCCAGCTTGAACGACTGGCCGATACCTATTCAATAGGAGGTGTTCCTAAGCAGCATATACCGCCAGCTTAAACGACCGATCGATACCTATTCAATAGCAGGTGTTCCTAAATAGTATATACGGTCGGCTTGAACGACCGACCGACACCTATTCAACAGGAGGTGTTCCTAAATAGTATATACGGTCGACTTGAACGACCGGTCGAGACATATTCAACAGGAAGTATTCTCAATAGTATATACGGCCGACTTGAGCGACCAGCCGAGACATGCTCAACAGAACATTTGGCCAAAAATATCTTCTAAAAGCTTCTTTAATTATAATGATGCGTCCCCATTATAAATACAAGTCATAAATGATAAAATGGGTGCATCTGGGGTACAGAAAAGATTCCTTAAAGAATTATTGCATGAAGTATAGAAGATGACTTCATCTCCTAATAAACCCTAATGAACCGGGGACTACTTCACGACTACGGAGGTCACGTGAGGTAGTATAAAAAGGGGAATCCTCTCCGTTGGCAAGGTACGCAAGTTCTAGCATCTAAACTCTGTTTCGCTTCAGTTACTGTTCTGCTTCTTCTTCTTCCATCTGTAAGAGGAACTGACTTAAGCATCGGAGGGCCTAGCCAGGAATCCCCACCCCGATCTTAGGTCACTAACGCTTTGTTGGCTTGTCTCACTATGCATAAGAGCATAGAGGAGTTTCTTCGGATCTTCGGGAGTTCATCTTCATCGGAGGTCATTGTCATCCATCGAAGTTATTGCTCATCTTCACAGATTTCAGACAGGATCAGTAGAAGTATAGTTAGCCCATAACCCACAGAGAGCATTAGAAACCAACAAACTTACTTTAGAAGATTTTTATACCTAAGTGTAAAAAGGGGGAAACATAGTACGATGGACTTTGGTTGATGCATGATTCAATTTAGGTGATTATTGATCGATTGACTAAGTTTTCTCATTTCCTACTACTAAACTAACTCTTTGGATCACTTGGTAGAGTTTCCAATGAGCCTTGTGTACCAAACTTTATTTTAGTACAATATTTCACTCTCAAACAAACAAATAGACAGGGCACACCATTTAGACATTAGAGGACTTACTTTGAGCATGCATGATGGATATTGAAGCCAGCTGGACAACCATTTACATCCAGTAGATTTTGATCATAATAATTATGTTGATAACAATCATAGAGAGTAGCAAGAGTACGGTTGACTCATAACCAACAGAGTAATGATTATCTACTTAGATGTAAATCATCACATAGTCTTTATAAGGGAACCTTACTCCCTTACGTTTAAAAATTTTTCATGATACTAAGATGAATTAGCATAGTAAGATATTATCTAGTGTTACCCCTTAGATGACGATACCATAGTATTATAACTTAAGTAGAAAATTTAGGGGCTAATTAGGGATTAAAACTAGTAAGATTTAATCTAATTGAGGAAAATAATAATAAAATAATTAACAATAAATTAAAAAAAGTAAATATAAAAGAGTATATATAATTTATTAGAATTTTAATGGAATTTTTAGAATTTATTTTGGATATTTTATTAGGGTAAATTAATTAGGGATTAGAAAAATCAGTTTAGAATACTTATTTAAAGTGAAAGTTAATTGATTTAATTAACCTAAGTTTTTTGTTTTCTCTCCCACAACCATTCAGCATATCTTCATACGTGGTGCAGCCACGCGGTATAACTCGTCACCGCCATGCGCGAGCAGCCGACACCGCGTCCTCTCCTTTCACTCTCTTTTTGTGACCTCACCGACACCTGCTGCATCTGGTTCAACTCCACCGTTGTTGCTATCTTCCCTTTTTCTGCCACCGCTGCCAGCCCCACAACTACAATCACACCCTTCCTCCCTCTTACACTGCCATCCCGAAAGGCAGACATAGTCGAATGTCATTGCCGCATTCAGCAGTCAATTGCTAGTTTCCTATTCCCCCACCACTGGTCATGTTGAATGTCAATAGAGGAGAAGGATTAAGGTAATTAACCCGAATTAATCACGATTAGTAATTAGTAATTAGTTCTGATTAGATAATTAATTGATTGTTGTTAACCAGAATCATTAATTTAGGATTATTAATTACTTAATAGATTTAATTAATAGGGCAATATTCCAGATTAATTGAGGTAGTTAAAGAAAGCTACCAATTAGATGATCTAGAGATTTAATTAATGTTACTGATTAAGTAATTCACTTATAATTAACTGGATTATTAGACAGATTGATAATTGATTAATTAATAAATCAATATATAGATTAATCATTAGGTTGATAAACTGATTTAATTTTTGGTGACTAGATATATTTTCGTACTTACTTTTGCTTTGTCTTCTATACTTACAAAATTTAAGTTCGAAGTGGACCATCTGACTAGAAGACATTTAAAACGATCTATAATAGAGGTGGGTAGTGTTGGTGCAATCGACCTCTAGGGTTTCAATATTTGAATGTTGGATTACGTTGACTAAGGGTTAATCCAAATAGGATATGATGTTTAGAAGAGTGAAGTTTAGTTAGGACTAGATGACTAGTAAGGATAAGTCCTAACCGAAGGTTAGGCAGGTGAGAAGTCTACTAAGTGACTAGTCCTAACTGGAGATTAGGCAAGGGTAAGTCCTAACTAGAGGTTAGGTACGTGAGAAGTCTACTAAGTGACTAGTTCTAACTAGAGATTAGGCAAGGAGAAGTCCTAATGAGTGAAGTTAGGTGGTGGAAATCTTGATAAGTGAAGTCTGACAATGAAAGTCCTAGTGAGTGAAACTAGGCAATGGAAGTCCTAGTAAGTGAAGGTAGGTAGTGGATGTTGCAAGATGGGAGGGGGGGCGGGGGTGAATTGCCCTGAAAAAACAAACCTCAACCTTTCCCGGTCTTTTAACTTCATTAGAAAGTATAATTAAATTAAAACTAAAATAAACTAAACAACTAAAAAAATATAAGTAAGAAGACCAGAGTTACTAGGTTATAACCTAGGTGGTTCTTAATCCAAGTCAGATGAAAAGCACTAGAAAATCTCCTTCTTTGAAGGCGGAGAACCTCTTACACTCGTTGGACGCTCAGAAATAAACTAGAAAATAAATACAAGAGTTGTTAAATATTTTCTAGCTCTAGGGTCTTTTTATAGCCGCTAGAAAAATCTATCTGAGGCTGGGAGATGCCTCCAAGATGGTCTAAGGTTCCTACCATCAAATAAGTTTTATCCGTACGAAGATAAAACTTTATCTTTGCTAACGGTCACTGGAAGGCACCTTCAATGGGTTGAAAGGCACCTTCGCATTGCTCATCAAAGGCGCCTTCCAAGCCATGGAAGGCACCTTCTATAAGGCAAATAAGCTCCTTAGATGATCTCTTCGCATAGGTGATGCTCTGACTAACCGGAGTTGAGCTTACCCGAACTCATCTTTGACCTTATCCTTGAGCAAGCTTCCTCCCTGACTTCTCATCCCTCAAACACCACGCATGTCCTTCTCATCCACCAGTGTACTCTTTCGTAACATCTCGTCCTTCGGATGCACTGATCCCATCGGCTCTTTTTCCATGTCATCCTTTTCGCTAGCTACGTCTTCCGCTCAACTTCTTGTGCTCCTACGCTCATGCACACTTAGGCACAAGGATCAAATACATATAACCTAACTTAATGTAGTTGACCACATCAAAACTACCACAAGGTACTTACAATCTCCCTCTTTTTAATATGCATCAACCCAAGTTAAAGTTAGTGTTAAACAAAAGGTAATAACATGATTATATAAAGAAGTAAAGAAGCTGCAATTAAAATAAAATATTACAATGCAATGAATTAAGTAAGTTAATAAAATTATAAAATTTGTACAAAGAAAAAATATCCTTTCTCCCCCTTAACTTTTACCTATTTCTCCCCCATTGATTACATCGAAAAAAATTGAAAAAAGTAAAATGAACTATTAGAAGAATTTGAAATATTTTTCTAGCGGTATATAACAAAAATTATCAGTAAGATAATATTTTTTAGAAATAATTTTTAAAAATATTATATTTTTACTAATTAATTTTCTATTTGACAAAAAATAATTTTAAAAAAATTAGTTTTTGATTTTGAAAAATCTTGTAACTTTTTGTCAAATATAAATAGAATAATTTATATGAGTAAAAAAATTCACAGAAAAAAGAATTAGTTTAACGAACAAAATAAATTTATTTTACCAGAACAACTAAATTTAGATAAATCTTAAAAATAATTTTTAACTCTAAAAACTCTTCTAAAATTTTTTGAATATGAAAATTAGATTATTGAATACTATAAAAATTAAAGTTCCTAAATTTCTATTTTCCTGAATTTTTTATTAAAATTTAACTTTTTAGAAAATAATTTAGATAAAATTCAAAAATATCAAAAAATTTTATTATGATAGAAAACATTACATTTAGCATAGAAAAATAATTTTTTTAAAAAATAAGTCTATAAAATAGTTTTAATTTTTGAAATACCATTTTTGTTAAAAAACAATATTCATATAAAATAATTTAAGAGAAAAAATTCAAAAAAAATTTGTTTGTAGATTAAATCATTAAATAGAATAGAAAAAAAATTCAAGTCAAAATACAAATAGTAGGTATTTAAATTACTTGTTTAAATAATGTGTAAGATAAACACATTAAAATTTGAAGCATGCATAAGATTAATTTTAAATTATACTAGGTATAATTTGGGAATCCAATATAAATTATTTCCTATTGGATTAATAAAAAATTTTGATGGAACATAATTTCTAGGGATTTTTATAACTTAACCCTATAGTTTCTAATATACCAATTGAGCTATCTGTAATTTCTAAAATTTAAATTGCATGAATTAGTTGAACATGCATAGTCATTTTTCAAAGATTCTATTTGTTCCTTTAATTTATCATTTTCAAATTTAATTTTGTCAAACAATTCTAGTAGACATGCATTAGCTAATTCTCTTTTCAAATCCATATTTTCCTTCTTTAAATTATTATTCTTAAATTTTAGTTTACATAAAGATTTATTCATTAATATTATTCCAGAATAAAGTTGATTAGGGGGCAAAAGGCATACCTCACTTACTATATCATGTTCAAAGTTGGATGCTCCCCCTTCTCTGCTGCTTTCCTCAAATGTAGCTTCCCCTTCATTGATACTCTCTTCTTGGTGACTCGCCATGAGTGTTAATCTAACATACTCCTCCAGTTTGGACTCCGATGATGATTCATCCCACATTTCCTTCATATTTTTGTGCTTTGATTTGCTTGGCACTTTGTTCTTCTCCTTCTTTTTTAATTTCGGACAGTCATCCTTGATGTGTCCTTCTTGACAATTGTAGCACCTTACTTTTTGTTTTCCCCAAACAAACTTCTTGGCTTGCAACTTTTTAAATTTATTAGATTTAAAAAACTTAGAGAATTTTCTTACCATGAAGGTTGCTTTATCTTTATCAATTGATGAGTCTGATTCTGGTCCGCTCTTCTGGGCTTACAGTGCTAGGTTTTGACTTGGTCCCTTTCTTTGTCTTGCACACTGAAACTTGTGTAATTCGAAAGAAGAAAAATGGTTTTCTATTGTACTTACTTTGATGTCTTTGAAGATATGGTAGGAACCTACTATTCTTGTCCATTTCGGTGTTCTCGGGAATGCATTTAAAGTATACCTTTACATGTCCCGATTAAATACCATTTCTCTAAGACTTGTTAATCTGGTGATTAGCTCCTTGATTCTTCTATGTAGATGAGCAACTGATTCACCTTCTTCCATCCGAAGGTTATTGATTTGATGTACACCGTGATAGTTTTGATATAGTCAACCAAGTTAAGTTAGGTCCTGTGTATTTGATCCTTGTGTCTAAGTGTGCAGCAGCTTAAGAACACAAGAAGTCAAATAGAAGACATAGCTAGTAAGAAGGATGACATGGAAAAAAAAAAGCTAATGGGCACGGTGCATCCGAGGGACGAGATACTGTGGAAGAGTACACCGATGGACAAGAAGGATGTGCATGGTGTTCGAGGGATGAGAAGTTAGGGAGGAAGCCTGTTCGAGGAGAAGGTCAGAGATGGATTCAGGTGAGATCAACTCTGATTAGTTGGAGCATCACCCATGCAAAGAGATCAGCTAAGATGTTGATCTGACTTTTGGAAGCACCTTCCATGGCTTGGAAGGTGCCTTTGATGAATAGTGTGAAGGCACCTTCCAACCCATGGAAGGCACCTTCCGGTGATCGTTAGTGAAGATAGAGTTTTATCTTCACATGGATAAAAATTATCTGATGGAAGGCGCCTTGGACCATCATGGAGGCATCTTCCAGCCTCGGATAGAATTTTCCAATGGCTATAAAAAGACTCTTGTATTAATTTTCTAGTTTATTTCTAAGTGTCTAATGAGTGTAAGAGGCTTCTCTGCCTTCATAAAAGGAGATTGTCTAGTGTTTTTCATCTGTCTTGGATTAACAACCACCTAAGTTGTAACCAAGTAACTCTGGCCTTCTTACTATATTTTTTTAGTTGTTTAGTTTATTTCAGTTTTAATTTAATTATACTTTCTAACAAGGTTGAAAGATTGGGAAAGGTTGAGGTTTGTTTTTTTATGGAAATTCACCTCTTTCTTACCAGTCTACCTGCGCCAACAAGTGGTATCAAAGCCTAACCACTTTAGAAGGACTAACCACCGACTGAAGTACAAAGATGATAACCGGACCCAACATCTACCTGTCTAAGTTTGAGGGGGAGTTTGTGATATGGAAGAAATGCATGGAGGTATTTTTTAAAACTAACTTTGAATTATTGTTAATAATCAAATATGGTTTTATAGCCCCCAAAGACCAATAAGGAGCTAAAAAGGAGGAATACCAGTGGACCAAAAAAGAACAAGCTGACTTTGTAGCGAACGGACGAGTCAAGCTCCACCTACTAAGCGTACTTCCATCCCAACAAGTTAGTCAAATCGAAACCTACGAATTATCAAAAGATCTTTAGGAGAAGTTCTTGGAGCTATACGAAAGAACGTCTGAAGCAAAGCTTACAAGACAAGACCTACTCCAGAACCAAATCAACAACCTCTGGATGGAAGAAGGCGAATTGATTGCTCATCTACACAGAAGAATCAAGAAGCTAATCACCGAATTAACAAACCTCAGAGAAATTGTAACTAATCGGGACATGTAAAGGTATGCTTTAAATGCATTCCCGAGAACACCGAAATCAATATCAATAGTAGATTCCTATAATATCTCCAAAGACCTCAACTAAGTATACTATAAAACCTTTTTTCTTCTTTTGAATTACATGAGTCTCGGTGTGTAGGACAAAAATAGGGACCAAGTCAGAACTTAGCACTGCAAGCCCAAAAGAGTGGACCAGAATTAGACTCATCAATTGACGAAGACTAATCAACCTTCATGGTAAGAAAATTCTCTAAGTTTTTTAAATCTAATAAATTTAAAAAGTCGCAGGCCAAGAAGTTTGTTCCGGGAAAATGGAAAGTAAGGTTCTACAATTGTCAAGAAGAAGGGCATATCAAGGATGATTATCCAAAACTAAAGAAGAAGGAGAAGAACAAAGGGTCAAACAAATCAAAGCACAAAAATCTGAAGGCAAAGTGGGACGAGTCATCAACAGAATCTAAATTAGAGGAGTATGACGGACTAGCACTCATGGCGAGTCACTAAGAAGAGAGTATCGATGAAGGGGAAGTTCCATCTGAGAAAAGTAGCAATAAAGGGGGAGCATCCAACTTCGAATATGATATGATAAATGAAGTATGCATTTTGCCTCCTAATCAACTTTATTCTGAAATAACATTAATGACTAAATCTTTTTGTAAACTAAAATTTAAGAATAATAATTTAAAGAAAGAAAATGTGGATTTTAAAAAAATAACTAATGCATTTCCACTAGAATTATTTGACAAAATCAAATTTTAAAATGATAAATTAAAGGAACAAATAGAATCTTTGAAAAATGACTATGCATGTTCAACTAACTCACAAAATTTAAATTTTAGAAATTAAATACGGCTCAGTTGGTATATCAGGAACCATAGGAGTCAAGTTAGAAAAATCCCTAGAAATTATGTTCCACCAAAATTCCTGATTAATCTAGTAGAAAATAATTTATATTGGATTCACAAATCATGCCTAGTATTTTGATGATTTAATCTTACACATTATTTAAACAAGTTATTTAAATTCCTATTATTTGTATTTTGAGTTGAAATTTTTTTATGTTATTTGATGATTTAATCTACAAAGAATAAAATTTTGAAATTTTTTTCCATTAAATTATTTTCTATGAATTTTTTTAAAGAAAATGGTATTTTGAAAATTAAAAATATTCTGTAGACTTATTTTTGAAAACTTTTATTTTTTTGTGCTAAAACGTATTATTTTCTATCATAATAAATTTTTTTTGATATTTTTCTAATTTTATCTGAATTATTACGAATTATTTTCTGAAAAGTTAATTTTTAATATTAAAAATTTAGAAAAATAGAAATTCTGACTTTGATTTTTTTTTTAATATTCGACCATCTATTTTTTATATCTAGAAAATTTTAGAAGAGTTTTCAGAGTTAAAAAATATTTTTAAGATTTATCCTCTAAAATTCAATTATTCTGATAAAATAAATCAATTTTCATTAGAACAAAATGACATAATGATCTTGAAGGCAAAGAAGTTGATTCAAAATTGTATCATATTATTATAGGTAATCTACTTTATCTCATGACTAGTAGATCTGATATATTTTTATCATAGATATGTGTGTAAGATATTAATCTTGTGCCAAGGAGTCATATTTATGTGTCGTCAAACAAATTCTTTGATATATTAAAGGAACTCAAAATGTAGATGTTTGGTATCCTAGAACCAAAACTTTTGATCTTGTAGGATACTCTGATTCCGATTATGTCAGGTGCAAATTGGATTAAAAAATACTAGTGAGGGTGTCAATTTTTAGGATCTTCTTTAGTTAGTTAGTCAAGTCAAAACAATATTATATAACACTCTCCATAACTTAAGCTGAATATATCGCTATGAGAGAGTGTGTATCATCACAATTGTTATGGATGACTCACACTTTAGAGAACTATAAATTCATTTACAAAAATATACAAGTCCTTGTAATAATGTTAGTACCACAAACTTGACCAAAAATCTAGTTCATCATTCAAGAAAAAAGTACATTGAGGCAAAACATCATTTTATTTGAGATCATGTGGCTAGAAGTGATATTTCCCTTAGTTATGTTGAATCCAAATCTAACTTAGCCAATATTTTCACTAAACCACTTCTTAAAGTTGAATTTAATTATTTACAAAGGGTATTGGGGATGTGCCTTGTTGACTGAACAAACAACTCTTTATGATCACTTCAAGAATGAAATTCATTCAAATTTACTTTACCTTAACTTGTATCTCACAAAAATGTAAGTTTTACCTTGATTATGTTTTCGGTATATCTAGATGGGAGTGAGATGGTAGGGGCAATCATCTTGGTCATAATATTTATTGTGATGCATTACTTTGAGCAAGAAAGTTAAAATCTTTTATGAATCATTGACTTGACTAATCATGGGGACTGATACATAATTAATGTGTATTTTATCTGAATATCACAATTGGACATTTTGACAAAAGAAAAACACAATCACCCAGTCCAACACACTTGACTCCATATATCCATAAATGGGGTTTATTAGGTTTTATCAGTAATCTCAATTGATTGGTGATTCTATGATTTCTCATAGAAAGGTTTGGAATCAATTGGAGGAATCGACAATCGATTAAAAGATTTTGTGGTTTACCATAGAATGTTACTAATTGATTGGAGTAAAATTCTCGAGCACAGAATCTCGTTGAATCAATCATGGTGATCAATTTGGCTACCAATCAATTGGTATAATCGATTGATGGTGAATTTTTGCTAGCATAGAATCTCATTGAATCAATCACGGTGATTGATTCAGTTATACCAATCAATTGGTTTAAATGATTGATAATGACTTTTACCGAGCACAAAACCTAGCTGAATCGATTGCACTGATCAATTAAAGCCTCGCCAATAGATTAGTAGGTATGATTTTATAACCCGTGCCCTAACTAATCAATTCATTCACTTGCATTTTCCCTTAGTCCCTAGCCATCCAAATCCCTCGATGTTTGTGTCGCCCGTTCCATTTCGTCTCCAACGGTCTCTCCGGCGTTGCCTCTAACGATTAAGTCACTCTAATAAGCCCGAAAATAGTGGTTACTTTAGGATTATCACCATTATCTTCTCCATTTCTAAGCTGGTGATTACTCAACATGTTTGCAACACTAGGGTTTTCATGAAGGCTTGTCACCTACGATAGCTCCCTTCTAGTGAATTCATGCCAATTCATCCTTCTCTTCTAGCTCATCCTCATCTTATTGGGCAATCAATGCTTCCAACATAAAACCCTAAACCCTAATTTCCTTAGTTTACTTCATTATTCCATGATAAATTAGTTAATATGTTATTTTTGCATTACATTCATGCGTCATACATCATATCGTCATTGTTGTTCATCAATTGTTGTTACCCTTATAAAGAAGCAAAAGTAAATTGAGTCCGATGAGGGTTCATCCCACTCTCAACCACCAACCTACTCTCATTTTCCCAATGCTTCTCTCCAACATGGATTCAACATGAACAAATTCAAACTTATTCCAGTTTGGTCGATTGACCGACAATTCTTCCATGCTCATTATTATGATGTCTTTAAGCTTATTCGACATTATTAGTTGGAGAAACTTGTCTATTGTGAGCATGACATAAATGAGGGGTTAGTAGCTAAGTTCTACAATAATTGACGTCCATCCGATACTGATTTGAAATACTGAACTTATGTTGCTAAATGCAATCTAGACTTCACTCATATGATTTTCCGAGAGTTTTTAGAGTGGCATCCTTCTTCAAATGACTTTGTCTTTTATCCTATGTTGTCTAATCTTTTGTCTCCAACTTTTGATCACATTTCTATATTGTCCATGTATAAGAATTTCTATGGATAATCTCACCTAGATAGACCTAGTGCTTCTATCAACACTTTTTCTGCTCTTGAGATATCATCTAAGGACAATGCTCTGTTTAAACTTATTATCAATTACATTTTACCTATTGTGTCTCATGCATTAGCTACCATTAAACCTCCACATATTTTCCTGTTATATGTCTTCCGTAAAGTTCTTGACATTAGCATTGCATTGAACATGTTTGATTGCATCATTCATTTTATTAAATTAGTCCATGATATTGTTCATATGACTTTTGGTCATCTCATCATGGAGTGGTTAGAGTCTTTGGGCATAAATGTTTCATGCGGTAGGTTGCAACCGATGACGTTGAAGTATTCCAAGGTTTTATGATTTGAGGAATAGTGCCTGGAGCACGACCTTCATGTGGTTGAGATGTGTGTGCAACATGAGAGCCTAGAGTGACAGCAGATTGATATTCAGATAAGCATTATTGGTATCCAAAAGAGTGATGCATCCTTGTGTGATTTGATGCGCTCTTGGACTACAAGCTCTTCTCCTCAATCGCCTCCTCCAATGGGTGATGCTACTTTGACTGATGATGACCCTCTTGCGGATGATCTGATTGAATTTATCATGAGGATCGATATGATGTATTTATTACTCTTGCCTCGTTACAGGCACTTTTTGTATGAATGATTTTTGTTTTACATGATGTTTTAGTTTTTACTATTCAAGATTGATACATCATGTTTGTCATCTTTATGAGTTTCTATTTTGGCGATGGAGTGCTCTGCCATTGTTTGTTTGATTATTTTTATGTGGTATAGGAGTGCCCCGTGGTTGACTATTTGCTTGTGTGAAATGAAGGGGTATATACCCTATCGTTACATAGGTTTTAGGGGGAGTGCCTATTCCTTGATTATGTATTGATTTTTATGAATTATAGGGGGGTGCCCTATCTCTTTAAAATGCATATATTAAGGGGGAGTTTTCCGTCATTATCATGTTTTTCCTCCCTTAGTATTAACTTCATTTTGATATTTGGCAAAGGGGAGAAATATTGTATTTAAGTTCATGCTTGCTGTTTATGTTATTATTGTTATTTTTATGCTTATTGTATTGATATCATCTTGTTGTTTAAAAGTTGATATTATGATATATTGAAAATTAATATAAACTTAAATAGATTGTCAAACATCAAAAATAAAAAGATTATTGGTACAATCATGTCCCGGATGAGAAGTTTCAATGATTTGTAATTATTTAAGTTTAGGTTAATATGTCGGATCTCACTTAAGTTATGAGCATGAAGAATAAGAGAAGTCCAAGAAGATAGAGGGTTGATTCTTAGCAAGAATAAGTCCATACAGGTCAGAAGATCAGAATCAAAGCAAGAAAAGTCTAAGAAGATCGAGGGTCAAATTCTTGACACGAAGAAGTCCATGTAGGGCTGTAAATGAACCAAGCGTTCATGAACAAGCTTGGTGTTCGGTTTGGTAAGAGCTTGTTTATGTTCGTTCAATATAAATAAGATTAATTAAACAAACAAGTTTGAACAGCTCGTTAAGTTAAACAAACAAGCTTGAACACATATGTGTTCAGCTCGTTAATGTTCGTGAACAACGTTCATGAACAACATTCGTGAACAACGTTCGTTAACAATGTTCATGAACCATATTCATTAATAAAACTCTTTTCAATATGCTAAATAAATAATAAAATAAATAAATTTAAATTATCAAGCTTAATAACCAATCAAATAATTAAAAGTTTCAAACAATCAAACAAGCTTGAATTGAGAGCTTGATAACATTTAAACGAACCAAGCTCGAACCAAGATCAAGCCAAGCTTGAATTGAGAGCTTAATAACATCTAAACGAACCAAGCTCAAGCCAAGCTTCAAACAAGCTCATGCTCATAAAAAATAAACCCAGCCAAGCTTGAACACTCATTTCAAAAGTTTGGTTCATTTTAAGCTCGGCTCGGCTCGGCTTGGTTACGTTATCAAACAAGCTTGAACACCCCAAAGCTCGGCTCGGCTCGGCTCGGCTCGGCTTGTTTACATCCCTAAGTCTATGCAGGTCGGAAGACAGAATACAAAGCAAGGAAAGACTAAGAAAGTTGAGGATCAGATTCTTGGCAAAAGATGAAAACTTGAGCAGATTACGAGATCGGATGCAAGGGTAGATGAAGACCTGGAGATGAGGAAGCTCCAGGCACAAAGTCTAGGGAACATGAGGTTTATCAGGTATGAGGTAATTGGAATCAATTGGGATACTAAAATGAAGTGTGTGATTAGGGGTTTCGGGATGAAAACCCCTATTTTCCAATCGATTAGTGAGCTAAAACCCTAAAACCTAAACCTCAAATTCGGGTTTTGCAACACCAATTGATTAGTGTAAGCCTAGAATTCTGGGTTTAGGCAAGTAGTGTATCAATTGATTGATATGTGTTGTCAATCGATTGGTAACCAATTCAGAACACATAGAAGCTTCCAAAATTGATTAGCCAATCAATTAGACATTGTCAATCAATTGGTGCAATCGGTTAGGCATTGTCAATCGATTAGTGCAATCGATTGGCAAGCCTTCTTCAAGAGCACAAAAGGTTACCAAATCAATTAGCCAATCGATTAGACATTGTCAATCTATTTCCCAATCGATTGGCATTGGCAGGCCTTCTTCGAGAGCATAGAAAGCTGTCAAATTGATTGGTCAATCAATTAGGCATTGCCTAATCGATTGGATTGGTAAAAGTTTCATGAGGAAACAAAAGGTTACCTAATTGATTGGCCAATCGATTGAGCATTGTCAATCGATTGGCAATTCCTACCAATCAATTGAGATTCAGAATGGATTAATCTCAACCAATGATCTAGAGTTAGTGACTATTCAACGGATAGTTAAATGGTCATCAGTCAATTAATATGTTTATGCCAATCGATTTATGGCAATAAAAAATAGATAAATGGCCCGATTATGAGATGTTTAAAAGATGGCTTAGGGAACAAGAAGAAGTTACTATTTCATTACAATCCTCCTATTCAAAAACAGTTTCAAGCTCTCATCTACAACATCCTCAAGCAACCATAAGAAGGAGAATCAAGCTAAAGTTGTAATGTCTTCTATTTCCCCTCTTTTATTGCTTCTTCATCTTTGTGAGAGTTAGAAGCTGATGTAATCGTGTTGTAAGTGTTAGAGTGTATACTAAAAGCCTAGCTTTTGTAAACATTTATTAGTTGAAATAAAAGAATCACATTGGTCAATATCTGCATTTATTTGTTAAATGTAATTGTTCAATTAATTTATATAGTAGATAACATGGAGTGTGGTGTCACATTCAGAAGATCATGTTATTGGTTCTTTATAAATTATAAACAAGTTGCTCATGACTAAGATGGAAAGGAACAAATCATCAGAATAGTCGTAGTGTAATTAAGTATTAGTTTATCTTGACTAATAAATTACACTGATACACTTAAAGTGTATTGAGCAGGACCATTTAGGTATGTTCTTTTTGTACTAACTTAGTAAAAGAACTAGACCTTAGTTATTATGGAAGTGTGTGCTCTTAATCCTAATATAATAACAAGAACATATATTTAATATTTATTTCTTTGACTTATCAAAGGGTGAGGTTTAGCTCGATAAATCAATATGCCCGATAAGTTGGGAAATGATATTACTTATAGTGTATGTTGTTGATTATAGAAGGAATCTATGTCCTAGTTATCTAGGTTGAGAATGTCCCCAAGAGGAGCTCATAAGGATTGTCATGTTAAACCCTGCAGGTGGACCTAGTCCGACATGACAATGAAGTTGAGTGGTACTACTCTTGGTGCTAGATATTAATTAAGTGAGTTGTCAGTAACTTACTTAATTAGTGGACATTCGTAATCTTAAACATAGGGAGACTAACACACTCATGATAAGAAGGAGCCCATAATGTAATTTGAGATTGGTGCGGTAGTGCGATAATAACTCTCTAGTGGAATGAGTTATTATCGATGAACTTGAGTTATGTGTTCGGGGCAAACACGGGATACTCAAGCTCATCGGAAGGCCAAAACCAATTTCTCCTCTAGGTCCCTGTCGTAGCCTCATTATAGCTTCAAGTCAATTCAAATGTAAGGCTCTTCTTGGTGTCCAAGAAGGGGGCCGAACCATTGCTTGGTGACCAAGCAATGGCCGACCACATCCTCTTATGGGGCCGGCCCCATTGCTTGGTGACCAAGCTTGTAGGAGCCGACCAAGATTAATTCAAATAGGAGGGGTGTTTTGAATTTTTAAAATCTTCTCTTTGTAGAAAATTATAAGTTTTAAAAGAGAGATTTTAATTTTTAAAACTTTCCTTATTTGAATTAAGCCACATGTTTTAATAGAGAGTTTTAAAAGTTTTAAAACTTTTTTTTTTAACCATCCTCATGGTTTAAGAAAAAAAAGGAAGATAAGTTTTAAAATTAAAATTTTCTATCATTATGTTAAAAAAGGAAATTTTGTTAGAGAAGTTTTTTAATTTTTTAAAACTTTCCTTTTTTAACTCTAGGAAAGAGAGCATGTAAAATTTTATAAGAGTTTTTCTTCTTGTAAAATTTTATAAAAAAATTATTATTCCTTTCCTAAATATGGTGGCCGGCCATCTTGCTTGGTGCCCAAGCAAGGGGCCGGCCAAGCTTAATCCTAAACCAAATAGGATTGATCTCAACCATTGATTGGTGATTGATTCAATCAAGAGGAAAGAAAAGGAAGAAATAAAAGGGAAAAGGAAAAACTCTTGGATGATTTTATTTTTTGTAAAAGGTTTTTCCTTATTTGCCTTGGGCAAGTAATATAAAAGAAGGGGTGAGGGGGCTTCATAAGATACAACTCTTATTCTCTTGCTTGGAGACCTCTTGGTGGCCGGCCCTCTCCCTTCTCCCTTTCCCTTTGCTCTCTTCTCCTTGGTGGTGGTGGTGGCCGAATCTTAGAGGAAGAGGAAGGACTCTTTTGGGTGGTGTTCATCTTGGAGGATCGTCGCCCACACGACGTCCAAGGCGAGGCGAGGAATACGGCAGAATATCTCGAGGTCATTAGCTTACAAAGAGAAGGTATAACTAGTATTTTTCTTCCGCATCATACTAGTTATTTTTCTTTGTATGAATTCTAAATACAAAAGGCAATTAGATCTAGTTTATCGAATTTATTTTTCGATTTTGTGTTTTCTTTTTTTTCGAATTTGTGATTTGATTGTTCTTTTTGGTTAACCTAGATTTATTTAAGGAAATAAATATTAGCTTTCCTTAAAAGGCTTTGCCTAGGCGGTGGTGGTTGCTCTCATATCCAAGAAGGTCATGTGCCTCGCCATGTAGTCCTGGAAACCAATTTTGGAAATTAATATTTATGGAATTAACAACCTAGGTAGATTTGAATCAATAGTGTTAAGTTCCGCTTGCGATTCAAATCTAAACCATTAAGAACAGATAAGTTAAATTTGGAATCAATGATGTTAAGTTCCGTTTGCGATTCCTAATTTAACTTTTAAAGAACACAATAGGTTATTTAAGGAAAGGTTCGACACTTGTACAAAAATTTTTGTACAGTGGAACCGGTACATTTTCCTAGGACTAACCAACAATTGGTATCAGAGCTAGGGTTTGCCTCTGTGTATTTTTAGAATTCAAATAGGTTATGCACATGTCATACATAATTTAGGCAGGATAATAGTAGGATGTGCTAACTCTTTGGTTGCAGGCTCCAACTATTATGGCTTATTGATTTTGTGTGTGATTGGACCCTTGGACATGTCAAGGGCATTATTTGTGTGCATGATTGTATGTATAAAATACAGAAGGAGCTGTATTATTTTTAGAATTTTATTTTTGTTCGATCTAGAATACATGTACATTCCCTCGTGGAATATAGGATCGATATATGTAAAATTCTATTTTTGTTGCGGATCGGATTCTTGCGAGGCATGGTACTTTTGGAGCACCAGAGGCGCAGCGGAATAAGAAGCAAGATGGATGTGACAACTCGACCCGATGGCGGTGGCTAAAGATGGCAGCAGCTAGGGTTGGAGCATACTGAAGATAGTGATGGAAAAAGTCATAATAGTTGGAAAATTAATTTCCAAATTTATTGCTTTTATTTACTGTGATGTTTATATGCATGTGATGTATGCTAGGATAGTTTAAAATTCCTCATTTTTAAATAACTAAGTGGGAGATGGATTTTAATAAATCCCATAGTCTCCATTACTGGTTTGTAAGTGATGCAACAGGCTTGTGTGTTGGCTCTGAGTGCCTCCCTCCACAACGGATGGGTTTGTTGCAGATCACTAGATCAAACTTCCTTTTATGGATAGTTATAGGAAATTATTTAGGAGCGTGTGATCTTCTCCAACTGAAGGGACACAATCCTATTTAATGGACTTAGTATCAAGTAATGGTATACACTTAGACGCATTCAATAGTATCCTCCCCAACGGAGTCACTGCTATTGTTTTGTGTGACCAAAGTGAAACCAACTATTAATTTTATTTGTCATAAAGTTAGGATGACAAGATAATAAAATTAATGGGTCACACCTTCCTCTTACAAATGTTGAATTTGTATACGTCCACACTAACGTGGCATGCAATATTCACAGTGATTTGAGGTGTTGGTTAATTTAAAATAGTATTGTTTGAGGAATCAATATTATTCTAAATTTAGAGTCTTGACCAAAGTTTATTTTTGTGATTCTTAGGATGACTTTCAGCCCACTGGCCATTATACTGAAAGAGAACAAACTTACTGGTCCCAACTATATTGATTGGAAAAGAAACCTGGACATTGTCCTTACTGCAGAAAGCTATAAGTTTGTACTGACTAAGGCTTGCCCTGATACACCTGACGGTGACTCTACTCCAGAGGAGATTGAGTATCATAAGAAATGGGTAAAAGCTGATGAGACGGCGCGGTGTTACATTTTGGCATCTATGTCAAATGTATTGCAACATCAGCATCAAGATTTACCAACAGCTTATGATATAATGAACAATCTCAAAGAACTCTTTGGACACCAGAGTCGGACTCCTAAGCAAGAGGCAATGAGAAAGCTAATGACAGCCACCATGTCTGAGGGAACACCCGTAAGGGATCATATCCTCAAAATGATGGCCTATCTGAATGAAATACAAGTTCTTGGAGGAGAAATCGATGGGGAAACCCAGGTCGATATAATTCTCCAAACGCTACCCAGAAGTTTTGAGCAGTTCCGTTTGAACTATAACATGAACAAAAGAGAGTATACGTTGGGGGAACTTCTGACAGAACTACAGGCTGCAGAAGGTATTTTTCGTCAAAGTTCTCAGATTCACTATGCTAAAAATGGTTCTACTTCTAAGTCGAAAGGCAAGAAGAAGAAGAAACAGGTCTTTTCAGCAAAGAAGGTGAATAAACCTCAGAGTACAGGACAGAAAGCTGGAATGAAGAAGCCGAAGGGAAAATGCTTCATCTGCAAGCAGTCTAGACATTGGAAAGCGGACTGTCCTCGTAGGAACCAGAACAATAAAGGTATATCTCATACTCTAGAAGTTGAAACATGTTTAGCGGTGTTATCTACCAGTACCTGGTGTGTAGATACGGGAGCCACTGATTATGTCTGTAATTCTTTGCAGGGGTTCCAGGAAACCCGGCGACTATTTGATGAAGAGAAAACTGTCTACATGGGCAATGCTACTAAGGTGGCGGCTGTTGTAGTGGGAGACGTCTACTTATCTTTTGATAGGAATAGAAATTTGATTTTAAAAAATTGTCTTTATGTACCCAGTTTTAGAAAGAATTTAATTTCAGTTTCTAAACTGTATTTGGATGGATATTCAGTTTCTTTTAGTAACAATGTTGTTATAAAGAGAAATAAGGTGATTATCTGTTCTGGTGCATTGGTTGGCAATTTATACACTTTAAATCTAATTTCTCCCACAAAGCAAAATATGGAAATTAATAACACATCTTCTAACTCCAATAAGAGAAAAGAACCTTCAGAAATGAACCAAACATATCTTTGGCATCTAAGGCTTGGACATATTAACTTAAGTAGGATTCAAAGGCTTGTAGCCGATGGACTATTGGGTTCATTAGAGTTGGAAAAATTTCCAACATGTGAATCCTGCTTGGAAGGTAAAATGACCAAGAGACCTTTTAAGGCCAAGGGGCATAGAGCCAAAGATGTGTTAGAACTGGTTCATTCTGATTTATGTGGTCCTATGTCTATCCAGGCAAGAGGTGGTTATGAATACTTCGTCTCCTTTATAGACGATTATTCAAGATACGGATACATTTACCTAATGCGCCGCAAGTCTGAATGCTTTGACAAGTTCAAAGAATATAGGGCTGATATGGAGAAACGTCTTGGTAAAAATCTCAATACACTACGGTCCTACCGTGGTGGCGAATACCTCTTTGGAGAGTTTATGAATTACTTATCAGAAGTCGGGATTCAATCCCAATTGTCTGCACCTGGTACACCTCAGCAGAATGGTGTGGCAAAATGAAGGAATAGGACTCTTATGGAAATGGTTAGATCAATGATGAGTTATTCAGAATTACCGAATTCGTTTTGGGGATATGCTTTAGAAACAGCAGTGTACATTCTGAATATGGTACCTTCTAAAACAGTTCCTTCTACTCCCATGGAATTATGGAATGGGCGCAAGCCTAGTCTGAATCATATCCGGATATGGGGTAGTCCAGCACATGTGCTGAAGGGAGATACTGACAAGTTGGAATCACATACAAAAGTTTGTCTATTTGTGGGATATCCTAAGGGAACGAAAGGTGGTTTGTTTTATAATTCTAAAAATCAAAAGATCATTGTTAGCACCAATGCTCGATTTTTAGAAGAAGATTATGTAATGAATCATAAGCCCATGAGTGAAGTTGTTCTAGAAGAACTTAGAGAGGACACGTCTACTTCAGTATCAACAGTACAAGATGAAGTACCACAAGAGACTGCAACACGTGTCATACATGATACACAACCACAGACGATGCCTCGTCGTAGTGGGAGGGTTGTAAGGCAGCCTGAGAGATTCATGTTTTTGGGAGAGTCTTCGGACTTGATCCCGGGTAAACATGAACCTGATCCCCGGACATATGATGAAGCACTCCAAGATATAGATGCAGTATCTTGGCAAAAGGCAATGAATTCTGAAATAAAGTCTATGTACTCTAATAAGGTCTGGGAGCTAGTAGAACCACCTGATGGTGTAAAAGACATTGGATGCAAGTGGATCTACAAAAGGAAAAGAGGGATAGATGGGAAGGTAGAAACCTTCAAAGCAAGGCTTGTTGCGAAAGGGTATACTCAGAAAGAGAGAATCGACTATGAGGAGACTTTTTCACCGGTAGCCATGCTTAAGTCTAACCGGATACTCTTATCCATTGCCGCTCATATGGATTATGAGATTTGGAAAATGGATGTCAAGACAGCTTTCCTCAATGGAAGTCTTGAAGAAAACATCCATATAAAACAACCAGAAGGGTTCATTGAAAAGGGCAAAGAGCATCTAGTGTGTAAGCTCAATCGGTCCATTTATGGACTGAAGCAAGCTTCAAGATCTTGGAACATTCGGTTTAATGAAGTAATCCAGTCATTTGGATTTATTCAGTGTCTGGATGAGTCTTGTGTATACAAGAAGTGTAACGGAAACGTGGTGGTATTTCTTGTACTATACATAGATGATATTTTGTTAATTGGCAACAATGTCAAGGTATTATCGGATGTAAGGGTATGGTTGTCCAAACAATTTGATATGAAGAACTTAGGAGAATGTGCACACATTCTTAGGATCAAACTTATAAGGGATCATAAGAAAAGAATGTTGTGCCTATCCTAAGCTTTATATATAGATACAATCCTTGCTCGTTGTAGCATGCAAAACTCCAAGAAAGGTTTCTTACCTTTTAGGCATGGAGTAGCCTTATCTAAAGAGATGTCCCCGAAGACATCAAAGGAGATTGAGGACATGAAGGCAGTTCCTTATGCTTCGGTTGTAGGAAGCCTTATGTATGCAATGCTGTGTACGAGACCTGATATTTGTTTTTCCGTGGGCATGGTTAGCAGATATCAGAGTAACCCTGGACAAGGGAATTGGACTGCGGTAAAGCATATATTAAAGTACCTGAGAAGGACTAGAGATTATATGATAGTTTACCAAGCAGACGATTTGCTCCCTGTGGGTTACACGAATTCGGACTTCCAATCAGATAGGGACAATAGTAAGTCAACATTAGGCTATGTGTTTACTCTAGGAGGTGGAGCTATTGCATGGAGGAGTGTTAAGCAGAAATACGTCTCGGACTCAACCATGGAAGCTGAGTATGTGGCAACCTCTGAGGCAGCCAAAGAAGCTGTATGGCTCAAGAACTTTCCAATGGACTTAGATGTGATTCCTGGTTTGCCCAAGATCATCACAATTTATTGTGATAAAAGCGGTGCAGTTACAAACTCGAAGGAACCACGAGCTCATAAGGCAAGTAAACATTTAGAGTGCAAATACCACCTGATACGAGACATCGTCAAGCGAGGAGAAGTTGTCGTCGCCAAGATTACATCAGAAGATAACCTAGTAGATCCTTTCACAAAGGCCCTTCCGGAAAAAGCTTTTGATCGGCATATGGAGGGGATGGGAATCAGATGTAAGGCAACAGATATGGCAGTTTAGTCTTTTAGTATAAGTGGGAGATTGTTAGAGTGTATACTAAAAGCCTAGCTTTTGTAAACATTTACTAGTTGAAATAAAAGAATCACATTGATCAATATCTGTATTTATTTGTTAAATGTAATTGTTCAATTAATTTATATAGTAGATAACATGGAGTGTGGTGTCACATTCAGAAGATTATGTTATCAGTTCTCTATAAACTATAAACAAGCTGCTCATGACTAAGATGGAAAGGAACAAACCATCAGAATAGTCGTAGTGTAATTAAGTATTAGTTTATCTTGACTAATAAATTACACTGATACACTTAAAGTGTATTGAGCATGACCATTTAGTGTTGGGTTTTTCGGGCCGCGAAAACCGTATTTTCGCATCGCGGAAACCCCGAATCACCCATGCCACTGGATCTCGTGCGAAGAGTATAGAACAAAATTTACGAGTACGAGTTTACAACTTAGATCTACTCCTAGATCTACATGAAGAAAGAATATACCCTTGATGCGAAGCCCTTCACAATCCCGCTTGTCCTCGGTTCGCCGGATCTCGAAAGTGTCAAAGTAGACACTTCTCTATGTGTATCCACACAAGCAAGAGATGGAGAAAAATCTCTAAGGATGTGCTAGCAACCTTAGAGATCAGTAGGGAGGAGAGGGAGAGCAAGAAGAAAACTCAAGAGGAAGAAGAAGATGGAGTTACAACCACTTGAATGAAAAATCAATTTTTCCTTCCACCTAAAAGTGGCCGGCCACTTCAAGGCATGTAACCCCCATGGAATATCAAGAGTCAAGTCTCTTGATCTCCTCCATGAGGTGGCATTTGGTCAAGTCAAACTTGACCAAATGAAGAAACCTTGATGATGTGGCATTGGTCAAGTCAAAGTCAAGTCAAAACTTGACTCTTCATCTTCCTACTTAAGTCAAGTCAAACTTGACCACTTCTCTCCCTTGGTTGATCTAATCTAACCATTGGTTCAAGTCAATTTTAATTTAATGAATCTCTATTCATTGAATTAAATTAATTAAATGAGTCTAAGTCCAAATTAGACTCACTTAACACATGAACCAAATTGAGTCCAACTCAATTAGCCTACTTTGGATTACTCTTAATCCAATTTGGTTCATCATATGAACGTAATCATTTGGGTTCATCTAATGAACCTAATCTCCATCTAATTGCCCTTAGTGTGTGACCCTATAGGTTCTTGTAACGTTGGCAATGCCCCTAAACCCATTTAGGAGCATAAGTAATGAGCGGTATCTAGCAACACATCATTACTACCCAAGTTACAAGAATGTTGATATCCAATATCACCTTGTGACTACTAATTGTGACTCCTCACAAAATATGACAAGTGTCCTTCTATCCTAGACATCTAGATTGATCAATGTGAGGCATAGACCGTGTCATCCTCTAATCAATCTAAATCTTGAACTCCAAGTAGACTCACTCAATTTCAATCAAATGAGCTCAATATCCTATATTGACTCATTTGGGCATGGTCATGCACTTCGTGGTCTCACTCTATCAAGAATATCGATGTCGCTCCCATCATATAGGAGGGATAGATCCCATCTACATCACTCACATCCCTCTGCATAATTCGTTACATACCCAGTAATCACCTTTATAGTCCACCCAGTTACGGGTGACGTTTGATGAAACCAAAGTACATAACTCCTTATGTAGGGATCCATGGTGACTTCAGGTCTAAGGACTAGTAGTCATACTAATAGCCACATGAGAAAGTATATGACACTTATATAACGATCCATGATACTTTCTCATGGCGGGTCATTCAGTATACATTCTCCAATGCATACCCATGTGTCAACTTGATATCTCTATATCCATGACTTGTGAGATCAAGTCATCGAGTTGACCTACATGCTAGTCTTATTGCATTAACATTGTCCCTGAATGTTAATACTCGACTAGAAATGATTAAGAGTAGTGTTCCCTATATCATCTCACTATCAGTTCAACTAACCGATTGATATAGGTATGAACCGTCTACTCAAGGACGTTATTATACTTAGTTTATTTAGCACCAATACAAGTAAGTATAATAACCAAAAATCAAATGCCTTTATTTATATAGAATATGATACAACAAGTCCAAAATACAATCATCAAATGATTGGCTCTAGGGCTCTAGCTAACAATCTCCCACTAGCACTAGTGCCAATCAGTGTAGGCTCTAAGCCCCAATGACCTAGTGTGACCATCATGCTTCCTCTGTGCCAAAGCCTTGGTCAAGGGATCTGCGATGTTAGCCTCTGTAGGTACTCTGCAAATCTTCACATCTCCTCTCTCGATGATCTCTCGAATGAGATGGAAGCGCCGTAGTATGTGTTTGGTCCGCTGGTGTGAGCGAGGTTCCTTCGCCTGTGCTATAGCTCCATTATTGTCACAATAGAACTCAATGGGGTCAACAATGCTAGGAACCACCCTAAGTTTAGTGATGAACTTGCGGATCCAAACTGCCTCCTTTGTTGCCTCTGATGCAGTAATGTACTCGGCTTCTGTTGTAGAATCAGCTACTGTATCCTGCTTCGAACTCTTCCAGCTGACAGCACCACCATTAATGCAAAATACGAACCCCGACTGTGATCTATAGTCATCCTGGTCGGTCTGGAAGCTAGCATCACAGTAACCCTTTACAACTAGCTCATCATTGCCTCCATATATCAAGAAATATTCTTTAGTCCTTCTTAAGTACTTAAGAATATTCTTGACCGCTATCCAGTGACTTTCACCTGGATCTGACTGGTATCTGCTCGTCATGCTCAAAGCATACGAGACATCAGGTCGAGTACATAACATGGCGTACATGATCGATCCTATGGCTGAGGCATAAGGGATCTGATCCATGCGATCTCTCTCCTCTCTAGAAGAGGGACCTTGAGTCTTCGAAAGACTCACGACATGTGACATCGGCAGAAATCCCTTTTTGGAGTTCTGCATGGCAAATCGTAGGAGTACCTTGTCAATGTATGTACTCTGACTTAGGCCAAGCAATCTCTTAGATCTATCTCTATATATCTGTATCCTTAGAATGCGGGATGCCTCACCTAAATCCTTCATTGAGAAGCAACTCCCTAGCCATGTCTTGACAGACTGAAGCATAGGGATGTCCTTCCCAATGAGCAGTATGTCATCCACATACAATATGAGGAAGACAACTATGTCCCCTACAACCTTCTTGTAGACACAAGGTTCATCTTCGTTCTTGATGAAACCAAACTGTTTGATTGCATCATCGAATCGAAGATTCCAGCTCCGAGAATCTTGCTTTAGTCCATAAATGGACCTATGCAGCTTGCATACTCTGCTAGTATGCTGTGGATCTATAAAACCCTCAGGTTGTGTCATGTACACATCCTCGAGTAGGTTTCCATTCAGAAACATGGTTTTGACATCCATCTGTCATATCTCATAGTCATGGTAGGCTGGAATAGCAAGCATGATCCGAATGGACTTAAACATCGCTACTGGAGAAAAGGTTTCATCATAGTCAATACCATGAATCTGCTTGAAACCTTTAGCTACCAAGCGACCTTTATAGATAAGTCCATCCATGTCAGTCTTTCTCTTAAAGACCCACTTACACCCTATGGGTTTTACCCCTTCAGGTGGATCAACCAAAGTCCATACTTGGTTGGTGTACATAGATTCCATTTCGGATCTCATGGCCTCTAACCATTTCTCGGAATCTGGTCTCATCACAGCTTCCTGATAGGTGGTAGGCTCATCCTCTATGAGCGCAATGTCATCATGGTCAGACAAGAGAAATGAGTATCTCTCAGGCTGACGACGTACCCTATCAGACCTGCGAAAAGGTATGTCTACTTGAACTGGTTGTTGTTCCTCAACTCCTTGTGGAACAACATCATCCACAACACTTTGTGGTTCCAGTTCAATTTCCATCGAGGCATCAGTGCTATTGTTCGCATCTTGAACTTCTTCAAGATCGAACACGCTCCCACTAGTCTTTCTAGAAACAAAGTCTCTTTCTAGAAAGACCCCAGTCTTTGCCACAACTACCTTGTGCTGACTGGGAATGTAGAAGTAATATCCCTTAGTTTCCTTGGGATATCCAATGAAAAAGCACTTGTCGGATTTGGGTCCTAATTTGTCTGAGACTTGACGTCGAACGTAAGCCTCACAACCCCAAATCCTCATGAAAGACACCTGGGCATTTCTCCCAGTCCATATCCTATATGGTGTCTTTATCACGACCTTGGATGGAACTCGGTTGAGTATAAAAGCTGCCGTGTCTAAAGCATAGCCCCAAAGGTATGTCGGAAGATCTATGTGACTCATCATAGATCGTACCATATCTAATAAGGTACGATTCCTCCTTTCGGATAAACCATTCCACTGTGGTGTTCCAGGAGGAGTGAGTTGGGATAGAATCCCACACTCAGTTAGATAGTCACGGAACTCATGGCTAAGGTATTCTCCACCTCGATCGGATCGAAATATCTTAATACTCTTGCCAAACTGGTTCTGTACTTCATTCTTGAATTCTTTGAACTTTTCAAAGGATTCAGACTTATGTGTCATCAAGTACACATAACCATATCTACTGAAGTCATCAGTAAATGTGATGAAGTACCTATAACCACCTCTAGCAACAACATTGAAAGGGCCACATACATCACTATGTATAAGTCCTAACAAATCAGTCGCTTTCTTGGTGTGCCCACTAAAGGGAGTCTTGGTCATCTTGCCTCGTAGGCATGACTCGCATATCTCATATGATTCAAAATCAAATGAGTCCAGCAAACCATCCTTATGGAGCTGGGATAAGCGCTTATCATTTATATGACCTAAGCGGCAGTGCCAGAGGTAGGTTTGGTTCATGTCATTTGACTTGAACCTCTTGGTATTTATGTTATAGATAGGGCTCTCAAGGTCTAGAATATATAGTCCGTTTATCAGAGGTGCACTATAATAGAACATATCGTTTAAATAGACGGAACAACATTTGTTCTTTATAGTAAACGAGAAACCTTTCTTGTCCAAACAAGAAACTGATATAATGTTCTTAGTTAATGCAGGCACATAACAACAATCAACTAACTCTAGTACAAGCCTAGAGGGCAGAGATAGAAAGTAAGTCCCTACAGTAACAACAGTAACCCGTGCTCCATTGCCTACTCGTAGGTCCACCTCGCCCTTTGTCAATGCCCTGCTATTTCTCAGCGCCTGCACATCAGTACAAATGTGAGAAGCACATCCAGTATCTAATACCCATGATGTAGAAATAGATAGATTGACTTCTATAACATATATACCTAAAGTGGAAGTCTCACTTCGCTTCTTCTTAAGATCCTCCAAGTATACCTTGCAGTTCCTCTTCCAGTGCCCGGTCTGACCGCAGTGGAAGCAGGTAGCATCCTTGGCGACCCCTCCTTTAGGCTTCAGTGCCTTGCCTTTGCCCTTGGCTTGGGACTTTCCCTTGCCTTTGGGCTTGCCCTTGCCCTTATGTTTCTGAACCATCAGAACAGTGTTGGGCTTAGCCTTCTTAAGGTTTAGCTCAGCAGTTCTTAACATGCTAAGCAGCTCGGGCAGTGGCTTGTCAATCTCGTTCATATTGTAGTTTAGAACGAATTGACTATAGCTATCCGGCAAGGATTGCAAGATTAGGTCAGTAGCCAGCTCTTGGCCAAGAGGGAACCCCAACCTTTGTAGGTTCTCTATGTACCCAATCATTTTGAGTACATATGGGCCTACTGGAGCCCCGTCTGACATCTTGCACTGAAACAGTGCCCTTGAGATCTCAAATCTCTCATGCCTCGCTTGACCTTGATACAGTTGACGAAGATGTTCAACCATATCGTAAGCGCCCATTAACTCGTGTTGCTTCTGAAGCTCAGAGTTCATGGTCACGAGCATTAGACAAGACACATCTAATGCGTCATCTTGATGCTTCTTGAAAGCATCTCGGTCAGCTCGCGGGGCAGTGGCAGGAGGAGCCTACGGAATGGACTGCTCCAGAACGTACAGTTTACGTTCTTGGGTGAGAACTATTCTCAAGTTCCTGTACCAGTCCAGGAAGTTTGCTCCGTTGAGCTTGTCCTTCTCGAGGATAGATCGCAGGGAGAAGGTGTTCGTATTCGACGTCATGGTAATCTACAATAGAAATAAAAGCATAAATAAATATCATATTCTTAATCATTTAATTAGGCCTTTAACTAAATGATGCTCCCACTGAATTCTATAATTCATGTGGGACAAGATCCACATCATACTAACCCTTGAGTTAGCTTTGGCTAATACGCCCAAGACTTAGTATGATCGGTAGGTAACGATTACCAATTACATCTCTATGCAACTCTTGTTTATAGAATCAAAATCCGTATTTATATTAAAACTCGAGTTAGCTTTGGCTAATACACCCAATAATTAATATATATGTGATTTTGACCTAACTTTCCAACCGTTGGAAGAATGCCTATAGTTATACTCGATCCAACCGAGTTAACTAGGAATACTCAATCTAATTGAGTTGTACTCACCCATACGTTGATAGGCGGGACCAAGATTGTCCCTCCGTACCCTACCAAGATAGTATGTGTTGCTCTGTTTTGGCAGATTCAACAACTACATGCGATCGAGGTAGTGGTAGGTATCACGGCATGGTAGGCATTACGAGTTGACGTGATTTAGATCTAATCTAAACGATGATGCGTATCATATACTTGATAGATCTAATCTAATCGAAGGATGCATCATGTGCACGACTTAGATCTAATCTAATCGTTAGGCACTAATTAATTACTTAATTAACTAGCATGCATCACATACACATAAAAGCAATTAATTAAATTAATTTGTGATTTAGTCATGGCCCTACTACGATCTTCTCAAGCCAATGAGAAGATCGGATGGTCAACCTAAGGTCAACAGCTTCTCAAGCTCCTTCCGTTGACCACCTCGTGTTGCTCGTGCCCTCCTCGTAACTCCGTCTCGTGTGGACCTTCCACCGCTTCAAAATTTACATTACAATTTTGAAACTCGAGTTACATTCGAGTCTAAATCTAATTTACAACCAGAATATAAGAGAAAGGCACGACGCGCAGGTCGTGAAAATAAAAAAAATAAATAAATACAGCACACACATCACAAATAATGGCGCGTAGGCCGTAATATAAATTACAACACAATTCTAATCTTATTGGGTCTTTTTGGGCCATGACTATCACAAAATTAATATATAATTCTAAATTATATATTTTTCATAATTTTCTGTAATTTTCATAATTTTTACAATTTTATGAGTAAATTTTTCCCGGCGGTCCCGTTTAGCATTTTCGGGCACAATCGCGGAACGAATCCCCTTGCGGGGCCAGGGGCAGCGCCCCTACCCGCGATCTAACCATCGCGAGGGTTCCTTTGCGATCTAATAGCGCCTAAGCCCGTTGTCCCAAAAAATTTTGGGGCGAAACATTGCCGTTTCAGAAAATTCTTCTCGGTAGTCGAAGCCTACAAGTGTCTAAACACTTGTCCTTCGCTTCTACGAGAAAAATACCCATTAAAACTATAAAAACATGAATTTACATAAAGTTTACAGATCTATATTTTTCATAAAAATACGAATCTAAACTCGTACTCTCTTCGCACGTGGCTCTAATACCACTGTTGGGTTTTTCGGGCCGCGAAAACCGTATTTTCGCGTCGCGAAAACCCCGAATCACCCATGCCACTGGATCTCGTGCGAAGAGTATAGAACAAAATTTATGAGTATGAGTTTACAACTTAGATCTACTCCTAGATCTACATGAAGAAAGAATATACCCTTGATGCGAAGCCCTTCGCAATCCCGCTTGTCCTCGGTTCGCCGGATCTCGAAAGTGTCAAAGTAGACACTTCTCTATGTGTATCCACACAAGCAAGAGATGGAGAAAAATCTCTAAGGATGTGCTAGCAACCTTAGAGATCAGTAGGGAGGAGAGGGAGAGCAAGAAGAAAACTCAAGAGGAAGAAGAAGATGGAGTTACAACCACTTGAATGAAAAATCAATTTTTCCTTCCACCTAAAAGTGGCCGGCCACTTCAAGGCATGTAACCCCCATGGAATATCAAGAGTCAAGTCTCTTGATCTCCTCCATGAGGTGGCATTTGGTCAAGTCAAACTTGACCAAATGAAGAAGCCTTGATGATGTGGCATTGGTCAAGTCAAAGTCAAGTCAAAACTTGACTCTTCATCTTCCTACTTAAGTCAAGTCAAACTTGACCACTTCTCTCCCTTGGTTGATCTAATCTAACCATTGGTTCAAGTCAATTTTAATTTAATGAATCTCTATTCATTGAATTAAATTAATTAAATGAGTCTAAGTCCAAATTAGACACACTTAACACATGAACCAAATTGAGTCTAACTCAATTAGCCTACTTTGGATTACTCTTAATCCAATTTGGTTCATCATATGAACGTAATCATTTAGGTTCATCTAATGAACCTAATCTCCATCTAATTGCCCTTAGTGTGTGACCCTATAGGTTCTTGTAACGTTGGCAATGCCCCTAAACCCATTTAGGAGCATAAGTAATGAGCGGTATCTAGCAACACATCATTACTACCCAAGTTACAAGAATTTTGAGATCCAACATCACCTTGTGACAACTAATTGTGACTCCTCACAAAATATGACAAGTGTCCTTCTATTCTAGACATCTAGATTGATCAATGTGAGGCATAGACCGTGTCATCCTCTAATCAATCTAAATCTTGAACTCCAAGTAGACTTACTCATTCAAATGAGCTCAATATCCTATATTGACTCATTTGGGCATGGTCATGCACTTCGTGGTCTCACTCTATCAAGAATATCGATGTCGCTCCCGTCATATAGGAGGGATAGATCCCATCTACATCACTCACATCCCTCTGTATAATTCGTTACATATCCAGTAATCGCCTTTATAGTCCACTCAGTTACGGGTGACGTTTGATGAAACCAAAGTACATAACTCCTTATGTAGGGATCCATGGTGACTTCAGGTTTAAGGACTAGTAGTCATACTAATAGCCACATGAGAAAGTATATGACACTCATATAACGATCCATGATACTTTCTCATGGCGGGTCATTCAGTATACATTCTCCAATGCATACCCATGTGTCAACTTGATATCTCTATATTCATGACTTGTGAGATCAAGTCATCGAGTTGACCTACATGCTAGTCTTATTGCATTAACATTGTCCCTGAATGTTAATACTCGACTAGGAAAATGTTAATACTCGACTAGGAATGATTAAGAGTAGTGTTCCCTATATCATCTCACTATCGATTCAACTAACCGATTGATATAGGTGAGAACCGTCTACTCAAGGACGTTAATATACTTAGTTTATTTGGCACCAATACAATTAAGTATAATAACCAAAAACCAAATACCTTTATTTATATAGAATATGATACAACAAGTCCAAAATACAATCATCAAATGATTGGCTCTAGGGCTCTAGCTAACATTTAGGTATGTTCTTTTTATACTGACTTAGTAAAAGAACTAGACCTTAGTTATTATGGAAGTGTGTGATCTTAATCCTAATATAATAACAAGCACATATATTTAATATTTATTTCTTTGACTTATCAAAGGGTGAGGTTTAGCTCGATAAATCAATATGCCCGATAAGTTGGGAAATGATATTACTTATAGTGTGTGTTGTTGATTATAGAAGGAATCTGTGTCCTAGTTATCTAGGTTGAGAATGCCCCCAAGAGGAGCTCATAAGGATTGTCATGTTAAACTCTGCGGGTGGACCTAGTCCGACATGACAATAAAGTTGAGTGGTACTACTCTTGGAGCTAGATATTAATTAAGTGAGTTGTCAGTAACTTACTTAATTAGTGGGCATTCGTAATCTTAAACACAGGGAGACTAACACACTCATGATAAGAAGGAGCCCATAATGTAATTTGGCATTGGTGCGGTAGTGCGGTAATAACTCTCTAGTGGAATGTGTTATTATCGATGAACTTGAGTTGTGTGTTCGGGGCGAACACGGGATACTCAAGCTGATCGGAAGGCCAAAACCAATTTCTCCTCTAGGTCCCTGTCGTAGCTTCATTATAGCCTCAAGTCCATTCAAATGTAAGGCTCTTCTTGGTGTCCAAGAAAGGGGTCGGACCATTGCTTGGTGACCAAGCAATGGCCGGCCACATCCTCTTATGGGGGCCGGCCCCATTGCTTGGTGACCAAGCTTGTAGGGGCCGGCCAAGATTAATTCAAATAGGAGGGGTGTTTTGAATTTTTAAAATCTTCTCTTTGTAGAAAATTATAAGTTTTAAAAGAGAGATTTTAATTTTTAAAACTTTCCTTATTTGAATTAGGCCACATGTTTTAATAGAGAGTTTTAAAAGTTTTAAAACTTTCCTTTTTTAACCATCCTCATGGTTTAAGAAAAAAAAGGAAGATAAGTTTTAAAATTAAAATTTTATATCATCATGTTAAAAAAGGAAATTTTGTTAGAAAATTTTTAAATTTTAAAACATGGTTTTAATTTTTTTAAACTTTCCTTTTTTAACTCTAAGAAAGAGAGCATGTAAAATTTTATAAGAGTTTTTCTTCTTGTAAAATTTTATAAAAAAATTATTATTCCTTTCCTAAATATAGCGGCCGGCCACCTTGCTTGGTACCCAAGCAAGGGGTCGGCCAAGCTTAATCCTAAACCAAATAGGATTCATCTCAACCATTGATTGGTGATTGATTCAATCAAGAGGAAAGAAAAGGAAAAATAAAAGGGAAAAGGAAAAACTCTTGGATGATTTTATTTTTTGTAAAAGGTTTTTCCTTATTTGCCTTGGGCAAGTAATATAAAAGAAGGGGTGAGGGGGCTTCATGAGATACAACTCTTATTCTCTTGCTTAGAGACCTCTTGGTGGCCGGCCCTCTCCCTTCTCCCTTTCCCTTTGCTCTCTTCTCCTTGGTGGTGGTGGTGGCCGAATCTTAGAGGAAGAGGAAGGACTCTTTTGGGTGGTGTTCATCTTGGAGGATCATCGCCCACACGAGGTCCAAGGCAAGGCGAGGCGAGGAATACGGCAGAAGATCTCGAGGTCATTAGTGATCCTGTCCGAATCGCTGAACCAAGGGACACTGGGCACGCGGCACGCTCCCAATCGTTGGAGTGAACCTTCGGCTGGTCGAACGAAGCTCCAGCGATCCTGCACAGAAGTCTAGCCGGGAAGGGTTCCCGGCGACGACCCTCCGACGCTCAAGTCAGGTAAGTGGTGGAGAGAGTGGCTGCCAAATTTGTATTATGCGTACCTTCGGCGAAGTAATAGCCTCTTTATATAGGATGGAGAAGGAATTGATGCACGCCTACCGAGGTGCGTACGTGTCAGCAGCCCATATCACGGTATGCACTTGTCAGAGAGCTTACCTGACACCATGCTGCCACAGTCGAGCATGTTCTTTGATGGGACGGCAGGACCACCCGTTGTCAGACTAGAAGTATGGCATAGCCATACGACTTGACGGCTGTCAGCAGATATCCCCGTCTTTTACCCACCGTCTGACTGGGGTGCCCGGCCCGCCGAGCGGGCGATGAACGTCGTCCGGACGAGCTTGATTCTTTGCGTCGTCCGGGCGGCACTTCCTTCCGCTCGGTCATTACGCACTGTTTTATTTGAGCGTCGGAACCCTGGTCCCTACCAGGGTGCCTTTTACTATCAGATTTCCCTTTCTTCTGAGTCCGGTCGGCTCGCCCTTTTCCGGCGAACCACTAGACCCTTTGACCTCCCCTCAGCGTTGACTCCTTATGGGGTTCCGGATTTTTACTGCCGGATCACTTGCCTTCCTATCGAGTCTAGTCGAAGGAGGCAAAGTCCGACTGACTGGACCGCCGATCTGTCGAACAATGATCATTGCCTTAGGCCGCTCGGCCATGCATAAGGATGCTCATCCGAGCGGCGATATCTGTCCGTTCGGCGATACTTTGTCCATGCCTTGTATTTTCTTGGAATCGATGTCCGTTGTTCTCCCGCACTACCCATCACGTGCCCTGCGCACGGTAAGAGGAGCTCATTAAATGCGGCTAGTAACCGGCTGACACGTGGCGACCGTGCATTTGTCAGAGTATGGCGGTTGCGTCACTTCCGATGGGACAGCCGCCATTTGAAACGGACGATCCGATGACAACCTCAATATCGCCGACCTGGATCGGACGGTGGAGATCGTTTCCGGGCAACGATATAAGACCCTTGACTCCGTTTCCGCCGCATTTCGTCTTCTTCGTTTCCAGATTCCTGTTACTCCTCCCTTCGCCGGCGACTTCGTGCTCAGATTTTCCGACGATCACTCGGCAACTTCCGATCATCTCCCTCGTTTGTAAGATCTGTTTTCTCGCTCCAGACGCATTCCTCTTTCTGTTAATCATCCTTGTCAGTCGGTTTTCTCCCGTCGCTTGAACCATTTTCTTCTATCCCGCATTCTGGCCTTTCGATCATGACCAGTACCTCGCTGTCAACCGGCGGTGTTCCGGGTCTTTGGTACTCGAACATGGAAAGTCGGTTCGACGAGGAAGACGCCATGCGCCTTACTCGAGCATATGACCTACCGACCGACCACGAAATAGTGTTAGCCACGCCTTCCGATCGGCCTAATGATCCTCCGTCCGGCACTGTTGTCTTCTTCCGTGATCAATTCCTGGCCGGACTACGTTTTCCTCCTCACAAATTTTTCTTAGAAGTTTGCAACTATTTCCGCATTCCGCTCGGCCAAGTAGTTCCCAATTCTATTAGATTGCTGAGCGGAGTGGTAGTTTTGTTCAAACTGAACGGCATTCCCTTAACCCCAAAAATCTTCCACTATTTCTACTATCCCAAGCAAGCCGAGTGGGGCACCTTTGTTTTCCAATCTAAGATAGGCTTCGTCCTTTTCGATAATATGCCGAGCTCCAACAAACACTGGAAGGAGCATTTTTTCTATATACGCTTTCCCGAGCGGCCCACTTTCCGCACCAAGTGGCAGACGGCTATGCCTGCGCAACCGGAGCTCGGCAAGTTTAGAGGTGACGCAGCCGACCGGCTAGTCGGTCAGCGCTATCACATTGACAAGATGCTTCTCCCAGGAGTAATGCATATATTCGGCTTGTCTTCTACACCAGCCGATCTGCCTTGTAGCATGAGTAAGCTTCCCTATCTCCCCCTTTATTTTGTTCTAACTGATTTATTCTCTGCTTCTGCAGCTGAGGTCATGTGGAAGGCCAGAGCCACCGAGAAGCTCAAACTGAAGGCCGCTCGGATTGAGGCGGTGACGAGCAAGGAGGCCGCCGAACGGGGTCTTGCTCCGGCTGATCCGGCCGGCGAAGAAGGTGAGGGGACGCCAACGGTCCCAGAAGCCCCGGACGCCCCCGCCCCTCCTGATGAGGCCATGGGCGCCGATGATGTGCCGCTGCGCACTCGGAAACGCCGGCGACCGGAATCCGCACCTGCCTCTACGCTTGATGAGCCACAACCTGAGCAGGGTGTAGATGCGCCGGTGCTGTCCGGAACAGTTTCCGTCGAGAGTACCCCTACCCCTCAGGATTCTCCGAGGGCCAGCTTGGAAGTGCCGCCATCTGGCCCTTCGAGGACTCGACGTCTCAGGCGTTTAGGCGAGCTACCCACCTCTTCTGCTGGCGGGCCATCTCAGAGCGGGCCGAGCGGCCAGAATCTACTTAAAACCGTTCTGCGCCTCCCTTCAGAGGCGTACATGGCTGCCGCCGATCGGCCGGTGTTTCCTGAGCAGATGATCACCCTAACGGGTCCTCTCGCGCAAGCTTGGATAGATGCTCGGAGTCGTATAGCCAAGTTGACTCCCGGGCAGCTCGGCGACAACAACCTTCAATCAGCTACCGGGGTATAGCCCCTCCCCTTCC
Source organism: Zingiber officinale (assembly GCF_018446385.1). Lineage (NCBI taxonomy): Eukaryota > Viridiplantae > Streptophyta > Magnoliopsida > Zingiberales > Zingiberaceae > Zingiber > Zingiber officinale. Next base: position 106,595,837 of record NC_055986.1, read on the forward strand.
TTTCTCTCCTATTTGAAGTTTTTAACCTGCTCGTGTTTGCTAGCAGAACTGGGTGGAGCAGATCGCCATTAGCGATCGGTTGGCCGAGCTGGAGGAGGAACTGAAGAAACAAAAAACGGCGGGGGATGCCAGGCAGTCAACGGCCGCTCTGGAGAAGGCCAAGAAATCACTAGAAGCCGAGCGGAAACGAGCTGCTGATCTGGCGAGCAAGGTCGTTCGGCTCGAAGCAATGATTAAACAACGAGACAAGGAGATCCGGACGGCGACCACTCGGAAGCAACAGGCCATCAACGATATGGACCACATGAAGGTGGAGATCCGGGGGCTGGAGCAACGCATCAAGGACCTCGACGCTCTGCTGGCCACCGAAAAAGAGAGCCGCTCGGCTGATCTCCAAAGATTCGATGGGGACTTGAAGGATCTCCAAGCTGCTAGCGACGCTGCCCATGCCGCGCTTAAGGAATATCAAGAGGGGGAGTCGGCCCGCTCGGACGAAGTGAGGAAGGCGTTCCTCCGCTCGGAAGACTTCGGAGAGAAGTTTACCGACAAGATATCCCTCACGTTCGAGGAGGCCATTAAGGCGGCGGTGGGCTATCTGAAGACCAAAGGTCATCTGCCTGCCGAGCTGACCATCCCCGACGAGGACCTGGCGAGCGTGATGGACACCATCCCCGACGCTCTTTTTGATTTTGATGTGTGAGGAGCGTTTCTGTTTAACTTCTTTTTGAATTCCCACCGTTCGGCCCCGATTATCTGTGTAATGACTTTTTTGGCTTGCATATTAGACAATCTTCGGTTCCTTCCTATTTTAGCGAGAAATTTTTCCCTCGTCCCAACTTTAAGTGTTTCTTAAAACTCTTCCGCTCGGCACCACTGATGGCGCTCGTTCACTTGTTCGCCTTTTTTAATTCTGATTAACCATCTCTTACTTCGCGCCTCGCCTCAAAGGGGTTTTTGCTGGATTTTCGCCTGGCTTCCCGCTCGGACGTTTATAGACGCCGGCTCGTCTTCCGATCTTTATCGTCGGAGCTCGACGGCGCGGATATTTATAGCCGGTCGGCGCGGCTCTCGATTTTTAACGACGGGGCTCGTCGACGCGTCCGCTCGGATTATTTATAGACGCCGGCTCGTCTCTCGATATTTATCGTCGGAGCGGCGCGGCTCTCGATTTTTAACGACGGGGCTCGTCGACGCGTCCGCTCGGATTATTTATAGACGCCGGCTCGTCTCTCGATATTTATCGTCGGAGCTCGACGGCGCGGATATTTATAGCCGGTCGGCGCGGCTCTCGATTTTTAACGACGGGGCTCGTCGGCGCGTCCGCTCGGATTATTTATAGACGCCGGCTCGTCTCTCGATATTTATCGTCGGAGCTCGACGGCACGGATATTTATAGCCGGTCGGCGCGGCTCTCGATTTTTAACGACGGGGCTCGTCGCCGCGTCCGCTCGGATTATTTATAGGCGCCGGCTCGTCTCTCTTCTTCCGAGCTCGGCGCGGATATTTATAGCCGGTCGGCGCGGCTCTCGATTTTTAACGACGGGGCTCGTCGACGCGTCCGCTCGGATTATTTATAGACGCCGGCTCGTCTCTCGATATTTATCGTCGGAGCTCGACGGCGCGGTTTTTATAGCCGATCGGCGCGGCTCTCGATTTTTAATGACGGGGCTCGTCGGCGCGTCCGCTCGGATTATTTATTGACGCCGGCTCGTCTCTCGATATTTATCGTCGGAGCTCGACGGCGCGGATATTTATAGCCGGTCGGCGCGGCTCTCGATTTTTATCGACGGGGCTCGTCGACGCGTCCCAGTGAGACTACACACCCGGCCGAACGGCTCAGGCCTTCGTTCCAGGCAATAACCTCCCTCTATCACCCTGATCAGAGCAGGGTTTTGGTTTTCCTTCCGGCCACACTAGTATGCAACCCGGCCGAACAGCTCGGGGTCTTCAAGTTTGAACGGTGCTTATATTCTATACGCAGCCCGGCCGAGTGGCCTGGGGTCTTCGAGTTTGAACGGTACTTATATTCTATACGCAGCCCGGCCGAGTGGCCTGGGGTCTTCGAGTTTGAACGGTGCTTATATTCTATACGCAGCCCGGCCGAGTGGCCTGGGGTCTTCGAGTTTGAGCTCCCGGCTCGGATACGAACCTCACGGCCGAACGATGAACCGTTCATCGGAGAATGCTCAATGTGTTTTTATCTTTTTGCTTCCTGCATCGCAAGCATATAGGCGACGAAAAAGTATATACATTTATATTTAGCGCACCTGTCACCCAGCGCGGAGAACGTACTCCTCGCCGAACGGCTCATGGTCTATTTCGTTGAGCATTTTGGCTTAGATAATTTACCTCCGTCCGAACGGTACGGGGCCTTCGATTTTCGAGCGATTGGCTCGACCCATATACCTCCGGCCGAGCGGCACGGGGCCTTCGTTTTTCGATGATAATGCCTTATTTTCGCTCCTTTGACTTTTCATTTCTGCATTTTCAGTAATCAGTCGAAAAATGTACACATGGTGAGTTACAGTGATACACCTTTCAACCCGCCCGGTAAGGCTGGAGGTGGTTCGCGCTCCACGGTCTATCTAGCTGCCGCCCGTCTTCATCCTCCAGATAATACGCGCCCGAGCGGAGCTTTTCGATGATTTTGAAAGGACCCGCCCACTTGCCGACGTCACCGACCGGCTTGACCTTCTTCCAAACAAGATCGCCGACTTGGAACGATCTGGGAATGACGCGCCGGTTGTAGTTTTGCTTCATCCGCTGACGGTATGCCATCAGCCGAACGGACGCCTTTGCCCTCTCCTCTTCTACCAAGTCCAGCTCCATGTTTCTTCGTTCGGCGTTGTCATCATCGTAGCTCTGGATCCGGGCTGACTCAACTCCGACTTCGACCGGAATGACAGCCTCACCGCCATATACCAAATGGAACGGTGTGACTCCTGTCCCTTCTTTCGGCGTCGTTCGGATGGCCCACAAGACGCTCGGCACTTCATCTGGCCAACTCCCTCCCAAATGGTCGAGCCGAGCGCGCAGAATACGAAGAATTTCCCGGTTGGCGACTTCAGCTTGACCGTTGCTCTGAGGATAGGCCACGGATGTGAAATGTTGTTCAATGCCGTAGCTCTTGCACCAATCCTCTAACATCTTCCCTGTGAACTGCCGCCCGTTGTCGGACACTAGTCGGCGAGGGATGCCGAACCGACAAATGATGTGTTGCCAGATGAATTTTTTAACCATTTGTTCAGTAATCTTTGCCAGCGGCTCGGCCTCCACCCACTTGGAGAAGTAATCTACCGCCACTAGTAAGAATTTCCTCTGCGGTCGCCATCGGAAATGGACCCACAATATCCATTCCCCATTGATCGAACGGACATGAGATGGTTGATGCCTTCATCTCCTCTGCCGGTCGGTGAGAGAAGTTGTGATACCTCTGGCATGAAAGGCAAGTAGATACTATCCGAGCGACATCTGTTTGTAAAGTTGGCCAAAAGTATCCGGCCAAGAGGATCTTCTTGGCTAACGAGCGTCCTCCCGGATGACCTCCGCATGATCCTTGATGTACTTCCTGGAGGATGTAAGCTGAGTCCTCCGAGCTTACACATTTCAGCAATGGGCGCGAGAAAGCTTTCTTGTAAAGCTGATCTCCGATGAGTGTAAACCGACCGGCTCTTCTTCCGAGGAGCCGGGCCGCATATTCATCGGATGGTGTGGTGCCCGAACGGAGGAATTCTATAATAGGTGTCCTCCAGTCTCTTGGAAACGTGAGGCCTTGCATCCGGTCGACATGCGCCACCAGCAGCGTTTTTTCAATTGGTTGCTGAATGGCGACCGGCGTTATTGAACTCGCGAGTTTGGCTAACTTATCGGCCGCCTGGTTCTCCGTTCGGGGAATCTTCTGAATAAGCACCTCTCGGAAAGTAGCTTTGAGTTTTTCAAAGGCCTCAGCGTAGAGCTTAAGCCGAACGCGTTGATTTCAAAGGTGCCAGAAAGTTGCTGAGCGGACTAGCTGTGAATCCGAATAAAGTGTCACCCGACCGGCCCCCACATACCGTGCGGCCTGCAATCCGGCTATAAGGGCCTCGTACTCGGCTTCATTGTTAGTCGCTTTGTAATCTAGTCGGACGGATAGGTGCATCTTTTCCTCCTGAGGTGAGAGTAGTAATATTCCGATCCCACTTCCGAGCCGGGTGGAGGATCCATCCACATATATTCTCCACATAGCTTCCGGCTCTGGTCTTTGCACTTCGGTCACAAAATCAGCCAAGGATTGGGCTTTAATCGCCGAGCGGGGCTGATATTGGATGTCAAATTCACTTAATTCTGTCGTCCACTTGATAAGCCGTCCGGACGCTTCTGGATTCAACAGCACCCTTCCGAGTGGACTGTTCGTTCGGACAATGATGGTGTGAGCCAAGAAATACGGTCGAAGGCGCCGAGCGGCTAGAACCAAAGCTAAGGCCAACTTCTCGAGCCCAGTATAACGAGATTCAGCGTCTTTTAAAATGTGGCTTAGAAAATACACCGGTTGCTCCTCGCCGCTCGCCCTCACAAGTGCTGAGCCTACAGCATGCTCAGTTGACGACAGATACATATACAGTGACTCACCCACGATCGGCTTGGCCAGCACAGGCAGAGAATTTAGATATGTCTTCAACTCTTCAAATGTTCGGTCACACTCTTCATCCCACTGGAACTTAGTAGCCTTGCGCAGGATCTTGAAGAATGGCAGGCTCCGGTCGGCGGTTCTGGAGATGAATCTGGATAAAGCAATTATCCGACCGGTCAACCTTTGCACTTCTCTTGTATTTCTTGGGGGCGGCATGTCTTGCAGTGCTTTCACCTTGCTGGGATTTGCTTCGATTCCCCGCTCGGTCACTATATACCCCAAGAAACGCCCTCCTTTAGCTCCGAACAGGCACTTCTGGGGATTTAGCTTGACTCCATATTTGCGCAGTGTTCGGAAGGTTTCTTCCATATCCTTGAAAAGATCGGCCGCTCGGACGGATTTGATAAGAATGTCGTCCACATAAACTTCCAGATTCCGCCCGATCTGCTCCTTGAACACCTTGTTCATCAAGCGTTGATAGGTGGCCCCGGCATTCTTCAATCCGAACGGCATCACTTTGTAGCAATATGTGCCGTCGGCCGTTACGAAGCTTACTTTTTCTTGATCCTCGCGGGCGAGCGGCACTTGATGATATCCTTGGTAGGCGTCAAGCATGCAAATTAATTCGCAGCCGGACGTAGAGTCTACCAGCTGATCTATCCGGGGCAGAGGATAAAAGTCCTTGGGGCATGCTTTGTTTAGGTCTCGAAAGTCGATGCAGACCCTCCACTTGCCGCCCGGCTTGGAGACCAATACTACGTTGGCCAGCCAGCTCGGGAACTGCACCTCGCGTATGTGGCCGGCCTTCAGAAGTTTTTCTACTTCCGCTCGGATGATGGCATTTTGTTCGGCACTGAAGTCCCTTTTTCTCTGCTTCACTGGCCGAGCGTCCGGTCGGACATGCAACTCATGCTGCGTCAGGCTTGGCGAAATTCCAGACAAAGACATCATGATTTCGCTGGAGGCATTGGATCAGCTTCTCCTTCTGCTCTTCCTCCAGATCCGAGGCGATAAAAGTCGTGGCCTCCGGTTGGGTCGGATGGATCTGAACTTCCTCCTTTTCATCATAAATTAAAGCAGGAGGTTTCTCGGTTATGGCATTTACCTCGATTCGGGGCGCCTTCCGAGCGGAGCAAGCTTCTGCTCGGATCATCTCTATATAACACCGCCGAGCTGCTAGCTGATCTCCACTCACTTCTCCTACTTTGTCCTCCACGGGGAACTTTATCTTCTGGTGGAAGGTTGAGACAACCGCTCGGAATTCGCCGAGCGCCGGTCGTCCCAAAATGACGTTGTAGGATGATGGAGAGTCGACCACCACGAAGTTTATTGTCCTGGTCCTCCTGAGCGGCTCCTCTCCCAGTGAGGTGGCTAGCCGTTGCCCGTAAACCCGTAGAGCGGGGTCGTCATGGGCAGCAGCTCGGCTCGATCAATTTGCAGATGATCGAACGCCTTCTTGAATATGATGTTGACCGAGCTCCCTGTGTCAACAAATATGCGGTGAATGGTGTAATTTGCTACTACCGCTTTAATGAGCAGCGCGTCGTCGTGGGGCACTTCTACTCCTTCCAAGTCCCCGGGTCCGAAAGTGATTTCCGGTCCACTTGCCCGCTCTTGGCTACAGCCGACCGCGTGGATCTGCAGCTGTCGAACGCTCGCCTTTCTGGCTCGATTGGAGTCTCCTCCGGTCGGTCCGCCGGCAATAACATTGATCTCTCCCCGGGAAGTATTGTTCCGGTTTTCCTCTTCCCGAGCGGACGGTCGTGACCGTTCTCTGGACGCCCGGCGATTCTCCTGCCCCGGAGATCGGTGCCGCTCGGGTGTCTGCTGATGTCGTCTCTCGGTGCGGGTCCGGTCAGCTTCATGGGTCCTATGTCTCCTGTCGATGGGAGGAGACCGTCGTTCGGCTTTCCTGGGAACAAGATGGGATACAAAGGGAAGGCTTCGGCAATCCCTCGTGTTGTGCGTATCCGTCTGGTGGAAGGTGCAGAACATAGGGGTCCACCTCTTCTTTGGCTTGGGCCGAGCGGCAGCCACCTCTTGTACGTGAGATCTGGCATGGGGGGATCGGATTGCATCGGCCCTCGGTCCTCTAGGTGGCTGCTGAGCGGTGTGCTGTTTCCGCTCGGCATGAGTAGGTGCCCGCTCGGCTGGAGCTTCCTTTTTTCGAGCGGCTTGCGCTTCTTCCACATTTATATATTCGTTGGCTCGATGTAGCATGTGATCATAGTCTCGGGGCGGCTTTCGGATGAGCGACCGGAAGAAGTCCCCATCCGCAAGGCCTTGCGTGAAGGCGTTCATCATCGTCTCCGAAGTGGCCGTTGGGATGTCCATCGCCACTTGGTTGAATCGCTAAATGTAAGCTCGAAGCGATTCTCTCGGCTCTTGCTTAATGGCGAACAAGCTCACACTTGTTTTTTGATACCGCCGACTACTGGCGAAGTGGTGGAGGAAGGCCGTTCGGAATTCCTTGAAGCTCGTGATGGATCCGTCCGGCAGCCTCCGGAACCACCGTTGAGCAGATCCCGAGAGAGTGGTAAGAAAGACGCGGCATTTCACTCCATCGGTGTATTGATGGAGCGTGGCTGTGTTGTCAAACTTACCCAGATGGTCATCCGGGTCCGTTGTTCCATTGTACTCGCCGATCGTCGGAGGCACGTAGTGCTTGGGCAGAGGGTCTTGTAGAATGGCCTCCGAGAATTGGCGATTGGTCCGCTCGGGAGATGAGTCCGCCCGGGGAGCTTTCCCTTTTCTGTCGTCTCGCCTTGGCATTTCGTCTGAAGAAGAGTCTTTATCTCTCCGAGCTGGTCCGGCTTCAGGGGTGCGAAATAAGGCCCGGTGGAATGCGACGGTGGCTGGAGGTGCTTCCGCTCGGCCACCCGACGCAGATGTTGCTTGTTGCTCCGGCCGTTCGGCCGCTGCTTTCTGTTTTTGTTCAACAATTTTGGCGGCCCTTATCTCGACCAGAGCGTCGAGTTCTTCCCTAGAAAGCGTCACCGTGTGTTGTCGTCCAGCCTCGTCCATTGTTTCCGATCGGATGCAGGAGCGTTCCCACAGACGGCGCCAATTTGATCCTGTCCGAATCGCTGAACCAAGGGACACTGGGCACGCGGCACGCTCCCAATCGTTGGAGTGAACCTCCGGCTGGTCGAACGAAGTTCCGGCGATCCTGCACCAAAGTCTAGCCGGGAAGGGGTTCCCGGCGACGACCCTCCGACGCTCAAGTCAGGTAAGTGGTGGAGAAAGTGGCTGCCAAATTTGTATTATGCGTACCTTCGGCGAAGTAATAGCCTCTTTATATAGGATGGAGAAGGAACTGATGCACGCCTACCGAGGTGCGTACGTGTCAGCAGCCCATACCACGGTATGCACTTGTCAGAGAGCTTACCTGACACCATGCTGCCACAGTCGAGCATGTTCTTTGATGGGACGGCAGGACCACCCGTTGTCAGACTAGAAGTATGGCATAGCCATACGACTTGACGGCTGTCAGCAGATATCCCCGTCTTTTACCCACCGTCTGACTGGGGTGCCCGGCCCGCCGAGCGGGCGATGAACGTCGTCCGGACGAGCTTGATTCTTTGCGCCGTCCGGGCGGCACTTCCTTCCGCTCGGTCATTACGCACTGTTTTATTTGAGCGTCGGAACCCTGGTCCCTACCAGAGTGCCTTTTACTATCAGATTTCCCTTTCTTCTGAGTCCGGTCGGCTCGCCCTTTTCCGGCGAACCACTAGACCCTTTGACCTCCCCTCAGCGTTGACTCCTTATGGGGTTCCGGATTTTTACTGCCGGATTAATTAGCTTACAAAGAGAATGTATAACTAGTATTTTTCTTCCGCATCATACTAGTTATTTTTCTTTGTATGAATTCTAAATACAAGAGGCAATTAGATCTAGTTTATCGAATTTATTTTTCGATTTTGTGTTTTCTTTTTTTTCGAATTTGTGATTCGATTGTTCTTTTTGGTTAACCAAGAGTTATTTAAGGAAATAAATATTAGCTTTCCTTAAAAGGCTTTGCCTAGGCGGTGGTGGTTGCTCCCATATCCAAGAAGGCCATGTGCCTCGCCATGCAGTCCTGGAAGCCAATTTTGAAAATTAATATTTATGGAATTAATAACTTAGGTAGATTTGAATCAATAGTGTTACGTTCCGCTTGCGATTCAAATCTAAACCATTAAGAACAGATAAGTTAAATTTGGAATCAATGATGATAAGTTCCGTCTGCGATTCCTAATTTAACTTCTAAAGAACACAATAGGTTATTTAAGGAAAGGTTCGACACTTGTACAAAAATTTTTGTACAGTGGAACCGGTACGTTTTCCTAGGACTAACCAACAGTAAGAAGGTTTCTCTACCTTCGGATTTGGTTAGAGAAGGAGAAGTTTTAGTGGAAGAAGAGAGCTAGGAGTAAATCCTTGGATTAGTCATGTTGGTGCGGTTACCACTAACGGTCTAACTCAAGTTTTGATGAATGAAAAAATAGGTTAAGTTAGTTTCATTATTATCTAACACTCTGATCAAGTGTGCAGGAGAAGCCCAGACAAGTTGACGGGCTGACCTAATGTCTGGCACGAAGACCAGCTAGGTCGACGGGCTGACCTAATGTCTGGTACGAAGACCAGCTAGGTCGACGGGCCGACCGGATAGCTAGCACGAAGGCCAAACAGGTCGATGGGCTGACCGGACGTCTGGCACAAAGTCCAGCTAGGTCGACGGGATGACCGGATAGCTGGCACGAAGCCCAAACTGGTCGAAGAGTTGATCGAACGTCGGGCAGGTAAGTGAAGGTAAGTCACTGGAGGGGAGTGACTATGAGGACGCGTTCCCGGGAAGGGAACTTAGGCGCCGATCCGACTTAGAACCATTTTGGAACTCTAAGTCGATATCTTGACTAGATTCCGGTCTCGGAGAGATGGAATCTAATTAATATTTTGTTTAATTTTAAACTGTGCTAATACTCTGTGTTGCATGATACATATCATATGTTTGCCTCCGGACTAATGTTTTCTTGCATGAAGGAAGCTGCTGGAAAAATGGGGTCCGGGCGCCCGGGATGGTTCCGGTTGCCCGGAGGTCCGAGCGCCCGGAGGTGAAAAATTATCCTCAACGTCATTTCGCTGCATGGCGCACCCTGGTTGGCTCAGCTACGCCATAATCAGGGCGCCCTGTAGGTTCCAGGCGCCCTGAACCTCCTATATAAGGAGGGTCTAGGCTGAAGCTCCGACAACAACTCACAATCAGCTCTTCTGTGCTCCTGCGACGCTGCTAAAGCTCATTGACAAGTTTTTCTTTCTGTCTTATTTTTCATAATTGTCGACTTTTTTGTTTACTAATTAATTCATGTACTTAACTTGTAATATTCTGTTGAATTATTAGTGATTTCCATCGAAAGCACCCTTGCGTATGGGCCTTGGAGTAGGAGTCGCCAAAGGCCCCGAACCAAGTAAAAGGTTCTTGTGTTAGCATTGTTTTGGCCTTCAACTTTTCCGCTACATACTCTTTCGAAAATTTTTAATCGATATTCACCCTCCCCCTCTATCGAACGCTACGAACCAACAAGAAGTATCAGAGCAGGTACCGCTCTGATTTGGTGCAACCACCAATCAGACAGGGGGTGAAACTAATTGTGTTTCTTTTCTTTTTTTTCGATTTTCATATTTTCAAAATTTTCCAAACTGGTACTATTACCTTTTTGGAAACTTTTTCTTTCGTCCCAATCAATCTGAATTGGTGCAACACCAATTTCGTTCTTAAATTACTTCTATCTTATCCCGCACTACTAATCCAAGACCTAGTCTTGGGACGTTCTTTTGTCTATTTTTTTCTTGTGTACAGGATGTCTCAAAATGAAGGCTTCGGCACAGTACATCCTCCCCTGTTCAACGGGGATGACTTTCCGTACTAGAAGAAGTAGATGGAGGTCCACCTGAAGACGGACTTCGACCAATGGTTCAGCGTCACAAAAGGCTACAGAGCACCAGTTGACAACTCCGGAATTCCACTGGATCCGGAACAGTGAACTCTGGACATGAAAAGGAAAGCATCAACGGACTACAAGGCACTCAACACGCTATAATGTGGACTGACAAAAGAAGAGCTGAACCGGGTAGGACCACACCAGAATGCGAAAGAACTTTGGGACAAGTTGATCGAGCTACACGAAGGAACGAGCGATGCCAAGGTAACGAAACGCGATTTGTTATTAAATAAGCTATTTAACATTAAAATGCAGGAAGGAGAATCAGCAAGTCAACTTCACGCGAGGATCAAGGACATCCTCAAAGCACTCCACCCAATAAGACATCAAATGGAGAACCGAGACTTAATAAGGTATGCCTTGAACACTTTCCCACGCAATAATTTGTGGGCATCTATCATGGATGCTTACAAAATCTCTAAAAATTTATCAAAATTAAAATTAGACGAGCTTTTTTGTGAATTAGAATTGCATGATCAAAGTAACACCGGGACCGAGAAAGGTGTAGCTTTGTTTGCAGGTTCCTCCAAGGAGAGATCTAAAAACAAGCCTGAACCCAAAGAAGAGTCTGATCAGGAGACTGAAGATGAAGAATACCTGGTGAACCTGATAAGGAAAATGTTCACCAGGAGAAATAAGAGATTCAGCAAGAAGGACCTGCAAAAGATTAACTCTCCAAACAAACCAAGGAATGTGACTTGCTTCGGATACAACAAAAAGGGTCACTACAAGAATGAGTGCCCGAAACTGAAGAGCGACAAGACAAAGGCGTCCAAGAAGAAGGCTCTCAAAGCGACTTGGGGCGACTCCTCCTCAGACGAATCGGAGGTCGAAGATCAGAAGCACCAGAGCCACCTCACGCTGATGGCCCTCGAAGAAGAATCGGATGAAGAATCGGAAGACGGGTCCGAACCCAAATCGAGCCACAAGTCCGTACTCGTTTCCGAAGGTCCCGACGAGGTAAATGTTAATTTAAATAAAAAATTCTTTAAAATTATTTCATGCTTGAATAAGAAATTGACAACATTAGAAAATGAAAATAAAACACTCCTTGAGGAAAATCAAAACCTCAAGCAACAAAGCACAACATCAAATCCAACTCAAGATCTAACACTTGAGGAGGAGAATTTATCACTAAAAATAGAAATTAACAAATTAAAAGAAATGTTAGACAAATTTATAACTAGATCTAAGAATTTAGATCTAATATTACATAATCAAACAGTAATTTACAACAAAATCGGACTTGGTTACAAGTCAAGTTCGAATAAAACATTTTAATCGTTAATAACCCAACACAAACAATCAAGTAAAGCTTGGGTTCCGAAAGCGTGCTTAACCACGCAAGTAGGACTTAACCAATATTACATACCCAAAGAAAAATACATTATATAAAATCAAATAAATCAAATAAAAAAATAAAATACAAACCTAGACCAACAAACTCAAAATCTAAATATTTTAAGTCACGTCAAGACTTAGAATATCATCAAGTAAATTATAACTACAAAAAGAACAGACATAAACTAAGAACCAAAAATTAAATAAAGGCCAATAATTCAGGGGGAGGCTCCAGAATAGCTGGCACCTTCATAACTAACCTACCCAACAGGGTAACCCAAACTAAGCTACCCGACAGGGTAATTAAGACTAATTAGAAAGGGACCAAGTTTAACTTGACCTATGGTACTGGTGAAGTTTTGGATGATAGTACGTTAGGGAAGCTTAGTCTATGCATGTCTAGGAAGATATGGCTTCGACCTGGTGCATTTGTCTAAGTGGAACTGACTGAATCTACCCTTTATGGATCCTAACCAGTTAGACCAAGGTTTTGTATTAAGTTCAGTGTATAGGACTATTTGAAAAACCTTGAATGCATGATTACTCTAATAATGTCCAAGTGACTCACCATAGCCCAGAAGTTTATCCAAAGAATGTCTATTTGTTGAGCCCAAAACTAAACCTGAATCTAACACAAAGTTAAACCAAACCCTAAAACTGAATCTAATTCATCTCAGAAAATTATAGGATTCCCTGATTGAAAACGTAGATCAGGAGAAATGACTAAGGACACAGTTAAATAAAATTTAATTATTAAATTAATTAAATTAAATCAAATTAAATTAAATTAAATTAAATCAACTTAAATTAAATTAAATTAAATTAAAAATCATTTTAAAAATTCTTTTAAAAATTTTAAAAATAATTTTAAAAACTTTAAAAATCATTTTAAAAATTCTTTTAAAAACTTTAAAAATCATTTTAAAATTTATTTTAAAAACTTTAAAAATAATTTTAAATTTTATTTTAAAAAATTATTTTAAAAACTTTAAAAATCATTTTAAAAATTCTTTTAAAAACTTTAAAAATTCTTTTAAAAACTTTAAAAATCATTTTTAAAATTATTTTAAAAACTTTAAAAATCATTTAAAAATTCTTTTAAAAAACTATAAAAAATCATTTTAAAAATAATTTTAAAAACTTTAAAAATCATTTTAAAAATTATTTTTAAAATTATTTTAAAATCTTGAAAAATCATTTTAAAAAATTATTTTAAAAATTCTTTTAAAAACTTTAAAAATCATTTTAAAAATTATTTTAAAAATTATTTTAAAAATCTTTTAAAATCATTTTAAAAATTCTTTTAAAAACTTTAAAAATTATTTTTTAAAAAAATATATTTTAAAAATTCTTTTAAAAACTTTGAAAATTATTTAAAAATTATTTTTATAATTATTTTAAAAACTTTGACAATTATTTTAAAATTCTTTTAAAAATTATTTAAAAATTATCTTAAAATTCTTTTAAAAATTATTTTAAAAATTCTTTTAAAATCTTAAAAATTATTTTAAAAATTCTTTTTAAAACTTTAAAAAAAATTATTTTAAAAATTATTTTAAAAATCTCAAAAATTACTTTAAAAATCTTTTATCTTTTAAAAACTATTTTTTTAAAAAAAATTGTCAAAAACCAAGGGCGGGCGCCCCTGGTATTCCCTTCTGGGGCGCCCGGAAGGGACTTCGGGCACCCCGCCCCACCTAATCCCTGGCGCCTGGAGCCCCCTATATATAGGGGGCAAGGGCGCCCTCTCCCCTTGCCCCACATCCTCTTCCCTCTTGTTGAGGCTCTTTCCGAGCTTTATCGCGAGAGTGATCAAAATTAAAATTTTATTTCATTCTGCGGTTATTACGCTGCTGTGAATCAACCGAGGTCGTCATTTCTAAAAATATTATTCACGATGCCTCGGTATATTTCTTTATCCTTCCTAAGTTTCCTTTAAATATTTCACTGACTCTTTTTACTTAGTATAGTCTTTTTATATAATGTAGAAAACGCTCTAGATCTGGTGTTGGGCCCTCCACTGTTAGTATTGACCCTAGTTTCCCTACTGACGAACTTAGGATTAAGTTTGAGTCAACCATCTATATGCCTATTAGGACTAAGTACTTAGATAGAGAGTTCTTTTTGCGTTCCTGTGTTCCAGTTATAGAGGTCATTAACCACTATAACTTGCGGAACCTTGTTTACTGCACCAGTTCAGTAAACATAAATTTATGTGCTGAATTTTATAATAGCTTGGTTAGGGTAGATGATCTTACATATGTTACTAGGGTAGCTGGTACGGATATTACATTATCTCCTACCACTATTCAGGACTTCTTAGAGTTACGACTATCTACGTGTCCTTTTTAGTATTACCCTCCTAGGGATCTATCATTTGGTGATCCCAGCTCACACATTACTCTGGATACGATTTACTCATATTTTTTCGGAGGGGAGCGAGTACCCACTGTGACTATGTTTAGGTCAATAGGCCTTCGAGTTCATGATTATGTACTTTATAGGGCTTTAGTTTTCTGCATCTTACCACTATCCACTCGCGACATAGCGATGATGCGTCCATTTCATTCCTTTCTCCTGTATGCCCTTTGCCATAGATTAGACATAGATATTAGTCTACATATCTTTCAGACCATTATCTACTCAGCTGGATTCATCACCAGCGCTCGAGTTCATATGTCGTATTGTCATATTTTGACGGCATATTTCGCCCACCTACATATTGACGTCACCTGAGGTAATGTTCAGGCCATGACTGAGTTCGACGTCATAGGACCTAGGAGCTTCTCTTTAGGAGGTGTCCATATAGATGATGATGGTGTCATGTCTTGGCGGAGGGGGGCACAGCACCAGCCAGACCCAGATGCCCAGGAGGAGGCAGAGCATGATGAGTTTATGGTCGCGTTATTCGGCGAGGATGCTCCGATCCATGTACCACCTCCACCTCCAGGCCGAGCACCTCGTCCTGCTCCTCGCACTCTAGGCGATCGGGTTGCCAAACTCGAGATATCCATGACGATTCTCCGTCAGGAGGTCTCCGACTTGAGACGAGACGTGAGACAGGATATCTCTGATCTTCGACATGATCTATCTAGTTCCCGAGAGGAGGCCCGGACCCGTCACACTGAGCTGATCGAGATGTTCCGTTCCTTGGGATCCGGACCACCCGGACCACCCCCCCCCCCTCCTCATCTCGATAGACCTCCTGATCACTATGTATATTTTATTATGATTATTGTACCTTGACTTTGACATTGACTTATGATATTCTAGGCTACACCTACTTAGGTATATCTCAACTTTGAACATGATTGATTCTGATTTGTTTAATAGACTAGGATACCAAAAACTATTTTCAAAAATACTATTTTCAAAATTCTAGGATAAATTTTTTTTCTAGAATTTTAAATCAGTTTTAGCCTTAGATTAGAGTAATCCCTTAGAAAGCATGTACCCCTAAGGCTAGTACTTGAGCATCTCACCAACACCCTAGGACTCCCTTGTTTGTGATTGCCAAACTTAGAAAGGGGTGAGATGCATAGGCAAATTGTCTGGACTTAAGATGCTTATGTTAGTGCATCGATATAAGTCTGGGCGTTAAAAACCAAACAGATATTAATCAAGTTAAGTCATTCAGTTTAGTAAAACACTAACTGATGCTTAGGCTTAACTTAACTAACCAAGTGAAAGCTGTTATTCTCTAATAGTTAGTGAGTAGCTAACTGGTTAGACAGATTTTGTAATGTCAGGTTCAGGGGGAGATTAATTATTTTTATACTTATTTTAAAACTAATTTTTGAAAAATACCTCCTTTTAAATCAAACCAAACCTAAGTGTTTTAAAAATTTCTTTGACATTTTTCAAAATTAGGTTTGAAAGTTAAAATCATTTTTGAAAATTAGCTTTATTTTCAAATTTTAAACTTTTTCAATTTCAATTTTGAAAATGACAACTTCTAAACTTAGTTTTTGATTTAAACCTTCCAAACTTAGGTAAAAAGTTGGTTTGAAAATTGGATTCTTCATTTTGAAAATTATGGTATTTTTGGAAATTGGATTCTACTTGGGCTTCGAAACGTATCTTTAGAAATACAAAGTCAGATTTAAAAATACGTTTTACTTCGTTACATTTTACAAACTAAAACTTGATTTTACTGAGTTACGTTTTACAAACTAAAACTTGATTTTACTAAGTTACGTTTTACAAACTAAAACTTGATTTTACTTAATTTTAAAAACTTGACTTATAAATTGAACTTAACCCTAATATTTTTTTACTATCTATATAAACTATATTTCCAAATACCAAAACTCTTTTTGAAAAATTAAGTTAAAATTACAATTCTCCTTTTAAAGTTAAACGTAGCTATTTTTTGAAAAAGATAAAAGTTAAAACCTTCAGTCATTTTTCTATGTTATACTCCCCCAAAGACAAACTGACTTACATTTCTAAATTACTTTTACTTTGCATTTTTCAATTTCAAGTTATTCTATGTTATTCTTTTGATGAATGTCAAAGGGGAAGGGTTAGGTGTTTAAGTTAGTTAAACAAACAAAAACCGAACAAAATTTAAAAGCCAACTTAACAACCTTATGCTTGTTTCTTACATGCATATTTACCACTAACTTAATCAGGTTGTCATTGCATCAAAAAGGGGAAGATTGTTGGTCCGGTTAGCACTAACGATCTAACTCAAGTTTTGATGAATGATAAAATAGGTTAAGTTAGTTTCGTTATTATCTAACACTCTGATCGAGTGTACAGGAGAAGCCCAAACAGGTTGATGGGCTGACCTGATGTCTGGCACGAAGCCCAGCTAGGTCGACAGACCGATCGGATAGTTGGCACGAAGTCCAAACGGGTCGATGGGCTGACCGGACGTTTGGCACGAAGTCCAGCTAGGTCGACGGGCTGACTGGATAGCTGGCACGAAGCCCAGACGGGTCGAAGAGCTGACCGGGCGTCAGGCAAGTAAGTCACTGGAGGGGAGTGACTGTGAGGATGCATTCCCGGAAAGGGAACTTAGGCGCCGATCTGACTTAGAACCATTTCGGAACTCTAAGTCGAGATCTTGACTAGATTCCGGTCTCCGAGAGATGGAATCTAATTAATATTCTATTTAATTTTAAACTGTGTTAATACTCTGTGTTGCAGAATGCATATCATATGTTTGTCTCCGGACTAATGTTTTCTTGCAGGAAGGAAGCTGTTGGAAAAATGGGGTCCGGGCGCCCGGGATGGTTCCAAGCGCCCGGGAGGGATCCGGCCCGGAGGTGAAAAATTATCCTCAACGTCATTTCACTGCATGAAGCATCCTGGTTGGTTCGGCTACGTCATAATCAGGGTGTCCTGAAGGTTTCAGGCGCCCTGAACCACCTATATAAGGAGAGTCTAGGCTGAAGCTCCGACAACAACTCACAATCAGCTCTTCTGTGCTCCTGCGACGCTGCCAAAACTCACCGACAAGTTTTCCTTTCTGTCTTATTTTTCATAATTGTCAGCTTTTTCGTTTACTAATTAATTCTTGTACTTAACTTGTAATATTCTGTCGAATTATTAGTGATTACCCATCGAAAGCACCCTTGCGTGCGGGCCTTGAAGTAGGAGTCGCCAAAGGCTCCGAACCAAGTAAAAGGTTCTTGTGTTAGCATTGTTTTGGCCTTCGACTTTTCCGCTGCATACTCTTTCAAAAAAATTTAATCGATATTCACCCCCCCCCCCCCTCTATCGAACGCTACGATCCAACAGATACCAAGTAAATCAAAGATGTTAATGTTTTGTTGTGCTTTGCTTCATGTTATGTTGCAAATCATAATCTAAATAAGCAAAGCAAGCTATTCATCCCCTAACTCTCATGATCCTAACATGGATCAACCTTAATTTGTCAGGACTTCATTGTTGTCTGACATCCGATCAACCTTAACTTGTTAGGACTTCACATTTCATGCAAAATCAGTGTTGGACTTCTAACCGTCAAGTGTTGGTGTCTGTTCAATCGTAACCTACTTAGACTTTTTTCTTATCAACTACCTATTAGACTTCTGATCACCAAGTGTTCAGTCAACCGTGATCTATTTAGATTTTTTATCTCATGCCAACTTCATGTTAAACTTTCGACTACCAAGTGTCCGGTCTACCGTGACTCATTTAGACATTTCATATCTTGTCAAGTATCCAGTCAACTTTGACCTACTTGACTTTTTCTCAACCAACGTAACATACTGATCGACTGTCAAGTATTCTGTTAATATTAACCTCCTTGATGTCTCACTCGACCAACAATATATTGATCAAACATCGAAACCTCAATCCAAGTCAACTCAAGCTTGGTCATCATTGTCAACCTTGATTAGAGGTCAATTTTATCAACATTCACGCCTCATGTCAACTTCCGTTAGACTTCCGACCGCCAAATGTGTAGTCAACCAAAACACACTTGGACTTTTTTCTTGTGTCAACTCCATATTGGACTTCTGATCACCAAGTATCAGGTTAACCATTACCCACTTGGACTTTTTATCTAGTTAAATATCCAATCATCCTTAACTTACTTGACTTTTTTTTAACCAACTAATATATTGATTAACTGTCAAGTATATTGTTAATCTTGACCTACTCAACATCTCAACCAACTAATATATTGATCAAATATCGAAACCCCAACTTAAATTAACTCGAGCTTAATTAACTTAGTTAAGGATCGACTTCCGATAAAGCCAATAGAAAATATCCTCCTACGTCCATGTAGTGATCTGCTCGATTTTCTTATTTACTTCTATATAGATGATTGTGAAGCCAATTGTGTGAATTACACTCGGGTCCGTATGACTTTTTGTAACAATTAATAGAAAAAATAAAGTAATTTTTCTCAGATTTTGATTTGTACCTTTTAAATTTACATATACCACTGAATCAGCCCTACCATCATGTTCCTTTGTACCAGAGAATATCACAATACTTGCCTAATTCATTTGACCGTGTAAGTATCCACTCTTTACGCCGAACTCAATTAAAGATGAAAAAAATCTAGACAAAATTTTACACAATATCGAACTTGATAGGTCCTAAATGCATAAGCCATAGATTAATCACCCCTTCCATCAATATCAACATTCCATGTAGCCCATCATCCATGACGGACCAAACTTGACCTAATTTTCCACCAATTAGCTCAAGGACAATACATGGCATGCATGGTTTCAAAGTTTGAACTTTCAAGCTTCAACCTCTCGGTTTATATGGATGGAATTCTCCACACCAATTCCATCAAACACCCAATAATTGACTTTGCAAATAGATCATATATATTATCCTCATCCTAAACTCAATTAAGTCCACGAACGCCAATTAGGCCAACAATTGCATTGTCGAAGTGCACCTCAACTTCTCCTCCTCCTCCTTTCTCTTGCATGCTACCCATCCCCGCCTAACCTCGTGGTCAAGAATTAGGGCTACGGCCTAATTCTAAGAGTTTAGGAAACTCAATACACTACTCGATAAACTTTGCCTTCCTACCGATACAAAATTAGTCATTTTGTAAAGGTCGTCTTTGTGAGGGACAAGTCGTTGTTGATGCCACTCCATCAAAATTAGTCCTTGTGAAGGAACAAGAGAAACGTAGGTGCCACTCCATCCCAAGGCTAAGGCTAAGGATAAGGATGTGTGATTAAACAAGAACAATCAATTGAAACTTGTTTTCATTGCAAATAATGTACATTGACTTCCTCCAACATTAATTAGGGTATTAATTACATTGACATTCATTGAATTAGTAGGTGGAGTTCTATGGAGTACCTATACCGATCGAACCCTTGCGGGACTCATTCATTAGATTTTTTTTCTTTTAAATTTTATACTTAGTTTGTTATCACGAGTTAACTAATTAGGTATCGAAGCTTTGATTAATTGTCTCCTAACAATTTTGATCAAATAAATAAGACAATTTAGCGGTATTAATGGATTGCATCTGGCCAAGCATGACAGACCCGTTAGGCCAGTATGTGTGTGGTGTTTTTTTTTGGGTCTACTGTGCTTAATTAGTTCGCCACGGCTTTGAATCCGGCTCAATCTAGAAAAGATTTAGACATGTCATGTGGGCATAGCCGAGTTAATAGTCAGGTGATAGAGTGGTTTCGTTGGGTAAGAGTTGATTTCGAGGGATTCATACTTAAGACATCTCTAATAGTTAAATCTTTAAAAAAAAAAAAATTAAGTCCCAATGTGACACATCGATGTTATATTAAAAATTAAAAATCTATTATTCTCTGTATAATAAAAAAATCTCTCGACAAGTTTTTTATGAAGCATACATATTATAAATCATATAACTCTCTATATTATAAATTACAAATTAAATGTAATACTATTTTATCATTAATTACAAATTCTATCTCTAAGAGGAAAAAAACACTTAGATTTGATATTTTAATATCATTCTTGAACTACAAAGCTCAATTTAGGTCGAATCATCAAATGAGACAAATATCTTAGGTCGATATTTTAGTCTATAGCAAATGAATTAGAAATAAAATCGTATACCTTCAAAATTTGTCGAGCAAAATTTAAATACCTAAATTATAAATAAATAAATATAGCCCCTCTCCTGACATGACCTTGAGACCAAGTGATTCGTACCTGTGTCGCCCAAGGAATAATTTTATTATTTAATAAAAATTCTGATTCACTTTAAAGAACTTTATTGTTTAAAATAATAATAATAATAATAGAGAAATTATAAAAGATATCATAATTGTTTATTATTTAGATGAGAGGGGAGATCCGTGAATATTTATAAGAAAAAATTTTAATTAGAGATTAATTTAATACTTAATTTTAAATTAGCTATTATTTTAATAGATTAAGAAATTCTAATTAAATCATAAATTTTGTCATTTGTGTTTCTATATCGAAGCAGTTGCGCGACAAGTTGACACAGTATGGATCAGACTTACCCAACTGTGTTAAGCACAACTTGACCAGTGATCACGCTAAGTTTGACCTCCCTACTAAGTCTGACTTAGTCCAGTCTTTGACGGACAGTGCCCGGCACGTGCTAGACCGAGCTGTCTACGGGTCGGTTCCAACCGACTCACTTGTCTACTTTTATTTCCAAAACAAAAGAAAGACATTTCTACCATGGGACGACCATCAGAAAATAACCAATCGATGATTGCCAGCTCATCTACCAAGTCACTCATCTGGGCGGACTGGGCCCCTTTCGCTTGCCAAATCTGCGCTAGATTCGCTATATCTACTTCTCCCTCTCTTCCTTCCTTGAAACCAAAGCGTTCATCCACCCTGTCTTTTTCCTTTCTGTTCCTCGCACATGATTCGGACATCACTCCAACCGCACCTGTTGCACTTTTTCTTTCTCTCCCACCAAATCTCAACGCCGATCCCCTTCTTCCTCTCTCTTTCTTCTTACCAATTATTAATCACCAAATTATAATTATTATATATCAGTAATTATTATCATCATAATTTGATCGATCGCCTTCGTCTTCTGCAGTTCGTCTGTTTCTTTGATATGAAGCAGTCGCTGCATCACCAGAATCAGGCCAGTCGCCGCGCCGGCGGCGTAAGTGCGGCCGGCGAGGTCGCGCTGCGCTCCCCGACCGCCTTATTTTGGATCGTACTCCACGCTGTTTGTTGCCTCGTTAGCCTCGCCCTCGGTTTCCGCTTCTCCCGCGTCGTCTTCTTCCTCTTCTTCTCCTCCTCCACTTCCCTCTTCACTTCCGCCCCGTTGCTCCACACCGTCACCACCACGACAACCACAAATATCACCACTACCACTACCACGACCACGACCACCACGAGGACGTTAGCTTTCTCTTTTCCCCCTCCTCCGCTTCCTCCGGCGGCGGAGAACAGGACTCGTAGCCGGGTCGTTGTGGGGCGCCAGGGGATACGCATCCGGCCGTGGCCGCACCCGGACCCGGCGGAAACGATGCGCGCGCACTCGATCATTGAGCGAGTGCAGCGGGAGCAGCGTCTGCCTTACGGCGCCGTGAAGACCCCGAGGCCACTCATCGTCGTCACGCCGACGTACGTCCGCACCTTTCAGGCGCTACATCTCACCGGCCTTATCCATTCCCTCCTCCTCGTGCCGTATCCTCTGACCTGGATCGTCGTCGAGGCCGCCGCCCCCGCCGCGGAGCCACTCTCCGGTGAAACCACCGCGCTCCTCGCACGCTCCGGCCTCCGCTACCTCCACATCCCCTTTCCCGAGCCAATGCCCGACTGCTGGCCCGACCGCCGCCTCACCGAGGCTCGCATGCGCCTTCGCGCCCTCAGGTTCGACCATTCTTCCCCACAATTTTGTTCTGTCCTAATTTTTTACATCTTTTTGTCGACCAAGACAAAAGTTTGGATCTTGACCGCTGTTTCCTTGAAACAGAATGATAAGAGAAAAAAGAATGGACGGCGTCGTGGTGTTCGCCGACGACAGCAATGTGCACAGCACGGAGCTGTTCGAGGAAGCCCAGAAGGTGAATTGGATTGGCGCTGTCTCCGTCGGAATCCTCGCCGACACCGAGCAACCCTCATCGCCGATCAAGGCGGAAAAAACGAACTCCCCTGTGCCCACCCAAGGCCCCGCATGCAACTCCTCCGGTGACTTTATCGGCTGGCGCACCTTCAACTCCCTCACGTCGCCGGAGCAAATCGAGTGGGCGGGGTTCCTGCTGAATTCGAGACTGGTGTGGAGGGAGGCAAAGGGGAAACCCGAGTGGGCAAGGGACCTCGACGCCGCGAGCAAGGAGGGCGATGAGATGGAGAACCCACTGGCGCTGTTGAAGGACATATCGCCGGTGGAGCCGCTGGGGAACTGCGGGAAGAAGGTCCTGCTATGGTGGCTCCGCGCAGAAGCCGGCACCGGCAGCAAATTCCCACCAGGGTCAGTTTCCCAAACCTCTGTAACTGCTCTTATAACTCCACCATGACGATCGATGGCAACCGTCTACGATTCTTCGCAGGTGGATCATAGATCCTCCCAGAGGTGCTCGCCAAGATGATTGAATCCAGTAACAATTCCTGCACTCTGGATCACGAAGATCGAAGATCTGCTACTGATGCAGAGGAATTCTGTAAAGGCTCGCTCTATCTTTAGGATTGGAATTGTTCATAAGAAGCTGGAATTTCATAAAATATGTTTCGCAAAATGCTCGAGAATGCCATTGGTTTGTTGAGTTTCCATGGCATGTGATAACGAACATGGGTCAGCTGAGATTTCATTGTTCTTTCTCTGTAGAACATGTAATTCAGAGCTTTTGAGTGAGCCCCGAGGCCTGTTATAGGCACTGAATGAGATATGTCGGATCTTTTAAGATATCTACTTATTGTGCATGATTTTGCAAGTGCAGATGCGGCAATTGAGACATAGAACGTTGTCATATAAGATCTTGGGTCGAAATTAGATATATCCGAGCATGTCTTTTTCAATGTTGCCGCTTGCACTAATAACTAGTAGTCATCCGTAATTTACCTCCTCTGTATTGCCATAGAAATAGATTGGCAAGGGCTCTAGGGTAAGCAAATCGTCTTTTACCACATAATCTTGCAACGGTGAGTTTTTTTTTTCATAGTAACCTTACTATCCGATTAATCATGACGATCCAGTTCTTCAAAAAATTTTCATTGACTATAAAAGTAACAACAATAACAACAACAACCAAAATTTTCCCACTAGGTAGGGTCGGTTGTATGAATCATTTTATGCCATTGAGCTCTATCTCCTATTATATCATCATTTATATTTAAATAAATTTTAATTTGTTTTATTGTTGCTAACTAAGTTTTTTTTGTTTTCCTCTTCCTCGTTTGATATGTATGTTTATCATAGTTTCACATCGCCTAACTGGAGCATTTATTGGTCGTCTAAGTATATGTTTGTACCATCTTAAATATGTCTCTCGGAGTTTTTCCTCAATAGATACAACTCCGACTTTCTCTCTAATGCTCTCATTTCTTATTTTATCCATCCTCGTATGTCTACACACTCACCTTAACATTCTCATCTCTACAACTCTCATCTTCTGCTCATGTGTTCAAGTCATAACCCAACATTCAGCTCCATATAACATAGCAGGTCTAACTGTGGTTTTATAAAACTTACCTTTAAGTTTAAGAGGTATTTTACGGTCACATAAAACACTCGACGCTCCCCTCCATTTCACTCATTCTGCTTGTATTCTATGTAAGACATCTCTCTCAATCCCTTCATCATTTTGCAAAAATAATCCTAAATATTTAAATCTCACGGTTTCGTGCAACTCGTCCTCTCCTATCTTAACGATTGTTTCATTACTTCTAATATTCCTAAACTTAAATTTCATATATTCTGTCTTTAATCTACTAAACTTAAAACCTTTCCTTTCTAGTGTTTCCCTCCAAGATTCTAGTTTAGCATTTACTCCTTCACGTATCTCATCTATCAAAATAATATCATCTGCAAACAACATGCACCACGGTACTGTGTCTTGAATGTCCGCAGTGAGTTCGTCCATAATTAGTGTAAAAAGATAGAGACTTAGAGCTGATCATTGATGTAACCCTATCTTTATTGGAAATGCTTCAGTTACTCCGCCTGAAGTCTTTACTCTGATCATTACATCCTCATACATATCCTTAATTAGTTCAATATATGTTACGCTAACACCTCTCTTTTCTAAAATTCTCCATATAATTTCTCTTGGGACTCTATCATAACCTTTTTCTAAGTCAATAAATATCATGTGTAGATCTTATTTTTGCTCCCGATATTTTTCAATTAATTGTCTAAGAAGATGTATAGCTTCTATTGTCGACCTTCCAGGCATGAACGTAAATTGATTTTTTGTCACTGTGGTCTCCTTTCTTAATCTTTTTTCTATTACTTTCTTCCAAAGTTTCATAGTATGATTCATTAGTTTAATACCCCTATAGTTTGCACAAGTTTGTACGTCTCCCTTGTTCTTATATAAGAGAACTAGAGTACTTATCCACCATTGATCAAGTATTTTTTTCGTTTTCAACATCATGTTAAATAATTTTGTAAGTCATTCAATATCTTGTTTCTCTAAGAACTTCCATACCTCTATCAGAATATCATCTGGTCCAACGACTTTTCATTGTGCATCTCATTTAAAATTTGTTTTACTTCTGAAGTTTGAATTCTACAATAAAAATTAAAATTTCTATACTCATTTGACCTACTTAAATTACCTAAGTTAAGTTGGTCGCCTAAACCTTCATTAAAATGTTGATGAAAATACCTCTTCCACCGCTCTTTTATTTCTCCATCATTTACTAATATCCTATTATATTCATCTTTAATACATTTTATTTGGCTAAGATCTCTTGTTTTCGTTTCTCTCACTTTAGTTATTCTATAAATGTCTCTTTCCCCTTCTTTTGTATCCAATTTTTTATATAATCGTTCAAAAGTTTCATTTTTTGCTTCATTCACTACTTTCTTAGCTTCTTTCTTGGCTATTGTATATTTTTTTTTAAGTTTTCCTCGTTCTTACAAATATATAATTCCTTATAAGCTATTTGTTTTTCCCTCACTTTCTCTTGTACTTTCTCATTCCACCACCAAGATTCTTTACTTAGTGGTGCATGTCCCTTTGACTCACCGAGTACACTCTTAGCTATTATTTTCAACTTTGATACCAATTGTTGGATCGAGAAGCGCTAAAGGGGGGGGGGGGGGGGGGAAAAACGCTCGTAGCTTTCACTCGTTTTGGATTTGTAAAACTCGTTCAGAATAAAGCAGCAGAAAGATTAAAAGAAATAAGCACAAACACAGAAGACACCAAGGGTTTACTTGGTTCGGAGCTTTGAGCGACTCCTACTTCAAGGCCCACGATCGTTGATCGCTTTCGGTGGGCAACAACTATAATATCGTAAAGTGTACAATTTAGTATTACAGTAAATGCAATAAAAGAAACTATACCGACAACTCAAAAATAGAAATCACGAAGTTCCGGGTCATCGAGGACTCGTCGTAGCTCAACCGGATTGTCTCGTTGGCAGTATACAGCTCAAAGATGTCTTGGAAGGTGATGCTCTAGCTGCTGCCTCAAGATAGCCTTTTATAGGCTGTTGGAGGCGCCTTGAAGCCACTCCGAGGCACCTCAGACGATGCGAGTCAGTCGCGCGGATGAGCGAAGAAACGGTCGCATCTTATCCTGCTTGAGGCTCCTCCATGGCCAATCTGAGGCGCCTCCATGCAGTCCGAGGCGCCTCAAGCTCCTTTGAGGCGCCTCCAAGCAGTGTTGTGCACAAACTTCACTTCTTTGCACCCGAGGTGCCTCCAAGCTTCATGGAGGCGCCTCGTACACTATTCATCCGTGGAGGCGCCTCGTACACTATTCATCCGAGGCTTAATCGTGTTCTTTTGTACCTGCAAGACATGTTAGACCCAAAACACAAGCATATCCTGCAAAACAAAAGTTAGCACATATAATATCATAAATATAAAGTTTGACAGTCATCGGACTGTCCAGTTCTAACTTTGGATTTCCTACCGGAAACCCTAGGTCGAACCGACGCCTACTGTTCCCTCTTCCGGGGAACGCGTCCTCACCTACTCCACTCAGGAGAGTTTACCTTTGCCAGTTCGATCTTCTAGATCGACTGGACTTTTGCTCAGCGTCCGTTGCTTCTGGTCTTCATGCTGGACGTCCGGTCCACGACTCGTTCAGACTTCCACCCAGTTCGCGACACCAGGATTTCAACCTAGGGTTACCGCCCCCTAGGATTTTTGCCCGACGCTCCGACCCGTCAAGATTTCCCGCATAAAGTTACCACCCCCTATGACCTAGGGTTACCACCCCCAAGGGTTTTCCACTTGCCTAACCGCAGCTAGGACTTTCCTGAAACACTCAATCATACACATTAGATAACAATTAAACTTAAAATTTGAATCCCTTTGCCATTATCAAAACTAAGGTTCAATCGTCGGATGTTTTCCGCACCAATAGATACCATCTTATCCTATGTTATATTAGAGTCATCGTATATTTCACCTAATGCTTGTACTTCTACCTTCTCCTTAAATATATTTTGCTTCTCATCCTTTAACTTCCACCACTTAATTCTTGGAATTGTATATATTTTCTTTCTATTAATACTATGTTTGAGGTGTATATCCAACACTACTACCCTATGTTGGGTAGTTAAGCTTTCTCTAGGGATGACTTTGCATTCTTTACAAATTTTTCTATCATTCTTCCTAACCATAAGAAAGTCAATTTGCAATTTATTATTCCCACTTTTGAATGTGACTAAGTGCTCTTCTCTTTTCTTAAAAAATATATTAGCTAATATAAGGTCATATGCTATCGTAAAATCTAATATAGTTTTCCCTTTCTCATTCCTCGTTCCAAACTCATAACTCTCATGTACTCTCTCATATTCCTCATTTTTCACTCTGACATGCCCATTTAGATCACCTCCTATTAAAATCATTTCATTTGGTGGAATATTTTGTAATATTTCATCTAAGTCGCCTCTCAAAATCTTGATTTGGTAGCTTCATCTAATCCTACTTGTGGTACATATACGCTAATTATGTTCATAATTTCTTTCGCCACTATTATCTTAAGGGCTATAATTCTCTCCCCTTTTTTAACTACTCCTACAACTTCATCTTTTAACAGACTATCTACAATAATACCCACTCCATTTCTTGCTTTACTCTTTCCAGTGTACCATAACTTAAAATCCGAGTTCTCTATCATTTTTACCTTCTCTCCTGTCCATTTTGTCTCTTGTACACATAAAATACTAATTCTTCTCCTAATCATCATATCTACTACCTCCATTGATTTACTAGTGAGAGTTCTTATGTTCCATGTTCCAAATCTTAGATTATTAGGTTTTCTATCATATTTGCTATTATCCAACCTATGGTGTGAGAACTCTTGCCTATTTAATACTACACCCAAGTTCTCATGGAGATGTAACGGTCTTTGCTGAGACGTTACAGTCGGATCATGTAACGCGAACTCTTGCATATTTAGCACTACACCCGAGTTCTAGAGATGTAGCTAGTGGTCCTTGCCGAGACGTTACAGTTGGACCCTGCAACGCGTTCCTTCCGGAGAACAACCTAGCATTAGCACAATAGTTTAATGGATTTATTCATTGAATATTTGTCATAGTTTGACGTTGGCTGACAACCTAACACAACCCTCCTCCTTCATTCGAACTTGGGACCGGCCATGACCGGTCGTCATAGGCGAAGTTCATTGACTATAAAAGTAAATCAAGAAATACAGATATGTCATGATAAAATTAATTCGAACTCTTTATGTATAATATATTTTGGATAATATTTAAACTCTTGTTACCCTGAGAGTCTATCCGACCGTTTATCATTGCACCACAACTCGAATGGTGAGTTTTTTTTTTATTTAATCTAGATATTCAACTTTTTAAACTGACTAATTTTGAAGGTGACTAATTTGATCTTACAAAAGTTTCCTATAAATTATCAAGATAAATTAAGAAGTACTTATGAAGGCTCATTCAAACAACAAGCTTTTTTAAATTTATCCTCTTATAGGAAGAAAATCCTTATAATGTATTGTAACTATGATTTAAACTTTAAATATTTGATTAATCTTTAGAAGCTAACCACTGTATCATAACCTGGGACAATGGCGAGTGTTTAGTTGTAGAAAAGAGGTTATTATGCTAACTCGAGACGATCTTCATAGTCCATCCCCAGATTACGTGAAGTTAGATAAATTATGGGGTTAGTTTATAATTGACCGTCATATGATTAAAAGGAGAGAGGAGTTTTTATTCTTGGCACTACTGGGGGCAATGGTGAGTGTTTAGTGATTCCATTCCTGACTTTTTCTTGAAAGGTAGATCCGTTATTTTAACGGCCCCCTAGAACTAACCCCATAAATATAGAGAGAGATTCATACATATAGTCTCTATCTATCAACGAAATGAATTAAATCAAATGATTTGCCTACCAAGCACGTGTTTACTACTATATTAGGTTGGACGGTGAGCAAAATGTGGCACTCAAAGTGAAACATTAAATAATTTATTTTATTTTATTATCAATTAAATCTTAAAATATAAATAAAAATTTATAAAAGTTTAAAATTATAAAATTATGAGATGGTATGAAATCTTTAAAATAAAACTAAAAATGTAAAGAAAATTCTAATTGTATATTAATATTAGGGTAAATGATGAAAAAAGTGTAATTTAGCTAATAGGATTTTAGGGTGGAATAAAAAATTGAAAAAAGAGAGTAACATATAATATTTTAGGATTAATTTGGAAATTAAAATTTCTTCTAGTTTTTTTTTTTTATCGATATATTAAATCATGGATCTAGAAAAATAATTTTAAAATATTGTTTCACCAAATCCTTTATATATATAAACATGCAATTTGGCATTACATTCAAAAGCAAATGCAATGTCACACGCCGTCTAAAATTCTTTCGGCACATGAAAACTTGTCACTTAGCAAAAATAATATAATTATTAGAATTCCACAAGGAAATGGATAAATAATAGACGGCGCAGTGGAACTTGAACAAGCACATCGTGATTTGTTATCAAACAAATAAATTACATTAAGCAGAAGAGACGTGCACGGCCCAATCCTTTTTATGATTATATTCCTTTTCATTTCATTTCAATTCAAGTGATGAAAAAATTTCAATAAAATAAACGACCCCCCAAAAAAACACTTAGATCCTAATAGGGTTTACTTTTATCGAGTGTGAAAGGCACGTGCTTGCTAGATACGATTTGTACCAAATCCAGAATTGCAAGATTCGCCTCTTAGAATCTTCCGTGAGGTGGACCCTTGTGGTCGATCGATAAACACGATCCACATTGGCTTTGCACATTAATTTAAATTTTCATGTAATCCTTTTGAGTAAAATTGTCTTCCTATTTGATCCAAATTAGATAAATTGAAAAAAAAAAATCTCACACGCAAATTAAATCACTTATTTTTTAGGTACTTCTTATTGAATTCAACTATCCGCGCCGCTCCTTCTCAATCATGCTATTCGAATACTGATCTAAGATAGAATTGTCCTAGACTCTAGCCTAGCTAAAAAGAAATAGTATTATTATTGTTTTTTAAGTGCTTAGCCCACCCCTTCTTCAGTCAAAGCCAAGCTCACCTCTAATTTTGGATCCGTCTTAACACAACCCTTTAGAAACTGATCAATGATTGAAACAACTCCGATAAAGATTAGTGATCAAAAATCAAAATAAAAGTTGTTTACTATAAATGAATTTTTATGATAATTGCCCTATAGGGAACAAAGAGTGTGGAAGAGAACTACAAGGAGATGACTACATCAATATTGTATGAATTGATATAAGATAGGACTATCTACTATCCTCATTTTGTTAGGTATATTTGTATAAATTGTATTGGGAGTACCCTATCTTATATGGTTTGTTTTGATATGTGTATTGTGTGGGGGAGTGCCCCATCTTATATGATATGCTCACATGAGTTATGTGGGAGAGTGTCCCGTCTTGCAAATTATTCATATCTTGCAAAGTAAGGGGGAGTGCCCTATATTCTTACACAATGCTATGTTTAAGAGGGAGGTTACCCTCAATATGTTTTCATAATGCAATTACCATGGTGTTATAGTATTTATACTTCATATCCTTCCATTGATGTTTCATTATTCTTATATTTGTCAAAGGGGGAGATTATGTTATCTAAGCTTAAACGGTTGTCAAACATACAAAAAAAAAATATAAGGAGATTGTTAATGCAATCATGCCCAAAAATTATAATTTTGATGTTTGACTTCAATCAAGCTATAATAAAATGAAAAGAGATCTAATTTATGTATTAAGTGTGCAAGAAGTTTTTGCAGGTCAGTAGATCGGATGCAAGTCAAGTAAAGTCCAAGAAAATCAAGTATCGAATTCTTAACAAAAGGAAACCTTTGTAGACCAGATAATTGGATGCAAGACAAGTAAAGTCTAAGAAGATCGATGATCAAATTCTTGGCAAGAGGAAACTCTTGTAGGTCAGACAGTCGGATGAAAGGCAAGTGAAATCCAAGAAAGTTGAGGATCATATTCTTGACAAGAAAAGAAAAAAATCAAGTAGATCATGAGATCGAATGCGCGGGTTGATGAATGCATCAAAAGTCTAAAAAAATAAGAGGTTCCATCTACTATGAGGTAATGGAGACACAAGGGTAGCAAACTCTTAGACTAATTTAATCATTAAATGACTGAAAACTACCATCGATCGATTGATCATGAGATTCATTCGACTAATATTGGTATCAGTCGAATGGAAATAAATATCAATCAACTAATATGCTATAAAACCTATGTTTAGGTTTGATTATGCATATCAATCGACTGATATTTATATTAGTCGAATTGATTTGGTCTCAAAGGTGAATGAATTTGATTGATCTAAATAATCGATTCGACTAGTGTTGCTCTTGGAGTGAACAGAAGTGAATCGATTCAACTGATCTAGGTAATCCATTTGATTGATGTTATTTCTGAAGTAAACAGAAATGAATCGATTCGACTGATAATGGTAATCAATCAATTGGTATTGCTTTTGGAGTAAACAAAAGCAATCCAATTTGACTAATCTGAGTAATCTACTCAACTAGTATTGTTTCTGAAGGGAACAAAAATGAATTGATTTAACTGATCATGGTAACCAGTCGACTAATGTTGTTTTTGAATAGAACAAAAGAAAATGGATTTGACTGATCACTCGATTAATCTAATCAATCGACTGATTCACAAGTTGATCTGACTAATATTTGAAAAATCAACAAAATCAAACACGATTTTAGAAGGTTCAGAAGTTGTTATTTGACCATGACTAAATCAATCAACTAGTAGAGAAAATCAGTCAAACAGATATCAGAAAAAACTGAGATGATATCAAAGGAAAAATTTAGTCATTGTAAGGTTACTGTTCACGCTCAAAGCTCCAAGTTTTCATACTCAATTGCTCAACAAGCTCTCTAATGCTTCACTATTCAACTTGGAACAATCTTTTGAAGAAGAGGAAGCAAAACTCTCAACATCATTGTAAAAACTCTCTTCTTCTTTGCTTTTCTACTATTACTCTTGTACTACTATTGTAATATTATTGTAAGAAGGTTTCTCCGCCTTCGGATTTGGTCAGAGAAGGAGAAGGATTAGTGAAAGTAAATATCTTGGAGTGGTCTTTTGGATTAGTCACCTCAAGGAGACAGATACCAAGTAAGTCATGTTGGTGCAATCGTCTTCGAATAAAGGTTGACTAATTTGACTAAATTTGGGTTGATTTGAGCTTGAGTTTCAATTTTTGATAATGTATGAAAGAAAGACCAAATAAGTTAAGGGATGACCAGATACTTAATTGAGAAAATCCTAACTGAAGGTTAGGCAACAGAAAGCCTTAACTAAAGGTTAGATAATGGAAAATCCTAACTAGAAGTTAGGCAAGATAATTGAAGTTCTAACAAGACTAGGCAGTAAAAGACCTAATTGGGAACTAAGTAATGAAAGTCCTAGCGAGACTAGGTAGTGAAAGACCTAGTTGGAAACTAGACAATGAAAGTCTTAGTGGGGCTAGGAAAGGGAAAGGTCAAAGTGAGACATGGAAGACTGAACACTTGGCACGAGATGGCAAGTCCGAGTGGATTATGGAGGACCAGACACTTGACACAAGAGCGAAAATCCAAATCAATCAAAGGTTAACCAGACACTTAGTGAAGAAGCTCTGGCAGGTCAAGGTTGACCGGATGCTAAATAATGAGAAGTCCCAATAGGTCACGAATGACTGGATGTTGGTGAAAGGAAATCCTAGTAGGTTGAGGTCAACCGGATACCAGGTAAAATACGAATTCAGCATGGAAAGACTGAATTTACGGTAATCAATCAATTGGTTTGTAAACCCTAAACCCAAAATTTTGGGTTTAGGATTGGGCAATTGACTCAATCAATTAGTCCAAAGTAATCGATTAAGTCAGTTGATTGAGAGCCTTTTCAAGAGAAAACAGAAAGTCTTGTAATCGATTGAGACAATCGATTCAGACTTTACTAATCAATTGGGCTAATGGATTGAAAGTTTTTTTCCAGAGAACAGAAAGCTTCGGAATTGATTGGGACAATCGATTAGAGTTTAACCAATCAATTACTATGACTTACTAATCGATTAGTCGGGTGAAAAAGAGTCATTCTATAGGTTTTGAATGGTTGAGCTGACGTGACAAACGATTGACGATTGAGGATAAGGTTAAACAATTAAGAGGTGTTTTCTAGCCTGAAAGGAACCCTAGAAAAGGGGTTCTCATGGACATTTAAAGCTACAAGTTTTTAGAGAGTTGAGGAAGAAGTGATATTGTATTTCCAATCGAACAAGAGGCAATCCAAGCAAGAAAAGGGCAAGTAAAGAAAGGTTCATTGTTATGGAGTTGTGTTCGATTGTATTTTGTATTTGCTTTCTTATTTTCTTGTTATATTTCTTGTGCTCAAGATTGTACGAGATTTTTCTACCTTAGGAAGAATTTTGAGAAGGAGGTTTCTATAGTGGATATTGTGAGAGAAAACTAGACCCTTGGATTGGTTACCTCAAGAAGATGAATATCAAGTAAATCGAGGTGTTAACATTGCTTCAAATTTCTGCTACTATTCAAAACAGAAGAAGTGAAGTGAGCTATTCATCTCCCCTTTCTAGCTCATACATGTTTTAACAAGTCAAAGGTGTTAGCGTCTTATGTGTGCTTTGCTTCAAGTTTCCGCTAAAATTACAAAGTTAAGAAGCAAAGCGAGCCCACCCCCCTCTATCTCTCATAGTTCAAATATTTTTCTATGATGGGCTATAACCTACAATTTGAAACTAAGGAGAATCGATGCATTTTTTTTTCCTTTTCATTTTATTTGAGTACTTAGCCCACCCCTTCCACACCCAAAGCCCATGCCACCTCTAATTTTGAATCTGTCCCTAACGTTACCACAACCCTTTAGAAACTAATAAACTCCAATAAAGA
This sequence comes from Zingiber officinale, assembly GCF_018446385.1. Lineage (NCBI taxonomy): Eukaryota > Viridiplantae > Streptophyta > Magnoliopsida > Zingiberales > Zingiberaceae > Zingiber > Zingiber officinale. Next base: position 106,629,774 of record NC_055986.1, read on the forward strand.
TTAGTGATCAAAATAAAAGTCATTTACTATGAATGAAAATGTATGACAATTGTCATAGGGAGAACAAAGAGTGTGGAAGAGAGCTACAAGGAGATGACCACATCAACATTGTCGTATCAATATTAAAATCTTATGGTAGATATTATCAAGTACTTTTAGTCATAAAAATGTTATAATTCAGCTACAATAGATGGTTAGTGATTGAACTCTGATAAAAATTAATGATCAAAATAAAAATTTACTATGAATGAAAATTTATGACAATTGTGGAAAACAAAGAGTGTGGAAGAGCTACAAGGAGATGACCACATCAATATTGTCATATCGATATTAAAATCTTACGGTAGATATTATCAAGTACCTTTAGTCATAAAAATGCTATAATTTAGCTACAATAGGTGGCAATTAAAGGTGCTAAGTGTTGGTCCCTGTAGGCCAACAAGAGGGGGTGAATTACCTTGAAATGAAATCAATACCCTTTCTTGACTTTTCTATCTAAAATATGAAACACTTGTATAATAATAAACTAATTACACGAAAGAAAGAAGAGGCGAATCTTTTACTTGGTTTGCAATCAGGAGATTGCTAGTCCAAGACATTGAAAAACTCACTATCAAATCTTCTTCTGACGGAGAAGCCTCTTACAATAGTTTAAGCACAAGATTATAAAGTAGAACAAAAAGGAAGATCATTTTCAAGTGTTGTATTAAACTACTGGGACCAAGACTCTATTTATAGTCTACTGGTCAGATCTGACTGTTTGCTAACGTGGCATCTTTGGGTGCCTGGAAATGCTCTGGGCACCTGGGTGTGGATAAAACTTTATCTGCGTTGTAACAATTCTATTGTGGATTATTTTTACGGTCCAGGTGCTTGGACTCGGTCCGGGCGCCTAGACCCGGCTAACATGTCACCACATTGAGAAGGCGCTCGGGAGTCCGAGCACTTGGACTTGGTCTAAACGCCCAGATAGTCAACTCTTTATTGATTGTCTGGTTCTCCTCCGTTCCAGCTCCGCTCGCTTGGGTGATTTCGGTCATCTAGAGTAGAGCTCACCCGAACTCATTTTTTGGTCTTCTCATTGAGCAAACTTTGGCTCCGGCTTCTTGTCCCTCGGAAACGCCACGCGCTTTCTTCTCGTCCACTAGTATACTCTTCCACAGCACCTCGTCCTTAGGACGCATCGAGCCCGTCGACTCTCTCTCATGTCGTCTTTCTCACTAGCTGCATCTTTCGCTCGACTTCCTTTGCTCCTAAGTTCTTGCACACTTAGACACTGTTGGGACCGATGTGCCCGCTAGAGGGGGGGTGAATAACGTCTCGTTGTGCGCTCGTCGGTTGCGTCTTGATGATATGCAGTGGAATACTAATACAAACACAACCAACGCTAACTCAAGGATTTACTTGGTATCCACCTCAAGAAGAGGTGACTAATCCAAGGATCCACACACCGACTCACTCCTCCACTATGAAACACTCCTTCTCGGTCGCAGCCGGAGGCGGAGAAGCCTCGTACAAACTCACACTACAACACAACACTTCCACAAGAAGAAGAAAGACAGAAACAAATGAATACACTCTTCCTCTAGCTTACTTGTTGCTTGTAGTAGCCTCTTGAACCTTAAGGATGCAACCCAAGAGCCTTCAAGAACTAGCTATGAAGATCTGGAGAAATCGTTGTGAAAGTCGGAGAGAAATCACAGGAAAAAATGCAAAGTTCTATGGAGAAAAATGCTCCACCCAAGCTTTAAACAGTGCTCCCAATTGATCCAATTCATCCCCAATCGATTGTCATGTTAGCACCGCTTCATCGCAGTCGTCCATCACCTACATCTTGCGCAACAATCACTTCCCAATCGATCGACCGATCGATTGGGACTGCCTGAATCGATCGGTCGATCGATTCAGCACCTTTCTGTGCTCTCGCATCCGCGTGAGAGCTTCTGCTGCCCAATCGATCGATCGATCGATCGGTAGCTCCCAATCGATCGCTCGATCGATTGGGAAAGTTTCTGTGCTCGCGGTCCCACATCCCAATCGATCGACCGATCGATTAGGGCTTCCCACAATCGCAGCACACCCCAATCGATCAACTGATCGATTGGACCCTGGTTCAATCGATAGCCCGATCGATTGACCAGCCTGGACTTGACTCAAACTCAAGTCTAAAATCTCCAACTCAACTCCTGGTCAATCGTGACCTGTTGGGTCTCCATACCTAGCATTTGGCCACACCCGACCAACCTCGAACTAGCCTTCTAGCCTCCTCTATCAGCCTTGCGTCCCTCAGATATCTCCCATCCTTCACACCTTGCCTTCAGGAGTTTCTTCGGCCTCATCCAAGTTGTCGAATTATACCACCACACTCAACCAACCTCGAACTAGCCTTCTAACCTCCTCCATCAGCCTTGCATCCCTCGGATATCTCCCCATCCTTCACGCCTTGCCTTCAAGAGCTTCCATCGGCCTCATCCTAATTATCGAGTTCTCCTTGCCAAGTCACACTAGGACTTACCTTGCCAAGACTACATGCTTGGACTTACAACCTTTGCCAAGATCACACTTGGACTTTCCAATTGCCTGGCTCCTCACCAGAACTTCCTCCTTGCCTGGCTCCTCACCAGGACTTTCTCCTGCCTAGCTCCTCACTAGGACTTTCCCAATGCCTAACATCCAGTTAGGACTTTCCCAGTCAAGTCTCCTGTCAACCTTTATCTACTTGACTTGTATTCTCATCAATCTGGTCAACCCTTTGACCATCTCCATAACCGGGCAATTACTCCAGCAATCTCCTTATATTGTCAAACATCAAAACTCAAATCCTAACTCAAGCTTAACTCAGCTCAAGCTTAGTCAAACTGGTCAAACTTGACCTAGAGAAATTGCCCCAACAATCTCCCCCTTTTTGATGGTTGACAATACCTCTAAGTTAGGCTAAATCACATAGCCTTAAGTTCTTCTTCATACCAAGGCTAAATCTCATAGTCTTAACCTCTTCTTTATCACAAGGCTAAATCCCATAGCCTTAACATCTTCTTTATCACAAGACTAAATCTCATAGCCTTAACCTCTTCTTTATCACAAAGCTAAATCCCATAGCATTAACCTCTTCTTTATACCAAGGCTAAATCTCATAGCCTTAACCTCTTTCATGACAAGGCATACATGAAAGTTTCCTTCATTCTCTCCCTTTCCTAGAGGGCAAACTCCCCCAGCTTGGGATGAAGGCCTAACTTAACCTTCCATTCTCCCCCTTTGTCACACATCAAACCAGAAAACCAACTCTTCTCCATAAGAGTTAATTCTACGTTGTTTACAACCTCATTTGTTGTTAACAACCCCACAATGAATATCGCATATTCTTCATTGCCGCCAAAGCTCTCCCTTGAGCTCTAATTCACTTCACAATGCTCATCCTAGAGCACGCATCAACTTCCCAATGAAACTCCCATTCATTGTATTCAATGCTCCCCTTTGAGCAGTAATCTTCTTCTCAATGCTCATCCAAGAGTATTTTTCACTTTACCAATGAAGGTCTGATCCCCTTCATTAACCCAATGCCCCCCCCTTGAACAGTAATCTTCTTCTCAATGCTCATCCAAAGAGCATTTATCATCCTAACAACGAAGATAATCAATCTTCCATTGCTCCCAAATACTCGACCCTGAGCATTATCTATCATGAAGGTTTAACCCCCTTCCAAAGTCCTTGAAGATAAATTTTTACGCATTTAAGGAGTAACTCCCCCTAAAAACATGGCCAAATTTCTATCATTGCACTAACAATGACTTGGAGTCCCTAAACAGTTAGGAAAACCAAAACTTGAAGTTATGAGGTTCAAAATTCAATAATGAAACCAAACTCCCAACCTAAACTTCACCTAAGTCTACCTTAACCATGTTGGACCCCATGGTTGTTTTGATGTGATCAACTAAATTTAGGTTAGGTCCTATTTGTCTGAACCCTGTGTCTAAGTGTGCAGGAGCTTAAGAGCGCAGGAAGTCGAGCGGAAGACGCAGCTAGCGAGAAGGACGACACGGGAAGGGAGCCGACGGGCTCAGTGCGTCCGAAGGACTAGAGAGCTGCGGAAGAGTACACCAGTGGACGAGAAGAGCGTGCGCGGCGTTTGAGGGACGTAAAGCCAGGACGGAAGACTACTCAAGGACAAGGCCGGGAACTGGGTTCAGGTGAGCCCTATTCCGGATAGCCGAAATCACCCAAGTGAGCAGAACCAGAGCAAGTCAACCGGGACATTGACTTGACTAGTGATCGATCGACCGAACGCCCTTATCGGTCGATCGAACCCCTATCATCAGAAAGCCAGCTGTTGGTGACACGTCAGAAGCCACGACAAGCAGCCAACCGTTGGTGAAGTGATCGGTCGACTGAACCTTCTGATCGGTCTACCGAACCGAAGATAATCAAAGACTTGGTCGAGCGATTTGATCGGGTCAGATCGAGTAGAGACTGTTGGTTGATCGGTCTATCGAACACAAGGATCGGTCGACCGAACCTAAGCTCGATCCACAGAGCCTACATCCAGACGGAAAGCTGGGAAAGTTCATCAAGTTCGGTCGACCGAACCTAGGGATCGGTCGACTGATCCCTCTCGAGTCAAAGCCTAATCCCGAAGATCAGGTGATCTGGATAAGTGTTGGAACCCCTATATAAAGGGGTCTCGAATAGCTATTTGAAGTACAACGAAAAGAAACTCTGTACTTTCATTCTTAGCAACTTCTATGCTCTCAAAGTGTAAAAGGCTTCTCCGCCTTCAGAGAAGGAGACGTTTCTAGTGCGCTTTCCACCCGCCTTAGATTAACAACCATCTCGATTGTAACCAAGTTAAATAGTTGAGTCGTCTCTCTTTTTATTTCTGTTACTTAATTTATAATACTCTTGTTGCTTTTAATTTTGAGTCAAAGTTCTTTGAGGAGGGTATACTCTTTGATTGCAGGCAATTCACCCCCTTCTTGGCGGCTCTGCTGCACCAACAAGTGGTATCAGAGCCCAACAGCCTCAGAAGGACTAACCGCCATCTGAAGCACAAAGATAAGGACAATGGCTGGCGTGAACATTCATCCCCCAAAATTCGACAGAGATTTCGTTAAATGGAAGCGAAAAATGAAGGTATTTTTTAAAACTAAATTTGATATAGTTTTAATAATGAAATATGAATATGAAGCGCCAAAAGACAAAGAAGAGTACAACTGGACGAAGAAGGAACAAGTAGACTTCATCGCCAATGGAAAGGTTGAGTTCCACCTGCTCAGCGTTCTGCCGCCTCAAGATGTAAGTCAGATTGGAAGCAACAACTCCGCGAAAGACCTCTGGGAAAAATTCCTGGAGCTTCACGAAGGTACCTCCGAAGCGAACCTTGCAAGACGCGACATCCTCTGGACTCAGATTACGAACCTTTGGATGAACAATGGCGAGAAGGTAGCGCAACTCCAAGCAAGGATTAAGGAGCTAATAACTCAACTAATTAACCTTGGAGAAGAAGTAAGGAACCGGGACTCGATCCGGTACGCACTCAATGCCTTCCCCAGAACTCCAGAATTGGCGTCCTTAGTACATGCATACTACATCTCTAAGGACTTTGAGGTAAGTACTTTAGAAAATTTGTTTTCTACTTTTGAACTTCACGAATCTCGAGTTACAGAGTCCAATGGAGTAGAGAAGACTAGTCAGAACATTGCCTTAAAGGCAAAAATAAACAGTTCTGACTCCGAAGCCTCGATCGACGAATCCGAAGCAGCTCTATTGGTAAGACGTTTCAATAAATTTTTTAATACTAATAAATTTAGATTGCAGACAAAGAGGCTTCAGCGAAATAAAAGGATGATTCGTTGCTACAACTGCAACGAAGAAGGACACATCAAAGACAACTGCCCAAAATTGAAGAAAAAGTAAAGGAAAAGCGATAATCTTCCTCCAAACAGAAGAACCTGAAGGACACATGGTCAGACTCATCCTCCGAATCAGACGTCGAAGAATTCTCGGGGTTAGCGCTAATAGCTAACCATCAGCTGGAAGAAGAGTCAAGCTCAGAAATGAACATAGATGAAGGGGGAGGAACATCAGAAGAAGAAAGCTGCGATGAACGGGGAGCTACAGATATACAGGTAAGTGAGGTACGTAATCTAACTCCCAAGCAGTCCTTTAAGTTTATTAAATCTCTTTCTAAAGATTTACTTAAATTAGAAAATGAGAACGCTGATTTAAGTAAATTGCTAGATAATTTAAAATCAAAAAATGATGATTTGAAAATGCAAATTGAAAAGTTGAAATCTGCTGCATGTTCAAATGTTTTTCAAAAATCTAAATTACGAATTTTTGGTAAATTAAACTGGTATATTAGAAGCATCAAGGTCAACTTAGGAAAATTCCTAAAACTTATGTACCCCCCAGATTTTTTATTAATCCTGCAGGAAGAAACCTCTATTGGGTTCCAAAATCTGTGCTAAATTAAAATTATCATTAAGGCTGTCAGAAAAGAGATTAAATGTTTAAAATTTCTTTATGAAGCTTTGTCTAAGGAAGTGGTTGTTGCTCCAATAACCAAGAAGGCCTAGTGCCTCGTCACGACCTGGAAGCTAAAATATTCAAATAAAATGTTTAATTAACTTTCTGATAAAAACATTAAAATTAAAATTATATAATTCCTTAATAAGTTTTTAAATATTTCCTTGGAAAATCATTTTTTTGACTTAGAAAAAAAAATTTTCCCCTCGTTTTTGCTGTGATCAAAGGGGGAGAGTTAAGTAACAAGTTTAAGGAGAGTTAGTAAAATTAAATTTTTTTAGTTATATTTTTTTTTGTAATTTTTGTGCTTAAAATGTTAGTTTAGTAATTTTTCTTAAAATTACTATTTATTTATTTTTACCCTAACTTAAACTTAGTAATTTTTGTGCTTACAAACATTTCCTCTGAATCGATAGATTGATCGATCCATCCTGGGTCAATCAATGGGCTAATCGATTCACTGACTTTATGTTTACGAGAATGGACTTCCCAATCGATCGACTGATCGATCGAAATCATCCCAATCGATCGGCTGATCGATTGGGTTTATGATTTCCTGAAATTTAATTTCAGCTAAATTCAAAAACTCTCCAAAAATTCTACACAACTCTAAAAATCATAAAACTTCATGTAGACATTATTTAGAATATATTTTATTAAGAAAAAATAGTTTTCTATGAAAATACTATATATTTTCAAAGATTGACACAAACTTGAAAAGTCTTGAAATCTTCAATGTTTTCTCCTAGTTTGTGTCTAACTTTCTAATAATGATTACTATCAAAAGATAGTCTTCACCAAGGTTTTCCAAAAGTATTTTAAAATCATTTTTAAAACCAATATCCAACCATGTTCTTTGAGCTCAATGCACATGACTTGTACATTAGCTTTCCCAATGATTGGAAATCACATGACTATATGTTTTGATGAATCTAAAACTCAACAAGATGTACTAAATCAACATCTTGAGTTTTGTTCACCATCCTAACATCACACTTGCATCTAATGTGTATCAAAACACATACAAGTCACCTTATGATCCTTTGTGAGATGTATATTTGGTTTTATCCTAAACTAAGGGATCATGCATCTCTATCTAGGCATTGTGAAAATCATGATTATCCATCTAGGATGTCACTTGATATAATCCCACTTGTTGGGACACTTCCATTCATAATAAATGCATTTTATCCTTAATTACAAGGAAATTGACATAATGCATGATGATTAATGGCATACATCAAAATAAGTAATTTTCAAAAGAAAATGATGTTATAGCTACATGATGTATGTATGACATGACATGGTATTTTTGTATTTTTCATAATAAAAATGAATGCAACGCATAATGTCATGACATATGATAGGCAATCAACCATGACATTTAGCATAAATAAAATATGCCTAGATAGGCTATCTAAGCATCCTTAATCCTAGGCTAAACCTTAAAATTTAATCCTAAATTGCCCATTTCTTGAAAAAAAATGCTAAAACCCAACTTGACATTTCTTTTACCTTTTTTTTTTTATTTGTGCCAATTGAGATTAAGAATTCAATCCTCAAATTTTTGTTTGACACAAATTACTCCTCTTAAGGATTAAATGTTGAGACTTAAGATTTAGATTTGCTCTTAGTTCCTTAAGAACATACTAAGATCTCAACTAGCCATTTTGTATCCTTTTTCCAAGTGTACCAACTTATATTAAGTGTGATACCAATTCCTCAAAGTTTGGCACAACTTACTCTTCCGAGGAGTAATTAATTATATTATGGTTTAAATTGTCCCTTAGCCCATTAAGAGAACACCAAAATCTCAACTTAGTATCTCTTATGATTTTCCTTTAAGTGTGCCAATGTTAACCTAATTTCAAATCCTCAAAAACTTGGCACCTTTTTGCTCTTCAAGGCTTAATCACATTTGATTAAAGCATGAGTTTTCTCTTAATTCCTTAAGAAAGTATCAAAATTCTAACTTGATTTTTCTTATACTTTTCTTAAGTGTGTCAATTTAGATTAAGTTCAACTCTTCAAATTTTGGCACATATATTACTCTTTCAAAGAGTAACCCCATAATCCTTTTCATTTTCAAAGGTTAACAATAACCTTGAAAATGCTCTCAAGTGTCAACTTTACCAAGGTTGGGCTAACTACCTTTCCAATTGGAGTTGACACTCTCTAAACTCATCTAAGGTGTAGAGAATATGCTCCTAGGAACCCAAAACCTATTGGTGCTCCTTGGATGCTCTAGGTACTCACTAGGGATGACTTCCCTAGATACCTTTCTAAGGACCTTTCTTGGCTTCTTAGAAGCCTTGGTCACTTCCACTAGGTCACTTCTAGGGATACCTTCTCTTGTAACCTTCTTTGTGATTTTATTTGGCCTTTTTGGAGCCTTAGTCACCTTGGTCTTGACAAAAGTACTCTTAGGGATGACTTCCCTAGTATTTTTGGCTTGACCACTAGACCTAGGTTTGGTTTCATAGCTATATGAAACCCTATGATAGGAAGTCACATCCTTCTTGACTTTAGGTTTGTATCCCAAACCTCTATAGCCATTGGATGACTCTTGTCTAGACTTTCCTGGGTTAAGCTCATTTTGACCCTTAAGCATGTTTTCCATTCTTGCTAGGGTTCTTTCTAAAGTATCAAGTCTTAACCTCAAGACTTGGTTCTCCGTCATTAAATCCATGGACTTGGAATTTTCTTGACTCCTATGAGCATTTCTATATCTAGGCATATATCGATAATCCTAAGAGTTATTGCCTAAATTGTTGTCTACCTTCCTAACCTTAGGTGTGGTAGTTCTAGCATGAGGAGGAATGTATTTTCCCTTAAAGCTATCATGCCTCCTATTCTCATGATAATTAGAATTAAAATGATAAGAGTTATTTCTAACATGCATTTTATCATGTGTCAAAGGAATAGGTTCATTAAATGATACCTTGGTTTTTACCTTGGAAGCTCCCCCTAGACTTGTGCTTCCTCCTTTGACCTTGACCGACTTCTTCCCCTTTGGACATTGACTTCGATAATGTCCATTTTGATTACACAAGAAACACATGATGTGTTCCTTGCTCTTCTTTGTTGTGGGGATTGTCTCCTTGGGCTTCTCCTTGCCCTTGGGTACTACTTGGCTCTTCTTTTTGGCCAACTTGGAACACTTACTCTTATAGTGCCCGTGCTCCCTACACTCAAAGTAAATGATATGATTTTTATTATTTTCAATTGAAGTTCCTATACCTTTGCTTGTAGGGATGATGCTTGATTCTCCATTTGATGTAGCTTGAATTGTGGAGGTTGCATCATCTTCTTCTTCTTCTTCTCTTGAGGGTGTGGGTGCTTCCACTTCTTCAATTCTTGAGGATGTGGATACTTCCACCTCTTTCTCTCTTGAAGATGTAGAAGATCTCTCATCTTCTTCCTTCTCCTCCGCTTCCTTCTTCTCCTCAAATGTTGACCTTATGTCAACATCGGATTGGTCATTCTCTTCTTGGACCAATGAGCCCTTCTACTTAGGCTCATCCACTCCTTGAAATTGAGTGGGGTTCTCATGATAGGTAATGACCTTTTTCTAAAGATCACTTGCACTTGTGCGTTCACCTACACTCAAAATTATGTTAGAGGGTAATAGGTTTAACAAAATATTTGTTACCTCCTTATCTGCCTCCGCTTGCTCCCTTTGTTCCTCAGTTCAATGTCGAGGTCGGAAGCGCTTACCCTTCTTATTCGTTGGAGTTTCAAATGGGTCTTCCAAAACAGCCAATTGGTTCCAATCCATTTAGAACCATGTCTCCAACCGAGTTCTCCAAAAATTGAAGTCCTCTTTGTCATACGAGGGTGGAATCTGGATGTCCCATCTGAGCGGTCGTTCGGAATCCATCTTCTTCCTCTAGCTTCTTGCTCTCTTGGCGGTTAGTCCATAGAAGAGTGACCTCGCTCTGATACCAATTGTTGGGACCGATGTGCCCGCTAGAGGGGGTGAATAGTGTCTCGTCGCGCGCTCGTCGGTTGCGTTTTGATGATATGCAGCGGAATACTAATACAAACACAACCAACGCTAACTCAAGGATTTACTTGGTATCCACCTCAAGAAGAGGTGACTAATCCAAGGATCCATACACCGACTCACTCCTCCACTATGAAACACTCTTTCTCGATCGCAGCCGGAGGCGGAGAAGCCTCATACAAACTCACACTATAACACAACACTTCCACAAGAAGAAGAAAGACAGATACAAATGAATACACTCTTCCTCTAGCTTACTTGTTGCTTGTAGTAGCCTCTTGAACCTTGGGGATGTAACCCAAGAGCCTTCAAGAACTGGCTGTGAAGATCTGGAGAAATCACTGTGAAAGTCGGAGAGAAATCGCAGGAAAGAACGCAAAGTTCTGTGGAGAAAAATGCTCCGCCCAGGTTTTAAACAGTGCTCCCAATCGATCTAATTCATCCCCAATCGATTGCCACGTCAGCACCGCTTCATCGCAGCCGTCCATCACCTGCATCCTGTGCAACGGTCACTTCCCAATCGATCGACTGATCGATTGGGACTGCCTGAATCGATCGGCCAATCGATTCAGCACCTTTCTATGCTCTCGCATCCGCGTGAGAGCTTTTGCTGCCCAATCGATCGACCGATCGATCGGCAGCTCCCAATCGATCGCCCGATCGATTGGGAAAGTCTCTGTACTTGCGATTCCACATCACAATCGATCGACCGATCGATTGGGCCTTCCCACAATTGCATCACACCTCAATCGATCAACTGATCGATTGGACCCTGGTTCAATCGATCGCCCGATCGATTGACCAGCCTGGACTTGACTCAAACTCAAGTCCAAAATCTCCAACCCAACTCCTGGTCAACCGTGACCTGTTGGGTCTCCATGCCTAGCATTTGGCCACACCCGACCAACCTCGAACTAGCCTTCTAGCCTCCTCCATCAGCCTTGCGTCCCTCGGATATCTCCCATCCTTCACACCTTACCTTCAAGAGCTTCCTTCGGCCTCATCCTAGTTGTTGGATTATACCACCACACTCGACCAACCTCGAACTAGCCTTCTAGCCTCCTCCATCAACCTTGCGTCCCTTGGATATCTCCCCATCATTCACGCCTTGCCTTCAAGAGCTTCCTTCGGCCTCATCCTAGTTATCGAGTTCTCCTTGCCAAGTCACACTAGGACTTACCTTGCCAAGACCACATGCTTGGACTTACAACCTTTGCCAAGATCACACTTGGACTTTCCAATTGCCTGGCTCCTCACCAAGACTTTCTCCTTTGCCAAGATCACACTTGGACTTTCCAATTGTCTGACTCCTCACCAGGACTTTCTCCTTTGCCAAGATCACACTTGGACTTTCCAATTGTCTGGCTCCTCACCAGGACTTTCTCCTTGCCTGGCTCCTCACCAGGACTTTCTCCTACCTAGCTCCTCACTAGGACTTTCCCAATGCCTAACATCCAGTTAGGACTTTCCCAGTCAAGTCTCCTGTCGTCCTTGACCTACTTGGCTTGTATTCTCATCAACCTGGTCAACCCTTTGACCATCTCCATAACCAGACGATTGCTCCAGCAATCTCCTTATATTGTCAAATATCAAAACTCAAATCCTGACTCAAGCTTGACTCAGCTCAAGCTTAGTCAAACTGGTCAAACTTGACCTAGGGAAAGTGCCCCAACAGACACAAGGCATCAAACAACCATAGGATTTAACTTGACTTGGTTGATTATATTAAAACCACCACGAGGTACCTACAATCTCTTCCTTTTTGATGTGGATCAACCTAAGTTAAGTTTGGGTAAACCAAACATTAAAATAAATGAATATGCAATTTTAAAATGTATCTACCCCTAGACTTAATTTATAATTTTTTCCCCTTTGATCACATTAAAAAAATAAGGGTTAAATAAACTAAGGGTTCCAGAATTAGTAACTAACACTTAGAAAAATAAATAAATATGAAAATTGAATTTTGAGATTTATAAAGCAATTGAAACAAATTAATTATAAAAAAAATAATTCAAGAAATAAATTATTTTCTATATAAGGATATAATTTTTTTAAAAAAAAATCTTCAAAATAGATTCTAAGCTCTAAAAATCTTGAAATTTTCTCTGAAAATGTAATAGAGCAAGTATTTTTTAAAAATAAATAATTTTTAAAAAATTTAATCTTTGAGAATTTTTAATATTTAAATTTAGTATTTGGATAAAAATTCATAGAAAATTTAATAACGGTGAAAATTTTTAAAAATATTTTCTTTGACAAATAATATAATATTTAATCATAGAGAAAGAAAATTTTGAAAAAATAATTTTACAAAATAATTTTAACTTAAAAATTTTAATTTTTGTTAAAAAAAATTCATAAAAATTAATACAACGCTCAAAAAAATTTGAAATATTTCCTACAAATAAATAATGAAATCCTCATTCTTAGAAAAATTTAGATATAATTAATTTAAACTAGAAATTATACGAAATAATTTTATTGAAAAAGTTAGACAATTAAACAGATTAAATTAAATTTAGAAATATGCATAAAGAATTTAATTTAAACATGATTTTGGAACTCAATATAGGTTTCTTTTACTGGATTATTCAAGTACTTTTTAGGAATATAATTTTTGTTACTTTTTTGATTTGATCCTTGTGAAATCTATAATACGAATTTAATCCTTGATAATTTCTAATATTAAAAGTAGAAAAATTTGAACATGTAGAATTTTTTTAAGTTTTTTATTTGTTCTTTCAATTTAGCATTTTCAATTTTTAATTTATCAAAATCTTCTATTAAACATGATTTTGCTAAGACTATTTTTATTTTTAAATTTTCCTTTTTCAGTTTTTCATTTTTGATTTTTAATTTATACATTGATTTATACATCGATTTAATACCAAAATACAGTTGATCAGGAAGTAAGAGACATATCTTACTTATCATGTTGGATCTAAAGTTCGATTCTCCCCTTGCATTGTTGCATTTATTTGATGTCGCTCCCCCTTCATCGATGCTAGCTTCTAAGTTGCTTTGTTCTTCGTGACTAGCCATTAGTGCTAGTCTAGCATACACTTTTATTTATGACTCGGATGATGAACTCTCATCGCAAGTGGCCTTGAGATTATTGTGTTTGCTTCGCCTTGGTCCTTTGTATTTTCCTTCTTGAGTTAAATAGTTCTCCTTTATGTGTCCTTCCTTTTGACACTGGTAGCATCAAACTTTTCTTTTGTTTCTGGGATTTTTTCTGTTTTGTATTTTTTTAAATTTTCTTACCATATAAGCTTCTTGGTCTGCTTCCAGATCTGAGTCTGACTCAGATTTGTCCTTCTTGGTGGCTCTTAGTGCTAGGTTCTGGCTTGAGTCTTTTGTTATACCTGCACATCTAGTTTCATGTAATTCTAAAGTAAAAAAAAGTTCTTCTAAGGTACTTACCTCCAGTTCCTTCGAGATATAGTAGGCATCTATGATCAAACTCCATTCTGGAGTTTTGGGAAAGGCGTTGAGTGTGTAGCATACTGAGTCCTGGTTGGTTATAGTTTCACCGAGGTTGACCAGTCTGGTGATCAACTCCTTGATCTTCGTGTGTAGTTGGCTACCTTCTCACCTTTTTCCAAATAGATGTTCGTTATCTTGTTTCGAACGATGTCTCATCATGCAAGCTTCTCTTCGAATGTGCCTTTATGGAGTTCCAAGAATTTTTCCCAGAGATCTTTGGCCGATGTGTAGCTTCCGATGTGATTGACTTCTTGAGGCAGTAATACACTTAGTAAGTGATATTCCACTCTGTTATTGGCTACGAAGTAACTTTGCTCCTTCTTCGTCCAATGACACTCTTCTTTCTCCACTCTTTGTTGATACTTAGGAACTACAAAACCATACTTGATTATTAAAAGTATTTCGAAATCAGTTTATGAATACCTCCATTCGACATTTCCAGTGCGTGAACTCCCCCTTGAACTTTGGCGGGTTGAGGTTTGGTCTGGCCATTGATTTCTTTGTTTCGGGCTAAGGTTAATCCTTCTGAAGCGTCCTTGCTCTGATACCACTTATTAGTCCTCGTAGGCCGACAAGAGGGGAGAATTACCCTTGAATGAAATGAATACCCTTTCTCAACTTTTCAGGCTAAAATATGAAACACTTGTATAATAATAAACTAATTAACACGAAAGAAGATGAGACATATTTTTTAGTTGGTTTGCAATCAGGAAATTGCTAGTCCAAGATATTGAAAAGCTTACTGCAAGATATCGCTAAATTAAATAATAAATATTATTGGAAGAAAAATCTTATTGGATTTTTCCAAAAATTTTAGAAATTTTCTTGAAATTTTTCGGAGCTTGTACGGAGGGTTTTGAGGGGATCGATCGGCGGGTGCGGATAAAACCTATTTGGGATACCCGTTTAAGTAAGAAAATATTTTCAATTATAAATTCATTTTCTTTTATTCTTTTTCCCCAAATCGTCGTTTCCTCCTCTCCTCACCCGAACCCACTTCCTTCTTCCCTCTCTCAATCTTCCCGACTCCTCTCGCACTCTCTCTCTCTCGGCGACTCAACGCCAAGGCCAGAGGATGCTCGCCACCGGAGCTCGACAGATACCAGTGGGCTCCAGGTCGTCTTCGGCTGAGGGGCTTCTGCTTCGACAGATTTTATGACCAATCACCGACGATCGGTGACTAGGGCACGGCAGGAACGAGTTGATTCGCATCATCACCAGCTGATCGAGCCCTTTCCGGTTCTTCTCTTTGATTTTTCCACTGGAGAATGGTATGGATCGCCACCAGCTGAGGTTGATCGTGCAAGATCATTGGGAAGTGATCGATTTAGGTGAGTGTGGTCAAGAATCATAGAAATTCAAAGATCTTGCCTAATCTGTTCTCTTTGCAACGTTTTTCCTGATCTGATCTAGAGGGATGCACCAAATCAGCATATGGATGAATTTTCCTTGAAGCCGATCATTGCATTCCGTTTCTTGCGGCTGATTAAGTCTCGGCTGGGGGATTAGGGATCAGTTGAGGTAAGGTCCTATTGTGTTAAGGTTTCAGTAATTAATTTCTGTACAATTAGGTTCTGGATTGAGTTTTTGGAAGAATTGGTGGTGGTGTTCTGTTGTATGCTATGTATCTCCCCACCAGATGGATCGAATCGGGTGATCAACCTTGGTAATCTTCATCCGGATTCATATGGATTCAAGGCCTTACCCTAATTGATTCCAATTTTTGTTCTTCTTTCTGTTCTGGAATAGAGGAAGCGTTGGATCAGTATGTGGTGGACCTTCCCTGTTGCCGGCCATTTCCAATTCCACTTCTTGAAGCTGTGCAGGCCTCAGGTGAGGAGGTGAGGGTTCTATTGAGGTGAGTAAGGTCCGATTTATTAGGGTTTTCAGCATATACACTGATGTACAAACTGAGCTATGGATTGATTCTTGGAAGAATAGATGTGTGGGTGCTCTTGTAGCTTATGGACAGGGAGGGATCTTAGTGCTGTGAGCTACTGGTTTTGGTTGCCTTATCTCAAGGTGAGTGTATTTCAGTGATGTACTTCTGATTCTTAGTAGTATGTTACTCAATTAGGTCTTTTTATGGGTTGTAGGACTTTGTTCTTGCTTAGATATATTAGCATGTATTGTTGAATCCATGTTGATATTCGATTAGGGGTTTTGGATTGGAATCTATGGATAGGGGTGAGAATTTAAAGATGAATCATGTTGGAGTTTGTGATTGATTGTGGTTTGATGATTTGGTTGATAGGTTGATTGGATGATTATCGAATTGGGAGGTATTGTTATGATGTTGGATAAAATTGGATTAAATGATGAGTTAGTTTGGGAAGCTATAGAGATGATTCATGGTAAACCTAATTTAATTAGGTTGTAGTATGGTTAAGGTTAATTGGGGATTAATCTATAATCCTGTTTGATTAGAGCTACTCTAATTAAGTGGGGGAGTTGTTTAGTTAATTAATTTTTATGTAATTAGCTAAATATACTATGTGATCGCAGGAATTGGATTCAGGACGAGCGTCTTGACGTGAGATTTCTGGACATGATCTACGTAACAAGGCGGGTATTTCTTCCTTGGCTCTATGTAGATTTTTGTTGAGCTTAGTGCATGGTTTTATGTGATGGTTTAGGATGCTTTTCCTTATATCGTATTTGTTGGTTGCCTTCCTGCTTGATACTTATGCTTGATCTTTGAGATGTCATAGTTATATCATATACAGTCTCTACTCTTGATTTATACTCTGTTGTGATTACGCGTGTAGAGTATATATTGTAGGGATTATCGAGTGGTTGGATTTATCATGCTGATTTTGCATATAATGTGGACTGTACGTAGCTTGGTATGTGTTTTAGGATACATCATGTTGACTGTACATTTGCATATTGTATGTACACACGTATTTGTTATGTACTTTTGGAGGAGTTGTGTTGATTGTATGTTTGTGGTTTATACACATGTCTGATGTGTTTACTACTGGAGGATACATGTTGATTGTATTTATGTACATGTGTCTTATGGGATTATTGGAGATTTTTAGTTGATTATACATGTGTAGTTGTGTACATATGTTTGGTGGGATATGTGGAGGTATCATGACGATTATATTCTTATTGTGCAGTGCTTATATGGTTTAGAGGTTGCATGGATGATGACGGTGTTTCTATCATGATTATATATATATCATGTTTATTATTCATTGCATCTGACGACTAGTCTCCCTTGTGGTTGAGAGGGTCGTCAGTCTTTTATAGCTGTCCACTCTACCACTGATGGAGAGTGGTAGCTGGGAGTGGAGCTATGTCCTGTCGTGCTTACTCAGCTGCTCATTATTTTTACTCTGTCAGCCTCGACCACTCTGGAGTAGTGGATCTTGAGGGTACAGTAGTCAGGGGGCTTGGGTTGTGAGTGGTCAGGGACCCTTAGCTATGTAGTTAGATAACTACATAGTATACTGTCGCCTCAGTCGCTTTATAGCGGTTACGTGCGTGAGGCTTGTACGGTTTGTCACGGACCCAAGCCTCTTAGCCATACAGGAGTCGTGGTGTCTGGAGAGGTGGCGGGGGTGACCATGGAGCATGCATACACATTTGCATATGATGCGCGGTGCATCGGTGGATATATATTTGCATACATGCCTAGTAGATATTAGTTGCATGTGATTGTGGTTGTTGCACTTGTTTGAGATATGCTTGTTGCATATGGTTGTCATGCTGCATACATGTCATTTATTTTACATGTATATGCAGTCATATTTATATTGCACAGGTGTCACGGGTATGTCTGTTGCAGATCAGTGAGTGTACTAACCTTTGTACCTTGCGTCGATTTCAGATTGGGTATGTATTTATCATTATGTCAGTAGTGGTTTGTGCAGTTTGTATGTTAGTTATGATTATGTCTGGTTATTACGTCAGGTATGTTCAGATGCATTGATTATGATAGTATGATCATGTTCTTTATTTCCCTACTGAGACTGTATACTTTTGATCTCCATGTTTTATGTGTAGACCGTGGACTGTCTTTTCTATTACCCGCTGAGTTACCTATACTCACCACCACATGTATACATTTATGTTTTCAGGTAGCTTGTAGATGGTTGGTGTCGCTCGGAGTATCATGTCTGTCGGGTCCTACGTCACATCCGAAGACGGTTTCATCTCGTGTTTGTCTTCTTTTTGTATATTCTTTTATTATTTTTGGTATTGTATTTCTGTGTAGCCATGTGGCTATCTTATGGTTTTGGTGTTGTATTTGTGTTTAAGCCATGCCGGCATGCATTGTATTTATTTGGTTTGTGTGGACTTTTCTTCATTTTTTCGCTGTGTTTCTAGTACAGTTGTGTGGGCTGTTTTATATATAACTGCGTGGTTGTGATTGTTTCATTCCAACCGAGTGGGCTGTGATTATAACTATGTGGTTGTGTATATATTCTAGCCGTATGTGGCTGATGTATATTTTGTTTGTATATATGCTTTATATTGTCACCGGTACAGGGGAGATACTGTCAGATTTTTGTCTGGCAGGGACTCCTTTGGGAGCGTGACAATTTTTGGTATCAGAGCGGGTACGATTCCTGTTTTGTTTTGTGTTCTGTTTTTTAGTTAATCTGATACCAATTTTTGGTTTCAGAGCAGGTACGATGCCTGTTATTCGTATTTTGGATTTCGTGATTCGACTTTCTTGATGTGACTTTTCCAGTTTTGGGACCAGGCAACAGCAGGACATCTCCAAGCTGTAGGAGGTATGTTTGCATATTGTTATCTTATCTTGCTGTTAGTTCATGCATAGTTGTGATGTATGTTAGTACTTGTCTAGTTGATTGTATCATGCATTTCATGTGTTGGGTCAATCACTGATCACGGTTGACCCTACTGGAGATCAAGGTTTTACAGTCTAAGGGGATTCTTCATATCATATTACCAGTAGTTTTAGTGTATGTTGCTACTAGTTGGTTGAGAATTAGTCACATACCGGTCTCTATTATTATTAGCTGAGTAGTGGATGATATATGTATACTCATGATGACATAGTTAGTAGAGTACTGGTGTACTCTTATTGGTTTGTTTAGTTTTGGGATTGATTTACCTGTTTGACTTGGGTAAGGGGGTTGGATATATCTTAGTTGGTTTTGTACTCTGATTGTTTTGATTAGTAGAGTATTGATTTACTCCTGTTGGTTAGGTTTGTAGATTACCCTCCTTGACTTGGGTAGTGGTGGATCGATATCACCTTAGTTGCTTTTGACGAGGATTGATTTACCCTTATTAGATCAGTTAGTTGACGACCGATTTATTTAGCAATTCGATCATTAGGGTATCGTCATACTCTATTTTTAGAGATTCTGATCTTTGGGGTTACTTATGCTTGGTTAGATATTTTGGGAGATACATTTGAGTACATGACTTGTACTGTCGTGGAAAGGACTGAATTAGCCGTATACCATTGTCGGCTTAGTCAGTCTATAGAGGATCGATGTATCCTATTTCATGGGGACTTTGACCATGGACTGTCTGTACCTAGTTGGATGACTTGGGGGGTACATTCGAGTAGGATACCTCTACTGTTGTCGAAAAGTGTAAAGCTATCTGCTTAACACTTTGAGATACAACCGTTACTAGGGTATAACTTAGAGAGTACATTCGGATATATGATTTGTACTGACGTGAGAGAGTTGAAGTTAGCTGCTTAACCTTTACGTGACCCAGTACCACGTGAAGGAAGAAGCAGAGAATGCTTTTGGAGATCAGGTTATCACTTAGTGATTTTCTTGAGATGTTTGGAGAGAGAGTAGTTCTCTACTTCTTTCGTTAGCATGATGGATTATAAGGCGATGATTAGTCGACTCGCCTAACGTTGCTCTATGAGATATCCTGACTCATGGAACTATTGGATATGATTAGATATCAACGATGTACTTAGGGATATATACCCCGCGATGGTGCGGAGGCAGTGGTGTTAGTTGAGTAATACCTAGGAGGTCCGACAATAACTAGGTATAATTCTAGATGATGATCCTCGAGGGGTTGAGCATTGATTGACAAATAGTTGATCAGCTATTTAGTTATAGCGTTCCTCTATCTTTTTAATGTTGTCCTTATTAAGTGGCTCAAAACCTTGACC
Organism: Zingiber officinale; assembly: GCF_018446385.1. Taxonomy (NCBI): domain Eukaryota; kingdom Viridiplantae; phylum Streptophyta; class Magnoliopsida; order Zingiberales; family Zingiberaceae; genus Zingiber; species Zingiber officinale. The sequence goes on from NC_055986.1 coordinate 106,649,918, forward strand.
ATTTGATCATTTTACCAGATCTTGTAGTCTATATTTTAGGATAGAGGATTTGATCCTTTTATCAGCTTTTGTCGAGGGACATATATAGGATGATTATGAGGGTGATGGAGATACTCTTTTGATGAGTAGACTCTTAGTCAGGAGATTGTGTGACCCTTTGACTTTGGATTGACATTCCTTTACTATGGATATTTGATTATCAGAAAGGATGAGATGATGAGATTTGACAGACTTTTTAGGATACATTTAGTTTGTTGGCAGTAGGTATTGAGGGTTGGATGCTTTCCTTTGACTCTATCATTGTTTATGAGACTATCTGGTATGATTGATTGATGTTGAGGATGATTGGAGATTGGTGGATATTGGGAGATCAGGTGTGGTGATAGGTTATCTTTTGATGATCTATTAGTGGATATTTGATTTGATGATCTATTATTTAGTATTTGATGCTGATAGAGACATGAGGAGTAGCACTTATGTGATATTTATGGATTTGGTGAGTTGTAGTTGGTGATCCGATCACAGACTTGTTGTTGGGGATCCTACGGTTGAGTGAGCCTATTGTACGTACATTGTGGGTCCTTGGTGTTACCATTTTAGGCATACCATGCCCTACATGTTTTATGGACTCGATGTATTTGGTATTCCTAGGGTATTTGGATCAGTTTTCATTGTCTTCATTGTCGATGTTGTGATCTATTCCCGATCAGAGGTGGATCACGTATACTATCTTCGTATAGTTCTAGAGATGTTTCGACGGGAACATCTATATGTGAACTTCAGTGGTGCGTATTTTAATTGTCTTCTGTGAGATTTCTGGAACACATGGTTACCAGTAGAGGCATACCTGTGGATCCATAGGAGATAGAGGCTATTACCAGTTGGGAGTAGTTGTAGTCTATACAGGAGACTCACAGCATCCTTGGCTTAGTTGGATATTACCGGAGATTAGTTGAGGGTTTTCTCCAGCATTTATGTCGTTGACTGGACTGTTCAGGATGAGTATGGAATTTTCCTGGATAGATGCTTACGAGATCAGTTTCAGGAGTTAAAACAAGAAGTTGTTAACTGCACTGTCTTAGTTGTACTTTCTAGTGTAGATGGATTTGTACTCTATACAGATGTATCGTATCTGGGAGTCGGTGCAGTTCCGATATAGCATAAGCGGAGTAGTCTCGTGCTAGTAGTGAGAATTCTCGTGTAATGAGAATGAGATTCTTTATTTGCGTGGGAGATCATGTGTGTTCTCGCGTCACTTCTTATCCAGGAGGAGTTACTGCAGGAAACACATTGATCTGGATTTGTGATACATTCGGTTGACACCTGATGTATGGAGACTAGGAGCATTCTGATTGGTGGAAAGATATGAAGGAAGACATTGCGGATTTTGTAGCTTGATGTCTAGTGTGTCAGCACGTGGAGGCTGAATATCAGAGACTAGCAGGATTGTCTCTGTTGATTTGGATACTGGAGTGAAGTTGGGAGCATGTTTGATGGATTTTGTTGTAGGATTATCCAGGACTTGGAGAGGATATTTGGTTTGGGTAATCATTGTTGGGTGACAACTTTGCGCCTTAGCCATCGATTTGTAGGACGGATTCTTTTGGATTGAGCAGTAGGATTATACTCTAGAGAGATTACCGGACCTCATGGTATATCTCTGACTGTAGTATTGGATGGAGTTCAGTGATTTCACATCATGGTTTTGTCTGTGGATACAGCAGACTTTGGATTATGAGCTTCGCTTTAGTATAGATTTTAACCCTCAAACTGAGGGATAGTTTGAGTGCCCTATACTGATGTTGGATGATCTGTTGGTAGTAGATTTTGGTTTTCAGAGATAGTTGATTTTTTCGTAGTTGGGTAGATTGCAGAGTAGGTGTAGTGGAAGTAGGGTGAGCTCATAACCCACAGAGTCATTCTTTACGGTTGGAGATTTGTTCATCATACTTGGATAGAGTGGTGTGTGTGTATGTTGCTTGGATGTTACCCTTGGATGAAGATCCCTAAATTGACCAGTAAATTTGGGGACCAAATTTTTATTAGTGGGGGAGAATGTAAGATATCGCTAAATTAAATAATAAATATTATTGGAAGAAAAATCTTATTGAATTGTTCCAGAATTTTTAGAAATTTTCGTGAAATTTTTCGGAGCTTGTACGGAGGGTTTTGAGGGGATCGATGAGCGGGTGCGGATAAAGTCTATTTGGGATACCCGTATAAGTGAGAAAATGTTTTCAATTATAAATTCATTTTCTTTTATTCTTTTTCCCCAAATCGTCGTTTCCTCCTCTCCTCACCCGAACTCACTTCCTCCTTCCCTCTCTCGATCTCCCCGACTCCTCTCGCTATCTCTCTCTCTCGGCGACTCGACGCCAAGGCCAGAGGAGGCTCGCCACCGGAGCTCGACGGATACCAGCGGGCTCCAGGTCGTCTTCGGTTGAGAGGTTTCTGCTTCGACAGATTTTATGACCAATCGTCGACGATCGGTGACTAGGGCACGACGGGAAGGAGTTGATTCGCATCATCACCGGCTGATCGAGCCCTTTCCGGTTCTTCTCTTTGATTTGTCCACTGGAGAATGGTATGGATCGCCACCAGCTGAGGTTGATCGTGCAAGATCATTGGGGAGTGATCGATTTAGGTGAGTGTGGTCAAGAATCATATAAATTCAAAGATCTTGCCTAATCTATTCTCTTTGCAACGTTTTTCCTGATCTGATCTAGAGGGATGCACCAAATCAGTATATGGATGAATTTTCCTTGAAGCCGATCATTGCATTCCGTTTCTTGCGGCTGATTGAGTCTCGACTGGGGGATTAGGGATCAGTTGAGGTAAGGTCCTATTGTGTTAAGGTTTCAGTAATTAATTTCTGTACAATTAGGTTCTGGATCGAGTTTTTGGAAGAATTGGTGGTGGTGTTCTGTTGTATGCTATGTATCTCCCCACCAGATGGATCGAATCGGGTGATCAACCTTGGTAAGCTTCATCCGGATTCATATGGATTCAAGGCCTTACCCTAATTGATTCCAATTTTTGTTCTTCTTTCTGTTCTGGAATAGAGGAAGCGTTGGATCAGTATGTGGTGGACCTTCCCTGTTGCCGGCCATTTCCAATTCCACTTCTTGAAGCTGTGCAGGCCTCAGGTGAGGAGGTGAGGGTTCTATTGAGGTGAGTAAGGTCCGATTTATTAGGGTTTTCAGCATATACACTGCTGTACAAACTGAGCTATGGATTGATTCTTGGAAGAATAGATGTGTGGGTGCTCTTGTAGCTTATGGACAGGGAGGGATCTTGGTGCTGTGAGCTACTGGTTTTGGTTGCCTTATCTCAAGGTGAGTGTATTTCAGTGATGTACTTCTGATTCTTAGTAGTATGTTACTCAATTAGGTCTTTTTATGGGTTGTAGGACTTTGTTCTTGCTTAGATATATTAGCATGTATTGTTGAATCCATGTTGATATTAGATTAGGGGTTTTGGATTGGAATCTATGGATAGGGGTGAGAATTTAAAGATGAATCATGTTGGAGTTTGTGATTGATTGTGGTTTGATGATTTGGTTGATAGGTTGATTGGATGATTATCGAATTGGGAGGTATTGTTATGATGTTGGATAAAATTGGATTAAATGATGAGTTAGTTTGGGAAGCTATAGAGATGATTCATGGTAAACCTAATTTAATTAGGTTGTAGTATGGTTAAGGTTAATTGGGGATTAATCTATAATCCTGTTTGATTAGAGCTACTCTAATTAAGTGGGGGAGTTGTTTAGTTAATTACTTTTTATGTAATTAGCTAAATATACTATGTGATCGCAGGACTTGGATTCGGGACGAGCGTCTTGACGTGAGATTTCTGGACATGATCTACGTAACAAGGCGGGTATTTCTTCCTTGGCTCTATGTAGATTTTTGTTGAGCTTAGTGCATGGTTTTATGTGATGGTTTAGGATGTTTTTCCTTATATCGTATTTATTGGTTGCCTTCCTGCTTGATACTTATGCTTGATCTTTGAGATGTCATAGTTATATCATATACAGTCTCTACTCTTGATTTATACTCTGTTGTGATTACGCGTGTAGAGTATGTATTGTAAGGATTGTCGAGTGGTTGGATTTATCATGCTGATTTTGCATATAATGTGGACTGTACGTAGCTTGGTATGTGTTTTAGGAGACATCATGTTGACCGTACATTTGCATATTGTATGTACACACGTATTTGTTATGTACTTTTGGAGTTATGTTGATTGTATGTTTGTGGTTTATACACATGTCTGATGTGTTTACTACTGAAGGATACATGTTGATTGTATTTATGTACATGTGTCTTGTGGGATTATTGGAGATTTTTAGTTGATTATATATGTGTAGTTGTGTACATATGTTTGGTGGGATATGTGGAGGTATCATGACGATTATATTCTTATTGTGCAGTGCTTATATGGTTTAGAGGTTGCATGGATGATGACGGTGTTTCTATCATGATTATATATATATCATGTTCATCATTCATTGCATCTGACGACTAGTCTCCCTTGTGGTTGAGAGGGTCGTCAGTCTTTTATAGTTGTCCACTCTACCACTGATGGAGAGTGGTAGCTGGGAGTGGAACTATGTCCTGTCGCGCTTACTCAGCTGCTCATTGTTTTTACTCTGTCAGCCTTGACCACTCTGGAGTAGTGGATCTTGAGGGTACAGTAGTCAGGGGGCTTGAGTTGTGAGTGGTCAGGGATCCTTAGCTATGTAGTTAGATAACTACATAGTATACTGTCGCCTCAGTCGCTTTATAGCGGTTACGTGCGTGAAGCTTGTACGGTTTGTCACAAACCCAAGCCTCTCGGCCATACAGGGGTCGTGGTGTCTGGAGAGGTGGCGGGGTGACCATGGAGCATGCATACACATTTGCATATGATGCGCGGTGCATCGGTGGATATATATTTGCATGCATGCCTAGTAAATACTAGTTGCATGTGATTGTGGTTGTTGCACTTGTTTGAGATATGCTTGTTGCATATGGTTGTCATGCTGCATACATGTCATTTATTTTACATGTATATGCAGTCGTATTTATATTGCACAGGTGTCACGGGTATGTCTGTTGCAGATCCAGTGAGTTTACTGACCTTTGTACCTTGCATCGATTTCAGATTGGGTATGTATTTATCATTATGTCGGTAGTGGTTTGTGCAGTTTGTATGTCAGTTATGATTATGTCTGGTTATTACGTCAGGTATGTTTAGATGCATTAATTATGATAGTATGATCATGTTCTTTATTTCCCTACTGAGACTGTATACTTTTGATCTCCATGTTTTACGTGTAGACCGTGCACTGTCTTTTCTATTACCCGCTGAGTTACCTATACTCACCACCGCATGTATACATTTATGTTTTCAGGTAGCTTGTAGATGGTTGGTGTCGCTCGGAGTATCCTGTCTGCCGGGTCATACGTCACATCCGAAGACGGTTTCATCTCGTGTTTGTCTTCTTTTTGTATATTCTTTTATTATTTTTGGTATTGTATTTGTGTGTAGTCATGTGGCTATCTTATGGTTTTGGTGTTGTATTTGTGTTTAAGTCATGCCGGCATGCATTGTATTTATTTGGTTTGTGTGTGCTTTCCTTCGTTTTTTCGCTGTGTTTCTAGTACAGCCGTGAGGGTTGCTTTATATATAACTGCGTGGTTGTGATTGTTTCATTCCAGCCGAGTGGGCTATGATTATAACTGCGTGGTTGTGTATATATTTCAGCCGTATGTGGCTGGTATATATTTTGTCTGTATATATGGTTTATATTGTCACCGGTACAAGGGAGATGCTGTCAGATTTTTGTCTGGCAGGGACTCCTTTAGGGGCGTGACACTTACTATCAAATATCCTTCTGGAGGATAAACCTCTTACAGTAGTTTAAACACAAGATTACAAAGTAGAACAAAAAGGAAGATCGTTTTTAAGTGTTGTATTGAATATTAAGACCAGGGATCTATTTATAGCATGTTGATCAGATCTGACCATTTGCTAACGTGGCATCTCCGAGTGCTTGGAAGGGCTCCGGGTGCTTGGGCATGGATAAAACTTTATCTGCATCGCAACTGTTCGGCTATGGATATTTTTTACAGTTTGAGCACCTAGACCCAGTTCGAGCGCCTGGACCCGGTCCAGGTGCCTAGACTCGGTCCAGGCGCCCAGACTCGGCTGACACATCACCGTGTTAACGAGGCGCCTAGGGCGTCCGGGTGCCTGGACTTGGTCCAGGCGCCCAAACAACTAACTCCTTGTTGTTGTCCGGTTCTTCTCCGTTCTGGCTCCGTTCGCTTTGGTGATTTCGGTCATCTGAAATAGGGATCACCCAAACTCATTTTTTGATCTTCTCCTTAAGTAAATTTTCGCTCCAGCTTCTCGTCCCTCGGAAATACTGCGCGCTTCCTTCTCGTTCGCCAGCGTACTCTTCCGTAGCATTTCATCTCTCGGACGCATCGAGCCCGTTCACATGGTACTTACTCTAATATGTTACTTTTAATAATGTTATGAGGTGCTATTATTTTCATAATTTTCAAATATTTATCAATTTTTATTCTTAGCTAGCTACATGGTGCTTATACAAATACTCCATTTAATTTCAATTTTATTAAAATACAGCTGAAAAATTTTAGAAAAAATATCACTTCTCAAGTCACTCACATTCTATCAACCTCACGATTCTCATCTCTTTATATATATATATATATATATATATATATATATATATATATATATATATATATATATATATATATATATTCCATTTTTTTCAAGATGAAAAAAATCAAAAGAAAGAAAGAAATTAAATAAGATATGATTTATTTTTGATTTTGTAATTAAGCTTCTATTTATCTTCCATTATGTCCTTCGTACCATTCATCTTGGAATTGTAGTTCTTGCTGTTTTATCCATGACTTCTTGTCATCACTCTCCTCCTCTTGGCCGCCATCGCCGCCTCTGTTATGGAGGAATTAAGAGGTATTTTTTAATCCTAAAAGAGCCTTAGAAAAGGGATTCTCATGGATATTTCAAACTACAAGTTTTTGGAAAATTAAGAAAGAACTGTTATTACATTTCCAATAACAAGAGGCAATCCAAGCAAGAAAAGGACAAATAAAGAAAAGTTCATTGTTGTGAAGTTGTGTTCGATTGTATTTCGTATTTATTTTCTTATTTTTTTATTGTATTTCTTGTACTCAAGATTGTATGAGATTTTTTCATCTCTGGAAGAATTCTGAGAAGAAGATTTTCATAGTGGTTATTGTGATAGAAAATTAGACTATTTGATTAGTCATATCAAGAAGGTGGATATCAAATAAAATGAGGTGTTAGCATTATTTCAAATTTCTATTACTATTCAAAATAGAAGAAGTTTGCTTTCTTATTTTCTTGTTGTATATGAAGTTTTTTCATCTCTGGAAGAATTTTGAGAATAAGGTTTCCATAGTGGTTATTGTAATAGAAAATTAGAGTTTTGGATTAGTCACATCAAGGAGATTGATATCAAATAAAATAAGGTGTTAACATTACTTCAAATTTTTTTTACTATTCAAAATAGAAGAAGTGAAGCGAGTTATTCAATCCCCCCCCCCCCTTTCTCTCCTTCTAGCACATAGATGTCCTAACAATCCAAAGGTGTTAGCGTCTTGTGTATGCTTTGCTTCAACTTTCCTCTAAAATTAACAGTTCTAACATTTTTCTATCCTGGGCTATAACCTACAATACTAAGGAGAATTGATGTTTTTTTTCCCTTTTTTTCTTTTTCATTTTATTTGAGTACTTAGCCCATCCCTTCCACACCCAAAGCCTAGTCCACCTCTAATTTTGGATCTGTCCCTAACGTTACGACAACCCTTTAGAAATTAATAAACTCCGATAAAGATTAGTGATCAAAATAAAAGTCCTTTACTATAAATGAAAATTTAGGACAATTGTGGTAGGGAGAACAAAGAGTGTGGGAGAGAGTTACTAGGAGATGACCACATCAATATTGTCCTATCTATGTTAAAATCTTATGGTAGATATTATCAAGTACGTTCAGTCATAAAAATGTTATAATTTAGCTAGAATATAGATGGTTGATGATTGAAACTCCAATGAAAATTTATAACAATTGTCATAGGGAGAACAAAGAGTGTGGAAAAGAGCTGCGAGGAGATGAGCATATCAATATTGTCGTATCGATATTAAAATCTTACGGTAGATATTATCAAGTACCTTTAATCATAAAAATGTTATAATTTAGCTGCAATAGGTGGCAATTAAAGTTGCTAAGGTGTTACTTTCAGTCATGTGATGGGGTGCTATTATTTTCATAATTTTGAAATGTTTATCAATTTTTTATTCTTATCTAGCAACATGATGCTTTCATTTTATTATACAAATGCTCCATTTAATTTCATTTTTATTAAAATACATCTGAAAAATCTTAGAAAAAATATCACTTCTGGTGCGAGGGCCCCACTCAGATTCTATCAACCTCTTGATTCTCATCTCTTTATCTATCACCAATTATCTGATCCCTTTTGGAATCATTCTTTCGTGACCCTACGCACTTCCATTCCATTTTTTTTTTCAAGATGAAAAATCAAAAGAAACAAGAAATTAAATACGATATGATTTATTTTTTTTGATTTTGCAATTAAGCTTCTATTTATCCTCCACTACGTCCTTCGTACCATTCATCCTGGAATTGTAGCTCTTGCTGTTTCTCCATGACTTCTTCCGTCATCACTCTCCTCCTCTTGGCCGCCGCCGCAGCCTCCGCTGTGGACGTCCTCGGCGCCGGGGCAGCGCGCAGCGATGAGGAGGTGAGGCTGCTCTACCTGGAGTGGAGGTCCAAACACCGCCCCTTGCAAAACGCCCTCGACTTCGACGGCGACCGCTTCGAGATCTTCAAGGACAACCTCCGGTACGTGGACGAGCACAACGCGGCCGCCGACCGCGGGGACCACGCCTTCCGCCTGGCCGTGAACCGCTTCGCCGACCTCACCAACGACGAGTACCGGGCCAGGTACCTCGGCCTCCGGACCAACTCCTCCCGCCGGAGGAGAGCCGCCGGGGAGAAGGCCAGTGACCGATATCGGCTGAGCGACGGCGACGACCTCCCCGATTCCATCGATTGGAGAGAGAAGGGCGCCGTCGTCAGCGTTAAGGATCAGGGCAGCTGCGGTGAGCTTCTCCTTCCCGCGTCGACTCGACTCTTCCTCGCTGCTAGCTCTTTACTATTTTTTTAGGATGACAGGGAGTTGCTGGGCGTTCTCGGCGATTGCTGCCGTGGAAGGCATCAACCAGATCGTCACCGGCGACTTGATTTCTCTGTCGGAGCAGGAATTGGTGGACTGCGACACCTCCTACAACGAGGGCTGCAATGGCGGACTCATGGACTATGCGTTCGACTTCATCATTCAAAACGGCGGCATCGACAGCGATGAGGATTACCCGTACAAGGGCCGAGATACAACATGCGATACTTACAGGGTGATCCTTTTCCCCATTTGGCTTGTGGATGATGATGATGAATTGTAGTAATCTTTAATTATCGTGCAGAAAAATGCTCATGTCGTTACGATCGATTCGTATGAAGATGTTCCATACAATGACGAGAAGTCCTTGCAAAAGGCTGTTGCCGGCCAGCCGGTTAGCGTTGCTATTGAAGCGGCTGGCAGGGCTTTCCAATTCTATTATTCGGTAAGGACTCTCATCCATCTTGTAGATGACTTTGATTTATCAAGAGAGATCTCTGTGGGAATCTTAGTGTCGGTTCCAGTGAATAGGTTTTCATTTGGCCGTTCCTAATTTGCCTGTCGCTGTGGGACTCATGATGAACATCCTTATGATCTTTTGAGGTGTGTGGAGAGGGCCGGGGACAACAATTTAGTGGAGGTTCAAAAGTTTTAATTAGGACAAAGTTAAAACAACATCCTTGTTCTTCTAGAATTATTAATGGAGTATTTCTTTTTTATTTTATTTTTTTCATGAAAACTATATTTCAACAGTCAATAATTCATTATATAATTATTCAACTGTATTATCATCTTTCTTCAAAATTTTAAATTGATGTAGCATGATATAACAGTTATAATTTTATAGTCGTTACAATACACATTTAATCGGTTTAAAACTAGTCATATTATAATAATTACTATTTTGTAATTGTAAATAGTAGATATTATAACACAAATTTGACTGCTCATCTAATATTTATATTGTAATAGTTACGAAATTATAGTTATTACAATATGTATATTATAGCTATGATTTTATACGATTCAGGATTTAAGTAGAGGACAATAATAAAAACAATATATTAGATGGCAGTTAGGTAATTGCACATAGATAGTTAGTTGGGTAAGACATCCTATATTGATTAAAAAAAGAGACGCCTATGATTTGGGAATCTTAGAAATAAAGTAGATTTTTTATTTTTGCCAAAATTAAAAGGGCTTTTTTATGCAAATAATGAAAAGAATATTTATCCCTTTTGTATTTTTAATCTTATTATAATAATTATAAAATCATAACTAATTGTAAAAGTTACTATATTTTGTAACGGTAATAATTATCTATGTGGTAATAGTTATGACATAGTAACTATATAATATAATGTTCAATCAATGTTAACTAGTAATAATACATATTATAAAAGTCATGAATTATAATTATTATATACATTATTATTATTAGTATTGATTAGAATTAGAATATTATTGTAATATAATATTGACTAATATTGATGAATAATTTACTATATTAAAATAGTTATGAATTATAACCGTTATAATACGGAGTTAATGAATCAGTAATTACTATAATAATATCAAAAATAAAAATATATTGATATAGAATAAAATAGCTTTCTAATAATAAATCAAAAAGTTGCTTCTTTGACGATTTAGACACCTTTTAAATTTTTACCTGTTTTTTTCTTTCTTCAAGTTGCCTTTCTTTATGCCATTGACAAAGACCGTACCTGTTGTTGTGTTTACTTTTTTTTTTTTTCGTGTTAACTTTTAGTCACTAAGGGAAGTAATCTTCCTCTAAAATGATTGAAAATGTGTAGTACTTGCAGATGCAGAATTGATTATTGTGGCCGTCAAACTTTCTCAGGGAATATTCACTGGATACTGCGGGACTTCACTGGATCACGGTGTGACTGCTGTCGGCTACGGCTCCAAGAACGGCACCGACTATTGGATCGTTAAGAACTCATGGGGCGACGACTGGGGAGAGGCCGGGTACGTGCGGCTGCAACGAAACATCGCCTCCGCCACCGGCAAGTGCGGCATTGCCATGGAGCCTTCGTATCCCATAAAGACAGGGGCGAATCCGCCCAACCCAGGCCCGTCGCCGCCTTCCCCCGTCAAGCCGCCCACCGTGTGCGATGAGTACTACACCTGCCCGGAGAGCAACACCTGCTGCTGCGTCTACGAGTACGGCAGCTACTGCTTCGCTTGGGGATGCTGCCCTCTCGAGGACGCCACCTGCTGCGACGATCACTACAGCTGCTGCCCCTACGACTACCCTATCTGCAATACCAGGGATGGAATATGCCAAATGGTAATGCCGTTATTTGTGATGCATTTGTAGGCTCTTACTGCTGCCTGACTTGTGTGTTTATTTAACCTGCTCAACAGAGCAAGAACAGTGCCCTTAGCGTGAAGGCCTCCAGACGGACTGCTGCCGTTCCCTATTGGACTCGCCCTGGCTCTGAAGCTCTGAAGAGCAGTGCATGAGAAGAAGATTAGCTACGGCCTCCAGAAGATCGTTTATAAGCTCGTAATCATGGTAGTACAATGCACTTCTATTATCATGCATATTATGGATACTGCACTGGAACTTGGGTTATGAATTGTATATGAAGTTGGAGATCTTCCTAACTGTTTTGTTTATAGTTTGGGAGTACTAGTTGGAAGTTTGCAACCAAATTTATATAGATTATGGTTAGAATACTGGCCAGCAAACTACACAATTCTCATAAACAAGAAGAGCTACAGGATAGGATAGTCGGGAGCATTTCACCAAATAAACTGAACTATCGGAGCCTTAATACACCGAGAAGACGTGTCGAGTGTGAGAATCAAGGGCCGAATGATCGAGCACTAGGAAAATCTTGAAATTTGTCACCAGATTTGAGTTGCTCGTAGCTCCTCTTTTCTCGTTTTCGGAGACCCATGCGACTTTTGGCATATCTAGGAAATTCGTTAAGAGAATAACTTTGTTGTATCGCTTATCTACTAGCATAAGAACATCGTGATAAAAGGATACTCCAAGCGCATTCCATCCCTACCAGATGAGTGCATTATGGTCCCTTGCAAATGATTCAAGGCAGCGGTAGAACTTTTGACATCCTGCAAAAATTAAATTCCAACTCGGAGATTTGATGAAGGAAATAAAGGTAAAAGATTGATACTATAGCATATGTTAAGCATAAGACCAAATTCTAATTGCTCGAAATATGAAGCTACCGATTCTAGTTGGAAATGTTAAGCATTACAAGGAATATAATTTTAATGGTTGAAGCTTACAGTTCTTGATAAAAAAATGGTTCCGTACGAGCAAATTCTAATATGAGAAACGGTAAAATTTTGCTTAGTGAAAAAAAAAAACTTGACATAATTCTAATTGGTGATTGAAAACAAGAAGCATTAAGCATGACGAAAAGCACAATTTTGTTTGATGACCATAGGAAGAAGAAATTTATGATTGGTGAACTAATAGTTAACGAACTATCAAATAATTTCTTGGCTACATTACCAGTTTCATTGCACAAACTGACATTTAAAAACACGTTACTATCCAATGAGAGTTCCAGTAAGACTGAAGTTTTAAAATTCATGGACTCAAGGATACTGCTTCGAGAATATAGAGGAAGGATTAACACACTTTGCTTAAGTTGAACAAAAAAGTTAAAACTAAAAGAAAAGGATGATAACAAATTACACCTGTACAGAATCATTTATCAACTCCATATGGTAAGTAAATGGGTTAAGTAGTACCTCAAAATCAACAAATGCAACAGGAACACTCTTCTTGTTCTGCATCTTCAATTTTAAAAAGCCTGGGCATCTACACATTGTAGCAACATTGTCTTAGGAATAGCAAGTAAAATCACGAGTTAAACAATACATTAACAAAGTTGTAAAACCTTGAAAAAACTTGAGTCAACTCCTTCTCGGTACAACTTGGACCCAAATTAGACACAAAAAGTGTTGGACAAGGAGGATTAATTTCAGTAGCATGAGTGGATGAATTATTCTGTGAAAAAAAGGACAATCCATGTTATTCTCACAACAGTTAACTTCTGAAGTAAAAGTATGCATTGTAGGTGTTGAATAATGAACCAACTGAAAGATGGAGGAATCCCTCATAATGTTGTGTTTGCATGACTACTAAAAAAGATTTTACAAGAAAAGCATCTAAAGTTAGAAATGTCAACTAGTAAATAGAATTCAAGTGTGCAGGCATCTAAATGATATTTGGTCGATTGAAGATGTCAGAATTTTGTATAAGCCAAGCTTCTTCATGTTCTGAGTTACATAAAAACTATCCTAAGGTTCAAGGAAATTCACGATTGATTACAACAGACCAACATAAAACAACTTTTCACAAGATGAAACATTCACGTCAAGAGAGAGAGATTTCATCTCACAGTTAATGCGCTGCAAGGATAAACTCTGAAGCAAACTGATGAGATACAGTTTATATTAATTTTAAAAAATAAGTTTTTAATCTTCTAACCTTAGTCTAAATAAAACCATAGCATCCATCAACATGGCCATACAAACCAACTTACAGTACAATTACAATGCATTTTCCAGATGAATCTAAAAGGAGAAGAGGTGTTTATCCTGTTCTCATCAATGGCAAAAATGTGATCCAAATTCCTCTTCATAGGCTTTGTGAAATTAGATTGGTTTGAAACGCCTATTTTTACCAAAGATGACACAAGGCTTACATTCTCTCTAACAAGAGAAACTAGAGTATTACTGTATGATAATTGAGATGCAACTCACCAACTTAGTATGCTCTGAATCATAAGCCAATTTTTGGTTCCTGCAATTAAAGGAACAAGATATTTGTCAGTCATATGCGTGAATATAAATCAACTGAGCTACAATCATTTTAAGTTGCTCACAACTTGTTCAGCATTTTCATAGCCTAGGTGCAGTTATGTATTATTACCAAGGTGTTTTACAAGTTTAGATATGCCAAATTAAGCATAAAACTGTGCTCAAAGTAGTGTGCATAACCTTTGTGTGGAGGGATAACCATTCAAGCTGTAAGGAGAATAAACCATTCCAGGCATGTGGGTGTTGCTTCCAGAACCTGCTAGTGTGAAGATTGTGCCAAAACGTGTAAACGTGAGATTTTAAGGAATGTGTACCCATGTGAGGAATTATTGCAGCTACATATCATAGACATTAGTGCCAGTAGAGTATGTCTCAGTTACATTATCAGGTAGCATTGTGGAGACAGACTACTAAATGCAGATAAAATAAGATGGTCAACCCAACAACTATTTTTAGATGCTAGCAAAGAATGGCTTCTATTACCAGAATCTCGAAAGTCTCTCGAATATGCAGCAGACACCCTAACTCTTCTATCAGAAGAATACGTGCTTTCATCTGCTCAACAACAACAACAACAACAACAACAACAAAAGTTCAGGTACCAGAAACTAACATTAGGTGGCCTACGTGTTACATAAAAAAATGAAGCAATGCACCTGTTCTTGGACGTTTGGACTTAGAGTTAGATTTTGCAAGATCAATGTGAAGAGTTGATTCTCTTTCGAGGTCAAACACCAATCCCTGTAGATCATCATTTGACATTATGATTTGCTAAAAGTAGAAAATAGATATAATAGATTAAGAGAGGTAAAATGGTATTGCATTCTAAAGATCTGGAACAACCAATAAATAAAATACATCAACTAACTATATCATATACCTCCTAATTCTGACAATCAAATTCTTGATATCTAACTTTTTACACAAAAATAGAAGTCTGATGAATACAAAATAAAATAGAACAAGCACGCAATAAAGATGCCGAAGATCAACTACTTGTGTAACAATTGAGAAACATGATGATGAAACACCCTAGAATGATCTCCAAAAGAGTTGACAATTGAACTTGACGAATGTACAAACTAACTTCTAAGAGTATAATTTTCTTCCTGAATGTACAACAACAACAACAACAACAACCAAGTCTTATCCCATTAAGTGGTGTTAGTTATATAGATTCTTTTACGTTAGCTCTATCTCCTACTATATCATCGTTTATACTTAAATAAATTTTATCTTGTTTTATTGTTGTTAATCAAGTCCTTTTTTTTCTACCTCTTTCTCGTTTGATATGCATGTTTGTCATAATTTCATATCGCCTAACTGGAACATTTATTGGCCGTTTCTATACCATCTTAAACGTGTCATTTTCCCTCAATAGATGCAACTCTGACTTTCTCTCTAATACTCTCATTTCTTATTCTATCCTAGTATGTCCGCACATCCACATTAACATCCTCATCTCAGGAACTCTCATCTTCTACTTATGTGCTCGAGTCATAACCCAACATTCAGCTCCATATAACAAAGCAGGCCTAATTGCGATTTTGTAGAACTTTCCTTTAAGTTTTAGAGGTATTTTACGGTCACATAAACATCTAATGCTCTCTTCCATTTCAACCATCCTGCTTGTATTCTAGGTAAGACATCTCTCTCAATTTCTCCATCGGTTTGCAAAAATGATCCTAAATATTTAAACCTCTCGGTTTCGGGCAACTCGTCATCTCTTATCTTAACAATTGCCTCATATTACTAAACTTAAATTCTATATATTCTGTTTTTATTCTATTAAGCCTAAAATCTTTCTCTTCTAGTGTTTCCTGTCTAATATTTTCTCCCTGAATGTCAAAAAAAGAAACATTGCAAATGGTTATAGAGAAAAAAATATAGATTAGAGTTCTATTATCCATTCTTGTGATGGGAGGTTAATATCAAGAGAGAGATCAAGTCACATTTGATATTAGCCTAAGAGATGAGAATAATTTGGAAAGGAGAATAAATAATGTTTTGACATCTAATGGGGAAAGAAAGATAAGAAAACTAGATGATACTGGAAGAGAAATGGCAGTAATTATCTTCTGATATTGCAATAAACAAAGAGATTGATTAAAAACATGACACTAATGGATGAAATTTAGGGTTTTAATATCTACACAGAGAGAAGTTGGACAAAGAGACTGTGTTTTCAAACGTATTGCATGTAAGAGAACTGTTGACAGACAAAATGAAGCCTAACATCTATCTTGGCAGAAAAGAGAAATTGGAAGAGACAAAAATTATTTAAGGGAAACTTTCAAAATGCCAATAAGGTTAAATATCTTTTTTTAAAAAAAAATGCCTTTGAGGTTCCATTGATATCCAAATACCCTACTTTTCCATTTTGCTGTCATAATGTCCCCTCTCCAATAACAAGTGAGTTGTTCACGTGTTAATTTACAAGGGTAAAAGTAGGTATTTAAGTATTAGAGAGGGAGCATTTCAAAATAAAAGCATCGACAGCATTTTGACATTTAATGAAACATTGAGGGTATTTTGAAAAAGTTATTAAAGGTAGAGCAATACTTTGGTAATTTCCCCAAGTTTTGATGAAAATTTTCTCTAAAATTTTATGGTGAAATTTAAACTCAATTGCTGCTGCAACCAAAGATAATGAAGATGAGAGAGGAAGATGAAGTGATACTTCAAAACTAAATTGAAAAGCTAGAACATTGACATCATACTTTACCAATACCAACTTATTTTGAGAAATATATATGTAATTTCTGTCATGATTTTCCCTCTTTTCTGAATCTATGTTGCCAGAGAATGTGAAGAGAAGGACAAATCTATAGTGAACAAATGAGGGTAGGGAATCCTAAGAGAGACAAGGAGATGTGTAAGCCATGGATATAGATAAGATGGTCAAACTAAAAAAACATGACAAGAGGGAGAAAGAGAAAATAAATGAAAATACTGGGCACACATTAGATGAGCATTAGGAACTCAATAGTAGTAACCTGCAACAATGACATAATGCTGGAAAGAAGAAGAGTAGGCACAGCTAGTTGGATTTTGTTTAAATGGAGTAGAGTTGGCACAAGTAAAGACGTGACAATTGTGGGTGAAGAAAGATGACAGCATGGTGCAGGGATGCTACTATTTTTATGTTGTAAAGAGGGAGCTAGAGACTGTTCACGCAAAAGTTTCTAACAAAAGGGTATGATTCAAGATTTGTCCACACACAATGTTGAAAGGGAGTTTTCTTAAAACTCGTGGTGATTGTAGAGATGTTCCGAGAGTAGTATTGCTGCATGCTGAACAAAAGTTTGAGGACAAAACAAGTCATCAATCCATGTACAAATTGGATCTGAAATGTAGAGCAAAAGAGAAGTGCATATTTGGAGGAGAAAGAAGGGAAGATTGTGCCACTAAACTATAGCTTCCCCGTGAGAAGATTGAAGAAAGAAACTTAAATCTAGCAGAGGATCCACTAAGATACACAGTCACCATGTTGTATTTTCTAAAGGGATCCATTGAACTTATACATATAGGACTCTGACAAAATAGGCAATGACTAATACTCAATATGGTATTAAACAATTAACTCAACTAATTCATACCTAGACCACTAATAAATTCTCTAGTCAGACAAGTTAACTCTATTACCTATGAGGTGGCAAGCCAAAAGAAACATTATTAAATTTAACTAAAATGATTTAAAAGATATGGATATTATAAGTAACCCAACTTTATATAAAGTTCAAAAGCAGGATACGATGGATGTAGCCAACCAACATAGTTGAGAGTAACACGATTTTGTTAATGTATGAAGAGGAAATTTGATTGGCCAGGCCCATGATATGCAATCACATATAAATGTACCAGAAACAGCAGCATGACAGCCACCGAGAATAGATGTTCACATATCCAATAATTTTAGACAATGAGGGAACCAAATAATATAGACAAATAAGTAGGTTATTCTGGGGAAAATCAAGAATATTCAGACATTTAAAAAGTTGCCATAATATACAAGAACGGAGTGAAGTTTAATAATTTAAAGAATCATTAACCACATTTTACAATATTGTAATTTGAAAATTTGATTAACACCGGAGAAAATCAATTGAAACATTGCTGAAAATATCCCAAAGCGAACTTGATTAGCATATGAAACATAGGTCTTATAATGTATGCCTGAGTTGACATATAAAAGATTCAATATTCTTTTTCAAACAAGTATCAGCAACAAATTATGCCTAATTGTTGACTTCTTAAAAGAAAAGAAATTCCTGATCCACCAACTCAATTAGACAATAAATAAAACCATTTAGAAATTCATTGGCAGGAAAGCATATCAATTTCATACATTTAGGGAGTGCATTGCAGCAAGCGCTGATTGTTGATCAGTAAAGACAGCAAATGCATAAGCCTGTGACATAACAAAGGACAAAACAAATTAATCATGATTAACACTCTCCTGTAGAGGGATAGAAGCTGAAATACATGAAAACTGACAGACGGAATTTGCAGATTGTAACCTTTTCTATCTCAGTACGGAAGAAGATTAATAACCACACTTGATTTTACTTCTATTATTATAACCTTTACAAACCTAATAAACATTGGTGCAAGCTGGCAAACCAAATGCCATGCAAGGATCTTAATCATATTTGCCTTTTCAAAGACTACAATTTAGAGGCAATGAGATAATGTTAGTAACGTTTATTACTATAATGTATAATTTATATAGTTATTCCTGAAAAAAGATTCGAAACTATCCAAGGTCAAATTGGGATTAA
Source organism: Zingiber officinale (assembly GCF_018446385.1). Lineage (NCBI taxonomy): Eukaryota > Viridiplantae > Streptophyta > Magnoliopsida > Zingiberales > Zingiberaceae > Zingiber > Zingiber officinale. Next base: position 106,668,792 of record NC_055986.1, read on the forward strand.
TGCATGCAGCTAGTAGTGCCTCAATTTGATAGCACGAAGTCAAACCATTTGATATAAAAATTGTGTGGTTAAAGAAAGAAAAAAGATTCAAAACCATCCAAGGTCAAATCGGGACTAATGTCATGCAGTTAGTAATGCCTCAGTTTGATATCACAAAGTCGGGCAAATTCATATAAAAGTTCTATGGTTAATAAAATCGAATACATAATCAACATGACTCTGCTGTAAAAGACCACATAATCTTGACTTCATTGACACAATTAAAGGCCAAGTTCATCCTTTAGGATGTTGCACCAATACTTAGGATAAATACGACATTAACCATACTTCAGATCGAATTGAATGTGGCGAAACAAGACGAAGCTCAAGGTTTACTTGGAGAAACATTGTTATTTCAAAGGCGTCTCCGAGCAAAGAGATCTGCTCTCAGATCCTCGGGAAAAAAAATTAAAAGTAAAATTTTTACAATGAAATTAAAATTTTCATTTAGGATACATAGTGCTAGTTTAAAACCCTAATGTCAGAGGTCGCCAAAGACCCCAAAACCTAACAATATGAATAGGGGAGAATAAGAGAAGGTTATATTTCGCCGACCTGAGAGGATTTTTCGGAGCTCCTAAGCTTTGCTGATTCGTAACCAGCGAACTCCCGGAAAAGGTTATATATTTCGCGGATCTTCACATCGCCAGGGAGCCCAGCTATAAAGAGGGTCCGAACGTCGTCGAACGACGGCTGGTCTGCAGACTCTACGTAGGTGGCTCCATAAATGGGAGGTTGGTAAAGGGCGTACGGTGGGGAGTGCTGCGACTGGTGTAGCGGGGGTAGCGGCGTGCGGCTGTAAGGGTGTGATGGAGCTCCGTGTGGCGGAGGAGAAGAGTGGACCGAAGGCGGAGGGTAATAAGAGTGGTGCCCGGAGGTCGGAGGTGAGCGGTAGTAACCGCCGGCGGCGGTGGGTGGGCGGTAGTAACCGGCCGCCCTGTCGTCCATAGGCGGCGAAAGAGGTAACGAGGCGTTTTGCGCTCAATGGGAACAAACGCTTAAACGGGCCAAGATTTATAGCAAACTCCAGCACGCGCAAAGCTAGGCCTGGGCCGCGACTAAGGCCCATTCAACACCTGCAAAGAAACGTCTATTTCATGAGAATTTTTTATTTTGCCGCCGTATTATTATTTTTAGCACGAATCTCCTTTAATGCTATAGAATTATCACATAGGGAATTTCCTCTAGGATCTAATATTCAATTCGAATGGAGTAGCATATAAAAGGATTTTTTTAGATCGGATTAAAAATCAAATATAGGTAATACGGATTATTATAATGAGTGGACTCAGAAAATGATGGGGATATTAAAGTCGAGACGAGGTGACAATCAAAGTTAGGACAGGATGATGTTTGGTACCTGATTCCCTTGATCGTCCTACATCAAAGTTCTGAAAGCGTGCCCGAGCGTTTCCGAGCAGGATGCTCAGATAGGGCCAATCGATTATAAACCCGAACGAACATAAGGTTGTCTATGTATGTTCTATCGGGCAAAACTCATTCAAGGTTTAAGGTACTCAACCTTTTAAAGCTCTTAGCATATGATCGACCAAGTTAAGACCGAACGAACATAAAGTTGCCTATGTATGCTAGACTGGGCAAAACTCGAACAAGCTTTAAGGTACTCAACCTTATAAGGCTCTTAGCATATGATCGACCGAGTGAAGGTCGAACGAACATAAGGTAGTCTATGTATGCTCGACCAAGCAAAGCCCAAACGAGTTTTAAGGTACTCAGCCTTATAAAGCTCTTAGCATATGATCGACCAACCGAAGGCCGAACGAACATAAGGTTGTCTATGTATGCTCGACCGAGCAAAACCTGAACAAGCTTTAAGGTACTCAACCTTATAAGGCTCTTAGCATATGATCGACCGAGTGAAGAACGAACGAACATAAGGTTGCCTATGTATGCTCGACTGGGCAAAACTTGAACGAGCTTTAAGGTACTCAACCTTATAAGACTCTTAGCATATGATCAACTGAGCGAAGGTCGAACGAACATAAGATTGCCTATGTATGCTCGATCAGGCAAAACTCGTTCGAGCTTTAAGGTACTCAACCTTATAAGGCTCTTAGCATATGATCGACCGAGTGAAAGTCGAACGAACATAAGGTTGCCTATGTATGCTCGACTGGGAAAAACCCGAACGAGCTTTAAGGTACTCAGCCTTATAAAACTCTTAGCATATGATCGACCGAGCAAAGGTTGAACGAACATAAGGTTGTCTATGTATACTTGACCGGGCAAAACCCGAACGATCTTTAAGGTACTTAACATTATAAAGATCTTAGCATATGATCGGTCGAGTGAAGGCCGAACGAACGTATGGTTGCCTGTGTGTGCTCGACTGGGCAAAGTCCGAGCGAGCCTAAAAGTACTCTCAAAATATGATCGGCTTAATGACTGACCGGCATATATTCAACAGAATGTATTCTCAAAATACGATCGGCTTAATAATCGGCCAAGATATATTCAATAGAAGGTATTCTCAATATACGACCGACTTAATGACCGGTCAAGATATATTCAACGGAAGGTATTCTCAATATACAACTGGCTTAATGACCGGTCGAGATATATTTAGTAGAAGGTATTCTCAAAATACGACCGACTTAATGACTGGTCGGGATATATTCAATTGAAGGTATTTTCAATATACGATCGGCTTAATAATCGGTTGAGATATATTTAGCAGACAAGTAATCGACAACCTTATAACAGCCTGGTAAACTTGTAGGGAAATATTCTTTCGAAGCTTCTTCATTAATTAATCAGTTATAGCAATACACTCCTTCGAGTATTTCATCAAGGGTCCAAGTTATAAATGACAAAGGAGGTACATGTAGGGTAGAAAAAAGATTTCTCAGAAGATTATTGCACGATATCTAGGTTGTACTTTTTCTCATTTTCTAACAAACTCCAACAAACCAGGGACCACCTCACGATTGCGGAGGTTATGTAAGGTGGTATAAAAAGGGAAATCCTCTTCGCTGCCAAGGTACGCAACAGAATGCAACGTAAACATCTGCATCTGAAATCTTACTTTCCTGCACTTTGGTCATTGTTCTTCTTCCACCTTCAAGAGAGGAAACTAACTTGAGCGTCGAAGAGCCTAGTCAGGGATTCCCACCCTGGAATTAGGTCACTAACGCTTTGTTGGCTCGTCTGACTGTGCGCAGAATCGTTGAGGAGTCCCTTCATATCTCAAGAAGCTTATTATTCGTCGATCAACTATCTATCGGAGCTAGCGCACCATCTCATCGCCTTCAGACAAGATCAATAGGTATTCGAGTAATTGGGTATGGAGATGGATTTAATAAAATTCTACCCATATCCGACCTGAATACTCAATTAAATAATATATATACACAATTTTAATATCATGCACACCCTTAAGTGGGTGATCAAGGGCGACATTTAATGTGGCTACTTGACACGACCAAAATCTAAATTTTTTAATTTCTCTCTTCATTCGCGTGGACTTATTTTTGCTCTTTTTCTTCCTTCGCTTACCTTTCTTCCCTAAAATGAAAGCCCTAAACCCTCTTCGCCTCTCATCCGCTCCTCTCTTCCCCGGTTCCAAACCTAGACACAGGTCATCTTATTTAACTCTTAGCTCGCGGCAAGTGAGTTTGGGTTTTCATCCAAACAATACTCATCATCTCCCTATCCTTTTTATACTTGTTTCAGAATGACACAAGAAAGCGTTACAAAGGTATGTTGAGTGTTTGTCTTTTTATCCATCATATTTTCTAAGAACCAGCTATTTAAAAACCATTGTGAAATCACTTTAGTGCTTGATTTCGAAAAATATAATGGTGATGATTTTAAAAAATGGCTGATTTTCAAAAATAGGCACATTGGTCATTGTGTTCAAAAACTAGCACCACATTTATACTGGTTTTCAAAAACCCATTGATTACATTGGTACTGATTTTCAAAAATTAGCACATCAGTACTGGTTTTTGAAAACCAGTGCCAATGTTGTGCTGATTTCTAAAAACTAGGACCATCTATTTTTTAAAAAAAATAAAGAAGTCAAACCAACGTGTTTACTATAATATAAAAACTAGCATCACCAACATATTGATAAAGATATAGAAGTCAGTAGACATATTATATCAATATCAAAATCTTAGAACTATTGTTTGTTTATTTATATTAATAATGTATATTTTGAATAATTCCAATCATCAGTTGATGTTAGTTATAAACTCCAATAGGCTAGTGTTTTAGGTCACTTTAATGATATTTTTAACCATCCAATAATGAAAGGACAAGATCATAGGTTTATTCGTTTACATGATTGACACAAAGCGATCATTAAACAATCCCTTTTTGTTATTTTTTTGGATATACAAGATATTCAATAAATTCGTGGTCTATTGGTGAATATATTTCAAAGTTGGGATTCAGTATTTCATACATTTATATTTTTAGGTACATTTTCTAATTTTGAAAGTTAGAAGCACATAATAGAAAACTAATCATTTAAAATTTTTAGGTGTCCCAATTGCTTTCACTAGAAGAGATGTATCTCTGTTACTTAGTTTTCCAAATAGAGGTGTTTCTGTTCCTGTGAACTCAACTAATACATTGGGTGACCTCTTTCTTGCTTACTTCTCTAATAAAAAAGAACTTGCTAGGTTAATAATTGTGGAGTTGCTTAAACTCAATTCTCATAAATTAAAGTTGAAGTAGATGATGATGTTTTAATATTTTATAAATTATACATTTTGTATATATTTATTTGTATGTTATTTTCTTCTAGTACATATAAAGTTCTATTAAGCCTTGTAGATATTATAGATGATTTTAAAAATCTAGGTAGATTCAATTGGATTGAAGCGATTCATCAATTTATTGCTCCCTAATTACCTACCATTAGGGATCTTTTTTCATCAAGTCAGATATATCAAACGACCATTTCAGTTCCATAGCTAAAGAGATTTGCTAGTCTTTTGGCTATAAGTTTTTTTAAAGGTAAATGTGATTTTTTATATAGACATTATTATGTATGTAAGATTGCGTATAATGAAGCAGACATAATTTTTGGAACACGTCTCAATCTAGAAATCATATAATAGTGAAGGTGCATGAATAAATAATTGAAGGTCTACTCCTTCACATATTAATAAGGTGAGAGCTTTGTTGGACTAAGTCTTATCTGAAGAGGTAAATATCAAAGACTATCACCTAACTTTCATTTGCAATTTCTAAATAATTATTTATAATTTGATAGGTTATTAGTGAACTAGTTCCTACCTTTTCTGAAAATATATTGGTAGAAAATCTCTCTTACCTCGATAATGCCCAAGTGATAGTAAATGCCCTAATTGTATTATTTATAAAAACTACATCAAGGAGCTAATAATGGAGAACATGCAGCTAAATGAAAGGGTGAAAAGATTATTTGGAATAATAGAAAAGTAGGACATCTTAGCTAAATCAAGCGACCCTGTAGTGGATCCTCATCCTGAACCAGTTACTTTTAGAACAAAGATTAGGAGAGGAGGTGATAAAAGCCGCTATGATTACAAGGATACTCTTATCAATAGTCCAATATGTTTAATTTACCTCAGAAAAAGAGAAGCAAGATTGAAATTTACAAGTCTTCTGAGAACATCATAGGACAAGGAGTTGTTCTTGACCAGGAAAAGGAAGAAATTGATATATATAATACGCAATAAGAGAGAGAGATTATCTCAATTTCTAAAGGAAGTTCTGAAGAAGAGGCCAAGGAGGTTGAAAGGATTTCCAAAATTAACAAAATGAGATTGCAAGTCATTACAGCAAGTCTTTATTTACACATCAATTAGTTTGAGTAGTTTGATTTCAATCACTAATTACATTTTTTTGTTTATGGTAGTATGTCAAGAAATAATTTAAAACTCCCCCAAAAGAAAAAAACTAGATGAAGATGTGACCTAATTGTTAAATACATTAGAAAAATTAAAAGTATGATAGTTTCAACCCCTCATTATATAGTCAATTTAATTCTATCATAAGTTTAAAAATTCACAGGTTCTAATATTTATTTATCTTATTGAAAGTAATTGATTTTGTTTTCAGGCCTACTACATAAATTGTTTTGGAGGAAGCACCTTTTTTTTTAACTAAGGCTTCCTTATTTTCTGGTGTAAATGCTAATGTTTTTATAAAAAGGGAGTTAATTAATACCTATTGTTCGATTATATTTAGGGGGGCCTCCTCATCTAGTAGGTCATACAATAACTCTATATATTTTTCAATCAGCTTCACTATAAGGAATTTAAATTATCAGATAATATATAATGGTTGAATATATTGTATTAATTAGTTACTTATATATCTCTTTGCACAATTGTAGTCAACATTAAAATTTTTATGGAAGACTGCCATGACACAAATCATAAAAACCGATATGGTAGAGGGAGGGATTAGGTATATTTTTATACCTATTATCACAAGTGATACACACTTTCACTTGCTATCTATTAAAACAAAAGTAATGACTTTCAATCATTAAAACTTTCTTGAACATAATGATAAATCATCATCATATTTTGAAGCATTAGTGAGAATACAATATTTCTGTTTATGTTAATATTGCAGTATAAATTACAGTTGATGGTAGTTTTCCATTTCATTCTTATAGGTATCCGAATTAAAAGAATTTTCTTGTGAGAAACTTGCTGCTATTCATCTTGGTTTAGAATATCACTATCCCTTTGACAAATGGATCTGTGTCACAATTGATTGTTCACAACATGAAGCCAAGTAAGTATAAGAGAGTTAGTATAAATATATAAATTTAACTTAAATTTGAAATACTAAATTACTCATGTTATTTCTAGTAATGACTATGGCTTCTTTGTTATGCAATATATTAGATATCTGTTATATAATTTGAAGATGAACTTCAAACAAGCAGACATAAAAAAAATTTAGAATAGATATATTAGTATCAATTTTGAGAAACCTCCTCTTTTCCTCTCTCGATCTTATGGAAACCCCTAGGCGGTCTGAAACCCTTTGGCTCCGCTTTGCCCCTTCGCCAAGGATAATAAATACTCTCGGATGAGCATTATAGAGTAGATTACTGCTCAAGGGGGATCATTGGGTTAATGAAGGGGATCAGACCTTCATTGGTAAAGTGAAAAATACTTTTGGATGAGCATTGAAAAGAAGATTACTGCTCAAGGGGGAGCATTGGGTTAATGAAGGGGATCAGACCTTCATTAGTAAAGTGAAAAATACTCTTGGATGAGCATTGAGAAAACGATTACTGCTCAAGGGGGAGCATTGAATACAATGAATGGGAGTTTCATTGAGAAGTTGATGCATGCTCTAGGATGAGCAGTGTGAAGTGAAATAGAGCTCAAGGAGGATCTTTGGCATCAATAAAGAATATGAGATCTTCATTGTGTGGTTGTTAACAACATATAAGGTTGTAAACAACGTAGACTTAACTCTTCTGGAGAAGCGTTTGTTTTCAGTTTTTGATGTGTGACAAAGGGGGAGAATGGAAGATTAAGTGAGGTTTTCATCCCAAGCAGGGGGAGTTTGCCTTCTAGGAAAGGGAGAAAATGAAGGAAACCTTCATTCATGCCTTGTCATGAAGAGGTTAAGGCTATGAGATTTAGTCTTGGTATAAAGAAAAAGTTAAGGCTATGGGATTTAGCCTCGGTATAAAGAAGAGGTTAAGGCTATTAGATTTAGCCTTGGTATAAAGAAGAGGTTAAGGCTATGAGATTTAGCCTAACTTAGAGGTATTGTCAAACATCAAAAAGGGAGAGATTGTTGGGGTAATTTCCCTAGGTCAAGTTTGACCAGTTTGACTAAGCTTGACTTGAGTCAAGCTTGAGTTGGGATTTGAGTTTTGATGTTTGACAATATAAGGAGATTGCTGGAGCAATTGTCCGGTTATGGAGATGGTCAAAGGGTTAACCAAGTTGATGAGAATACAAGTCAAGTAGGTCAATGTTGACAGGAGACTTAACTAGGAAAGTCATAACTGGATGTTAGGCATTAGAAAAGTCCCAGTGAGGAGCCAGGCAGGAGAAAGTCATGGTGAGGAGCCAGGCAACGGGAAGTCCTAGTGAGGAGCTAGGAAGGAGAAAGTCCTGGTGAGGAGCCAGGCAATTGGGAAGTCCTGGTGAGGAGCCAGGCAACGGGAAGTCCAAGTGTGATCTTGGCAAAGATTGTAAGTTCAAGCATGTGGTCTTGGCAAGGTAAGTCCTAGTGTGACTTGGCAAGGAGAACTCGAAAACTAGGATGAGACCGAAGGAAGCTCTTGAAGGCAAGGCGTGAATGATAGGGAGATATCCGAGGGGTGCAAGGCTGATGGAGGATATTAGAAGGCTAGTTCGAGGTTGGTCGAGTGTGGTGGTATAATCCGACAACTAGGATGAGACCGAAGGAAGCTCCTGAAGGCAAGGCGTGAAGGATGGGAGATATCTGAGGGACACAAAGCTGATGGAGGAGGCTAGAAGGCTAGTTCAAGGTTGGTCGGGTATGACCGGATGCTAGGCATGATGTACCAACAGGTCATGGATTGACCGGATGTTGGTTTTAGGGGGCTTTAGACTTGATTGGGCAAGTCCACAGGAGATGGATCGATCAACCGATCGATTGGCTCATTCCCAATCGATCGGTTGATCGATTGGGAGAGCACCCGCGACAAAGGGTTCTCCCAATTGATCCATGGATCGATTGGGAGCCTTTGCCGATCGCACAGAAAGCCTCCCGATCGATCGATTGGGAGCCTCCAATCGATCGGCTGATCGATTGGGAGGTTGGATTTTCGTGCGATATCTCTGGAAATCGCATGAAACACAGTGAATCGATTGGGCAATCGATTCAGGGGATTTCCAGAGAACACAGAGGCGCTCTGGATCGATCGGCTGATCGATCCAAAGCCTCCCCAATCGATTGGGAGTAATCCAATCGATTGGGATTCGACCGTTGGCGCAGATAAAGGCATTGGCGTGCGATTTCTTCGGTAGAACTTGATTCCTTTCTACATGAGCTTGCAAGGGTGATTTCCACAGTTTCTCCACAGCTCTCCCCGCCAGTTTTGAAGATTCTTGGAGGCACGTTCAAGTCAAGAGGCGAGTTAAGGCAAGAAAAAGAAGAAGCTAGGATTTTATTATATAAAATCTTGTAAGAGTTATTTGTATTTGGCTTCCTTCTTTCTTATTGTTCTATTGTGAGCTTGTAAGGCTTCTCCGCCTTCGGTAGTTACCGTAAAGAAGGGTTTTTATAGTGAAAGGTGTGTGAGTGTATGGATCCTTGGACTAGTCACCTCTTCTTGAGGTAGATACCTAGTAAATCTACATGTTAGTGTTGTAGTGTGTTGTTTCTTGTATTTTTCGCTGCACATCATCACAAGAAGCAAACCGACGCAAGCACGACAAAACGCTATTCACCCCCCCTCTAACGGGCACATCGGTCCCAACAGGAGTTTTATCTCCAAACCATGTAAATCTGCGTGTTAGCGGAAGAGAGAACCATGAATTGGGCACACCGACTATTTAACCCCCTTCTAGCCAGCCACTGATCCTTAACAAGTGGTATCTGAATAGGTCACACTTCACCTGTCTAATCACCGAGAAGAGCAACTTTCAAGGATGACCGACTTGATTGAACCACTGAAGTATGAAGGGGGAAGTTTATGGGATATCACATTTTGGATGATGAAGATGAAAATCTTTTTTGAGATAGATTGGGACACCATAGTAGTTGTCAAGGAGCCGTTCAAAGTCTCTAGAGATAAGAAAGGGAAGAGACTCCGACTACATTATTGGATGGAAGAACAAGCCTCATGATCAAAGGTAAATTTAAAGGTAATATCAATTTTAATTGTTATTTTGCCTATGATGTGATGAGTCGTGTAGATGAATATGAAAGCATCCACAATTTGTGGAGCAAAGTGAAGAATGCTCTAAGTGAAGAACCTATGCCTACACACAAAGAGGAGAAGTCCGAGGAAAAGGACATAGTGGCTCAAGTGGAGATGGAGCAACTAGAAGTTAACTCATGTTCAACATCCAAGGAGAAGAAGGATAAAAAAATGTCATCTACAAGTGTGAATGAGGAAACATCATCAAAGGTTGAAGAAGAAGTCAAGACAGATGAAGAAGAGCTCTTGGAAGTAGTCAACCTAGCTAGTACCTCCACCGAAGTGAAATCAAAGGGCCACCTTATATGCTTCGGGTACAATGAGAAGGGAAACTACAAGAGTAGGTATCCATTAGCTGAGAAAAAGGTAACTCCTAAATCCAATCAAGTTATTTTAAATGCTAACATGGGTTGTAGGAATGAAGAAGCCCAAAAGAGGAGAATGCGTATAGTATACTTCATGTATGGGGGCAAGAGCCACTATCACACCAAATGCCCTTAGAAGAGGGAAATCAAGAAGCTAGCGCATTTGAAGAAATAAGAGAAGAAGAAAAGCTCAAGTCAAGGGGTGCTTCAAAGCTAAGAGAGGTATACCCAAACTTGAATTGTAATTCAAATTCTTATGCTCCTATTCATGTTAGGATAAATAATGATAATCATCATTTAGAAATAAAGAATTTTAGTTTTAAATATCATGATAGAAGTAGGGTAAATGTTGACATTAACCCTAAGGTATCTATGCATGTTAAACCTAGACATGTTAGATTTTCATTACCTAAGGAGAAGAAGGTAATGGAGAACCTAGGCAAAAATCCCAAAAATGGGAGATATATGCTTAGAAAGATGGGTAGGTCGAGGAATATCCAATGTGGATAAGTTAATTCTAGAATTAGGAGTCTAGAAAAGGAAAATCAAACTTTAAAAGCAAAACTTGATAATTTAGAGAAACCCCTAGAGAGATTCAATGTTGGATCTAAAGAGTTAGGTATGATGTTGGGTAGCCAAAGACCCAACAATGACAGATCGGGTTTGGGATACTAATCTAGTTCTTCCAAGGCCAATGAGAAATCATATGCTAGGGTGGTAAATGATAAGGGCAAGGGAGACTCATCCAAGGACAATGAGAAGAAATATGCGAGAGTTGCATATAATTATGGCAAGGATGAAGTATCCAAGGTTAAGAAGATAAGGAAATCTTCTAAGGAGCATCATTGTAGTTTAGCTATAATAGATTAGTCGCCTAAGGTGGTGGCTAAGATTAAGAGGTCTAGGGAGAGCTCAAAAAGTCAATTTGGGACACATGACCAATGGATTTCAAGTGAGTATTCCTTAAGATTCTAGATGAGTCATGAAGTGTACTAAAGTAGTTTGGTGACAGATTTGAGTCTCAAACTTAGGAAATTGGAACAATTGGATTATGTTTCATGCATATAAATGGTTAATTTGCATGAAAATTTATTTTAGATGTATATATGCTATATAAACTAATGGTAGAGATGCATTATAGTTTAGTATGGGTAGATACAACAAGAGGAAGACAAAACTAAGACTTTAGGTCAAAGTTCAATTGAACCGTTTAAATAGTTTTAGATTTTGTATCAATCTTGGGATCTAAGATATGTACATTTTTAAATATATTTTTCCAAGTAGACACTGGTAAAACAAACCTCTCTATAAAATTTAGGAATTTTTGGATGTTTATAGAATTTTTAGTGTATTTATGAAGTTGGGTCAAAAATACTGTTTGGGATGAAAATAGGATGTCAGTCGACTGATAGAGTTACCAGTCGACTGGTAATACTGTTCATCGAATACAAAATGGTTCTGTGGGGTTGTTTCGATGAGGGCAGTCAACTGATGCCTATAGCAGTCAACTGATACAGTCTAGAAACTATTTTTCAGCATTGGGTTTGGTTGGGAAAACTCATATAGGTGTATGAGATCCTTAGGGGATAAATACACGAGTTTAGGATTAGTTTAGATGATCAAGTTTCAACAATTGAGATATTGTTGAAAGGTTTTTGATATTAGCCAAAGGGGGAGAAGTAAGGTTTAAGTATGGAAAACCTTAAATACCTTTGCGGTGAAATTCTTAGCTCAATGGGGAGCTTAGGTGTAGGGAGAGTCTTGTGATAGGTTCTTAAATATCCTTGTATTAAAATTCCTAACTCAATGGGGAGCTTAGGTGTAAGGGGAGTCTTGTGATAGGTTCTAATGCATATTGTATATTACATTAGCATTGTTATTTGTTATTATATTTTCCCTAACTTAAACGTATTATCAAATATCAAAAAAAAGGGAGATTGGTGAAAGTAATCTTGCCTCAAGATGGTCTGGTGTGACCATGAATTTTGATAGTTTGGGCAAAGGGTTTAAGTTAGGTTTACCCTTGTATTTGATATGTGTATTTGAGTTGTGTAGGTTTGTAGGATACACATATGACTCAACTTGATTGCTTCGGGTCTGTTGAAGGATGGAGCATTCGAGAAACTGTGGACAAGGCAACAAGGACAAGAGCCAAGGGAAGCACATTTCAAGGCATACATGAAGGATGGCAGTGGGGCAAGCTGTAGGCTTAAATGCATGTAAGGGACGAGAGTTAAAGGAAGTAGGCTTGAAGGTAAGAGGTTAAGGCTGCGAGGAAGAGTCAAGTGAGTTATGAGGGTCCAAGTGCTAAGAGATTATACTTGGGGTAAAACCCTAGGTTTAGGGTTTACCAGTCGACTAGTAACTTTACCAGTCGATTGGTGCAGTTGACTGGGCAGCCGACTAGGAGCGAACAAAATATCTCTGTTCACTCAGCCAATGTGGAGTAGTCAATTAGTAAAGTCATCAGTCAACTAGTAGCGAGTCGTTGGATTGTAATGATCAAATTTCCACAGAGGGTAATTGAGTGGTATACTTACCAGTCGAGTGGTATACTTACCAGTCGACTGGTAGGCTAAGTTTCCCAACCCATGACCTATATAACCAAGGCATTGGAGCTTGATTAAGATTGATAAAATAGATGTGGTTAACCCATATTAGTAGTCTTCCAAGTGCCCCAGCTTCTCAAGAGTTCTTATGAGAATTGTTGTGAGGTTTCTTCATCCACAATGAGTTATATGAGTAAGCCGGAGGTTTTCTGGAGAGTCATCCACTAACGGATCAGGATCGTCTACCTTATAGATAGTCATGGAGTAGGAGTTTTATCTCTAAACCACGAAAATCGGCATGTTATTGGAAGAGAGAACCGCGAATTGGGCACACCAACTATTCAACCCCTTCTAGTCAGCCACTGATCCTCAACAATAATGACCTCATTTTTTCATTTCTCCTTATAATTTTCTTGGAATATGACTATACATTCACTACTTTTTTCCTTTAACCTCCAATATCTACTACTTCCTCATAAATGATTGGTATTTTGGATGGAGATAATGTGTGAGGTTGAGTGGTGTAAGGAGAGTCACCACTTTCGCTAGATGCATCCATGAATGAACAGTTGTTGAACTGAGTTGAATGCGATCTTGAATGAAATGTTGAACGAGATGTTATGCTACAATTTTCAGAGGGGCCATGAATAAACGATTGTTGAATGGAGTTGAATGCGATGTTAAAGGCTACAATAATATGAATATCATTCAGAGAGCACAATTAGAAACATTCAAATATTATTGAAAAGAGAATGCTAGGCTATAAAACCTTGTACCCAATGTTATCAAAATCGCGAGTTGACTCGTAAACTCATACAAATCGTGAGTTTACTTATGAAAATCGAGTGAAATCGTGATAAAGTCGTGTATTAAAGTAAAATCGGATCAAAATCGTAAAATCACATTTAAACTTGTAAAAACATGATTTTTGAGATAATTTTATCGATTTTGTGTCGTTAATAAAAGGGAACTATTTTGGACAAAACTATATCATTTTGGGATGATTTTATATTTGTATTTGTCTATGAATGATTTATATTAATTTATTATCTTGTATTTTATTTATCTTTGGACTTAAGCTTTAGACTTGAGTTTATATTTATGTTGTGTTTTCATGACAAGTATTTGGTTATTTAAAAGTTTAAAATTATGAGTAGTTTACGATTATATGAACTAAAACATTCTATATGTAAATTTATGTTATAATTTGGATTAAAATATTTAATGATCAATTAAAAAGAATATATTAGGTTTCTTTTAAAATTGATTTAAAGTATGATGTAAAATCTTACGATTTTATGATTCGATTTTACGATTCAATTTTATGATTGCTCTAATGATTTTACCTAAACTCTCGATTTTGACAACACTGCTTGTACCAATAAACAAAAGTTGATTGGAGAACAAGATAAGACAAGACAAATAAGATATGTAAATGGATCAGATGACATTATGCACCTATTTCCAGTAGGAGATGGATTTAAATGCATTTTTAACCAGAATACTCAAATACTATCTTGAATATCAGATTGATAATAATGGGAGGCTCACCAAAAGTTGAACGATGTTGAACGAGAGTAGCTGCTGAATGTCATTGTTGAATGACGAAGGTGTGAACGACTATTGAATGAGAATAAGAGATGTGTTACTTACTTTAAGTCTTTAACCCTAGTTTTCTTTCTATATTTTTTTAAAGTCGTCCTTCACATTTAGATATTTTAATCTTTAATAGTCGTTCTATTAACGCATTCGCCGAGAGGCTCGAGACGGTAGATATTTTAAAACCATCCTCCACTTTTAGTCTTAGATATTTGAATATGAGAATATTTAACCCTAGTTTTTGTAAATATCCCAGGTTGGTTTTAATGTGATTAACCAAGTTAAGTTAGATCCTGTCTGTTTGATCATTGTATCTAAGTGTGCAGGAGCTTAGGAACGCAATAAGTCGAGTGGAAGACGTAGCTAGCGAGAAGGATAGTACAAAAAAGGATTCAACGAGCTCGGTACATTTGAGGGACGAGGTGCTGCGGAAGAGTACACCGGTAGACAAAAACGACGTGCACGACGTTCAAGGGATGAAAAGTCAGGGAGGAAGTTTGCTCGAGGATAAGGTCAAAGTTGGGTTCGGGTGAGCTTAACTCGGATTAGTCAGAGCATTACCCACACAAAGAGATCAGCTACTGAGTTGATTTGCCTTGTGGAAGGCGCCTTTAATGTTTCATGGAAGGTGCCTTCTAGTTTATGAAAGACGTCCTCACTAGCCGTTATCCAAGGATAAAGCTTTATCCTCTGTGGATAAAATCTATCCGATGGAAGGCGCCTTGGACCAATTTGAAGGCACCTTCAAGTTGCGAATAACATTTTCCAGGGGCTATAAAAAGATCCTTAGAGCTAGGAAATATTTTTCAAAAAACTCCTGTATTCATTTCCTAGCACATTTCTGAGCATTCAACGTGTGTAAGAGGCTTCTCCGCCTTCAACAAAGGAGACTTTTTTAATACTTTCTTTTACTATGGATTAACAACCACCTAGGTTGTAACCAAGTAATTCTTCCGCCTCTTTTATTTTTAGTTTTTCAATTTTGTTTTTATAATTGTGCTACTAATCTCAGTTAAAAAATTGATAAAGGTTTACTTTTAATTTTTACAAGAAATTCACTCCCCTCTTGCCAGCCTACCTATGCCAACAAATAGTATCAGAGCCCAACCGTTTCAGAAGAACTAACCGTCGACCGAAGCACACAAGAGATGGTCAGAGCTAGCATCTATCCACCAGTGTTTGAGGGGGAGTTCATGTTTTAGAAGCGACATATAGAGGTATTCTTTAAGACAAATTTTAATATTTTATTAATAATGAAATATGGTTTTGAAGCACCAAAGAACATGAATGGAGAAGAACTCAAAAAACACCTCTGGACCAAAAAGCAGTGTGACAAGTTATGACAAATGGTAAGGCTGAATTTCACCTTATAAGCGTACCACTGGTTGAGGAACTCAATAGAATTAACAACTACAAGAGTGCAAAAGAACTTTGAAAAAAATTCTTGAAGCTCTATAAAGAACAAAAAGAAGTCGAATCCAACTCCTCGATAAATACCGAGTCATCGTCAGAAGAATTTGTGACTGAGGAAATTGATGGAATAGCATTTATAGCTGAATACCTACCTGAAAACAAAAAAAGCTTGTCCGAGATGAGCATCAATGAAGGAGGAGAGTCTTTGAAAGAAAGCGTCGATGAAAAAGGAGCATCACAGCACAAGGTAAGTGAGGTACATGCTTTATCTTCTGAATAATCATACAAGTTCATTAAAATGCTTTCTAAAAATATATGCACATTAGAAAAAGAAAACACAAGGTTAAAATTAACTTTAGCAAATGCATGCCGACTGGAAGATTTTGATAAATTAAAATTTAAAAATAATAAATTAAAAGAACAAATAGATTTTTTGAAAAATAACTATGCATGTTCAACTTCAAAAGATTTACAAAATTTAAATTTTAGAAATTACAGATAGCTCAATCGGTTTATCAAGACAAATTAAAAAAAACTTAGAAATTATGTTCCACCAAAACTCCTGATTAATCCAGTAGGAAATAATTTATATTGGATTTTCAAATCATGCTTAGTATAATTTAAGTTAATCTTATGCATACTTTAAATTTTTATGTGTTTTATCTTCCACATTGTTTAAACAAATTATTTAAATTCCTACTTTTCATATTTCGAGTTGGAATTTTTTTACTATGCTATCTAATGATTTGATCTACAAATAAAAAAAATTTGAAATTTTCTTTACTGTTAAATTATTTTCTATGAATTTATTAACGAAAGTGGTGTTTTAAAAATTTAAACTATTTTTGTGATTTATTTTTAAAACTTTTTATTTTTCAGTGATAAAACGTGATGTTTTCTATCATAATAAAAATTTTCAATATTTTTTTAATATTATCTGAATTATTATGAATCATTTTTTGAAAACTTAAATTTTAATATTAAAAATTTAGGAACTTTGATTTTTCTAGTATTAGACAATCTATTTTCCATATCTAGGAAAATTAGTAAAAATTTTAGAGTTGAAAAATATTTTTTTAAGATTTATCTTCAAAAATTCGGTTATTTTGATAAAATAGATTATTTTTTATAATTTTTTGTACTAATATAAATTATTTTGTTTATGATTAACAAAAGGTTATAGGATTTTTTAAAACTAGAAAGTAATTTTTAAAGTATTTTTATCAAAACTGAAGATTATTTAGTAAAAATAGAAATTTTTTGATAATTATTTCTGAAAATTATTAACCGACTAGTAATTCTTGTAATGCAGCCCTAGATTGCAAAATATTTTTACTATTTATTTTATTTTTCCTAATTTTTTTTATGTGATTAAAGGGAGAGAAATAGATACAAGTTAAGGGGGAGTTAGGGATAATATTTTAAAATTTTAGAACTTTTATCTTTATACTTAACTTCATTGTATTGCAACTTTTTGTTATAATTGTAATTTACTTTATATAATCATGTTATTACATTTTGTTTAACCTTAACTTTGACTTAGGTTGATGCACATCAAAAAAGAAGAGATTGTAAGTACCCTAGGTTGGTTTTAATGTGATCAACCAAATTAAGTTAGGCCTTGCCTATATTTGATCCTTGTGTCTTAAGTGTGAAAGAGCTTAGGAACATAAGAAGTCGAGCGAAAGACGTAGCTAGCAAGAAGGATGATACGATCATACGAAAAAGGAGTCAACGGGCTTGGTGTATCCGAGGGACGAGGTGCTGTAGAAGATTATACCGGTGGATGAGAAAGACGTGCGCAGCGTTCAAGGGATGAGAAGCCAAGGAGGAAGCCTGCTCGAGGAGAAGGTCGGAGTTGGGTTCGGGTGAGCTCAACTCCGATTAGCTAAAGCATCACCCACGCGAAGAGATCAGCTACTAATCAAGTCGGGAATCCCACTGAGTAGAGCTTGTGTTCCTAATCCTTTTCTCGATTTTGATCTAGTCGGGAAAAATCCCGACCACTCAGGTAGGGAAAAATTCAAGTCGGGAAAAATTTGGGCAGGAACAGATTGGGAGTTGGGAAGGTCAGGAAAGGTTGAGAATTTTGTCTCAAATGTCAGTCCTAATTGAAACTGATGATAAAATCCATCAATGAGTTCTTATTTGAGATATACCTCATAAAAAAAGAATGTGAACTTTCAGATCTTTGACTACTTGACATTCTAGCACAAAATATATACCTAAAATAAATTGGCATCCACTTGTGTTGCAATTCATACATCAACGATAACCAATCATTTTTCTCCAAGTTAGCACACTTGATAACCTCTTGCCATGACTTCTCAAATTCATCAGGTGTTGTAGAATTTGTAATGACATTCTTTATGCTTTGATAGTGGTTTCGAAAAATAAAAGGGTGTAATTTATCTGGTAATTTATTCAGTATGCACCATAAACAATATTGATGCACTATCCGAGGGGAAACATGGGCAATGATTTTTGTTACAGCAGGATCCTGATTAGTGATGATCACATTTGGTGTACCTTTAGGCATGTTTTCTATGAACTTCTTAAGCAACCAAACAAAGACTCAATTTTCTCATCGCTTAAAAACCCGCAACCAAAAATAATTATTTGATGATGATGATTAACTCCTACAAATGGTATAAAAATTAACTCATATTTGTTAGTATTATATATCGCATCAAATACAACTACATCACCAAATACACTATATGCCCTCCTTGATACATAATCTGTCTAAAAATAACTACCAAATTTGTTATCTGAATAAGTATTGCAATCAAAGACCTGAGTTCTTCTCTTTCTCAAAGGCAAATAACTCAATCAGTATTTCAACATTGATACCATTTTGTTCATCCCTTAGCTCTTTCTTGAAGTTTCTAATATCTCTTTCTGTGTAACCTACATGTTCAGACCCTCCATACTATATATCCATTAATCATACTTATTGACAAGTTGGCACATTAGCCTCTGGAAACTGTTGAGTTAACACTTTTTTTGCTGCCGAAATACTTCGATGTGAGCGTAACAAATGCACCCTTGTAGGATTCGAGAGTGGATGATTATGACTTTTAATGAAGTTAGTGAGAACCCAATTAGGTCTAGTTTGTTCCTTCACAAATGAAATCTTTGACTAACATTCAATCCTAACTTTACCAAGTGCTCTTGTCTTTTTGATTTTTTATCACTTTGTGTCTGCATATTCCGTTGAACATTTATATGTCCTTCTTTAAAGCATACAAATATTTTCTTACTTCGTTAGTTTTTTTTTCTTACTATTTCTTATTCTTGCACTAAATTTGGCTTCTCATGCATATTGATTATAGAATGAAAACGCCTCTAATTATGCAAATTACGTCCCAATTTTTTGGCTTTCGATCATCATCAACTGGAGAATGTATAGCTGATCATCACAGGTATTTTCTTCCATTAATATAGAATGTTTGATTCAGAAAATCGAGCAATAGTATAGGTGGGAGTACAAATACTATATCAATTACTAGACAACTAAAAGTTGAGCAACAATTTTCTTGCTTGATTCTTGAAGCTCACTGTAATCAGAATCTCATCCAAAATGTACTATGCCTATAAATTTCTTTGTTTAGGCAAGAAAGGGAAGAATTCTATATAGGTCCATGTGAATGACAAGATGATGATGATGATGATGATAATTGTTAGAATAAGTAATGTTAGAATAAGTAAAGGGGTATTTTTATCTTTTGGTGTATCTCTTCTTTTCTATATAAAGGCCTAACTCGTGGTATCTCTATACACGAGATTTTAGGTTTTGCTTTGAACATGGTATCAGAGCCAAAACCCTAATTTCTTTCTTTTCTACCACGCCGAATTCCTTACTGTGCCCTAGTTTTTCTTTTTCTCCCGACACCTTCCTCTCACGCCGAAACCCACTCCAAGCCGCGGCATCCGGCGCCGTCATCCTCGCCGCCCTTCTCTCCACCGCATTCTGTCACCTCTCAGTTCCCCCCCCTCCTCGCGCCGTGTTGAGCACCAGAAGGACCCCGTTCTATTTGGCGGCACCGAATCGAACTCTCCTGTTCCGACTTCTTCTCCTGTTCCGGTTTCTTCCCCGTGGTTCGTCCACAAGGTCCTTGCAGCCGGCTTCGCCACCGATGCCACGCCCTCTTCGGTGTTTTTCTAGTCGGCGTCTTCGTACCTAAGGGTGGCCCATTCGCCGGAGTCCTCATCGAGCCCTCTGGGACCTCCTCATTGGCGTTGCCATCTTCATCAATCATGTGCCCTCTCGAACACCAGAAGCTAGCTGTTGTTCCCATGCCCTAAAGCGATCTCTCGCTGCTTTCTTCCGAGCACCCTCTGCCGCTGTTGGTTGTCTTCTGCCCTGTCACCAACAGCCAACAAGTTAACGCTGATCTCTCGATGCTTCCTTCCGAGCAGCCTCTGCCGCTGTTGGGTTTCTTCTGCCTGTCACCAACAGCCAACAAGTTCTATTCATGGCTACCTCTGGCGCCCCGAAACCAGATACCTCAATCTTTACCAACCATATCACTGCACCCCTTTCTTTCGAGCAGTTGGATGGTAAGAATTATGTCTCTTGGGCATCTCACATTGAGCTTTGGCTTGTTGGACAGGGATATGAGACACATCTCACTCAAACTGAAGAAGGTGTTCTACTTGCCGATCGTCCTCTATGGAAGAAAATTGATGCTTAGTTATGTTGTATTATCTGAGCTACGATTCATCCATCTCTTAGGAATGTCTTTCGTACTCACAAAACTTGCAAAACCGTTTGGACACAGGCTCAACAACTCTTTACAAACACCTCTCGGCGACTCTATCAGGTTTGTGAAGATCTCATGACCATTCTCAGTGCCCATCAGATTAAGGATTCAATGTCAACGTATCTGGGTTCGGTTTCTAGCCTTCTTTGTGACTTTAATGAATTGCTACCGCCAGCGGCCACTCTTGTTGAAGAGCTTAAAAATCGGAAGAAATTTTTTATGTCTCTGGCTTTATATGGTTTGCCCACAGATTATTCTCATATTCATGATCAGATCCCAGGCAGCCCCACCGAAACTACCATGGACAATACCTGGGCGACTCTCCTCCATGTCCCGGCCAAAGTCTTGACAATGTCTCCTTCAGTGTCCGTTGACTCGTTGGCTTTGGTCTCTCGACGCAACAACAAACCTCCACCTCACAAGGGTGGCAAAGGGCGTCCTTGGTGTGATCATTGCCACCGACCGGGACACACGATTGATAAGTGTTGGAGTTTACATGGTCGACCGCCTCGCGCTGCTCAAATTATTCAGAGTTCTGTTGCTTCCGCAGCTTCTGCTTCACAATTAACACCGGAGCCGACCCCACTTCCTTCCTATAATGACTTTCTAAAATGGTTTGAGGATCGACATGTAATGCCCCGCCCCTCCTGCTAAGGCGACGGGGGTTACTTGACGACTCTTGCATACTTAACACAGCGGAAGTCTTACTTAGAGAATTTAAAAAAACTTTTTTCTTACTTAAAAGTCACAATAGACATAAAAGGTCAACATAGCATGCTTATCATAAATTTTGGGTCTTAACACCAAACACATACTTAAAGTCATGGAGTCATAAAGTAAAAACATCAACATGGCAAATTTCTTATTAAATGAAAGCAGGTCATTTCTTTTAGCCAGTCCACTACCGCACACATCCTTCAAGCCCTCCTGCTGCTCCCCTAGTACATCCATTCCTTGCCTTTATCTGTGGTACAAGAAAGTAAGTTATGAGCACTCATGGCTCAGTAAGTTCCTTTCCTACTCACAAAAACCGTCAAGCATATTAAAATCACAAGTCATAAGGCATAAAGACAAGTGTAACATGTTAAGAGCATATCATGGCATATCATAACATAACATAAATTATCATGGCATAACATATCATGATCATCAAACGTATCCTGTCATAGCATAACCTCAGCATAACTAGCATGGCGTAATCATAAAGTATAATCATGGTACATCCCTAACCATATATCATGCAACATATGCAACATGTCTTTTGAAAACTTATACAATACATACTTGAACATAATCTCAACATGATTAGGGCCCCGGCTTGTACCACATACATAATTGCGCGCGTCCTATGTAGGTCCAAGGTAGCAAGTCTTGAACCCTACAAGGCATACATACTAGGCCCGTTTCTTAGTCCATCGACCTAGGGGCACTTAGGAGTCAATCCCTAACGAGGCCTGTTTCTTAGTCCATCGACCCCGGGACGCTTATGGAGCCCACCCTTGGTACAAGCCATACATAAAGTAAAGTAGCATGACTTAACTTAGATATCATAGTTCTTATCATTTCATGCATATCATATTTCTTAACATATCATAAAACATGCATATTTGGGCACACAGCACATGCATGAATCATAACATACATCATGAACATATCACTTATCTTAAAGCATGCATATTTGGGCACACAGCACATGCATGAATCATAGGCTTGCATAACGAACGTACCATTTTATCATGTCATAAAGTAAGCATGTTTGAGCACATAGTACATACATGGGTCATAAGCATACATGAAAGAACATAACACATATCCTAAAAAGACATAACCATTCATGGAATCATTAAATATCATCTCTTCATAGCATGTGAGGTATATCTAGTTACTAAACCCATATGGCCGAAAGTCATGAAAGGTCCACATGATCTCTAGACAACATACAAACATAAAAATTCTCATGATATCTTCACATACTAACATAAGAAAGATCATAAGCATGTTAACCTAAATTTTAAAGCCCTCCTAGGTTTCCAATTATTTCATGGCCGAAACCTTTCATGAAGAGGAATCAAGTTCTAAGCAACATGTAAACATATAAACCCTATACCCATATCATATTATATTTCATAGGGAACTACTTAAGCACATTTAGTTTGGGTTCTAAGTTCCCTAAGCTCCTAATCATATCATGGCCGAACCCTAGCTTATCTCATCCTAGGTTACAAGTAGCATAGAGGTGTTGAACCTTAAGCCAACATGTTATACATTTTCATGAGGAACAACATAAGCATGTTTGTTTCAAATTTCAAACTTCCTAGACCCATTAACTCAAGGTGGCCGAACCTAACAATTATGGAATTAGGTTTTTAGTGGCATAAGAGTATGAAACCACAACTACATTCCATAGCATACATCACAAGAACATCATAAGCATATATAAGTTGGGTTCTAATCTCTCTAAGCCTTTAAACTTGTAGTGGCCGAAACATGTAAATCATGGAACTAGATTTTTAGTGACATGAGAGCATGGGAACCACAACAACATTTTATAGCATATATCTCAAGGGCATCATAAGCATGTATAAGTTGGATTCAAATTTCTCTAGGCCCTTTAAACTTGTAGTGGCCGAAACATGTAAATCATGGAGCTAGATTTTTAGTGACATGAGAGCATGGGAAACACAACTACATTTCATAGCATATATCTCAAGGGCATCATAAGCATGTATAAGTTGGATTCAAATTTCTCTAGGCCCTTTTAAACTTGTAGTGGCCGAAACTTAACAAGCATGAAACTAAGTTTCTAGTGGCATAAGAGCATGGAAACCCTACCCAATTTTCATGGCTTCATAACAAGGAACAACATGAGTATACTTAGTTAAAAATCTACACATACTAGCTTTAAAACCTAATGTGGCCGAAAGTTACATGTATTCAAAATTCTATATAACAAGCAACCATAAAACATCAACTAGTTTCATATTATTTTATCAAGAAGGTCATGAGCCTCTTAGCCTTGGTTTCAACTTTCCTAGACTTCAACTCTCATCATAACCGAACCCTCATAAGCATGAAATAAGATTCATAACTAACATACAATCATGGCATAACATTTTAGCTTCATGTCTTGTCTTAGGAAAAATCTTAGCATACTTGGTCTTAGGTTTTAAAACTCTCCTAGGCCTTTACTCCTTTCTTGGCTGAATATTCATGAGCATGTAAATGGAGTTTCAAACAACATACAAGTAAGAGAAAAGTTAACAACCTCATTATCATAGGGTACATAACCAAAAGAATAAGGAAACATGCTTAGTTTGAGTTTTGAACTTACCTAGTCTTCTTGTTCATGCTTGGCCGAAACATGTAAATCATGAAACTAATTTTTCATTAATTATTATAGCATGGAAACCATAGATTAACTTCTTACATAAAATACATGTCACAAGAAAAATAGAAAGCATATCTAATCACAACTTTCTTAAACTCTTCTTCTTGTTTTTGACCGAATTTTCTTAAACAACATCTTAAGTTTTTTAAGCGATCTATCTCCATGAAAAACCATACAAACCATTGTACCACAGGTGAGGGGAAGCTTACCTAATGTTCACTTGTTAATACTTAAGAAATGGTACCCTTGGTGAAGAGGAAGTAGGGAGCTTCTTCTTCTAGCTCTCCTTTCGATTTCTCTTGCTTGGAAGGTACACCTTGAAGGCTCCTTCTTGTAGTTTAGTTTTCTCTTAGGGAGAAACCTAAACTTGGCTTGTGGAGATGAGGGAGGAGGATGCTAGTCTCGGCAAAGGGTGAGGGAGAAGGGGAAAAAAAAAATGAAAACCTTTAGTTCCTTTCCTTTTTATGCTAAGTAGGTGGAAGTTACCAAAATGAACTTTGCTTCCCTTCCTCCTTAATGCATACATGTATTTTTTTTTTTTAATGAAAAGATGTCCTCATTCCTTCCCCTTAACTCTTCTCTTCACTATCCTCTTTAAACTCCACGAAAATAGAGAAGGAAAGGGAGAAAGACAACTTGTCTTTTGCTTCTCTTTTTCTTAACCAAGAGGTAACAAGAGGAAGAAAGCTCATTGGTTTTTCTCTTGTTCCCTTACTAAATTATATCTTTACTTTTAACTATAATTTCTATCATTTCCCTTTCACATATTATTCATTATCCTAGTGGTTAACATACATAATTTTATTTCTATCTTTGGTGGGAGGTTCAAGGTTCAAACCTTCACCTCTTCTTTTTATTTCTCTTATTTCTTTTTCTTTGATTCTTCTTCTTTTATGTTCTAAAGCAAATAACACCCGTATACTTATCTTATAATTTTGTGGGTGTTACACGACAGGCTTCTGATTCCACTGCTACTGTTGCACATGTTGGTAATTCCTTTGCTGGCATATCTCGCTCTTCAGATTCTTGGGTTCTTGATTCAGGGGCCACCGATCATATCACTGGTAATGATTCCCTATTTTCTTCTCTTACTACTTCCGGTTACTTACCAATGGTCACCATAGCCAATGGTTCCCAAACTCAGTCCCAGGGTATTGGTATTATTCATCCTTCTTTGTCTCTTTCCATTCATAATGTTCTTTATGTTCCCGGAGCTCCATTTAATTTGTTATCAATAAGTCAACTTACTAGGTCTCTTGATTGTGTCATTTCTTTTACTAAAACATCTGTCTCCTTACAGGACCGGAGTACGGGGAGGATGATTGACTTCGGATGTGAGTCTCATGGCCTTTATCGGCTTCAACAACCCTCTCTTGTTGGTTCGGCGGCGGCATCTCCACTTCTTATTCATGCTCAGTTGGGGCATCCAGGTCTTGATAAATTGAAACAATTACATCCTAGTCTTTCTCACTTAGAGTCTTTGTCTTGTGAGTCGTGTCAGTTAGGTAAGCATGTTCGTAGTTCTTTTTCTCCTCGCACTGTGAGTCGGGCTACGTCCCCCTTTGCCTTGGTTCATTCTGATGTTTGGGGTCCGAGTCGTGTTCCTTCTACATTGGGATCACGATATTTTGTTACTTTTATAGACGATTTCTCTCGTTGTACATGGTTATATTTGATGAAGGAGCGTTCAGAACTATTTTCTATTTTTCAATCTTTTTTTCATGAAATAAAAACTCAGTTTGGTATTTCTCTTCGTACTTTGCAAAGTGATAATGCACGTGAGTATCTTTCTACTCAGTTTCGTTCTTTCTTGGCATCCCATGGTGTATTGCATCGCACATCTTGCCCTCATACCCCACAACAGAATGGAGTTGCAGAACGCAAGAATCGTCATCTCCTTGAGACCACTCGGACTCTTCTTCTCCATTCTCATGTCCCTCTTCAATTTTGGGGTGATGCCGTACTTACCGCATGTTATCTCATCAATCGCATGCCTTCATCCACTCTTCAGGGAAAAATACCTCATCATATCCTTTACCCTCGTCATCCTCTTCATCCTTTACCACCTCGGGTCTTTGGTTCTATATGCTTTGCTCATGATCTTGATCCTAGCATTGATAAACTCTCTCCCCGGTCTCATAAGTGTGTTTTCCTTGGGTATCCACGGTCTCAGAAAGGGTACAAGTGTTATTCCCCTACTCTTCGTCGGTACTTCATCTCTGCTGATGCCACATTCTTTGATTCAGTTTCATTTTTCGGGCCTTCCGCTTCCCAGCCCGAGGTTTCTTCCTCTCCACCAACACCAGTGACTATCTTTTGTCCCCTAGAGGCGTCTCTGTCATCCCCAACTTCGTCTCCTCCTTTACAGGTTTATCAGCGTCGTTCCCGTTCTGCTTTGCCGCCGACCAACACTGACGTTACCGTAGACACATCTCTGGAGCCAAGTCCTTCGCCAGTTCCTCCGATCCCATCTGCTGACTCTGATATTCCTATTGCACTTCGAAAGGGCATGTGTTCCACTCGTAATCCTTCTCCTCACTATGTTTCTTTGAGTTATCATCGTCTTTCTCCTTCCTATTATTATTGTCTGTCTTCCTTATCGTCTGTTTCTCTTCCAAAGACTGCAGGTGATGCCTTTGCCAATCCAGGATGGAAATAGGCTATGCTTGATGAAATGAGTGCCTTACAGAGCAGTGGGACTTGGGACCTCGTTCCTCTACCTCCTGGGAAGTCGGTGGTTGGTTGTCGATGGGTGTTTACGGTGAAAGTTGGTGTAGACGGCACGGTTGATCGGCTTAAGGCTCGTCTTGTTGCTAAAGGCTATACTCAGGTATTTGGATTGGATTATGGGGACACCTTTTCTCCTGTTGCCAAGATGTCTTCTGTGCGTCTTTTTCTGTCTATTGCCACAATTCGTCATTGGCCCCTTCATCAGTTGGACATAAAAAATGCATTCTTACATGGTGACCTGCTCGAGGAAGTCTACATGGAGCAACCTCCGTGTTTTGTTGCTCAGGGGGAGTCTTCTGGTCTTGTATGTCGCTTGCGGAAATCTTTATATGGTCTCAAGCAGTCACCCAGAGCATGGTTCAGTAGATTTAGTACCGTAATTCAACAGTTTGGCATGACTCGAAGCGAGGCTGATCATTCTATTTTTTATCGCCACTCATCTACTGGTTGCATCTATGTAGTGGTTTATGTTGATGATATTATCATCACAGGTAATGATCATCTTGGGATTTCACAAGTAAAACAACATCTTTTCAGACATTTCCAGATAAAAGATCTCGGCAAACTCAAATATTTTCTAGGGATAGAAGTGGCACAGTCTAAAGATGGAATCATTATATCCCAAAGGAAGTATGCAATGGATATTCTGGAAGAAACAGGAATGTTAAACTCAAAGACAATCAACAATCCCATGGATCCTAATGCCAAGCTCCTACCAAATCAGGGGGAGCCTCTT
The DNA here is from genome assembly GCF_018446385.1 of Zingiber officinale. Lineage (NCBI taxonomy): Eukaryota > Viridiplantae > Streptophyta > Magnoliopsida > Zingiberales > Zingiberaceae > Zingiber > Zingiber officinale. The sequence goes on from NC_055986.1 coordinate 106,696,263, forward strand.
TCATATCCTGAACGATACAGGCGATTGGTTGGGAAACTAAGCTACCTTACTGTCACTCGTCCGGATATCTCATTTGCAGTCAGTGTAGTAAGTCAGTTTCTTAGCTCTCCATGCAAAGAACATTGGGATGCAGTGACTCGCATTGTTCGATATATCAGGGGTGCACCAGGAAAGGATCTTTTATATGAAGACAAAGGACATACTCAAGTCGTAGGGTATTCTAATGCAGATTGGGCAGGATCTCCCTCTGATAGAAGATCCACTTATGGATTTTGTATATCTGTCGGAGGTAACCTTATTTCTTGGAAAAGTAAAAAATAGAATGTTGTGGCAAGATCCAGTGCAGAGGCAGAATATCGAGCTATGACTATTGCTAGTCAAGAACTTATATGGTTAAAACAGTTGCTTCAGGAACTAAGGTTTGGAGAGGTTACACAAATGTCACTCATATGTGACAACCAGGCCGCTATGCATATTGCCTCAAATCCAGTCTTTCATGAGAGAACAAAGCATATTGAAGTTGACTGTCACTTTGTCAGAGAGAAAGTCATATCTGGAGAAATATCTACTAGTTTTGTCAACTCAAATGATCAGCTAGCAAATATATTCACTAAATCACTTAGAGGTCCCCGGATTGACTACATATGTAACAAGCTTGGTGTATATGATCTATATTCTCAAGCTTGAGGGGGAGTGTTAGAATAAGTAATGTTAGAATAAGTAAAGGGGTATTTTTGTCTTTTGGTGTATCTCTTCTTTTCTATATAAAGGCCTAACTCGTGATATCTCTATACACGAGATTTTAGGTTTTGCTTTGAACAATAATAATAATACAAAATCTAGAAGAAAAAAATTTACTTTGAAATACTATGTACGTCGGTGCTAGTTTTTTAAAACCAACACCACATTGGTGGTGGTTGTTAAAAACCAACACCATCGTGGTGCTGATTTTCTTTCAAAACCAGCACTAATGTTGTAATTGATTTTTTACCATATTTCATGATTAATTTTGTAGTTGATTCATTTTGTAATTGATTGATAGTAGGCATAAAAGCTAAAATTTTAAGTGCTATTTGGAAGTTTCTTATATAATGGTTTTGTTGCTTTGGATTTATTGAGCTATTTTTTAAAAAATTAGCATCATGTTAGTGTTGGTTTTTAAAATTTAGCACCAACGTAGTGTTGGTTTGAAAAAAAATGGCACTATATTGGTGCTAGTTTTTCAAAACCAACAATTGAAGTTCATAAGGTCGATGTGAAATGTGGATTCTATAACACAAGTATAAAAAGGAGAGCAGGGAGATGACCAGTATAATTTCAATGAAAATCCTCACTTGTCACAAACTGAGAGTTGAACAACATGACTTGTGTCTAGGTTTGGAACTGGGAGAAGAGATGAGCGGATGAGATGTGAAGAGGATTTAGGACTTCATTTTAGGAAAGAGATGTGAGCGAAGGAAGAGAAAGAGCAAAAATAAGCTTGCATGAAGGAAGAGAGAGATTCAAAAATTTAGATTTTAGCCGCATCATATGGCCACGTTGGATGTCGCCTTTGGTCGTGTGTGTGTGTGTATATATATATATATATATATATATATATATATATAGCTTGCACACCCATTGTGGGTGACCTTGATAAGGTGGGGCGCCCTGACTCACTTTTGGGTGCCCTTCCTTATTAGGGTCACTCACAGTAGATGTGCAGGTATATATATACATACACATGGATTGTTATTGTTGGTCCCTTACGGTCGACAAGAGAGGGGTGAATTGCCCTGCACAAAATAAAGTAAACAAAACCTTTCTTGAACTCTACAACTTGATTAAAATAAATACTTGCATAAAATGAATTAAGAAACTAATTAAAAAGAGAAAGAGGCACAGAGATTTTACTTAGTTTGTAATCAGGGATTGCTAATCTAAGACATTGAAAAGCCCACTAAAGTCTCTTTCAGATGGAGAAGCCTCTTACAGCACTCAAAGCTCATAATTACAAAGCTAAACTCAAATGTAATCATTTACAAGTGTTGTTTAGATTTTGGGATCAGGGCTGTATTTATAGCCCTGATCGGGGCGCCTAGAAGGGTTCCACGCGCTTGGACGCGGATAGAATTTTATCCACGTCACACCGAATCATGAAAGCGCATGTTTCGATAAGTTTTCTGGTCCAGACACCCAAACCGGGATGAATCAACTTGACCAGGGGGCGAGCCTGGGGTGCCCTAGGTCCGGGAGGTCCGGGCACCTGGAGCACAGTCAACCTATAGTTGACTTTTTGTCCGGGTCTTTCGCTCCAACTCCGCTCGCTTGGGTGATTTCGACCATCCAGAATATGGCTCACCCGAACTCATTTTCCGACCTTCTCAAGTAGTCTTCCGCTCTGACTTCTCGTCCTTCGGAACCGCCGCGCATTTCCTTCTCGTTCGCCAACGTACCTACACACTTAGAAACAAGGATATCAAAATATAACATGACCTAATTTGACTTGGTTGATCATATCAAAACTGTAATGGGGTACTTACAATCTTTCCATTTTTGATGTGAGTAACCCCAAGTTAAGTTAGGGTAAATCAAACACAAATAGCAATAATAATGGCAAGTACATCTTTTGCAATTTGAAAAAAAAAATCAAAAATGTACCCTCCCCCTAGACTTAATTTCTAATTCTCCCCCTTTGATCACATTAAAAATAGGACAAACATAAAATGACTTGGAAATAAATTTCAAAACAAAGCCTAAGGGATAAAAATATAGTGACAAAAAAAAAAATCATCAAGTTTTAATTTCGAAAATCTAGATTTTTGTAACAATTTTTGGAAAAAAAATAATTTTAGAATTAATTTTTTTTTGACAATTTTGACAACAGGGAAGTAGAAATATCCATAGATGTGAAAATTTTTTTACAATGTTATGGATTTCATATAAGCATTAAAAAAATTATTTTCTAAAAAAATTATTTTCTAAAAAAATAAATTTTTGAAAAAAATTATTTAAAAATACTTTCCATGTTCAAAAAATCATGATAAATTTTCTGAAAATGTAATAAGCATGCATTTTTACAAATAAATAAATAAATTTTCAAGAATTACAATTTTTAATATTAAAAATTTGTATTTAAATAAATAATTCATAGAAAATTCACCAATGGTCAAAAAAATTTTAGAAAAATTTTTTTAGATAGAGAAAATGATATATTTTCATAGGAAAATAAAGTTAGTAAGGATAACCTTACAAATAATTTTAAATTAAAAATTTTAAATTTTGTTAAAAATTCATAGAAAAATAATACAATCGTCAAAAAATTTGAAATTTTTTCTATAGATGAGTATTGAATTCATCTTTCTCAGAAAAATTAGGATTAAATTTATTTCAAACAAAAATTATATGAAAAAATTATTTAGCCAATTCTAAGTAATAAAAATATTAAATCAATTCAAATGTAAGACATGCATAAAAATTCAATTCAACCATGATTTTAGAATCCAAAATAGATTCTTTCATATCGGATTAATAAGAAATTTCTATGTTTTGGTGATAGTTTTCTGATTTAGTTCTTATGATATCTATAATACCAATTAAGTCTTGAATAATTTTGAGCTAGTTGAACATGTGAGCATGTAAAATTTTTAAAATTTTCCATTTCTATTTTCAACTTTTCATTTTCAATTTTTATCTTGTCGAAATCTTCTAATCGACGGGATGTTGCTAAGGTTAGTTTTAATTCATCATTTTCCTTTTTATATTTTCTATTTTCAATTTCTAATTTACAGGTATTTTTTGACAACATTTTTTAAAATTTATATAACTGATCAGGAGGTAAAGACCATACTACTTACCTTGTCAATTTCTGATGCTCCCCCTATAGAGCTGCTTTCTTCTGATGTTGTTTCCCTTCATTGATGGTCTCGATGCTCATTGCAAAAGAGCTTGTTTCGTCGTCTTCTTGGTGACTTGCCATCAATGCAAGTCTGGCTTAGGCTTCGATCTCCGACTCTGACGACGTTTCGTCCCACGTCGCTTTTAAATTTTTATGTTTTGACTGGATCGACTTCTTGTTCTTCTCCTTGTTCTTCAATTTGGGGCAGTTGTCTTTAACATGCCCTTCTTTATCGCATTGGTAACATCTTACATGTCTTCTTCTTCTTTTATCCTGCACTTAAACTTATTAGTTTTAAACAACTTTTTAAATTTTCTTACCATGAATATCGTTTCGTCATCGTCGAGGGATGTTTCAGATTTTGGTTCATCCATTTTTGCCTTTAAGGTAATGTTGTGCTTGGGCTCCTTCTTCAAATCTGCACATCTAGTTTCATGAACTTCAAATATAGAAAATAACTCTTCTAAAGTACTTACCTCTAGAGCCTTAGAGATGTAATATGCATCTGCTAAGGATACCCATTCAGAAGTCCTGGAAAAGGCGTTAAGCACGTACCTTAGTGAATCTCGATTGGTAACCTTTTCTCCGAGATTCGTGAGTCCGGTGATGAGTTCCTTGATCCTTGAGTGAAGGTGTGCAACGGTTTCACCTTCTTCTAATCGGAAGTTGCTCTTCTAGTTCCGGAGCAGATCCCGTCTCGCTAGTTTTGCCTTTGAGGTCCCTTCGTGTAGTTCTAGGAATTTCTCCCAAAGATCCTTAGCTGACTGGTAAGCTCTGATCCGGTTAACTTCTTAAGGTGGTAAAATGCTAAGCAGATGAAACTCTGCTTTGCGTTTGCCACGAAGTCGGCTTGCTCCTTTTTCGTTCATTGGTATTCTTCTTTGCCCTATGGTGCTACAAAATCAAATTTCATAATTAGTAATAAATCAAAATCTGTCTTAAAAAACACCTCAATCTTTTTCTTCCAGTTCACGAATTCTCCCTCGAACTTCGGTGGGTAAATGCTCGGTCCGACCATCTCTTGTGCTTTGATTAGCGGTTAGTCTTCTTAAAGTGTCCTGGCTCTGATACCTATTGTTGGTCACTTGTGGTCAGTAAAAAGGGTGAATTGCCCTGCACAAAATAAAACAAACAAACTTTTTCGAACTTTACGGCTTGATTAAAATAAGCATTTGCATAAAATGAATTAAGAAACTAATTAAAAAGAGAAAGAGACACAGAGAGTTTACTTGGTTTGCAATTAAGGGATTGCTAATCTAAGATGTTGAAAAGTCCACTAAAGTCTCATTCAGGCGGAGAAGCTTCTTACAGCAGTCAAAGCTCACAATTACAAAGCTAAACTCAAATGGAATTGTTTACAAGTGTTGTTCTCTATATTTTTCAATGTTGTTTAGCTCCTGGGATCAAAGGTGTATTTATAGCCCTGATCGGGGCTCCTAGAAGGGTTCCAGGTGGTTGGTCATGGATAGAATTTTATCCACATCTCATTGGATCGTGACAACGCGTGTTTTGATAAGTTTTCTGGTCCAGGCACTCGACCGGGCTAAATTAGCTCGACCAGGGGGTGAGCCTAGGGCGCCCTGGATCCGGGCGGTCCGAGCGCCCCGGAGCATAGTCAACCTCTGGTTGACTTTTTGTCTAGGTCTTCCGCTCCAATTCCACTCGCTTGGGTGATTTCGACCATCCGGAATAGAGTTCACCAGAACTCATTTTCCGACCTTCTCGAGCAGTCTTCCACTTCAGCTTCTCGTCCCTTAGAACTCTCGCGTGTTTCCTTCTCGTCCACCAGCGCACTCTTCTGCAGCACCTCATCCCTCGGATGCGCCGAGTTTGTCGAGTCTCTCTCGTGCCGTCCTTCTCGCTAACTGCGTCTTTTCACTCGATTTTCTGTGCTCGTAAGTTCTTGCACATTTAAACACAAGGATATCAAAACATAATAGAGCATAACTTGATTTAGTTGATCACATTAAAACTATTACGAGGTACTTACAGTTATCCCGCTCTCCCGTGCACGGCACATTACATGACCGGGGGAGGGGGCACATGGAGGGGCTCACCCCTATTATCACGTTGACCATCCCCCTCAGTCGTACATAGAGATGACATATCGTCTAACAATCTTATATATCTCAAAACTCACTAGTTATTTTTTTGTTAGTATTTAGTGTTGAATATGATTAAATTAGGAACAGTTATAAATGTTTAATCTATTTTTATTAAATTATTTTTTTATATGATGTTAATTGTAATATGAATGATGGTAGTTAGAGGAAGGATACAAGAATGAGGATGAAAATTAAAAAAATGGATGACAATGATTATAAAAATAATAAATAGAAAGGGAGACTGAATAATCCGATCTATTCTCATTCCTGATCACAAGGCACTGCTACACATTTATTGGAGTGTCCACCAAACACAACCTCGTCCGTGTCCTGGGTAGATCATAATTAATTATGTTCTTCCTATACTGTACTGATCACTATCACTTTGGGCAAATGTGATCAGATTAGATGGAGTGCAAATTACGGTGTACCACCTTGCATACCCTCTCCAAATCATGTTGACTTGAAAGCAAAGAAGCAAACATGCTGTCGAGGAGAAGATAAGGACAGAAACAGGTGCAGGGAATTTAACTGCAATTTGTTGGCAAATCTTTGTTTTACTCTCTTTTTTACTGTTACTGCATTAGCAGAGGACAAATTGTTCCTCTGCAGAGCTTGTCGTTGCTGTTTGAAATCTGAGTTATCTGCCGCTGCTCATCCCTTCGCCAAGAACATGAATTCAATGCTACCAGTTCAAAAAACCAGAACACAAACCAGAACAAAACCACAGAATCAAAGGAAAAACCATCTATATGTTTCTTTGATTTTTCAGGTGTTGTAAAAATCGTACTTTTGATCAAGCTTGTTAACTCGCAGAGATTGAAGGTTTATAAGAATTGAAAAGGAAGGTTTTTTTAGAACTAAAGATAAACACTTGAGAAGAGGTTAACAGCAGATGTCAATCCACGTCGGAGCTACCGGGACTTGGAGCGAGGTTGAGGTCGGGGTTCTTGACCCGCCGCAGGGGCGGACTTTGCGGCGGCGGAAGTGGCGGCGGCGGCGGGGGGTGGGGTGGAAGCGGGACAGGTCGCAGAGCGGCGGCGTCCACCCTGGCACCCACCTCGATGGCTTTCCTCCGGATGAAGGCGGAGGTGGGCGGGGCGCCGTCGGGGCGGGAGTCGTCGAGGGCGAGAACGTGTTCCGGGAAGTTGAGGCGGGCGGAGCTGCCGCGGAGGAGGAATACGGCAGTATCGTAGGCTCGTGCGGCGGCGAGGGCGGTGGAGTAGGAACCGAGCCAGATGCGCGACCGCTTGTTGGGCTCCCGGATCTCCGCCACCCACTTACCCCACTTCCGCATCCTCACGCCCCTGTACTGCCGCCCCATGCCGACTCCCCTTGCCGCTCTTGATGGAGGAGGTAAAGACGGCGGCGACGGAGGCTCCCTGGCGGCCTCGCTGGTGGAGCAGCACTTGCCCTCCATCTCCTTACCCTTTCGCCCTCGTCTCCGTTGGATTCGGCCCAAATTTTGCAATTTTAAGGGAAAAGAGGGAGGGTTTCAATAAAAATGAAGAACTTTTGCACACTTACTCTCGTAATAACATAAATAACATCAGTGCCCTTGTAAATTCCGAAGCAGCAGGCATTTCTATAAATAGATAAGCTCGCTTGCGGATATTTACCTATTCACCCTGATAACCTCGAAAATAACGTCGGCACTCTTTTGAATTTTTAAAGGTGGCATTCGGTAGGTCGGCGTTTCTTTACAAGCTCCTGGATATTTAAAACTCAGCCCTGCGTTGAATTTTGGGTGTATTATTTAATTGCCTAAATAGACAAACAAATCGTTATAATTACAAAATTGCAGACGAGTTGAGTTTTTACTCTATGTTAATACAAATGTTTATATAGAGGAAGGGGAGAATGAAGAGAAAGGGGAGAGAACAGACGAGGGAGAAAGGACCAAAGAGAAGGGGAATAAATGAAGAATTTAGGGTATGCTTGTTTGCTGGAATTTTTATTTGGAATTTCATGGTCAAAGCGAATGTTTTTTTTTTCTTTCGGAAAATGACTTCTTTTGTGTTGGATTTGTTGGTAAGATTGAATGAGATTAACACTTTCTTAGTTTTTCCTCTAAAAAATCTGCTTCTTGTTAGATCTTGCAGTAGCAGTAACTAACTTTAATGGAGAAAAAAAAATACACAACAAAATGAAACTTTCAGTATTCTGAAACTCTTCAGCAGAAGTTTTAACTCGAAATATGTCTGCAAACACGGTAGAGCAAAGGCTTTTTCTGTGTTTGCAATTCATCTTTGTGCTGATGCTGAAACAGTGCCATTGATTTGTTTTCATTCTCACTATTTGCTTATGAAAGTAAAAGAATGTTGGGCAATCTTTGTCAAAGGTACTTGGGGAATTTGTTAAATTGAACTTATATGAAATTAATATCAGATTTATCTGTCAGGATGACGAAGCTTATAATCTTATATGACAAATAAAGAATGATGAACTATTTAGGATGTCTAAGTTAGCTGAGTCGGCAGAGCTATTGAGTTGCAGAGTCCGCCAAGTTGTCAAGTTGTAAAGTTATTGAACTGTTAGTGGATGAGTCAGTCGAGCTGTTGAGAGTCGCTCAACTTAGAATGGGTCATCGTATCCAGTCGGGAAAACAATGCAGAGTACTAGAGTAATAATTCCAAGTTTGAGTGGATTTCCAAGTTTGAGAGTATTCAACACAATTTTCTTAAAACAGATTAGTCCCCCTCCGGCGGTGCTACAGGGTCACATTGGACATATTTCTCAGGATACATGGATAAGACCACAAATGCAATTTAGCACAGCTGAGAGAGTAACCAAACACTACCATGGTTATATTGCCGAACAAAATGAGCAGCAATAACGAAAACTGAGGAATGAAGGTGGAAGATAATCTCTTTGCTATTACTTTTTAATTTTATTTAAAATCATGACCTCCTCTTATCAAAACGTAGCTATCAACCATCAATGGGGAGCATGGATTCACATAGCAAAAAGAAGATTCCTTTGACAAATCATTAATTGAGTCATTTGAGAAAATTTTATCCTGATCGGTCCAATATTCGACGCATACAAAGTTATGCTCACATACATATTAACTTGATTTGAGTCATGGATTTACACCACTACAAGTCCATATGTGAGAGAGACGTTCACAACATCCATACTTGTGATACATAAATCAAGCAACCATAATATTTTAAAATTTTTAATACGAAATTAAAGTCTTATTCACAATAAAATCTCACCATTATGTCTTTTCCATTCACATTTCTAACAAAGACTACTTAGGTTTTTTTTCAATCTGTTGTAATGAGAACTGGATTATTTTGTTGTTTGAGTTCATAACTGGAGTAAATAAAGCCTGCTGTGAGATTTAACAATGTTTTGTTTTATCTATGATATACATGAAATGGATGGCTTGACAAAGTGAGAATGAGCCGACCCACCACTTGACGGTGATTGGAAAAGCCTCCAAAAAATGGCTATCAGTATCACAAAAATACCTTTGGCTTCTCATTTAATCAATCTCTTTTCTGCTTCTAACAAAAAATGCTTTTCTCTCACAAAAATTGAGAGTGTCAATTGAACGATTGATTTGAGAATGCTTCAGTTTTTCATATAAAGTTTCAATCTTTTTGACACCAACTGTGATCAGCATTCATCTATTGCAATCAGTTTTCATCTAATTACTTAAAGGGAACAAGTATTGATTTATAGTGAAAATCAGAAACACAATTAATAAGAAGATTCATAAGGTTGGCAGCACCATCGGCAATGGTGATTTCCCGCGAATCTTGAAGCGTTTGGCGGCTGCTCTCAACACTCTCTTCCAACCCTGCAAGATGCGATATGATTTTTAATTGATCTCTTATCTCAGTGAAATCGATCTTCTCATAAACTAAAATCCAAAGTAGCCTTACAAGTTTAGGAGAAGGGATCGGAGTGAACTCCAGGTTCTTCCCAATAGCACTCTGCTTCTTCTTCTTCTTCTTGGAGAGCTTTGCCTTCACTTTCCGAAGGGTCACTGGGGACCCAGACAGGAACTTCTTGCGGGCATGGAGGCAAAGGAGTGGCACAGGGGCGTGGTGGCCGCGGGGGAGCAGTGGCGACCAAATTCCGCTCTGGGAGTATTCGAAGTCGAAGGCAGAGTTGTCGGGGAACTTGCCAACGAGCTCGCGCGACATGGACGGCTCTAAGTACTCCACCGTGATCACGCGCTCCTTCACCATGTCACTCGGAAGCGGTGGTGGTGGCGGCGGCGGTTGTGGTGGAGAAGGCGAAGGAGACGAGGGGAACAAAGTAGAGGGAGGAGTGACCGTTGCTTGTTGGAATATGGAACAATTCGACCGTTGGGATTCGATATTCTTTCCATGGAACTTCAAACGTCTTCATACTTCATTCACGTGGAAACCACGTGGAATCTCATTTGCTGAACTCAATACAAAATTTAACTATTTTATTAAAACTTGTTTTTTATGCACATTTTGGAGCAAAATATAGTGTAACAAAATATTATTTTTATTAAAATTCCACTGTTAGTTTTTAATACTCCAATTGATGGAAATGCATTCCAAACTATCCACACTAGTCCATTTTGTGCGTTGGATGAACTAATTGAGTTAAGTTAAATCAATCTAAAATGAATTAAATCGTTAAAAAGGTTATTCGAATTTAGCTTATAATTGAAACTTTAAATTTGGAATTAATATTTGTATGATGCAATCAAACACTATGATGGTACTATGTTTAAATAATTTCCCAAAATTAAAATTACAATGCTAAAATATATGCATTCCGGCGCATAATCCAATGAAAATATTTTTCACATACAATTTAATTTACAAGATCCAATCTCCATCATTTGCTCCCCGAGCCGCCGGCCATGGCCATGATCTCCTTGGGAGGGATGAAGTACTCGTCCGACAACCCCGGAACATCGAACACCACGTCCTCGATCCTCCACTCTTCCTCCATCCTTATTCTTGCCTTGTCCGACGGTCCATCCCCAAATCTGATCACCGACGCGATCGACCTGCCCCGGTGAGCCACCGCCACCCCGTCCACTTGCTTGTACTCCTCCATCAGGCTGCCGATGGTGGTCTCCCAGTAGGTGGCGTCACTGCCCGGCGCCTGCACTCTGCTCAGCTGCGAGTCCTCGATGTAGATGAGCAGGCCGCTCCTCTGGCTGAAGTAGCCGTAGAGGACGTGCCTGATGACTTCGCATGGCCCCTCGCTTCTCTCCGCGACGGCCGCTCGGTCGGCTGAGACCTTGAGCACGAAGCAGTTCTCCTCCCCCACGCGCTTCTCTCCCAGGCATTGCGCGCTGCTGAACATGCTCGCCGCGGCGTTCGGGTCCAAACCCTGCCGAATTTATGGAATTGCCGAAGAATTTGTTACTAAAAAGGCAGAAATTCGAGTGGATTTATAGATTTAAGCCTTTTTGATACCTGAACAATGCGTCGCAGTGGCCTTCGGGGGCCTCTGGCCGCGTTCGTCCCCAGCCAAGCCAAGTTCCTCCACACCACCTCTCCGTTGCTGCCGGCGACCGCCTTGTGGTCGCCCACCGCGAGCTCCACCGACCACATTCCCGGCGACTTCTGCCACAGGACAAAGCACCCCTGCTCCCCCCTTGCTCTCGCACCGATCCTCCCCGATCCGCAGTCCGTTTCATGGCAGGCCACCTTCACACGACCAGCCACGTACATGCTCTTCATTCGCTTGCTCTGTTTCAAACATCCAGTCGCCGCCAAGTACTGCTGAACAATATACCGAGCTGAGGAAGTCTCCTGCATTATCCAAAAACAAACTTAAGCAAAAAAAAAGTTGCACCTTCAAAGATTATTCTTCATTCCGAGACGGATGAGGGATTACAATTGGAGTATCCTTTATGGAGAAGTGGCGACTTGGTTGATCTGCAGGGAGCAGAGGGATCGGTGTTAATGGACATCCTAAAACGCCCATAACCAGCCTCAGATCCGTCTTCTTAGACGGGATCGAAAAATGGCTACCTGACATGCCTTTATCCACTTGCACCCTAAGCCATGCCCTGAACATTTCCCAGTATCTCTCCTTGGATCTCTCTCCATGTGCTTCAGGATCAAGGCCTTCCATCAGAGGTCCCAGTGGCTGCACCGAGCTCACTTGGTGCCTCCTGCTCCTCGGAGCCATTTCAACTCTATGATCACAAGAATGATGGAAGATGTTATTGCATGGATCAAAGTTGCTAATATAAGAGGAGAGCTAGGAACAAAAGGGACAGTCTATTTGTTTCATTGGCAGGGAATGGATTCAAATTGCAGCTCCCTATGCCTTGGTTTTCCTCCTCGTCGCCTTTACCTTTATTCCCCCACATCCCTTCACCAAGGCTTTACAGTCCTTTTCAAAATGTTGGTGAGGGTGTGATAGCCTTTGTGGCATGCTAACTTTCAATTTTCTTTAGTTATTCCTCGAGATGATGAAGCTTAACCAGTCCCTAACGACAGTTGAACTATGATGGCTGATAATTGAAGTTCGTTTGCCATGTATTGTAACAGTTTGCAGGACCTGCAATTATTATATTAGAATTAAGTTTGGTGTTGAGCATGGAGAGGTTGTGAAGAAACACCATTTTCCTTGTTCAAGATGTTGTCCTCCATGATGAATGATGATCTTCCAAGCTAAGTTTTGGTTCTGATGTTGCACAGCAACTCTCAGATAAATAAACTAAGAGATTATTGCAAATGTTGCAATCTTCCAGATAGGAACCAAAATAATGTCGATTTCCTAGATAGATTTTGGTTGAAGAATTAAATAGAGGGTCACCAGTAAAATAGCACTGCCATAGCCATGTGCATGGCACCAAAACCAGCATTAATAAACTTGAATCATTCCAATTTGTGTGGTGGAAAATTGGATACTAAAGCAATTGGATAAACAAAACACACACACACACAAACTACATTCCTTGTTCTTGGTAACCTATTACTGTCCCATGGCCTGCTTTAGTTTTGGGTGGGATTTGAGTTGGCCCTGGATCTAAGCTTTTGCAGATTTTGCACAGACTTTTAGATGATGCTGCAGTCCAGAATGTTTTGGGATTTGAGTTTAGCAGATTCCTGGCTATCAGTGGGGAACGTGAGGATCCTTAGAAATTGGTGCATGGATTGGACTGCGCCTGATAAAGCTTTAGCGGCTGTTGCTTCATCATCATAAATTTGATACAAAGAACATTTTGCAAAGCATCAAGATGACACAGATCACTAGAAGTAGACAAAGCTGCACGGTCGACCTGCAAATGATCCAAAAAAGAAGTCTTTGATGAACAAGCAATTCTGATGCAATTTTGTGGTAGTTTTTTTGTTTTTTTTGTTTTTTGTTTTCAGAAAAGTAAAAGAGCATCAAGAATTCTGAAGTCAAATTTAAGAAACGGAAAGGGAAAGTAGACTATGGTCCTATTACATCTCTTTCTTAACTACAAAGAAACAAGAGGAAAATGTGCACTTGAGGATAGACAGTAAAAAAACATATCTTAATTGAACTAAACTTAAATTGGTGGGCAATGTCCACCTCTCAAACTGTTTTTTCTCCAGCTGTGACTGATCAGCAATCGGTGAGCGAACCAATCATCATTGTGTTTGGTGTTGGATCTCCATCGAAAGGAAGAACATGCGTTGAAATGATATGGCGGTAGTGGCCCAAGCTAACTACTGTGAAAGCTAAGGTGAACATCATAATCAATGGAATACCGACTCTTTCCAAAGCCTCATCCATTAAACTAATGAATAATAATTAGTATATAAATAATACGGTGAGTAGGGAGGAGCCTTGAAAGGGGATCTATGGGATCAACGGTCCAGAATAGATGACAGTCAGAGTCCTAGAAGGGTAAAAGCCCGAGCAACCCATCCAGTGGAATCTTCCTCCCGATCGATCGGCCAGAGCCAATCGAAACTAGACCTAGGACCCCACTCGCCTATGCACGGAGCTCCACATCCCGTTCTCTCCCGATCAGCTAGTGTGGATCGGACGACTCTCAAGGGCTCCACTCTCCGGCTTTGCCGGATATTCACGGGGCTCTATTTCCCATTCTCTCCCGATCAGTTAACGTCGATCGAACATGCTTTCATGGGACCCCACTCCTAGGCTCTGCCGGACACTCATGAGGATCTACTCCTCATTCTCTCCCGATCGACTAATGCAGAATAGGTAGTTTTTCAAGGGGCCCCACTCCCTAGCTTTCTCGGGCACTCACGGAACTCTGCTCCTCATAATCTCCTGATCGGCCAATGTCGATCGAATATGCTCTCAAGGGGCCCCACCCGTTGGCTCCGCTGGACACTCAAGGGGCTCTGCTCCCCGTTTTCTCCTGATCAACTAATGCTGATCAGATAGACTCTCAAGGGGCTCTACTCTCTCGCTATGTCAGACACTCACAAGATTATACTCCCCGTTCTCTCCAGATTGACTAACGCTAATTGGACAAACTCTCACGGGGATATACTCCCTACCTTTGCCGGATACTCACGGGACTATGCTCCCCGTTCTCTCTCGATTAACTAACACTGATCGGACATGCTCTCAAGGGGCCACAGTCCTCGACTCTACCGGATACTCACGGAGCTTTGCTCGTTCTCTTCTGATCAGCTAACGCCGATCAGACATGCTCTCAAGGGACCCCTCCCTGGCCCGCTTACTAACGGTTTCCCTTCTCTCTTTGCTGGTATTTGTAGGCGATTTTTGGAGATCTTTAGCCAAAGTCTTACTCACAGTCAACATCCACGCCAGTTCACCGGTGGTCCACGGCTCACCACTTGCCGATGGCATCATATAATTAGGTAAAATGAATTTGACATTGGAATTAAATGCCAAATGTCATTCTCATACAATTTCATCATTTCAAAATTCAAAGACCTCTCGTTTTACCTGTTGGATCATGAAAGCGTTAGAAGGGGGGTGTGAATAGCGATCGAAAAATTCGTAGTCAAGTGCACAACGGAAAAGAAAAATAACAGTGCTAACAAGAACCGGTTTTACTTGGTTCAGAACCTTCGTCGACTCCTACTCCAAGACCTATACTCGTTGAGTGCTTTCGTTGGGCAATTCACTAGCAGTTCACAAAAAGGGTACAAATGTAAGTACAAGAACTTTAATGAAGAAATACCGACAACAATAAAAGAAAGAAAACTTTTAGCAGCAGGTTGTCGGAGAAGCTTCGCAGCGTTGCAGGAGCACAGTGCAGTAGAGCAGTCATTGTAAGACGTTGGTGTTTTTTTGCTCGTGAGACCTCCTTATATAGGACGCTCCGGGCGCTCGAATTCCTTTTGGGCGCTCGAACCATGATGTAGGTCCGGCCAACCCGCGCGCTCCACGTTGCGATGCGATAAGTCTTTGCCTTTCAGGCGTCCGGATCCCTTCCAAGCGCCCGGACCACCTTTCTCCAGAAAGTCCTTTTCTTGCAAGAAAATGTTAGTCCAAGGCAAAATAAAAGTTAAACTACCCTGCAAAACAGAAGTTAACACAATTGTAGTAAAAGAGTAGTAATTAGATTCCGTCTCACCGAGACCGGAATCTAGTCACGATCTCAACTTAGATTCCCGAAATGGTTCCAAATTAGATCGATGCCTACTGTTCCCTCGAACGGGGAACACGTCCTCACCAAGTCACTCCTCTCCAATGACTTACCTTAACTTACCTGCCAGACATTTGGTCAGCCCGTCAACCTGTCTGGACCTGCTAGACATCAGGTCAGCCTATCGACCTGTCTGGACTTTGTGCCAGCTATTAGGTCAACCCATCGACCTAGCTGAACTTCGTGGCAAACATCCGGTCAGCCCGTCGACCAGTCTGAGCTTTGTGTCAGCTATCCGGTCGCCCCGTCGACCTAGCTGGGCTTCGTGCCAGACATTCGGTTAGCTTGTCGACCAGTCTGAGCTTCGTATTAGCTATCCGGTCGGCCCGTCGACCTAGCTGGACTTCTCTTGCACACTTAGTAAAAGTGTTAAATCACAATGAAACTAATTTAACCTACTTTGTCATTTATCAAAATCTGAGTTAGACCGTTAGTGCTAATCGCACCAACAATCTCCTCTTTATTGATGCAATGACAACCTGGGTTAAGTTAGTGAAAAAATATGCAAAACATAAGCAAGTATAAGACACATGATTTTTAAGTTAGCCTTGTTTTATGTTTGGTATTTGTTGTTAACTAACTTAAACCACCTAACCCTCCCCCTTTGGCATTCATCAAAAAAAAAAAATGGCAAGCATAGATAATTTTCAGGTTGACAATAGAAAATAAGTTAACTTTGAAAATAAAATTTAACAACAGAGAATTCTGATAAAATTTCAGGTTGACCTGGGGGAGTTATCTTAGAAAAATAAATTAAAGGAAAATATTGAAAAAGATGTTAAAAAGATCAGAAATAGTTTTCAACATCCTTTATCTTTTTCAAAATTGCTAAGTTTTTTAAATAGCTAACTTTTTATCAAAAATATTATGACAAAAACCTACTAACTTTGTAAAATTAAATAGGGTTACAAAATTGAGGTAATTGTCAAATATCTTTCAAAAACAAGTTTTGTAAAATTAAACAAATTTTCAAACATAAGCTTGGAAAGTTTAAACCAATTTTCAAACATAAGTCCAATTTTAAAAATAAGTTTTTGAAAGTCATTTTTTTAAAGTTATTTAAAAAGTTTTGAAAGCCATTTTTCAAAAATTAAATTTGCAAAATTAAAGTAATTTTCAAAACAATTTTTTAAGGAAATGAAAAATACTTTTCAAAAGTAATTTTGCAAAAAAAAAATTCAAAGAAGAGAAAATAATTAATCCTCCCCCTGAACCTGACATTAACAAAACTTTAACTGTCTAATCATAAGTTACTTACTGATTATCAGAAAATAGCAGCTTTCACTTGGTTAGTCAGGTTAAGTTGATTGTATTCAGTTAGTGTTTGACTAAGCAGAAATACTTAACCAGATTAATATTTGTTTAGTTTTTAACGCCCAGACTTATGATGATGCACTTATATAAGCATCTTTAAGTCCAGGCAATCTGCCTATACATCTCACCCCTTTCTAAGTTCAGAAATACACAAACAAGTTAGCCTAATATGTTGGTGAGATGCTCAAACCTTAAATCTATAGGAGCATGCTTTCTAAAGGATTAATCTATTCTAAGGTTAAAGCTGATTTTCAAAAATTTTAAAAATGGGCAATTTTGAGAAATATATAAAAAGTTTTATCCTAGAATTTTAAAGACACTTTTTGAAAATAATTTGGTAATTTAAGAATCCTAGTCTATTCATGACAAGGCAATATATAAAGTTAAAGTCAATAACTCAAAATGTACTACAGTTGATATAATATAGTCATGGCGAAAATACAATAACGCCTAGTCTACTGAGATGACGAAGGAGGTGGTCTGGAGCCCAAGGAGCATAACAACGCCATCAACTCAGAGTGACGTGTCCGGTCATCCTCTCGAGAGCTGGATAGTGTTAGGATCGATGATCGCGGCTAGAGAGGGGGGGTGTGAATAGCCGACCCCAAATCTTTGTTTCTTTCTACAAGTTGACGTTAACGCAGCGGAAAATAAAACAAAGAAACAAAGACAAGAAGATCAAACCTTAGACGCAGCGATGTAACGAGGTTCGGAGATGATACTCCTACTCCTCGGCGTGTCCGTAAGGTGGACGAAGCCTATCAATCCGTCGGTGGATGAAACCCCGGATAACCGGCTAATATGAACTCCTTCTGGGTGGAGAAACCTCACCACAAATTCTTTGCAACAGCAAAACAGAGGAGTACAACAATAGAGGAAATAAACAAGAACAATAGAAATTGTAGACACACTTGCTTGCCTTCTCGTCGGAGTCCGTTGATGAAGCAGCAGCTTCACGGCTCCAGCAGCTAGAAAACCAGCACGAAGCTCATGCGAAGCTTCAGCAAATCGAGAGCTCAGCAAAGCTCAAGAGGAAGAAGCAAGAACTTGCAGAAGCAAGAATAATATCCTATAGAGTCGCTCGACTCTTTATATAGCTCAAACCTGTGAAGGCAGAAGAAGACACAGAAGACTGAGATCTAGCCGTTGTCACTCACAACGGCTAGTCCTGGACCGATCAGGCTCCAACCTGATTGGTCCACATTGTCCCTGATTGGTCTTGGGGACCGATCAGGCTAAGCCTGGACCGATCAGGCTATGTCCTGATCGGTCCAGGAGGAGTCTGATCGGTCCCTGGACCGATCAGCCTTTCTCCTTCTTCTCTTCTGTTTGCTTCCTGATCGGTCTTCAGACCGATCAGATAATCCACAGAAGCATTCTGTTTGGTTACTGATCGGTCACCAGACCGATCAGCCGAGCTACCGAGCTACCGAGCCCTCTCTGACCTAGTCCGGAGAACGAGCTGCCGAGCCCTCTCCGACTTCGTCCGATCCAGAGAATGAGCTACCGAGCTACCGAGCCCTCTCTGACCTAGTCCGGAGAACGAGCTGTCGAGCCCTCTCCGACTTCGTCCGGTCCAGAGAATGAGCTACCGAGCTACTGAGCCCTCTCTGACCTAGTCCAGAGAACGAGCTGCCGAGCCCTCTCCGACTTCATCCGATCCAGAGAACGAGCTACCGAGCTACCGAGCTACCGAGCCCTCTTTGACTTCCCATGCCAAGCTTCCATACTTGGACTTCTCCCGTGCCAAGCTCCCTGCTTGGACTTCTCCGTGCCAAGTCTCCATACTTGGACTTTTCCCGTGCCAAGTCTCCATACTTGGGCTTTTCCCGTGCCAAGCTCCCTGCTTGAACTTTTCCGTGCCAAGTCTCCATACTTGGACTTTTCTCGTGCCAAGCTCCCTGCTTGGACTTTTCCGTGCCAAGTCTCCATACTTGGACTTTTCACCAGATGTCTGGTCAACCTTGACCCATCTGGATTTCCCTTGCCTGGTTTCACTCACCAGGACTTTCCAACTGCCTGGCTTCACTCACCAGGACTTTCCAACTGCCTGGCTTCACTCACCAGGACTTTCCCTTGCCTGGCTTCACTCACCAGGACTTCCCATCTGCCTAGCTTCACTCACCAGGACTTTCTCCAACTGTCTGGCTTCACTCACCAGGACTTTCTCCAACTGCCTGGCTTCACTCACCAGGACTTTCACTTTCACCTAGCTTCACTCACTAGATTTTTCACCTGACTTCACTCACCAGGATTTCCCGACTGCCTGGCTTCACTCACCAGGACTTTCCGAACTGCCTAACATCCCAGTTAGGACTTCCCAGTCAAGTATCCGGTCAACCTCGACCTACTTGACTCTTCTTCATCCAACCTGATCAGACCCTGATCAGTATCTCTCCGCATGAACAACTGCACATGCATTGTCCATGTCTACATGTCTTTCTGTATTGTCAAACATCGAAAACCATGACCAAGGTTTACGCTTGGTCAACTAGGTCAACCTTGACCTACTGGAAATTGCACCAACAGATAGGTCACGTCGAAGGTCAGAGATCTCTTGTCGCACATCTCGCCGCAAGTCGGAGACCTCCTGTCGCATATCCCATCGTAAGTCAGAGACCTCCTGACGCATACCTCGGTGAAAATCAGAGACCTCTTGGTAGAGACTCGTCATAGATAGCTCTAGCCCGACAACTCAGTCGCCTAGAGTGCGAGGAGCTGGACGTGGTGCTTGTGCTGGGGCAGAAGCGGCCTCGCTGAATAGTGCGATCATAAACTCATCCTGCTCTGCCTCCTCCTGGGCATATGGCTCTATATCTGGGTCAGGCTGGTGTTGTTCCCCCCTCCACCAGGACAGGACACCCTCATCATCGATATGGATACCACCTAAAGAGAAATTCCTAAATCTTTTAACGTCAAACTCAGTCAAAACTCGGACATCACCTCTGGTGACGTCAATATGTAAGGAGGCAATATATGCCGTCAAAATGTGACAGTACGACATGTGAACCCGCCCGCTAGTGGTGACTTCGGCTGAGTAGATAATGGCATGAAAGATATGCAGGCTAATATCTATATCTAATCTATGGAAAACGGCATAAAGGAGAAAAGAATGAAATGGACGCATCATCGCGAAGCTACGAGTGGTCAATGGCAAAATACAAGAGACTAAAACCCTATAGAAGACATAGTCCTGGACTCAAAGAGAAACTGATCTAAACATGGTAATAGTGGGCACTCTCCCTCAAAAAAGTATGAATAAATCGTATCAAGAGTGATATGCGAGTAATGATCACTAAATGGTAGATCCCTAGGAGGGTAGCACTGAAAAGTGCATGTAGATGGTCGTAAACCTAAAAAGGTCTAGATGACAGCTGGGGATAGCGTGATATCAATACCAGCTACCCTAGTAGTGTATAGAAGGTCATCTACTCTAACTAGGTTATTGTACAACTCAAAACATAAACCTATGTTAACTGAACTAGTACAGTAAACAAGGTTCTGCAAGCTGTAGTAATCAATGATCTCTACAGCTGGGATGCAAGAGCGCATAAAAAATTATCTATCTATACACCTAGTCCATATAGGAAAATAAATGGTAGAGTTAAACCTAATCCTAAGTTCTTCAGTAGGGAACCTATGATCGGTACTAGCAGTAGAGGGCCCAACACCAGTATTAGAACGTTTCCTACTTTACCAAAGAAAAATTGGACTAAGCAATAAATTATAGAAAATACTTGTTTAAGTAAATTTAGTAGAGGAAATAAAAATTCCTGACGCATCGTGAAAGAAAATGCTAGAAATGATGACCTCGATTGATTCACAACGGCGTAATAACTGAAGAAGGAACTAAAATTTTAAGATTTAATCTCTCTTGCGTTAAAGCTTGGTGAGAGCCTTTGCAAGAGTGGAAATGGGAGGTGCAAAGATTGGGGGTGCCCCTGCCGCCCCTTATATAGGGCACTCCCGGGGTGGGGCGCCCGGACTGCCTTTCGGGCGTCCGGAAGGTAATACCAGGGGCGGACGACCCTGGTTTTGTTTTTATTTTTGTTTTTATTATTAATGTTTTAAAATGATTTAGTTAAAATAATTTTTTTTGAGTTAAATTAATTTTTAAAATAAATTTTAAAAGTTAAATTAATTTTTAAAATAATTTTTCAAATTAAATTAATTTTTAAAATAATTTTTCAAATTAAATTAATTTTTAAAATAATTTTTAAGTTAAATTAATTTTAAAAATAATTTTTAAAGTTAAATTAATTTTTTTAAAAAAATCTCAAATTAAATTAATTTTTAAGTTAAATTAATTTTAAAAATAATTTTTAAGTTAAATTAATTTTTAAAATATTTTTTTTAAATTAAATTAATTTTAAAAATAATTTTTAGGTTAAATTAATTTTTAAAAATATATTTTTAAGTTAAATAAATTTTTAAATAAATTTTTTAAGTTAAATTAATTTTTAAAATAATTTTTAAGTTAAATTAATTTTTAAAATAATTTTTAAGTTAAATTAATTTTTAAATAATTTTTTAAAGTTAAATTAATTTTTAAATAATTTGTAAGTTAAATTATTTTTTTAAATAATTTTTTTAAGTTAAATTAATTTTTAAAATAATTTTTAAGTTAAATTAATTTTTAAGTTAAATTAATTTTTAAGTTAAATTAATTTTTAAGTTAAATTAATTTTTAAAATATTTTTTTAAGTTAAATTCATTTTTACAATAATTTTAAAGTTAAATTATTTTTTAAAAAAAAAAATTAAGTTAAATTAATTTTTAAAATAATTTTATAGTTAAATTAAAATTTTTAAATAATTTTAAGTTAAATTAATTTTTAAGTTAAATTTTTTTAAAAAATATATTTTTTTAAGTTAAATTAATTTTTAAGTTAAATTAATTTTTAAAATAATTTTTTTAAGTCAAATTAAATTTAAAAATAATTTTTTAAGTTAATTTAATTTTTAAAATAATTTTTAAGTTAAATTAATTTTTAAAATAATTTTTTTAAGTTAAATTAATTTTTAAAATATTTTTTTAAGTTAAATTAATTTTTAAAATAATTTTTAAGTTAAATTTATTTTTAAAATATTTTTTAAGTTAAATAAATTTTTAAAATAATTTTTAAGTTAAATTATTTTTTAAAAAAATATTTGAAATTGAATTTTCTATTGAATTGAATTTGATTTGGTTTAATTTAATTTAATTTTAAAATTAATTTAATTAGATTTAATTTTGTTTGATTCGATTCGATTCGATTCGATTTGATTTGATTTGATTTGATTTGATTAGATTCGATTCGATTTGATTTGATTTGATTTGATTTGATTTGATTTGATTCGATTTGATTTGATTTGATTTGATTTGAAGTCCTTAGTGTTGGACCCCGTGAGTGTTTCGATGTGATCAACCAAGTTAGGTTAGGTCCTGCTAGTTATCTCATCCATGTGTCTAAGTGTGCAGGAACTTAGGAGCGCAGGAAGTCGAGTAGAAGACGCAGCTAGCGAGAAGGACGACGCGGGAAGGGAGTCGATGGGCTCGATGCGTCTGAAGGACGAAAGAGCTACGGAAGAGTACACCGTTGGACGAGAAGAACGTGCACGACGTTCGAGGGACGAGAAGCCGGGACGGAAGCCTGCTCGAGGAAAAGGCCGGGAATTGAGTTCGGGTGAGCCCTATTCCGGTTGGCCGCAATCACCCAAGCTATCGGAGTATCGGAAGCCAAAAGGAAGTCAAAGGGAGCTGGAAAGCTAGCTAGAGGCGCCTTCAATGAAGTGTTGAAGGCGCCTCTGTAGCCTGCATTGTCTGAGGCGCCTCAGACAGATTGGAGGCGCCTCAGACCAGTCCGAGGGGCCTCCAAGGCTGTTTGAGGCGCCTCAGACCCAGCCAAAGTTGTCGTTTGGATTCAGATAAAGTTTTATCCGATCAAACTATTGGAGGCGCCTTGAACCCCTGTTGGAGGCACCTTGGACCCTCGAGATAGACTTTCCAGGAGCTATATAAAGGCCCATAGAGCTAGGAAATGAATATCGATCAAGCAATCAACTCTGTATTCATTTCTAGCAATAATTCTGAGCTTTTAGTGTGTAAAAGACTTCTTCGCCTTCAGAGAAGAAGATCTTTTAGAGTTTTTTCTACTGCCTTGGATTAACAGCCTTCTTGGTTGTAACCAAGTAAATTGCTGAGTCTTTCTCTTTATTTATGTTAGTTTACTTTATTACTATTGCACTGTTTGAGTTGAAAGAATCGAGGAGGGTATACTTTTATTTTGCAGCCAATTCACCCCCCTCTTGCCGACCCCGCTGCACCAACAAGTGGTATCAGAGCCCGACAGCCTCAGAAGGACTAACCACCGACTGAAGCATAAAGATCAAGACGATGGCCGATGCGAACATTCATCCCCCAAAGTTCGATGGAGACTTTGCTACGTGGAAACGTAAAATGGAGATATTTTTCAAAATAGAGTTTGATATTCTTCTTATTATGAAATATGGTTTCGCAACACCTAAATACAAGGAAGAATACAACTGGACGAAGAAGGAGCAAGCAGATTTTGTGGCCAACGGAAAGGCGGAATTCCACCTGCTCAGCGTTCTGTCGCCCTAGGAGATAAGTCGGATCGGAAACTACGACTCCGCCAAAGACCTTTGGGAAAAATTTCTGGAGCTTCACGAAAGTACCTCAGAAACAAAATTGGCAAGGCGGGACATCCTCCGGACTCAGCTAGCGAACCTCCGGATGAACAATGGTGAGAAGGTAGCGCAACTTCAAGTGAGAATCAAGAAGCTGATAATGCAACTGACAAATCTCGGCGAATCGGTAACGAACCGAGACTCTATCCGGTATGCGCTCAATGCCTTCCCTAGTGGACATCCTTAGTAGATGCATACTACATCTCTAAGGACTTTGAGGTAAGTAGTTTAGAAAGTTTATTTTCTACTTTCGAACTTCACAAGTTTCGACTTGCAGAGCCTAAACAAGTAGAGAAGTCGAACCTCAACATTGCCCTACAAGCTGAAAAGGACGACCCCGACTCCAAAGCGTCGATCGACAAAATCGAAGCAGCGCTACTAGTAAGACGCTTCAATAAATTTCTTAAAACTAATAAATTTCGATCGCAATCAAAGAAGAATCAACGCAAAAGGACGGTCCGATGCTACAACTGTAACGAGGAAGGGCACATCAAGGATGACTGCCCCAAATTAAAGAAAAAGGACAAGGAAAAGTCTCGAAGACCGACGCCCTCTAAACGCAAGAGTTTGAAGGCTACATGGGATGATTCTTCAACCTCCGAGTCAGAAATCGAAGGCTTCTCAGGAGTGGCATTGATGGCCAACCATCTCTTTGAAGATGACTCAGACTCAGAGATGAGCATAGATCAAGGAGGAGAATCAGAAGAGGAAAGCTACGATGAAGGGGGAGCATCACCAAGTGAGGTAAGTAAGGTACGTGATCTCATCCCTACTCAATCTTTTCAATTTATCAAAGTGCTTACGAAAGATTTAGCAAAATTAGAAAAAGAAAACGCTGAATTGAAAAAGGAACTAGAAAATTCATGCTCATTAGAATTATTTGACAATTTAAAATTAGAAAATGAAAAATTGAAAATCGAATTTGAAAAATTGAAAAATAATAATACATGTTTAAATGAATTCCCAAAATCAAAACTTAGAATTTACGGGAAATTGAATTAGTATATTAGAAAAAATCAGGGACATCGTAGAAAAGTTCCCAACAGTTATATACCTCCTAAATTTTTTATTAATCCAGTAGGTAGAAACCTTTACTGGATTCCAAAATCTGTGCTAGATTAAAAATGGTAACGCTTTCAACGAGAAAATTAAACATTACAATTTCTTTATGAGGTTTTGTCTAAGGAAGTGGTTGTTGCTCCAATAACCAAGAAGGCCTAGTGCCTTGCCACGACTTGGAAACCAAAATATCGAAATAAAATGTTTAATTAACTTTCTGGTAAAGTATTAAAATTAGAATTATATAATGCTTTGAAAAGTTGTTTAAAACATTTTCTTGGAAATATGTCTTACATAAAATTTTAACTTAGACAAATCTCTTTGAAAAAGAATTTTTACTTAGAAATTTTTATTTAACCCTTAAATTATTTTTACCCCATTCTTTTTGTTGTGATCAAAGGGGGAGAGTTAGGTACAAGTTTAGGGGAGTTAAGAAAATTAAAATTTTTTAATTTTTATCTAATTTATGTTGTGAATTATATTATTGTAATTTTTGCTTAAACTGTTAGTTTAGTAATTTTTTTAAAAAAATTATTATTTGTTTATTTTTACCCTAACTTGAACTTGGATTGATACACATCAAAAAGGAGGAGATTGTTGGACCCCGTGAGTGTTTTGATGTGATCAACCAAGTTAGGTTAGGTCCTGCTAATTATCTCATCCCTGTGTCTAAGTGTGCAGGAACTTAGGAGCGCAAGAAGTCGAGCAGAAGACGCATCTAGCGAGAAGGACGACACGGGAAGGGAGCCGACGGGCTCGGTGCGTCCGAAGGACGAGAGAGCTGCGGAAGAGTACATCGGTGGACGAGAAGAACGTGCGCGACATTCGAGGGATGAGAAGCCGGGACGAAAGCCTGCTCGAGGAAAAGGCCGGGAATTGGGTTCAAGTGAGCCCTATTCCGGTTGGCCGCAATCACCCAAGCTATCGGAGCATCCGAAGCCAAAAGGAAGTTAAAAGGAGCTGGAAAGCTATCTGGAGGCACCTTCAATGAAGTGCTAAAGGCGCCTCCGCAACCTGCACTGTCTGAGGCGCCTCAGACAGCTTGGAGGCACCTCAGACTAGTCTGAGGCACCTCCAAGGCTGTTTGAGGCACCTCAGACCCAACCAAAGTTATCGTTTGGATTCAGATAAAGTTTTATCCGATCAAACTATTGGAGGCGCCTTGAACCCTTGTTGGAGGCGCCTTGGACCCTCGAGATAGACTTTCCAAGAGCTAAATAAAGGCCCCTGGAGCTAGAAAATGAATATCGATCAAGCAATCAACTCTATATTCATTTCTAGCAATAGTTCTGAGCTTCTAGTGTGTAAAAGGCTTCTCCGCCTTCAGAGAAGGAGATCGTTTAGAGATTTTTCTACTGCCTTGGATTAACAACCTTCTTGGTTGTAATCAAGTAAATTGCTAAGTCTTTTTCTTTATTTCTGTTAGTTTACTTTATTACTATTGCACTGTTTGAGTTGAAAGAATCGAGGAGGGTATACTTTTATTTTGCAGGCAATTCACCCCCCTCTTGCCGACCCCGCTGCACCAACACTTAATCATCTCACCCGATCTATGTTTTCAATCAGGGAAACCTATAATTTTTGTGAGATGAATCTAGTTCAGTTTTAGGATTGGGTTTAACTTTGTGTTAGATTCAGGTTTAACTTTGGTCTCAACAATTATGCATTCTCTGGATAAACTTCTGGGTTATGGTGAGTCACATGGACATTATTAGAGTAACCATGCTTTCGAGGTTTTCCAAATAGTCCTATCCACTAAACTTAGTATAAAACCTTGGTCTAACTAGTTAGGATCCGTAAGGGGAAGCTTCGGTTAGTTCCACTAAGTCAAAT
This sequence comes from Zingiber officinale, assembly GCF_018446385.1. Lineage (NCBI taxonomy): Eukaryota > Viridiplantae > Streptophyta > Magnoliopsida > Zingiberales > Zingiberaceae > Zingiber > Zingiber officinale. The sequence goes on from NC_055986.1 coordinate 106,722,723, forward strand.
GCACCAGGTCGAAGTCATATCTTCCTAGACATGCATAGACAGAGTTTTCCTAACGTACTATCATCCAAAACTTCACCAGTACCGTAGGTCAAGTTAAACTGTTCTCCCTTTTTAAACTAGTCCTAATTACCCTATCGGGTAGGTTAGTTTTTGGTTACCCTGACGGGTAGATTATTTTTGAAGGTGTCAATTATTTTGGAGCCTCCCTTGAATTATTAATTTGATTTAGGTTTTAATTTTGGGTTTATGTCGATTACTTTTATAATTATATTTAACTTGATGATAGTTTGATTTTTGTTAGGTTCTAAAATAGTTTATTTTTGGTTTAGTTGGTCTAGGTTTATACTTTGGCTTTTGATTTGGTTTATTTGATTTTACATAATATATTTTATCTTTGGGTATATAATATTGGTTAATTCCTACTTGCGTGATTAAGCATGCTTTCGGAACCCAAGCTTTAATTTATTGTTTGTGTTGAGTTATTAGAGATATACATGACTTATTTGAATTCAACTTGTATCCAAGTCCAGATTTATTGTAAGCAGCTTTTTGATTATTTAATATAAGATCTAAATTTTTAGATCTAGTTGTAAATTTCTCTAAAATCCCTTGTAATTTATTAATTTCAGCATTTAGTGTTGAATTTTCCTCCTTAAGTGTTAAAGCTTGAGTTGGATTAGAATTTGTGATTTGTTCCTTGAGGTTTTGGTTTGCCTCAAGGAGCATTTTATTTTCATTTTCAATTGTAGTTAATTTTCTATCTAAACATGCAATAATTTTAAAAAAAAATTCTTATTTAAACTAAGGTATACCTCTTCGGGACCTTCAGAAATGAGTACAGACTCGTGGCTCGATTCAGGTTCAGACCCGTCTTCCAATTCGTCCTTCGATTATGATTCGCAGGCCATTAGCGCGAGGTGGCTTTGGTGCTTCTGATCTTCGGCCTTCGATTCTTCTGAAGACGAGTCGTCCCACGTCGCTTTGAGTGCCTTCTTCTTGGTTGTCTTTGACTTGTCGTTCTTCAGCTTTGGGCACACACTCTTGTAGTGACCCTTCTTGTTGCACCCAAAGCAGGTCACGTTTCTTGGTTCAGTTGTGGAGTTGATCTTCTGCAGGTCTTTTCTGCTGAAGTTCTTCTTTCTCCTGGTGAACATCTTCCTTACCAAGTTCACCAGGTACTCTTCGTTTTCTGAATCTGGGTTAGACTCATCTTCGGGTTCAGACTTGGCCTTTGTCTTTTCCTTGGAGGAACCTGTAAACAAAGTGATACCTGTCTCGGTCTTGGTGTTAGTTTGCTCGTATAGCTCAAGTTCACAAAACAACTTGTCTAATTTTAACTTAGAAAGATTCTTCGAAATCTTGTAGGCATCCACGATGGATGCCCACAATGCATTTCGAGGAAACGCGTTTAGAGCGTACCTGATCAAATCACGATTCTCCATTTGGTGGCCTATCGCGTGAAGTCCATTGAGGATGTCTTTGATCCTCGCGTGGAACTGACTTGCTGTTTCTCCTTCCTGCATTTTTATATTAAATAATCTATTTAGAAAAAGATTACGTTTAGTTACCTTAGCATCGCTCGTTCCTTCGTGTAGTTCGACGAGCTTGTCCCATAGTTCCTTTGTATTTTGGTTTGGGCCTACCCAGTTCATCTCTTCCTTCATCAACCCACATTGCAGAGTGTTGAGTGCTTTGAAATCCGTCTGGGCTTTCTTCTTCATGTCTAGATTCCACTATTCCGGGTCCAGTGGATTTCCAGAGTTGTTGATCGGCGCCTTGTATCCTCTGGTGACGCTAAATCACTGGTCGAAGTTGGTCTTCAGATATACCTCAATGTGTTTCTTCCAGTAGGGGAAGTCGTCACCGTTGAACAGAGGTGGACGAACTATGCTAAAACCTTCGATTTGAGACATTGATTCTGCACACAAGGAGAGAAAAGGAAAACGAATCCCAAGACTTAGTGTTGGATTAGTAGTGTGGGATTAAATAAAAAAAAATAAAATCTGAATTGGTGTTGCACCAGTTCAGCTTACTTGGAAGGTAAAAAGAAATTTTAAAAAGGTAATGATACCAGTTTGGATTATATCGTAAAATTGAAAATCGAAAGAAAGAAAAAAACTTCACCCCCTTTGTCTGATTGGTGGTTGCACCAAATCAGAGCGGTACATGCTCTGATACCACTTGTTAGATCGAGAAAACGCTAAAGGGGGGTGAATAGCGATCGAAAAATTCATATTCGAGTGCACAGCGGAAAAGAAAAAGAACAGTGCTAACAAGAACCAGTTTTACTTGGTTCAGAGCCTTCGTCGACTCCTACTCCAAGGTTCACACCCGTTGAATGCTTTTGTTGGACAATTCGCTAACAGATCGCAAAAAGGGTACAAATGTAAATACAAGAACTTTAATGAAGAAATACCGACAACAATAAAAGAAATAAAACTTTTAGCAGCAGGTTGTCGGAGAAGTTTCGCAGCGTCGCAGGAGCACAGTGCAGTATTTGATGTTTTTTGCTCCAGGGTGAGACCTCCTTATATAGGATGCTCCGGGCACCCGGATCCCTTCTAGGCGCCCGGACCGTGACATAGGTCCAGCCAACCAGCACGCTCCACGTTGCGATGCGATAAGTCTATGCCTTCCGAGCGCCCAGACCACCTTTCTCCAGAAAGTCCTTTTCCTGCAAGAAAATATTAGTTTGAGACAAAATAAAAGTCAAACTACCATGCAAAATAGAAGTTAGCACAATTATAGTAAAAGAGTAGTAATTAGATTCTGTCTCACCGAGATCAGAATCTAGTCACGATCTCAACTTAGATTCCCGAAATGGTTCCAAGTTGGATCGACGCCTACTATTCTCTCGAACGGAGAACGTATCCTCACCAAGTCACTCCCCTCCAGTGACTTACCTTAACTTACCTGTCAGACATTCAGCAGTCCGTCGACCTGTCTAGACCTGCCATACATCAGGTCAGCCCGTCAACCTATCTGGACTTCGTGTCAGCTATCAAGTCAGCCCGTCGACCTATCTGGACTTCGTGCCAGACATCCAGTTAGCCCGTCAACCAGTCTAGGCTTCGTGCCAGCTATCCAGTCGGCCCGTCGACCTAGCTGGGCTTCGTGCCAGAAATCCAGTCAACCCGTCGACCAGTCTGGGCTTCGTGTCAGCTATCCAGTCGGTCCGTCGACCTAGCTGGGCTTCTCCTGCACACTTAGTAAAAGTATTAGATCATAATGAAACTAACTTAACCTACTTTGTCATTTATCAAAACCTGAGTTAGACCGTTAGTGTTAACCGCACCAATAATACCGACTAGATTTAGGCCATCTACTCGTCAAGCTATCATATATACTTCCTAAGCAACTTTGAGTTAGGCTCATCCACTCTTTCCATAGAGTCATTAAGTTGTTCGAAAGCTCGATACATCAATACATTTTCACCTCATGTAAAGGCATAGGTAGATAACAATATGCACATACTTTAATGAAATTATACTATAATTGATCCGGTTCGAAAGTAGAGAAGATGGCTGGCTGGAAAGGTAGCTCTGACGTTGACTACTTAAAGACTCAGATTCAATAAAAAGTGACTCCGAGTAGTCCTGCGTATCAAAAGGAGCGTTAGTGATCGGGCCAGGGAAGGGGTCCCCGGTGTAGGCCCTTCGACGCTCAAGTCAATGATCTAGTTGAATAAATGAACATTAGGATGAACAGTACTTATGAGTGTGTAAAATTGCATAGCATCACGTACCTCCATTTGTAGATGGAAATATCTTTTATAGTGTTACTATTTATCTATGCACGAATCTTAAAGCATTTCCAAAAAAATACAGGCCATAAAGATGCTCTAATACCTTTTCTAAAATGGACCCACAATCTCTACGTTTGGCAGAGAGAAAGCTTCTAATGTATATATTGCATGCAGAATATTCTCTGTCATCAGTGAAATAAGGTGCTAAAAAGGAATATGAGATTGTTGGATTGAGGAACCCACCATATACTTACATGTCAAGTCGACCGAGTTCCTCCTGTGACCCAATCGACAATCACTTGTAAGGGCAAACCGATCAGATTTATAGAGTGTTGTCAGGGACTTGTCCCTCACTCGACCCATCTATTTAGCCACTAAGTTCGATTAGACCAAGTGTTCCATTTGTCTAATTGGACCATTGGTCCGTTCGACTGGATGGCCCGATCGGAATAGTTGATCATGTAGCCAGAGTGATGAAGAAGACTTTACTTTGGAGGGTACTAACTCAGTTCAGAACTCCAACCATATATGGTCTGACCTACCAAAGGGTCTGGTCGGATGAACGCTTGGTTGAGATAATCGTACGCTCTAGCCCAGAATGCTGACGCTCCTTGACTTTGACTGTTATGTCAGCCGACCTCCTTGACTTTGATCCGACTCAAGGGACCCACCTCAATCGCTGTATCACAAGTCTCCCCTTCAAGTCTAGTCAAAGGAGGCTATAAGTCCGACTGACTGGACAATTGTGTTGTTTGTGTTCTTTATCCTCAGATCGGGCGTTCATTCTCTTTACTGTCACTCAGCTCATTACTGATGTTATACTTAGTTGCTAATATTTTTGGGATTCCCTATTTCCTGATTGGATGCTCATTCATTATATCGCCACTCGGCTTATGTTGATGTTATTTTGATACCTTGGAAACATGCCATGTCACTTATCATTAATGTTGAACATGATGAACATGCCTTTTCATCATAAGTCTGCTTATTACCTCCTATCCGTCATAAATGTCACCAGTATTTGATTGTCATATGTCAAACACTAATGGAGAGAATATCTGATGTGATAGTCGTCTGTTGAAATTCGATGTGACCACTGTTAGTTTAAATTTTAATGGTCCAAATTAAATCTCTCCTTTCTATAGCCTTAACGAACGACTCTCAGAGATCCTCAGTAAGATTTTTAATGTTTATGCTTCAACGCCAGTTCAACATTTTTGCATTCCTCTCTTCATCTTCTTCTTCTTCTCTGTTTTCTACTTGCTGTAGCCAGTGATTAATCAAACTCCTTGTTCTCTTAGTAAGTTCCATTTCTCACTCACTTTCGATCTTCTTTGTCCTCTCTTCATGGTGTGACTGTCCTCCCTTCCTATCACTGTCCATGGGCTCTAGTACACCTCTGCCGCCTTTGATTTTAACAGCAAGGAGGTGAACGAGATGCTTCTCTCCTACCACCTTCCTCCTGCCTATCGAATCGTCATCCCTTCTGGGTACGACCATCCCCATCTTCCTCCAGCCAGCTTTATGGTCTTTTTCAAGGATCAGTTCCTAGTCAACATTCGTTTTCCCTTGCGCCCTTTTTCCTTTGAGGTTTGCTCCTATTTTCATATTCTTTTATAACAGTTAGCGCCTAACTCCATTAAGTTACTATGTAGGGCCATCATACTTTCCGCCTAAACTGAGTCCCCTTGCACCCTCAATTCTTCCATTATTTTTACTATTTGAAGAAATCCAAGTTGAGTGTCTTCATCTTTCAAGCCCAAGTGGGTGCAATATTCTTTAATAAAATTCCCTCGTCTAATAAAAGATGGAAGTCCCACTACTTCTTCCTCCGACCGGCCCATCCCATAACCTTGTTGACCAGGTGGTAAATGGAATTGCCCAACCCTCCTGGGTTAAGCAAGTACAAATGGGAGCTATGTTAGTAATTAGCCCTAAGAATCAATCATGAGATAATTAGGTCTTTTGATTACTAATTGAGTTAGACTCAAATGAACCCACTCATTGGATTGAGTTCAATCCGAATTAGACAAATTGGATTGATGAGTTACACTCAATGGGTTAGACTTATTGGGTTATTGGATTAATGGTTAATCCAATATAATAATCCAACCCATTAAGAGGAATACAAAGAGACAAAAAACCCTTCATATTCATTGGATGAATATAAATAGGTTTTTTGGTGAGATTTTTCATTAGATGAGATGGGTGTCTCTTGATCTTCCTCAACCTTCTTCCATGGCCGAATTTTCTTCCATGGCTGAACCATACTTCTTGCTAGCACAAGAAGATGGTTCTTCTCCGAAGGCTTCGTGCGTAGGGCGAACGAAGGATATGTTCGTGTGGATACCATAGAGGCACGGACACTTGAACGCGCTGAGGTCTGGATCCAAAGAAAATGTTGCTGTCGGGATTGCGAAGGGCATGCAACAAAGGTATAATCCTATCATGTAGGTTAGCATAGATTATTTGTCATGAAAATTGTTTTCTTCCCTTCGCATGGATCCGTTGGATAAGAGGATCTAGTATTTTTCCGCTGCGCTTTCGCGTGTTTAGCGCGCTAGATCCCAACAAGTTGGTCTACCTCAAGGCCTCTGCTCAGCTAGCCGGTCTGAAGTACCATATTCATAAGTTGATGACTGAGGGAGTGTTGTAAATATTTGTATTAAGTCCTATCCGGACTAGACTACCCTACAGCTTCGGTGAGAAATTCATCCTCTTATTGATGTTGGATATAACTAATTTCATTTCCTATTTTATAGCTAAAACCATATGGAAGGCCTTGCTGAGTGACTCTACAAAGTTAGCAGATGAAGAGATCGACACTCAGGGGAAAGACAAGTTAGAAATCCATGGGTTGTCGTCGATAGGCCCATCCAAGGAGTCTAATGGCGAAAGGAAATGAGCCGAGCCACCGAGAGCGACACTGCCGCCAACACCGAGGACTTGCCACCCCACGTCCTTCATTGCTACTAGTAGCTATTCCCTCTGAGTCCACAACCTTCGTTGAACTCTTGATCCATCCCTTTCCGAATTGCCAATCGGAGTTATTCCAGCATAACTTGTCTCCTTTCTATTGCCACCCCCGAATGAGCCGACATCGACTCTTTTGATAATAATCTTGGTTGCCCTTTCCAAGTCTAAGGGCAGATCTAAATCCAGCTCGGAGCCAAGTGAACCAAGTAAACCTAAGCAGGTCAAAGCCACCCTTAGGTTATCTTCTCATAAATGGCTTAACACTCACCCAACTGAGCCACTTGCCTCGAAACATAAAATAAAGATCCAAGGTCCCCTGGCCCAAACTTGGGCAGATTCCCGAGCTCGAGAGGCGTCGAGCTCACCAGAGGAGTTAGTCAACTACTTTATTCAAGATATCACCAGCGTAAATCTTCTTTGCACTTATGCATTCCTCTATCTTGTATACTTCAACTAACATTCTCTTTACTTTGATAGTTTTGGGTGGTTGACTTAGCCTTATGTCAAAAATTGGCTAAGTTGAACCACGAGCACAAATTTCTACAGGGCACGGTCGGGGGAACGAGCGCATCACAAGGCTCACCCGAGTGGCTATCAACAGAGGTAGCTCAACTAAAGAAAGAGTTAGATAGTCAGTCGGATCTACTATTGGGGGCCGAGCGGACCCTGACAATAGAAAAAGATAAAAAAAACATGATCAGGCTATCCAACTCGAGAGGCTCTAAAAACAAGTGCAGATTTTTAATTCACACCTCCAGTAGGCCAACACTCGGAAGCTTAGGGCCATAGAAGACTTAAATATCAAGAACAAGGATACACAGATCTTAGCTAAGAAAATGAAAGAAGTAGAGGCCACCCTTCTCTCCAAACAGGCCAACCGAGCGGCTGAGCAAGCTATCAAGGAACTTTAGCTCGAGGAGAAACAACAGGCCCTTGAGGTAAAAGACGTCGAGCTAGAGGCTCTAAAAACTGAGTTGTAGGCCTCGAAGGCTGAGTTAGCAAGCTACAAAGCAAAAGAGCTCGATTAGTTGGAGGTATTCCAAGTGGAATGTCTGTGTTCCAAGGACTTCAATCAAATGCTCACCAATTGGACTACCAAAATATTCAGCTACGGAGTAGAGCGGGCCATTAAATAGCCAAGGGAGGGAGGCTATCTAATGGCCAACATTCCCAAAAACTTTATCTGGTGCTAGAAGATCATGGAAATCATCCTAGAGGACACCTTTCCATATTTTGCATAGTATTTCTTTTAAGATTTTCCGTGGTGTTTGTAAAAATTTAACAACTCTTTATGCTTAGCTATATATATTTATCCTTGTTTGGGGGTCTTCAAAAATTTTATCCCTTAGCATTTTGCACGCCCCTCCACTTGTATCTTCTAGCTTATTCGAGCGATATTTATGTGAACATACACTTGGGTAACTCCACAATTTGCAAGCTCAAAGAGCCCTTAACTAGCAATCAATTCTTTATAGTTAGTTATAAAAGCACGCTCACTTATATTGGTTGAATGACATAAGAATCTGAGACTTAGTCATGATAGTAAACTCACTTATAACTCATCTGATCTGAACTAGAGCATATGACTTAGTCATCAGAGCAAACTCACTTATAACTTATCTGATCAAAACAAGAGTCTGGAACTTAGTCATGAGAGTAAGCTCACTTATAACTGGGTTGAATGACACAAGAGTCTGGAGTTGGTCATGAGAGAAATCTCACTTATAACTTGATTGATCGGCTCAAGAGTCTGTCTGACACTTTGTCATGAGAGCAAGCTCATTCATAACTCGTCCAAACAACATAAGAGCCTGGAGTTGGGTGTGAGAGAAAACTCACTTATAACTCGGTCGAACGACACAAGAGTCTAGGACTTGGGTGTGAGAGCAATCTCACTTATAACTGGCCGAATGATACAAAATTTAGGACATAATTGTGAGAGCAAACTCACTTATAATTCGGTTGAATGACATGATAATCTAGGACTTGGCTATAAGAGCAAGCTTAATTATAACTCGTCCAAATGACATGAGAGTCTAGTACTTGGTCGTGAGAGCAAGCTCACTTATAACTCGATCGAACGACATGAGAGTCTAAGACTTAGTCATGAGAGCAAGTTCATATAACTCGTCAAAATGGCACAAGAGTCTAGGACTTGGGTATGAGAGCAAACTTACTTATAACTCGTCTGAATGACATGAGAGTCTGGGACTTAGTTGTGAGAATTTCACTTATAACTCGATCGAACAACATGAGAGTCTAGAACTTGGGTGTGAGAGAAAGCTCATTTATAATTTAACTGAAAGATATGAGAGTCTACGACTTGGGCGTGAGTGCAAGCTCACTTATAATTCATCTGAATGACATGAGAGTTTGAAACTTGGACATGAGAGCAGACTCACTTATAACTTATCTGAATGACACGAGAGTCCAGAACTTAGCCGTGAGAGTAAGCTCACTTATAACTTGGTTGAACGACATGAGAGTATAGTATTTGGTCGTGAGAGCAATCTCACTTATAACTCGTCTGAATGACGCGAGAGTCTATGACTTAATTGTGAGATCAAGTTCACTTATAATTCGGTCGAACAGCTCGAGAGTCTGGAACTTGGTCGTAAGAGCAAGCTCACTTATAACTCAGTCGAACAACATGAGAGTCTAGGACTTGGTTGTGAGAGTAAGTTCACTTATAAGTCAATCGAACAACTCGAGAGTTTGGACTTAGTCGTGAGAGCAATCTCACTTATAACTTGACTGATCAACACAAGAGTCTGGGACTTGGTCTTTTTGAGTTGAATTTACCTGCATTCATTGAGTATAAATTTCTACAATCTACATTAATTTAATATAGGCATACTCTCAAGCCCGATAGAACTGTAGATGATTCGCACTCAAAGGTCGATCCAAGTTTTTTCCTTCTGAGTTTTATAGGTAATAAGAACCCGAGCCGAGCTTTCACACTCAGTAGTTTTTAAGTTGACGCGAGCTTTGATCTTCACCACTTCCACATAGCATTTACATGCCACTAGTCGATTTCTTTTTACTTCGCCGATCGAGTTATCGATCGAGAATTTTATCTTTTGGCAGAAGATGGAGACGATGGCTCGAAATTCGTTTAACACTGGTCAGCCTAAAATTATGTTATAAGCAGAAGGTCTATCCACCACAATGAAGTTGGAGCGATGGATCCTCATGAGGGGCTCCTCCCCAAAAGAGATAGTCGACTAGACTTGTTCGATCAGTTGTACCTCACTGCTAGTGAACCCGTACAAAGGTGTTGTCATTAGATGAAGTTCGCTATTGTCTATCTGAAGTTGCTCGAACACCTTCTTAAAAATAATGTTGACTGAATTACCTGTGTCAATAAAAGTATGATATATGTTATAGTTAACTATCACAACCTTAATAATTATGACATCATATGGTATCTTTACTCCTTCCAAGTCTTTGGGGCCAAAGATGATTTTTGGCCCCTGTGCCTTCTCTTGGCTACATTTGACAGCGTGGATCTTCAGTCAGCGGACATATGACTTTCTTATCTGATTGGAATCACCATCGGTCAGACCTCCTGTAATCATATCAATGTCGACCCAGGCAGCATTGATATGATTTTCTTCTTCTTGAGTCAACTGGCGAGGTTGTTCTATAGATGCTCGAGCAGGTGCTCAGTTATTTTTTTGTTGGGGCCTTTGTTGGCTCCGATCAACCCTTACAAGGCTCCAGCCTGAGGTCTGTTCAGTTCATGATGACGCTAATGGTTAGGAGAAGGGGATCACTAGCGAAACCCCTAATTAACCGATTGACATAACTCTTGATTATAATGATAGTAATATTCTATATTGTGAGTTCCTGAGCGGTGGTAGGTGCAAAATATGGGAGGCCCATTGTTGGAGCTCGGGGAAGCGTGTCTATCTGACTTCTACATGTTGGACATGTGGCCTCGGCTCATGGTGATGTGATGGATGGCCTGATCAAGGCCCTTTGGGTGGCAAAGTAGGAGGGGGCACTCGGTGCTAGGGAGCGTGACAAGAGCAGAAGGAGCCACCTCCTTTTGAGCGGACTGAGCTTCTTCAATATTGATATACGTGGTGGCTTGTCCGAGCAGATGATAGAAATCCCTCGGAGGCTTTTTAATGAGGGATCGAAAGAAATCGCCATTGTGAACTTTTGAGAGAAGACACTCACTAAAATCTCTAGGATAGTTGAGCTAGGGAACATCCATAACCACTTGATTGAATTTTTTAATATAAGCCCTCAGAGTCTCCTTAGGCCCTTGTTTGAGAGAAAGCATGCTTAATTAGTGTCATCTTGTGGTAGCGGCGACTGTTGGCAAAATGATGAAGGAATATTTTGTGGAAATCCTTAAAGCAGTAGGTGGACTCATTCGGGAGACGGTTGAACCATCTTTGTATCGAGCTAGATAAGGTGGTGAGGACAACTTGACATTTGACTCTATCTGTGTACTGATGGAGGATAATTGCTTTTTTGAATTTGAATAGATGCATGGTCCTCTGGGTCGGTCGCTCATCCGTATTCTCCGATCGACAGGGGTCAGAAATGACTCAACAACTTATCTTCTAATATTTCTTGGGAGAACAACATGCTTGCCCGTTCAGGAGAGTCGCTAGGCATCGGAGCTTTATGTTTCCTCAGGTCACGGGCAAGTGCATTCTCAGAAGATGATCCCTGAGACCTTTCCGTTGGGCCCATGTCATCAAGGGGCGTTCGGAACAATGCTCAGTGATATGCAATCAATGATGAAGGTACGGGTGGAAGGCCAGTCGGCTGCATAGGTGCTAGCGGGATGGCGATCGGGGGAGGATGGATTTGTTGGAATTCGGCCAGGCCTTCCACTCGGGTTTTGCACTCAACCTGCGGGCCGGTTATAGATACAGTTGGGTCGTTAGGAAGAGGTCACACAGTTATTGCTTGTTGCTGTTGCGCCAATCTAGCCGCTCATGCGACTATTAATAATTCTAAATCTTCTTGCGACAAAGTTATTATGGTGAGTCGTCCAGTCTTGTTCATCTTCACGTTTTGGATGTAGATGAATTTCTCACAAATGGCACCAAATATGATCCCGTCTGAAAGTAGAGAAGATGGTTGGCTGAGAAGGTAACTCTGACGTTGACTGTTTGAAGATTCTGATTCAGCAAAAAATGACTTCGAGCGGTCTTGCGTGTCAAAAGGAGTGTTAGTGATAGGGATAGGGAAGGAGTCCCCACGTAGGCCCTCTGACGCTCAAGTCAGTGATTGAGTTAAATAGATGAACAGTAGGATGAACAATATTTATGAGTGTGTAAAATTGAGTAGCATTGCGTACTTCCGCCTATAGATGAAGAACCCTTTTATAGTGTTATTGTTTATTTGTGCACTAATCTCAAAATATTTTAAAAAAGACAAACCATAAAGATGTTCTGACACCTTTCCCAAAATGGACCCGCAATCTCTCTGTTTGGCAGAGTTCTAATGTATAACTTGTATGCAGAATATTCTTTGTCCTTCATAGTACAAGGCGCCAAAAATGAATATTATGCAGTTGGGTTGCAGGGCCCACCATATGTTTACATGTCAAGCCGACTGAGTTCCTCCTGTGACCGGATCGACAATTACTAGTAAGGATAAGCCGATCAGATTTATAAAGTTGTTGGGGACTCATCCCTCACTCGGCTCATCTGTTTAGCCACTGAGTTCGATCATACCAAGTGTTCCATTTATCCGATCAGACCATAGGTCTATTAGGCTGGATAGCTCAACTAGAATAGTTGATTATAGTAGCCCGAATGATAAAGAGGACTTTACGTTGGAGTGTACTGACTCGGTTCCAAACTCTAACCATTGTTTGACCGACCAAAGGGTTCGGTAGGATGATGAGGTTGAAAGAATCGTACACACTAGTCTAGAATGTTGACACTCCTTGATTTTAACTATCATGTCAGCTGGCGTCCTTAACTTTGACTTCACTTAGAGGGCCCCACCTCAATCGCCATATCGACAATCATACTTTAAGTGCTCAACCTTGATTAAGTTGTTTGATATAATTAACAAAAAGTTAATATCATATTGTATTTTTTTATATGGGTGTTGAGTGTGTAGGTTGTACAAGTTGCTTAAAAGTCTAACTGGTTATGGTTGAACAAGAGCTTAGCATATCAAGGTTAATCAAAAGTTTGACAGAATGATTGAAAGTCAAAGAAGTCAAATGCTAACCAAAGTTTTTTATAATAATTGAAAATCTAAGAGATCGAGGTTTAATTGGATTTTAGTAGCTAGGTTGTTTATAAGTTCAAAGCTCAAAGTTGATTAAGAGTTTTGTAAGAGTCACATAATCAAGTAGGGTTCTTGATTCGATAACTTAGACACCCAAAGAGAGAGATGGACTTAAAAGGAGTGAAGCAAGGCTTAAGGCAGCTTGATGCATCCTGTCCCTCAACTGTGATGAGGTCTCTCACCATTGTCTTCGGCTTCCAGTTATTCTTGTTAACAAAACACTGGGAGTTAACAAGTAAGGGATGAAACCAAAAGGGTTTAGGAAGCTTTGGGGATTAAACAACCATCCACCACAACTTTGACACACCCCCAAGAAACAAGAAACCTTTGAGTGGAGGAAGGAGAGAAGCTACAGTAGGCACCACACTACTCTTTTTTATCTTGATTACTGAACACCTATACAAACAAACAACTCAATATCACGGGCCACTAGATTTTCTTTTTTTTTTTCTTTTTTCGATCGTACATTTGGTGGCCATATTAAAAAATGCATTCATGTGCCACATATTAAAATTCGTCAGCAACCATCCTGCTTATTTTGGGTTTGTGCCATAAGAATGGATCAAATCTTTTCTTATGTCGATAGTTTATTTGCTCTTTTCACTTCAGTACAAGTACCAATGCTCGAGTGAGAGAATTCATTGCGATAGCTATCACTTGTATTGTTGATATATATACCAAGCTTCTTCAAGAATTAACGTACTGCTCATAATTAATTCATCTTTTGACCCGATATTATATTATATTCTCATGCGTTGGACAGGAAAATTGAGGGTTTGGATGAAACACAAGAAAGTTCTTGCTGGGTGTTTTTGGTCATGAGTGTGGATTAAGCTACACCACTTTTCCTTGTCTTCGTTATTTTCTTTAGAAACGGTGCATATGCTCTTATGATAAGAGAATTGTTCACAAGAACATAGCACAACCACTGTACGATTAGGGTTGGACCAGGCAGGGCTGTATATATAGTTTGGACAGGGATAATAGTGCTTGCCCTCGGAAATTAATGGGTCACCATTGCTGCAGCAAGCAGAAGATCAAGAGGGGACTCTGGTCGCCTGAAGAAGATGAGAAGCTCTTCAACTACATCACCACCCATGGCCATGCTTGCTGGAGCACTGTCCCTAAAGAAGCAGGTGTATATAAGATCTCTCTCTCTCTCTCTCTCTCTCTCATCTTTCTTTATTCACTTCTTTGGGATCAATTTTAGGGTTGCAGAGATGTGGGAAGAGTTGCAGGCTGAGGTGGATCAATTACCTGAAGCCTGACCTAAAGAGGGGCTCCTTCTCAGTAGAAGAAGAAAGACTTATCATAGATGTGCACAGAATCTTAGGCAACAGGTGCAATCCTGGATCCCTAATTAGGGTTTCATTATTTTTTTTTTCTCAGGTTCCTGCACGAGGCCTTTGATGTTTGTAACTTTTGCACTCAGATGGGCTCAAATAGCAAAGCATCTCCCCGGAAGAACAGACAATGAGGTGAAGAATTTCTGGAACTCATGCGTAAAGAAGAAGTTGATTGCTCAAGGCTTGGATCCAAAGACACACAACCTAATGCCGGCTTTGCGGCCCTGGCCCTCGACTTACAGCTCCAACAACTCAGACAATGAGCTTTTCCAATCTTCCACCACTGCACCCTTCACCATTAGCTCCCCTAGCAAAGGCTTTGATAGAACTAAAGGTTCTGATATAAAAAAAATGGCCAAGAACTCTGTGGACTTGACCACCTTACCTAGTCTGGTGAGACTGCCACAATCTGATGATGGGTTGCATGAGAGCATAGTCCCTGCGTCCAACCTCCATTACCAAGACAACCATGTGCTGATGAGCTTCACTAATGCTTCATCTTCTTCCTCTTTAGGCCACACAAACACTGCATCCCCTTCTTCGTTCATCAACAATCAAACTAGTTTTATGGATGATTGCATGTGGGATGGTAGCAACATGGAGCATTTCGAAGCCCTAAACCAAATTGAGGTGGGAGATGAAGTGGTGCAAAGGAAGGATCATGAACTGATGGAAGTGCAAACCACACTGGACGTCAGCGAGAAGGGGTTGATGATGGAAGCCTATTGCGGCGGTGCTGCCGCCGCCGCCGCGACGTTCGATCTCGAGATGATGGACAATTCTTTGTTGCCTTGTGGAGACTTTTACAATGGAGGAGGGTCCATGGAGGAACTGCAATGGGATTGCTAGGTTGTATAATTTCTTCACTGTTTTACTTCAGTTAGTCGTTTTTTTTAGCTGCAAATGGCAGCAAGTTAATTAAGTTGAGGCACATATATTGTTCATGCATGCATCTGATCATGTACCAATTCTGGATCTCATGGTGAATGTGATCAATGAAGAACTTTATTGATAGAATAATTAAGACCATGTTTCAAAAATAAATAAATAAATTCATAATTGGGAGTGTATATTAAACATTAAGATTGATGGATGGCAGTGTTTACATGGCTCTAATGTAGAAATTTCTTCATTCACTCTTCATGACAACTTAGGCTGAGGAAGAGAGCAGCAAGTTTCGTAAATTGTATTTTTTTTTTTCAATTTTGATCATGTTATCTATAAATTCACATTCTTAATGTATTAACTTGTATTGTTTTTCAATTTCAATCATTTTTTATTTGGAATTCAAATTGATCATCGGTAATTACCTAGATGGCGACAACAATGATAACATTAAAAATTAATTTGGACATTTTTACTTTTAGTAGTCAAATCGCCTATGTGGTAAATTTTTTAAGTCCACCAAAGCATTAAAATAAATAAGGAACAAAAAATTAAATTCACGTCACTTTAAAAATAAAATTCTTAAAAAATTATTAATACTTTGGTGGACTTAAAAAATTTACCACATAGGTGATTTATCCATCAAAAGTAAAAATGCCCAAATTAATTTTTCAATAAAAAAAGATTGAAATTGGAAAAGAAATACAAGTTAATGTACTAATAATGTGAATTTATAGATAGCATGCATGATCAAAATTGGAAAAGACACAACTTACGGGGCTAAAAATATAATTATCCCATAAGTTGAGATAAGATAAACTAGCATTTTAAACATATTGATTTTTATCAAACATTAGTAAATCCCTCCATGGAACTCTTTTATATAGGTATAATGAGCCTATTAACCTAGTGGGAACGAAATTTAGTAGGGTTGTAAATGAATTTAATAAATTTAATGTTCGGTTGTGTAATTTGATAACACTAGAAGCCATCTTACTTTTTGCAAAGGAAAAGGATTGTTGTTAATGAAAATTTGATTCGAGGGAGTGTTTGTGGAAGCTCTGTGAAGATACATTGATGATAACGATAGCACTCATTGTAAGATAATCAATAGGGTGCTACTCTGTTTCCACTTAGATTTGCAAAAACTCTATCCAGTATGCAATCTTCTGTTTCCACTTGAAGATTATTGATGTTAGTAGTTCCTTCAACAGTGCGGCAATTGTCTTTGGATACGTCTTTAACTTATTCCTTACATATCAAATGGTTACAGCATGATGCCAACAATGATACATGATTTCCTATATTCTTCTCTGCTAAATGTGCATGTGTCTTACTAGCAAAGATCTTTTTTTCTAAAATTTCCATGCCCATTCATTATGTTATTCATTAGGAGTTAACCAAACCTTTTGCAGTAGCTCACCTGCCTAAATCAACAAAGGCTTCAAAGTGCAAACAACAGGCAATTTTCTATTCTTACAAACACTCTCGAATCGATCTCACAATGATATAAACAAGCTTATCGAACAAGTTTCACATATCCTAATCTGATCGAGCCCATATCTAGGCATTTTTTTGTAATTTTGTAATCAGATGATCACCACCTCTATCACTGCCATCCTAGGTTGTTGCCCACTCCAATTACAACTGTAAACCAATAGAAGAAGATCTGACAATGTCAAAGTATGATGGGCTGTTTGAGAGACAGGCACGATCTTTGGAAGAAATATTTTGCAAAAATGACTGACTGCCAAATCTACAGTCGTTTTTGGCTGGAAGCTTCATATCAATTCACATGGTGCGTTCAGATCGGTTGATAGCGCAGCCCAGCACATCTCCAATTCAGACTTTGCTTGTCTCCTTTTTCTTTTATGTCTCTTTCCTCAAATCTTTCCAAGAACACAATTCCAGAATATTGGAAGTATACACCACGATATTTGGACGAGTAAAGTTGCTTTGGCCATTGTTGCTCTTAAAAGCAAAGCATCTTCTTCTCTTCTGCACTGTTCTTCTTCTTCTTCTTCATCATCTTCTTCTTCTTCTTTATTGTAAGTTGTAACAATAATGGCGAAGGAGAAGCACAAGGATGGCAAGAATTTTTCTGTTGATGTTTCTTGGAAATGTGCTGAGGTGAAGCTCCTCCTCGTCTCCCTCTTCTTCATTTGCTCTTTGATCACTTTGTTTGAGCTCTTCCCTTCAACTTCTAGCTTTCTCTCATGTTTTTCCGCAGTCGATTCATCTCCATCGCACCCTGTTGATCTATCCTCCTCCTCCTCCTCCTCCTCCTCCTCCTCTTCTTCTTCTCTTCCTCAAATTGTTCATTCTCTGAGAGCAGAACGGCTCGGGAATGACTCCGTCGTGAAGAGGTCCTTCAACCCGGTCGGCTCCGCCGCGTACCTCTTCATCCAGATGGGAGCTTACCGGGGCGGCGCGAACAATTTCGTCGTCGTGGGGCTCGCCTCCAAGCCTCTCCATGTCTTCGCCAAGCCCCGATTCGAGTGCGAATGGATCCCCCACGGCGGCGGCGGCGGCGGCAAAAATTCCGCCCCCATCTTCGCTACTGGTTACAAGATCCTCCCCGACTGGGGCTACGGTCGGGTCTACACCGTCGTCGTCGTCAACTGCACCTTCCCGAGCGCCGTCGGCCTCGACGGCTCCGGCGGCCGCCTCGTCATCCACGCCACCACGGGTGGCGGCGGGGACCGCGAGGTCACCGCTGCCGAGAATTTCGTGGCGGTGGAGGAAGCTCCAGGGAGCGTGGACGAGTCCATCTTTTCGGCGCCGCCTAAGTACGAGTACCTCTACTGCGGCTCCCCCCTCTACGGCGACCTCAGCCCGCAGCGCGTCAGGGAATGGATGGCCTACCACGCGCGGTTCTTCGGGGTGAGCAAGTCCCACTTCGTCATCCACGACGCCGGCGGCGTCCACCCGGCGGTGATGGAGGTGCTGCGGCCGTGGGCGGAGAAGGGAATGGTGACCCTGCAGGACATCAGAGAGCAAGAAAGGTTCGACGGCTACTACCACAATCAATTCCTGGTGGTGAACGATTGCCTCCACAGGTACAAGTTCATGGCGAAATGGATCTTCTTCTTCGACATCGACGAGTTCCTCTATCTCCCTCCCAAAACGAGTCTCGACTCGGTGGTCGCCTCGCTCGACGGATACTCGCAGTTCACCATCGAGCAGATGCCCATGTCCAGCAAGCTCTGTCAATCCAGTGACTACGGCAAGACTCCAAGGTGCCATTTTAATCTTAGCCACCTCCATTTCTTCTGATCGAGATTGATCATAAATATAACAGCTTCGATTCGATTCGATTCGACTTGTTGGTAGGATGTGGGGAATGGAGAAGTTGGTGTACAGGGACGTGAAGAGGGGAGTGAGGCGAGACCGGAAGTACGCGATCCAGCCGCGGAGCGCGTTCGCGACGGGCGTGCACATGTCGCAGAACGTGGCCGGCCAGAGCGCGCACAAGACGGAAGGCCGGATCAGATACTTCCATTACCACGGCACCATCGCCGACCGCCGCGAGCCCTGCAGGGAGTTCGTCAACGCCACCGCCCTCACCTACGACGGCACCCCGTACGTGCTCGACGACACCCTCCGCCGCGCCGCCGGCGCAGTGAAGAGGTTCGAGCAGAAGATGATCGACTCCAGGCTGTCGCGCACGAGGCAGTGATCTTTCCTTGCACAGATTTCTCTGCAAAATACACCATGATTTTTTTTTTAAAACTTTCTATTCTTTTCTATATAAATTATTGTTCATCCAATTTACCAAGAATTCTTAAAATCAAAGATGTTGATCTGATCATTGGCCCACGCACATTGTCGCTTCCTATGACGTCGATGCATGGGCGTCCCCGGTGGCCGAAGTGTGGAGGGGACCAGACGATGAACGGGAACAAATTCTTGCAACGGGAAGCTTTTCGAGCCCTCTGCCTACTTCGCATTCGAACAAAAATGAGACGATGATGGCGAATTTCGAAAGGGCTTCTCCAACTGCCTCCGACTTTGAATAAGATATCTTCTTCAATCGTTTTGTTCGCATAGCTATTAATTAATTATATCATGACTCTCTATCTCTATTAGAGAATTCAGTGAGCTAGCAATTGAGAGAACTTGATCGATAAAGTTCTTCATTGTATCAGTGCCATTGATTCTTAAACGTACGATATTATTTATACAATTTGAACTAGAAAAAAAAAATCAAATCTAGTGTGATACGGGGAATAGGAAGGTCCTTTAGTAGAGTTCACAGTAAGTCAAAAACTGAGTAACTACTGACCTATTAATATCTCCTTCTCTTAATCGACTAAGTTGATCGAATATGCTCTCAAAGGGTCTGCTCCTTGACTCCATCGGATTTGCACGGAGCTCTACTTCTTGTTCTCTTCCGATTGGATAGGCTCTCAAAGGGCCCACTCACTGGCTCCGTTGGACATGCATCAGGCTCTGCTTCTCGTTCTCTCCCGACCGACTACCGCCAATGGAACAACTTTCAAAGGGTCCCTCTCTCCGGCTCAATCGGACCCGCACGAGGCTCTGCTCCTCATTCTCTCCCGATTGACTATCGTTGATAAGACAAGCTCTCAAACGACTCCACTCCTCGGCTTCACCGAATCCACATGGGATCTACTCCCCGTTCTTTCTCAATCGACTACCGCCAATCGAGCAGATTCTCAAAGGGTCCCACTTTCCGATTTTGCCGGACCGCACGGGACTCTGCTCCTCGTTCTCTCCCAATAGATTACCATCGATCAGACAAGTTCTCAAAAGGCCCCACTCCCTGACTTCATCGGACCCACACGGGACTTTGCTCCCCATCCTCTCCCGATCGATTTTGTCGGACGTATTTATTAATTATCCTTGGAAAAAAATACGACTTGGAATTTTTTTACTACAACTCTTATTTTTTGTTTCAATCGGTTCCAATCTTTATTAATTTTGAAATGTCTGATGACATATAAAATACCCAACATTTTACTATTAGTGAAATTGAGACGCCACGTCAAAAATCACTCATCGTGATTCACTTAGTGGACAGAATGTGAGACTAGATGGTGTATCTTAGGATTAAACCGGTTATAAAATCTGAATATCTGATATAAGAAAATGAAAAGAATAGCTCGCAGATAATCTGCAACATAGTCTCCTTCCCAATTTCTGATGATGAACCAAACCCTGCTTTAGCCTGCATGATTAACACAGTTCAATAAGAAAAGAATTTCTGAAAGAAGCATACTAACTAGAGACCAATTCTGATAACAATTCCCTTTCATCGTACATTATAACTTAAATGGGAATTACTACAAGCAGATAAATAACAGCATGCCTATTCATTCGATAAACTTTCATATAACATAGAAAACAACTTACAAAGTTTCACGAGGGCGCCATAGACTTACGAATCAAGCTCATAGAAAACAACTTGTATAAACGGACTAACTGAACCAGCCGTTCCCAGCCCGGCCAGCCTTCTTAAAACCCCAATCCATTGATTTATATAGGACCGTGCCATCCGTGCCGTTGCATGACCGCCACTATGCTCTCCTATTCGCTATCTGCTTCTCCCCCTCAAACCCAAGCCCCCACGCAGAACCTCCCATGGCTTCCCACTCCCGAGCTGGCCTCGCAATTCCCCATCCTCCGCCACCTCCTCTCCTGCACCTCCATGCGCCACCTCCACCAGATCCACTCCCACACCCTCACTTCCGGCGCCTTCCGCGATCCCTTCGTCGCCTCCCGCGTCCTCTCCTTCGCTGCCCTCTCCCCAGCCGGCTCCCTCCACTACGCCCGCCTCATCTTCTCCCGGATCCCCTCCCCCGACGCCTTCACTGCCGACGCCCTCCTCCGGGGCTACGTCGGCCGCGCCAGTCCGATCGACGCCCTCCTCTTCTACGCCGACGTCCTCCGGTCCTCCGTTCGCGACTTCCCAAGCCCCCACACCTTCCCTCTCCTCCTCAGAGCTTGCGCTGGCATGCCCTCCCTTCAGCTCGGTGAAACGGTTCACGCTCAGGCGCTGAAGCTTGGATTCACCTCGCAAACGCCCACCCAAAACTTCTTGGTGCGAATGTACGCTTCGCGTGGCCTGGTGGACCGCGCAAGATTCATTTTTGATGGCGTTTCCGAACGCAACGATGCTTCGGTGAACATGATGATGGGTGGTTACTTGAGCTGTGGTCGAGTGGAGGAGGCACGCAAGCTGTTCGATGAAATGGCGGAAAGAAATGTCATCGCTTGGAGCGTGATGATCGATGGGTATCTTCAAAGCAGCCAATTCAAAGAAGCGCTGGAGCTGTTCCGTGAGATGTTGAAGCAGAGATTGGAACCCAATGAGAGTATATTGGTCAACATCCTCTGTGCTTGCGCTCACTTTGGGGCGATTGAGCAAGGCCTGTGGGTGGAGGAGTATATTAGAAGGAAGAACACGCAAGTTACTGTTAGGATCGGTACTGCACTTGTGGACATGTACCTGAAGTGTGGTTGCGTGGAGAAGGCTTTCGAGAGGTTCGACTCAATGGAAGAGAAGAATGTGACAACATGGAGCGCCATGATCTCAGGGCTCGCGATCAACGGGCGTGCTAGAGATGCACTGCACTTGTTTGCAGAGATGGAGGCAAACGGTGTGCTGCCAAATGAGGTGTGCTTCATTGGCGTGTTGAATGCTTGTAGCCATGCCGGGCTAGTTGACGACGGAGTGAAGTACTTCAAAGCAATCAACAACGTTTATGGATTGGAGCCAAATGTCCAGCACTATTGTTGTTTGGTCGATCTTTATGGTCGAGCTGGTCTTTTGGACAAATCTGAGGAGGTGATTGAGCAAATGCCGATGAAGCCTAACAGTGCAGTTTGGGGAGCCCTATTGAACTCTTGTAGAATTCACAAGAACGACACTTTAGCAGAGCGTATCAGCAAACAACTCCTTGAGTTGGAGCCAAGAAACAGCGGGCGCTACGTATTGCTGTCGAACATCTATGCAGCAAAAGGGAGGTGGGCTGAAGTAGCCGAGATGAGGAGGTTGATGAAAGAGAGAGGAGTCACCAAAACACCAGGGAGTAGCTTCATAAATTTGAAAGGAAGTGTTCATGAGTTCATTGCAGGAGATAATGCTCACCCCCAAAGAAGAGAAATCTACGCCAAGTTAGACGAGATGAGTAGAAAGGTGAGGCTAGCAGGACATGAACCTAGCACTGATCAAGTGTTGATCGAGATGGATGAAGGAGAGAAAGGCACTGCACTTCATCACCATAGTGAGAAGCAAGCACTTGCTTTTGGATTGATCAATGGGAAACCGGGCAATACTATCAGGATTATGAAAAACCTTCGCATTTGTGAGGATTGTCACTCCTTCACTAAGATATCATCTAAGACTTATGAATGTGAGATAGTTGTAAGGGATAGGAATCGGTTCCACCATTTCAGGGATGGTGTTTGTTCTTGTATGGACTTCTGGTGATTATTGAAATTCAACGTAATAACTAAAAATATTGATTAGATAACAAAAGCTAGCGTTTGGTGTAAAATACCGAAAATGGACGAATCACAATAAGGGAATTTTTAGAAATTTTCTGGAAATTTTTCGGAGATCGTATGGTGTAGGTTATAGGGGTAAATATTAGATCACGGAAAAGCATATTTAGGTTACCTCATTTAAACGAAGAAAAGTTGAATTTTTTCTTTTTCTTTTCTTTTCTTTTTCTTTTATTTTTTTTTCTCCTCTCTTGTCGCCGTGCCCTAACCCCTCTCTTTTCCCCTGCGCCTTCTCCTCTCCCGATCTCCTCCCTAACCGCTCCTTTTCCCAACCGGCGACTCAAGCGACGGTTTCTACTTCCTCGCGATTAAAGTCGTGGTCGAGGATTTTGCATCTTCTTCTTTTTCTTCTTTCCCTTCTTCTTCCCTATCTCCGTCGCTGAGATCAGGATGCGCTGCCACCCCCTCTTCGATCTCCTCTGTGCCAGCCACCGAGATTCCCCAGCCGATCTCTCACCATGCCTTAGCCTTCCCCCGGCATCTCCTCACCCGATCTTTATCTTCCTTGCGCCACATGTGCCCTATTTTGCTTTGACGCCACCGGATCAAGTCGGAGCCACCACTAATCGTCGGAGTGGAAGGGCTACCAGGACTCCGAGGGTCAGCGAAGAGTCTTCTACTTCCCCTCTGGATTTATTTTATTTTTCCCCCGACTCGGTGCCCTAGTAGTGGTCTTTGAGGTAGGTATTCGGCCCTAACCTCTACTTTGGATATCTGATCTTTAGGTGGGTTGATTCTAGATATCTGGTTTTAGGATCTACTGGTTTCCAACCAACACATTACTGATAATTGGAAGTTTCCTTCGCCAGAATCCTTGATCGTCATTAGCAACTGGAGAGGAAGAGGTAAGATGAATAGTTTTGGTTGGAATTAGGTTATGGTTGGACTAGTGTTTTCCATTCCTTTATCTGATTCGTGATCTCCACTCTTGATCTCATGGTTGAATTCCAACCAGTAGGGAAGAACCCAGCAAGGTGGTTTTCGCTTTCAGGAGTTCTTGTCCAACAGCTGCTTACCTTGAATTGCAACAGCCGACAACCCCTCATTCCAGCAGCAAACGACTTTTCATTAGCAGCAAACAGGGCTATGATTTGAGGTAAAGTGTAGAATCGTGTTACATTTTGTAGTGAATTTGGATTTACATGGTTAGATGTTATTCATCTGGTTCGTTAGGTTTAACCCGTATGATGGAATAATTAACCCTAGTTGAACGTTGTGTTATATTTAATTAGGGTTAAAGTGTCGGGTCTAATCTAAGCTGCGGTTAGATCCAAATTGTTAGTTAATCGAGAATAAATGAACGAAATAGGGTTTTGGTAATTACGAAATTACTTTAGCTAGGTGATATATATGTAGCTAAATTAAATGTGGTCATTACAGGACATTGATTTGGAATGAGCACTTCGACGCAGAGGTTATTTAGCTCGATCTCCATTTTTAAGGCGGATACTTTGACTTATTTTTTAGATATTGTCGTTTGATATGCATAGTAATATTTATCGAGTAGTAATATTTATGTTCATTTCTGCATTGGTATGTCATTATCTAGTACCTGAGCATGCTGTATTTATTACCTGCTTTTGCATTCATGTTCCTTTGATTATTTATGTCCTTAAAGTAATGACATACCATGCCTTATTATGTTCAGGACATTAATTTATTTTACCATACCTGACCTGTGTACCTAGGACATTCTATTTAATCCATATATCTTTGGGAACACATTTTGTAGAGATGGATAGGATCAGGATATTTCCATGCTTAGTGTCATGTATCATCTCGCATGATTGCATGCTGTGCGATAGTTAATTCAATTATTGTTGAGCACATCACCAGTTTCATGGATCTGCACACATAACCACTCATGGGTTAGTGGTTTTTATCAGGCAGGGTGTGTTGCAGCAGATTGCTCTGTCAAAGGCTCCGCTGGTCCACTCATGGGTAGTGTGACACAGCGTGGTAGCAGGACATGGATCTCTCTTCTAGATTGTTTCAGGGAGATGAGAGCATTGAGCTCCCCCACTTATGATTTGGGGCAAGGAGGATAGGTGTACTCCGACAGCATCTCGTCCACTCGGTCACTCAGGAGCAGTGATAGCAGAGTGCACAGTTGTTATAGCCCTACCCACTCGGTCTCATCATCGTAAGTGAGACGGCTGACTGGTGTCAGGGGTGATCAGAACATGTTGCATCATATGCACTGACTGCATTTATTACTTGTGTTTGCTGCACTTTATATGCTGCATATTTGGTGCGTGCATATGTTTGACATGGATACAGGATTTATGATACTCTCGGGCTGATGACCTTGTTATCCGTATCCCCAGGTCCTAGTTAGTACAGATACTCCTTCTCGTTACAGTTTTATATTTTCCATATGATATATCCAGGAGTCTGTACGTATATTTATTATTAGTTTTTATTTCTTACTATACATGTCAGTAGTTACCTACTGAGGAGTTGACTCACCCCGTTGATATTACCATTTTTAGGTTGAGGCTGTCAGGAGAATTTCCAGTCGCTAGTCCCCCTCCAGATTGCGAGAATTTCTGTTTTGGATATTTTCCTTGTTTTTTTCCTTATTATGTTATCTATCGTCTATGTTTTCAGCCTTGTATTTTTTTGGCACTTTGGATCTTGTATGATTCTTTATTATCGATGAATTTTCATTTGGTATATTTTCCTACATGTCTGCCTAGACGGTAGAAGAGGTAGGTTTAGATGTATGCTGATGATTTGAGTTTTTATGGGTGTAGTTGAGTAGGATATTTGAGATGATTTCTTTATCGTTGTTTTGATTTGATTTTTTACTATTAAAATGCATGGATACTTTTATATATATATATATATATATATATATATATATATATATATATATATATATATATATATATATATATATATATATATATATATAAAAGTTGTTATCAAAATTTCTTTTGATAAAAGACTCCTCGGGATATGACATTTGGAGCAAA
The DNA here is from genome assembly GCF_018446385.1 of Zingiber officinale. Classification (NCBI taxonomy): domain Eukaryota; kingdom Viridiplantae; phylum Streptophyta; class Magnoliopsida; order Zingiberales; family Zingiberaceae; genus Zingiber; species Zingiber officinale. The sequence continues at coordinate 106,748,453 of NC_055986.1, forward strand.
ATACCTTGAGCTTCTAAAAACAGAGGCATTTAGACAATGACTTGGAACTTGGAAGCACTCAAAAGAGATGGTCTCTTGGTTCAGAGATAAGATCACCTGCAAATTATTAGTTATCGACAAAAAAAAAAATGAATTTAATTTCTGTGTTCCGTATCCATCTACCTTTCCAATGGCAAATGTCCTGTTCAAGAGAATAACCACCAGTCACACCGTCCAGTCTTCTTCCCACCTGTCCTTCCTATATAGTCCAACTCATGACCCCATTGCTTGTCCATCACGCCCCCACAACTTCCCTCCCCATTCCAATACATTTATACTTCGTTTTGGCACCTGTTATATTTGTTGAAGTATGTCAAAATTGGATCAGTCATCAGATGATGCTAAGACTGTTTCCAAAGGTGCATCTCTGAAATTAATTGTATCTTTTCTGTTTGAGTGACCATATGTTTTACTCTCTTCTATTGCTTCAAGATGGAAATAGTCGAGATTCCAAGATGAGTTTCTCAGAGGATGAAGAGAATTTAATTGCCAGAATGTATAGTTTAGTGGGAAGGAGGTTGGTGGGCTCTCGATTTGTTTCAAGTTATTTGTCGTGCAAGTTTTTATTTTCTGTTTCTTGTTGTTTTGGGGAAGCAGGTGGACACTGATTGCCGGGAGAATCCCAGGGAGAACAGCTAAAGAGATTGAGGAGTACTGGACTTCAAGATACTCAAGTGAATGACCTGGTGGCTCTGTACATAGCAAGCAAATTTTGTAAACTAATTTCTCTGTAAATTGCAGCCTTTTGGTTCTCAAGCAGATGTTCCAGCTTCGCTGTATTCAAGGGCCATGCCCATGTTTCTCTAAGATTGGAATGAGTCTTCTTATCTAAGATTCTCCATAACCTTCAGTCGGTACATTTTTCATGAGTCAGGACTATAAAAGTACGTATCTGAGAATGACCTCCATTTAATAGAAGAAGACCTCTTAGACCTAAAGAATATGCCTAAAGTTTCAGAGCTTTATTTAATTGTGGATTATAAGAAATAGGAATTGAATTTGAAGAACAGAAGCTTTTTCACACTTGTTGTGTTGCCTAGATTCCTTTCATGGTCTCCTTACACACTCAAACTTGTTTTCTTTTGAGTCTTTAGGGTTTCCGTGGTAATGAATTGCTAGCAATTTTGAGACTTCAATGAGTTGAAGGCAAGGAGGTGATTGGCTTAGTAATCATTTGTTGAAAGAAGAAGCTATTCACAACTTTAGGTCAATAAGCTTTAAGCAAAAGCAGAGGAAAGATTAAAACATGGAAGCAACAGAGAAAAGAAGAGTAAACTTGGTCTTACCTCCTAAATAAAGTGAACATCATGTTCCACCCGCTCAAATAAAGATGAACGAATCAATCCCAAAGCCCATACACTGTTGGAACAAGCGTGCAGTTCTTTATCAAATCCATATTTTTGCACTGAAGATAATTAAGAATCTTCTGCAGCATGAAATGGCAAAGTAACTTTGAAAACAGCAGGAGCACTTTGTTGACGAAAAGGCACAGTTCATACAAGAATTGAGAAACTACAGTCTGTATTTGATTGCGTTGAAGGGAAGAAAATGAAAGAAAAATTTTCTCACTTCATAAACTTTTTGTTTTGAAAAGAAAGGAAGGTAGATCGATTTATAAACAATTAATCAGGATTTTTTTTTCTAGGAATAGTATTTCTGAACTTTCGTAGATGACTCGCCAAAAGCAAATTTTACCACACTTCCTAACTTACGAATAATTAATTAAATTTTACAATTTCTTTACAGAAAAATGGGAAACAAATAGGAAAATAGTGACAAACATGCACAAAGCACGTGCCTTTGAGGGCCGAACTGTGTTTAGGATATAGATTCCATTACATTGCGTACACACAAACGATCGCGAAATCCAACCAAACATTCCGCGCGATCGCCGGTTCACACCATGCCGGCTTCGTCTCCTCCGGGACCCGCCGCCCACCACCAGCAGTGGCCCCGAAGCAAGTCACCAGCCGGCCAACCGCCCCCTCCACTCCACCACCGCCAGGCCCCGCCGCCGGCTGTGTTGGTCTGGCTCACCAGCGACTTCCACGAATCAAGAACAATTTTAGTTTACTAATATCTGGGCTAGATTGACCACGTGATTGTCACGTGCTCGTTTGCATGCCTCATCTCCAGTTCGCCTTTATAAATCGAGACCTCTTAATCTCTAGTCACCTCCCTTCTGATTTCATCCGTCACGCGCATTCTAATTGACAGAAAAAAAACAAGAGGGGAAAAAATCATTCGATTTGCTCATCTAGAAGAAGCAGAGCTTCGATGGGGAACTGCATCGACTCGGAGAGGCCGGCGACGTGGGTGGACGAGGAGGACGAGTGGGAATCCCAAAGCCCAAGCTGGCGCCACGAGAGGCAGAGAGAAGGCAGGATCAGTTTACTAAATAGGTCGGAGGAGGAGGTGGAAGAAGAGAACAGGAGGAAGAGGACTGCGACGACAAAGATCAAGATCAAAGTAAGCAAGAAGCAATTAGAGGAGCTGCTGCATCAGGTCAACGGCGATCGGCCGGTGGCGTTCCGGCGAATTCTGGCGGAACTGGCGAGTGAATCGTGGAGGGAGGCCCGCCGTGAGCAAGAAGATCAGGCCGGGCATTGGAGGCCAGAGCTGCAAAGCATACCGGAAGTGCCTGAGTGAATATATATCTATATATATATATATATATATATATAATTTGTTTCAAAGATATATATATGTTTTTTTAAATACCCTGTAATTAGTAGTTAGTTATTTCTACTGTCCTCATTGATTATCAACGGTGAGACCATAAGAAGTGGGATCAGGGATGAAGTCACAATTGGGATTCAAATCTCCGTTTGATATAAAAATTTGAAAAATTTATTATATTGTCGGGTTTTCAGAATTGACAATTTAAAATTTATCTGACGATTTAAAATTTATTTTACTATGCACCTGACACTTATATATGTATATATACCTTTCTTCATATCCATGAGATCAACACGAAAAAAACTATTAATACAACATATCTATATTTGAAAAACTTATCCTATTGAACTGTTTGTTAGGATTATGTTTCCTTATTATTCATGATTCAAAATTTTTATAGATAAAATCTATCATCTCATAATTAATTAAATTGTAAGAATAAAATATATGCAATGAGAATTCAAATCTATTGCAAGATATATTAGATGTCAGTGGTGTTTGAATTATTAGTGAGGTTTAATCATCTATCAAAATTTATTTATGCTTTTCAGATTTACGATGGCGGTGAGGTCGGTTATTTCAAAATGAATTGGTTCGAAAAACTGAAATGAAAATAATTATAAAAACAAAAACAAAAAGACAAATGGTTTAAATTAAAAGGATTTTTTAAAAAAAAGACATAAATACATTATTTTTGATAATATCAAAATTAATTAATATATATATTTATTTAGGCCGTTTTCGAAAACTGTTATTTGTGATGCGGCTTCAAAAATGTACCGTCATGACTCATGTCTCCTATTCTTGGGTTATTCTGCAGTACCTTTTCGTTCTCGCTGTCTTTCGTTGCCTTCTTTGCCTTGGCTCGTCTTCTGTTCCCTGCTCCGTTTCTCTTCTCTTCTCCTCTCCTCTCCATGGCCACGAAGCATCTCTCTATCCCTCTCTTCCTCCTCCTAATTGTCTCCCCTCTTCTCTTCTTCTCCTCCTCTTTACCTTGGGGTGGGGACGATGCGGCATCGTGGAAGGTCCCGCTCCGTGCCATGGATCTGCTCCCCCTCCTCCCCCGGAGAGTGGCGTGGCCCCTCCTCCGATCGCTCCGTAGCGCAGTTGACCTCCTCCCCACCTTCGTTGGCTCCGCATCCTCTCCTGACGCTGACCTCGAATGGAAGGGCGCCTGCTTTCACAAGAACACCGCGTGGATGGAGTTCCACAACAAGAGCAAGTCCCAATTCGGCGGCGGTACGCTCCATATCAAGGTGCGAAATCTAGATTGGTTTGATCGTATTTCGCGTTTTATTATCCTTCAGAATTAATTCTTGAGCAATTATGGCGTTGGCTTGAAAATTGGGTACTTGGTAACGTGTGGTTTAAGTTTCATCGGAATCATGCTAGAGAAGTTAGTAAATTAACTCGGATGATGAATTTATTAGTAAATTCTTCCTGAATATGTTCCATACAGCGAAGAGGAGGAACCCCAGTTTGATCAGGTAATACATCGCTCTTGGTGGTAGACGAGACCTATATAGGCCATTTAGGTTCCTTAGAACTTGGAGCAGGGTAACCCGCTACTTGTGCACTACAAATTTATGAATTTGGTTGAAGGATGTTGTTAAATAGGATGTAGGTTCACGATAAGTGTTTCTATATTTTTGATTCTTGAACTGCACATTGCTTATTTGGGTGAAGAAACTTGTGGATCTTTCATTACTGATGCTTACTTTATCCGAAATTATTATCATCCCTACCATGCAGCTCACAGATGGTGAAACTTAGAACAAATATATCTTCCAATTCACATATAGAACTATCCAGAAGCTAATTGGCACCTTCTGTTAATGTTGGTTCTTGTTGTTAAGTGGATCATAATTGTTATGTTTTCAAGTTCAGCAATATGAAAGCTGTTAGTTTAATTACAAGGACTTGCAACATGTTGGAGTCTTAATTTCACTTATAAGAATTTTCCCTTTATATACTTAGTGTTATGTTGGCATTTAATTGTTTGGTATTGAATGGGAATGGGATGCATCTGGCAGTGGTTTCTTGTTTTAACCTTTAGATAGCTTTTGTTTTTGTTCACTTGTTCTCTTTGCATTGTCATCACTCATTTAATTACTTCATTTTTTTTATTAATGTGAAAGTTTATTATTTTAATATCCAAGTCCTTTTATCATTTTATAATTTTTATATTTTTTTTTGCAGATAAGCAATGCTCATAGTTGGACTTGCATGGACCTTTATGTGTTTGCTACACCATATCGTGTGACATGGGATTACTACCTTTTGTCTCGGGAACATACTCTTGATTTTCACATGTGGGAAGGGGAAGCTGAATATGAATATGCAAGTTGCTTCATCAGTTTGTAGATTGCAAGAAAAGTTGCATTTTTATCAACAAAGTTAGCCTCTATTCTGCTAAGTTGTTATGATATTATTTTGCAAACCAGGTGAAAAATCACGGAGTGTCAATTTTTCTTATGGAATCTGGAATGATTGGAACTCTTCAGGCATTGTGGGATGTCTTTCCTCTATTTACAAATACTGGATGGGGTGAAAGTTCAAATCTTGCTTTCCTTGAGAAGCATATGGGAGCTACATTTGAGCAACGACCTCAACCATGGATTTCAACTATCAATGTTAATGATATTCATTCAGGAGACTTCTTTGCTATCTCGAAAATTCGTGGGCGTTGGGGTGGATTTGAAACTTTAGAAAAGTGGGTCAGTGGGGCCTATGCTGGCCACACTGCAGTTTGCCTAAAAGATTCTGAAGGAAAACTTTGGATTGGTGAATCAGGTCATGAAAATGAGAAGGTTAGATCTCGTTTATTGTTTCTAAATTCTAAACTATTTTATGAATCTTTGGTATCATATTTATATTGTCTCAGACTAACCAATGCATTGTTTGTTTTGTGTGTAATTGTAGATAAAAAAATTGTTTAGATATACGGGAGTATGTGTGACATGACTTTTTATATATATAAATTAAATTACATAAATCTTCATTTAATGCTTGATGCAAGCGAACCAAAATATTCTATGCATAATAATACCTACATTTGTTTATAAAATTTGGTGATCAATAATCAATCAAAAAAAAAAACTTGTTTATAAATATCCAATATTTTTTATAACATCTTGGCTATTGGGAAAATATTAAAAATGTCTACTAATATTGTACCCAATGGACATCTTTATGGATGCAATACTAATTTCAAAATATTCATTTCTTAGAATTGTTGTAAGAGTATTGAAGTCAAAGATGATCCTAATTGTTAAAATTGATATGTACATAATTACTATAATGTAGCATATGTCGTTACCACATTCTTTCATCATGGTAAACACTTAAAACTTTCTAGACAACTAATAACTTTGATTCATAGCTAAAAAACTTGCTTTCAAAAAAAAGGTAGATCCGTTACCTTAGCAGCCCCCCTAGTGCCGGCCCCACGGATATAATGTAGAATATTCATGTTTCTAAAATGATCAATTTTTGATAAGCAATTTATCAAATAATATGTTGTCATTATAATCACATCGTGCCATGTTAACATTGTGCCTTTTTCCTCTTTCTATAAGCTCTTGGCCAATATTTGACTATTCCAAATTCAAGCACCTGGTAAGATCCAGTGATCTCCTCCTGTCCTTTTCAAGTTAGCCCTAAGTTAATTAGTTGGTCTTCTGCGTGGCAGCTGGTACTAGCTCTCCCTTGATCCCAGGGACCAAGCTCTTGCTGGTGCCTCGACTTTTCCCTTTTGTCACATGTCATAAACCCAAGGGTTGTTGAGCTAGTGAGTAATCATACCCACATCAATCAGCAAAGATACATATACACATTCATACATATGAACTACTTCTAAATAAGCAATTTAGATCAATTAAGGTTGATCATTTATCAATGTAATTAAGATGGCCATGTAGAATTCCATCAATTTTTAGATATCAGCAATAAGTCAAATAAGAAAAAGGATTATATAGAATTAGTGGCTACCTACTGACTCCTAATTTCCCTTTCCAGGAGATTCCCTTTAGCATTTTGAGAGATTGTTCTTAAAGTTTCAGGCTTTTCTGTCTGACGATTATTTGAGTACATAAACTCAACTTGGTTTATGTTTTCTATACCATGCTATAGTGCTAAAGTAGTACTTCTTTTATACTTTATTCTTTTTTCTAATTCTTATGCATCATAGATGATTCTTCTTTTGTAGGGAGAGGATATAATAGTCATTCTACCATGGGAAGAATGGTGGGAATTTGAGCTCACTAAAGATGACTCAAATCCACACATTGCATTGCTTCCACTCCATCCAGATATCAGAGCGAAATTTAACAACACAGCAGCTTGGGAATATGCTAAAAGCATGTCAAATAAGCCATATGGGTATCATAACATGATCTTCAGCTGGATAGATACTATAAGTGGGAACTATCCACCACCTCTTGATTCACATGTGGTATGACACCATTAGTGTTGCCTTTTGAAGCCTATTTTCTGTCTCTTTAAGTCTCTTGTGTGTTTTTTTTTAAAATTTTTTTGTCAGTTATTATTACTATTTTTTCTTTCTAACTTGTGGTTCTTTTGGGGTATATTATCACATTTATGTCCTGTACTCGTGCAAAGTTAGTCTTACTTTAAAACTTTTTATTCCCCTAACAAATATTGCTTTAGCATATTTTTTTTAATGTATTAATCCGTTGGAAATTTTACTGGTTGTAACTAAACATGCCTACTACAGCAGATTGTATGCTTCCATTATGAACCATATTTCAACTATTTGATTTTTTCATAGCTATTTTATAGCTGCTAAGTTCTGGTATTGATGGTATAGGTGGCTTCTGTGATGACCATGTGGAATAAAATCCAGCCAGCCTATGCTGCAAATATGTGGAATGAAGCCCTAAACAAGCGGCTTGGAACTGAGGTATATTGAGAACATTCTGTTGCGCACTTTTTTCTCCTTTCATGTATTTGTGCAATTTTCTTGTTCCATCTATCTACTTGAACTACCTTCTATTTTGCTTCTTGATTAATTTTTCTTTGTTGTGTTGACATTATCTATTTGTATTTTTGAATTAAGTGATAGACATTATCTATTTGTATTTGAGACTTCTTATTCATGTTGACCTTGCATAAAACAACATACAAGAGTTCTATTATAATGAAAATCTCAGTAATGCAGTTCTATAATTTAGCAGGCATAATAATATTCTTGCCTCTACTCTCAGCAGTGATGGAGTATTATGAAGCTTCCTAGTCTTTAAAAGTGAGCATGAGCTTCAATCAGGAGGGAGTAACAAACTTAGTTGTTTCTGGTCGTACCCTATGAATAAATTTTCTCATTAATCCATGACCCCAATAATGATGATAAATGAATTTTGTTAGTGATTGTCTCCTTTCACTACCTTCTTCACTCTTTTGAGTTTACCAATGTTCACCATCATCAAACAAATATAGTGTTGATAATATTAATGATATATGTAAGATGCATAATGATATTATGAATTTGCACTATAGTAGAAAATTAATAATGTTCATATGCATTCTTGTCTAGCTATCGAATATCAATGAAATCCTATATAGGTCTCGTTGCTTCTCGAACACACAATTTCATATGCAATTTGAGATTGGGGACTAGGAATACCATATTACAATTATAAGTTATGTTCGTTGTAGTTGGGGAAATTCAATTGAAATGGAAAATTCGATTGATTTATTCTTCGCCTTTGTATAGGCATCATCAATCCTATCTGACTTGCTAGCCTTAGTTAGAAGTCATCATATCAACAAAAACAATAACAACCAAGCCTTATCCCACTACGTGGGGTCGACCATATGGATCTTTTTACGCCATTAAGCTATATCTCCTATTATATCTTCATATATATTTAAATAAATTTTTATCTTGTTTTATTTTTGCTAATCAAGTCTTTTTTGGTCTTCCTCTTTCTCGTTTGATATGTGTTTATCATAGTTTCACATTACCTAACTAGAGCATTTATTGGAAGTCTAAGTACATACTTGTACCATCTTAAACGTGTCTCTCAGAGTTTTTCCTCAATAAATGCAACTCTCACTTCCTCTTTAATGCTCTCATTTCTTATTCTATCCATCCTCATATGGCCACACATCCACCTTAACATCCTTATCAATGTAACTCTCATTTTCTACTCATGTTCTCGAGTCATAGCCCAACATTCAACTCCATATAACGTAACAGGTCTAATTGCGGTTTTATAGAACTTTCCTTTAAGTTTTAGAGGTACTTTATGGTTACATAAAATACTCGATGCTTTCCTTCATTTCAATCATTCTGCTTGTATTTTATGTAAAACATCTCTCTCAATCCCTCCATCGTTTTGTAAAAATAGTCCTAAATATTTAAAGCTCTCGGTTTTGGGCAATTTGTTATCTTTTATCTTAACAATTGTCTCATTACGTCTAATATTACTAAACTTAAATTTCATATATTTTGTCTTTATTCTACTCCTTCATGTGTTTCATCTACCAAAACAATATCATCTTCAAAGAACATGCACCACGGTATTGTCTTGAATGTGTGTTGTGAGTTCGTCCATAATTAGTATAAAAAGATAGGGATTTAGAATTGTTCATTGATGTAACCCTATCTTTATTAGAAATGCTTCAGTTACTCCGCCCGAAGTCTTTACTCTAGTCATTACATCCTTATACATATCTTTAATTAGTTCAATATATGTTACGCTAACACTTCTCTTTTCTAGAATTTTCTATATAATTTCTCTTGGGTCTCTATCATAATCTTTTTCTAAGTTAATAAAAACCATGTGTAGATCTTATTTTTTTGCTCTTGATATTTTTTAATTAGTTGTTTAAGAAGATGTATAGCTTTTATTGTCAACCTTCTCGGTATGAACTCAAATTGATTTTCGATCACCGTGGTCTTCTTCCTCAATCTTTTTTCTATTACTTTTTCCCAAAGGTTCATGGTATAACTCATTAGTTTAATACCCCTATAGTTTGCACAATTTTGTGCGTCTCCCTTATTCTTATATAAGGGAATTAAAGTACTTACCATTCATTAAAAAGGGCAACCCGGTGCACGAAGCTCCAGCTATACGGGGTCCCGGGGAAGGATCCATTGTACGCAGCCTTACCTGCTTTTTGCAAGAGGCTATTTCCAGGATTCGAACCCGTGACCATTTGGTCACATGACAACAACTTTACCGTTGCGCCAAAGCCCCCTTTCATTGATCAGATATTTTTTTTCGTTTTTAATATTATGTTAAATAATTTTGTAAGTCATTCAATACCTTGTTTCCCTAAGCATTTCTATATCTCTATCGGAATATCATCTAGTCCAATGACTTTTTCATTGTGTATCCTATTTAAAGCTTGTTCTACTTCTAAAGTTTAAATTCTACAACAACAGCCAAGCTTTTTCCCACTAGATGAGATCGGCTGTATGAATCCTTTTACGCCATTGAGCTCTATTTCCTACTAATCATCATCTATATTTAAATAAATTTTGTCTTTTTTTATTGTTGTTAATCAAATCTTTTTTGGTCTTCCTCTTCCTCGTTTGATATGCATGTTTATCATAGTTTCACATCGCCTAACTAGAGCATTTATTGGTCGTCTAAGTACATGTCCGTACCATCTTAAACGTGTCTCTCGGAGTTTTTTCTCAATAGATGCAACTCCGACTTTCTCTCTAATTATGTTCATCCTCGTATGTCCACACATCCACCTTAACATTCTCATCTCCACAAGATCGAGTCATAGCCCAACATTCAACTCCATATAACATAACAAGTCTAACCGTGATTTTATAGAACTTACCTTTAAAGTTTAAGAGTACTTTACGGTCACATAAAACACTCGACGCTCTCCTCCATTTCACCCATCCTGCTTACATATTCCATGTAAGACATCTCTCTTAATCCCTCCATCGTTTTGCAAAATGATCCTAAATATTTAAATCTCTCGGTTCTAGATAACTCGTAATCCCCTATCTTAACAATTGTCTCATTACTTCTAATATTGCTAAACTTAAATTCCATATATTATGTCTTTAATCTACTAAGCTTAAAATTTTTCCCTTTTAATGTTTCCCGCTAAGATTCTAGTTTAGCATTTACTCCTTCATGTGTTTCATCTACCAAAATAATATCATCTGTAAATAACATGCACCACGGTACTGTCTTGAATGTGCGCAGTGAGTTCGTTCATTATTAGTGTAAAAAGATAGGAACCCTATCTTTATTGGAAATATTTCAGTTACTCCGCCTGAAGTCTTTATTCTGGTCGTTACATCCTCGTACATATCCTTAATTAGGTCAATATATGTTACGCTAATATCTCTCTTTTCTAGAATCCTCCATATAATTTCTCTTGTGACTCTATCATAAGCTTTTTCTAAGTCAATAAATATCATGTGTAGATCTTGTTTTTGCTCCCGATATTTTTCAATTAATTGTCTAAGAAAATGTATAGCTTCTATTGTCGACCTTCCAAGCATGAATCCAAATTGATTTTCGGTCACTATGTCTCCTTCCTTAATCTTTTTTTTATTACTTATTTCCAAAGTTTCATAGTATGACTCATTAGTTTAATACCCCTATAGTTTGCACAATTTTGTACGTCTTTCTTGTTCTTATATAAGGGAACTAGAGTACTTATCCGTTCAGACATTTTTTTTCGTTTTCAATATCATGTTAAATAATTTTGTAAGCTATTCAATATCTTATTTCCCTATGCACTTCCATACCTCTATCAGAATATCATCTGGTCCAACGACTTTTCCATTGTGTATCTCATTTAAAGTTTGTTTTACTTCTGAAGTTTGAATTCTACGATAAAACGTAAAATTTCTATGCTCATTTGACCTACTTAAATTACCTAAGCTAAGTTGGTCACCTAAACCTTCATTAAAAAGTTGATGAAAATACCTCTTCCATCGTTCTTTTATTTCTCCATCGTTTACTAATACCCTATTACTTTCATCTTTAATACATTTCATTTGGCTAAGATTTCTTGTTTTCTTTTTTCTCACTTTAGCTATTCTATAAATGTCTCTTTCCCCTTCTTTTGTATCCAATTTTTGATATAATCATTCAAAAGTTTTATTTTTTTCATCACTCACTACTTTTTTAGCTTCTTTCTTAGCTATTGTATATTTTTTTAAGTTTTTCTCGTTCTTACAAATATATAATTTCTTATAAGCTATTCGTTTTTCCCTTCACTTTCTCTTGTACATTCTCATTCCACCACCAAGATTCCTTACTTAGCGGTGCATGTCCAACTCACCGAGTACACTCTTAGCTACTATTTTCAACTTTGATACTTTCTTATCCCATGTTGTATTAGAGTCATCGTATATTTCACCTAATGCTTGTACTTTTACCTTCTCCTTAAATATATTTTGTTTCCTATCCTTTAACTTCCACCACTTAATTTTAGGAATCGTATATATTTTCTTTCTATTGATACTATGTTTGAGGCGTATATCCAACACTACTAACCTATGTTGGGTAGTTAAGCTTTCTCCAAGGATGACTTTGCAATATTTACAAATCTTTCTATCCTTCTTTCTAACCATCAGAAAGTCAATTTGCGATTTATTATTCCCACTTTTGAATGTGATTAAGTGTTCTTCTCTTTTCTTAAAAAAACGTATTAGCTAATATAAGGTCATATGCTATCGCAAAATCTAATATAGTTTTCCCTTCCTCATTTCTCGTTCCAAACTCATAACTCCCATGTACCCTCTCATATTACTCATTTTTCACTCCGACATGCCCATTTAGATCACCTCTCATTAAAATCATTTCATTCGGTGGAATATTTTGTAATATTTCATCTAAGTCCTCCCAAAACCTTGATTTGGTAGCTTCATCTAATCCTACTTGTGATGCATATACACTAATTATGTTCATAGTTTCTTTTGCCACTTTATCTTTTAACAAACTATCTACAATAACACCCACTCCATATCTTACTTTACTCTTTCCAGTGTACCATAACTTAAAACCCGAGTTCTCTATCATCTTTGTCTTCTCGCCTATCCATTTTATTTCTTGTACACACAAAATACTAATTCTTCTTCTAATCATCATATCTACTACCTCTATTGATTTACCTGTGAGAGTTCCTATGTTCCATGTTCCAAATCTTAAATTATTAGTTTTCCTATCATATTTATTCTTATCCAACTTATGGTGCGAGAACTCTTGCATATTTAACACTACACCCAAGTTCTCATGGAGATATAGCGGTCCTTGCTGAGACGTTACAGTCGGACCCTGTAACACGAACTCTTGCATATTTAGCACTACACCCGAGTTCTGGAGATGTAGCGGTCCTTGCCAAGACGTTAAAGTCGGACCCTACAACGCGTTCCTTACGGGGAACAACCTAGCATTAGCACAATAGTTTAATAGATCCATTCATTGAATATTTGCCATAGTTTTGACGCTGGCTGACAATCTAACGCAACCCTCCTCCTTTATCCGAGCTTGGGACCGGCCATGACCGATCGTCATGGGCGGAGTTAACTTGGTCATTACCGGCTTGGGACCAGCCATGACCGGTCTTCTACAATAAAAAGGGCAGCCCGGTGCACGAAGCTCCCGCCATGCGGGGTCCCGGCGAAGGATCCATTGTACACAACCTTACCTTGTTTTTTTGCAAGAGGCTGTTTCCAGGATTCGAACCCGTGGCCTTTTGGTCACGTTGCGACAACTTTATCGTTGCGCTAAGGCTCCCCTTCGACCGACCTTCTACAATAAAAATTTAAATTTCTATATTCATTTGACGTACTTAAATTACCTAAGTTAAGTTGGTCACCTAACCCTTCATTAAAAAGTTGATTAAAATACTCTTTTATTTCTCCATCGTTTTTAGTACCTATACATTCATCTTTAATACATTTTATTTGAATAAGATCTCTTGTCTTCTGTTATCTCATTTTAGCTATTATATAAATGTCTCTTTCCTCTTATTTTCTATCTAATTTTTGATATAATTATTCAAAAGTTTCATTCTTTGCTTCATTCACTACTTTCTTAGCCTTTTTCTTAGCTATTGTATATTTTTTTAAAATTTTCCTCATTCTTACAAATATATAATTCCTTATAAGTTGTTTATTTCCTTTAGTCTCTCTTGTACTTTCTTATTCCATCACCAAAATTCCTTACTTAGTGGTGCATGCCCCTTTACTCACCGATCACACTCTTAGTTACTATTTTCGACTTTGATACTATCTTATCCCATGTCCACTCACCGAGTGCATTCACCTAATACTTATACTCCTACCTTCTCCGTAAATATATTTATTCTAGAAGTCATATATATTTTCTTTCTATTAATACTGTGCTTGAGGCATATATCCAACCCTACTAATCTATGTTAGGTAGTTAACTTTCTCCAGAGATGACCTTGTAATCTTTACAAATTTTTCTATCCTTCTTCCTAACCATAAGAAAGGCAATTTGCGATTTATTATTTCCACTTTGAACGTGACTAAGTATTATTCTCTTTTCTTTAAAAATGTATTAGCTAATTTAATGTCATATGTTATCGCAAAAACTAATGTGGTTTTCGTTCTTCATTTATCGTTCCAAACCCATAACCTCCATATACACTCTCATATTCCTCATTTTTCACTTCGACATGCTTATTTAGATCACTTCCCATTAACATCATTTCATTTGGCTGAATGTTTTATAATATTTCATATAAGTCGTCCCAAAATTTTGATATGATAACTTCATCTAATCCTACTTGCAGTGCCTTTATGCTAATTATGTTTATAGTTTTTGTCGTCACTATTATCTTAAGAGCTATAATTCTATCCCCTTTTCTAACTACTCGTATAATTTTATCTTTTAATGAACTATCTACAATAATACCCACTCTATTTCTTGCTTTACTCTTTCCTATGTACCATAACTTAAAATTCGAGTTCTTTATCATCGTTGCCTTCTCGCGTACCCATTTTGTCTCTTGTACACACAAAATATTAATTTTTCTCCTAATCATCGTATATACTATGTTCATTGATTTATCAGCGAGGGTTTTATGTTCCAAATCTTAGATTATTAGTTTCCCTATCATATTTGTTCTTATCTAACTGATGGTGTGAGAATTGATGGGATCCAAATTATCCCAAGCAATATGGAGAAAGGGAGATTTCACCTTTAATCGGACTTCATTTGATTACAAGCGTCGACTTGAAAAAGGGACATCTGATGGGATCCTAATTATCTCGAGCAATAGGGAGAAAGTGAGATTTCACCTTTAATTGGACTTCATTTGATTACACTCCTCAGTTCGACTTCAAGGAGGAACATCTGATGAGATCTAAATTATCTCAAGCAAAGGGAGATTTCACCTTTAATCGAACTTCATTCGATTACACTCTTTGGTTCGACTTGAAGGAGAGACATCTGATGGGATCCAGATTATCCTGAGCAATGCAGATCTGATAGGATCTAGATTATCCCAAGTAATGTAGTTGAATTCCACCAAGCATTGGAGATATTTTTCATCTAAGCATCGGAATTTTTCTTCATCCAAGCATCGGAGGTGTTCTTCATCTCAGCATCATACATATCTTCTACCTAGCATCGGAGGTGTTCTTCATCTCAGCATCATACATATCTTCTACCTAGCATCGTAGGTGTCTCCCATCGGGCATCACGTGTATTACACTGAGCATGAAACATATCTTCCACCAAGCATCAGGTATCTTCCACCGAGCATCACGTGTATTCCACCGAGCATGGAACATATCTTCTACCGAGCATGGAACATATCTTCTATCGAGCATCAAGCATCTCCCATCGAGCATCACGTGTATTCCATATAGCATGGAGCATATCTTCTACCCAACATTATACATTGAGCATCACGTGTATTTCACAAAGCATGGAGCATATCTTCTACCCAGCATCACAGGTGTCTTCCACCAAGTATCGCATATATTCCACCAAGCATGGAGCATATCTTCTACCCATCGAGCATTGGGTATATCTCCTCCCGAGCATCAGAATTCACTTCCACTAAGTATTATAACCATCCTCCCTTAAGAAATAAGCTTGAAGCTTCTAGTTAAGAAAACATGACGATTAATGAATGAAGAAGCAGATAGTGGTTGTCAGATTTTGTTCCCTTGATGCCTTCCTCCTAATACGTGGTGAGCAATGAATGGAGAAGCAAGTAGTGAGTGTCAGATCTGATTCCCTTGATTCTTCCCTCTACTTACGTGGTAATCAGTGAATGGTGAAGCAAGTAGTGGTGTCGTAGGCGGTTCCCTTGATTCCTTATGCTCCATAGGTAGTGAGTGATCAAGGAGTGGAGGAATGATAACGGATTGTCAGAGGTCTCGTCTTCACCAACTCGCATGGGAAGAAGTAAGATGGCACGAAATGTCTGACGTGGAGTTGTTGTTTACGCATCTATATAAAGACCACGCATGGTAAGTTTAGGTACGTTGGCTCTCTTATTCCTATTGGCGGAGGTGACTCCTTTCCATTAAGTTTCTTCTTCTTCTTCTTCTTCTTCTTCTTCTTCTCCTCCTCCTCTTATCGACGACTAACTTGAGCGTCGGAGGGGTCATGCCGGTGATCTGGCCCAAGCCCTAACTTGTATTTCATCTCAAGGCATTCGATCTCATGAATCAAGGAGCCGATCTAGCTTTCTAAGGAGGAGGAGCTCGAGCCACTGGAAAAAGAGACCATCAATAATATTAACACTTGCCCTTATGATCCCATAGAAGGAAAGAAATGACCAATACCATCTCATAAGTGAACATGAACACTTGCACTCCTCAATATTGGTGCAATGGTTGAACCACTTCCACTAGTATCAGTTGAGTCATTCCCACTAATACAAATTGTGTGGTGACTATATCACATTTGTTACTAATACCTCATATTCAACTCAGGAGGTCCTTCTCCCCCCTTCCTCACCCTTCATATGCATTAGGTTTTTATAGGCCCTTCCCCTCTCACCTTTCCCTCTTCGTGGTCCTCTTCTCCTATTGTATTTTCCTCCCTTGTCCGACAGTGATTTCCGTCTTCACGGCATGAGGCCAAATGGATTTCATTGGTTTCTGTCCATGCCATCAAGACAAAGGAACATATCACGTAATCCTACTCAACATAAACAACACTATTCCAGCACGGCCAACAGAATGACTAAACCTTGTGTCTGCCCATGCCATGTCCTACTTCTTCATTGGAATGAAAGGTATCAATCATGCCAAGCAGCACAGCTTGATTCTTTAATTATGTTTTAAAATCTTGGTTAATGTTTGTTGCAAAAGGTCTCATGGGCAATTTTTCTTAATATAATATTTCCTTTTATTTTAACATAAACAAAATACTTGGCCAGTATCAAAATTTTAATAATATGTTTCAAATTGTAACCAGTATGGAATGAAGCCTTGAACAAGCAGTTTAGGACTGAGGTTAGTATTATCTATTTGCTTGTTCAAGAACCTAATTCATCTATGAATTGTGCTTTCCTGCTAGATCCTCTTTTTTCTCTTAAGGTTGACTGTGCATCTACAGTGTAGAAACTTTGATTAACACTCGACTTTATTTCAAGTTTGTGAATTAGATGACAGAAGCCATTGGCAGAAATGCCAAACAGCTAATAGTGTGTTCCAGTACTATATACTTGGAAGATTATATCCTTAAAACCACATTTAAAGTTTGTTGATTTTCTTTTTCAAATACACTTTTCCTTCTTGTTGTAGATAATTAAAATAGTTGGATAATATAAAAAAATTAGTGACTGCCTACTCAACATATTGGGTATTGGTTTGCCAAATGCTATTTTGTACTGACATTGTTCTAACATTCTACAGATTGACATAATTGGCAACCTTTTCACTTGCCTTAGGGTTATAGTTTGGATAATTTGGTCAACTTTCCATTATGGCTATCATTGTTTTAGGTACGAGTTCATCTAGCTTTAGAATTCACTCTTCCATTAAGCAACTCCACAGAATGTCTTTTCCTCTGTTTCCTGAATCTGTTCAAACGAATCTTTGAAAAAGAGTTTCAATTCAGAATAGTTCCATAATTTGATACGTTCTTATAGAATACTTTCATAAAAAGGGCGTTGTAAAAATTTGACATCTTTAAATTCGTCATTTTAAAAATGGCCCAGGTGCTTATTCACGGTAAAACTTAAATCTCAACGCAGGGTCTTGATCTGCCTGAAATCATTGTTGAAGCTGAAAAGAATGGTACTTCTTTTGACGAGTTATTGACAATTCCTGAACAAGATGATTGGATCTACTCCGATGGTAAATCAACATCATGTGTTGCTTTCATTCTCGAACTGTACAAGGCAGCAGGATTGTTCGACCCGATTGCCAGCTCTATACAAGTTACTGAATTCACTGTTAAGTCATCCCAACTTGCAGCAAAATTTTCCAAGTTGTAACTGCAATTTTGCTAACGCTTGGTGACATGCAGATCAGAGATGCCTACACCCTCAATTTCTTCGAGAGCAACTCGAGCCGTCTGCCGGAGTGGTGCAACAAATACGATGATGTGAAACTTCCTTATTGTCAAATTAAGGGCAGATATCGGATGGAACTACCAGATTACAATAGCATGGAGCCATACCCTCACATGAATGAGAGATGCCCATCACTACCACCATATTATGAGAGGACGAGTTATTGCTGAAAGTCAATGTGTAAGCTGCATTGTTATGTCATGCAGTTTGGTTCTTGTATATATCGATGTAGGATATATGGGTGGATACAAGTTGGGGAAGGGATTCAATGAACCGTATTTGGTTTTGTTGGGAATTATTGGTCGGTGGTAGGCCACTGGGTGTGCTTATCCTGTATTTGTATATACAATATGCTTAACTGCTGATCTAAAATCTCTACGTCTAGATGTTAGAGGTGCATCATTATACTCATTGTTGTAATATTTCTATAATTATTACAATTATCGTAGATATCACACAATCCTATCAATTTATGCACACTCATTGTTGTCGGACAATCCTATCACTGATAAATTTTATAACAAAAATATAAATTGTCATAAATTAGAAATTAATTTTACGATAAAAATATTTTCATCCCAAATTAACAATAAAATATAAATAGGCACTAAAGTCATTGGAAATTAGCGAAAAACATCAATATTTGTTATAGAATCTACAACGGATCCTATATCCGTCCCACATTTTGCGATGAATATTAGATTTGTCGTAAAATTTGCGACAAATCAAGGATTCGTCGCTGAATCTACAATGAATCTAAGATTTGTCACAAAATTTTAATTTTTTTATATAAATTTAAATTTTCCGAAGATGGTTGATGAATCTAGAGAGTTCAGAATAACATTGAACAAGTTACTATGAGTTCCTATAAATCTCTTGATTATATAAATCATCTCAAATAATATTTTTACATAATATATTGAGATCGGTAATTTTTTGAACGTGATTTATATTTTTTGACACATTCACGTTAAAAAAATCACCGATTAAGTAAAATTAATGTTTGAAAGGATTTATATAATTAAGAAATTTATGAGAATTTATAGAAATTGATTTCATATTATTTCGAGGTCTCTAAGTACTTCAATCGATTTCGGAAAGTTTAAATTTTAAAAAATATCATTCTGTGACGAATTCTCGTCAGAGATTTCCGATGAATCCATAGATTCATCACAGATTATGTGACTAATCTAAGAATTCATCACAGATTTTGTGACGAATCTAAGAATTCGTCACAAAATATCATTTTTTTTAATTTAACTTTCCGAACTCGGTTGACGAACCTAAAGAGTTCAAAATAACATGAAACCAGTTTCTAAGAGTTTATATAAATCTCTTAATTCTATAAATCCCATCAAATATTAATTTTACCTAATACATTGAACTCGGTAATGTTTTAAGGTCAAAAAAAAAGTTTAACATATTAAATTCATAACTCATTCTAGGGATTTTGTTAAGTCTTGCACGTAATTGACTTAACAATGAAAGAAAAATATATTGAGTTAGGTTAGTGTTTGAGGAGATTTAAACAATCAGAAAATGTATAGGAAATCATAGAAACTGGTTTTATTTCATTCTGAGCTCTCTAGATTCCTCAACCGGCTTTAAAAATTTTAAATTTATAAAAACAAATGTCATAGTGTTTTTCGTAAATCGTTTTCCACATCAACAGTAGTCACGATTCAAATCAATACCTTGATTGAAGAGGTTTTACATTTGAAAGGCATACTACTAGAAAGAGATGAAGAAAGGAGAGCTATGCGCCAACAACAAAGATTTTATTATGAGACATCTTTAGCTAAATTCCACTCAAAGTCATATTCCGTCCCGTTTCGATGAAAATGGTGGCGACGACGATGGTGACGACGGTGATGATGATGACGACGGTGATGGTGATGATAGATCTTCTTGTATGAATATTATTTATCTCATAATTAGTATGTTCTTATTTATTTATTTTATTAATACTGTTAATTTGTTTCAAATAGAATTGATGAAACAAAATGAAAATCAATGTCAGAGTAAGTATTAATTTTTGTGTTCATATATAGTAATCTATTTTTTGTAATCAATGATACTGTTTGTTTTTTTATTTTGATGCAAGAAAAAAAGAATATTGGAAAATGGAGAAGAATGTGCTTGTTTTGGAAAAACATAATGATTTGGTAATGTATAGATATTAGATGTTTGTTGATGTATGAATTGTTTAAAATTTCTTGTAAAATATTAGATATTTTTTAATGTTTGAATTAGATGTATGAATTGTGATTTAGTTCAATGTATAGTTTTATTTTATTAGATATGATGTGTTGAATAAGATGTGTATGAATTGATTCGCTAAACAGGTTTGATAGATATTTTTATATTAACTAGATGCAATGTAGAAAATAGTTATTTCTAGGTATATTTTTTTGTGTTTTGCAAAGAATTTAGCAACGAAATTTTTTTATCACAAACCTATAGTAAAAAAAACTGTGATAAATCTACTGATTTGTCGCATATTTTTTACGACAAATTTTGTTATTTGTCGCAGAATCTGTGATGAATTTTCAGATTCATCACAGATTTGTGCGACAAATTTTGTTATTCGTTGTAGATTCTATGATAATTTTCTGGATTTGTTTCATATTTTGGCAATGAATTTTTTGGGGTTCGTCACATAAATCGACGACAAATTTAGGTATTCATCACAAAAATCGACAATGAATTTGAAAATTCGTTGGAAATTCTACAATGAAAAAAAATTGTTGCAAATCCGCGTTTCTAAATTTTGCGATGCTTTTTTTTGTTACAAATTTTCAACTAATTTTGCGACAAAAATAAAATCCATCGCAAAATTTGAGGCGAATATTTTTTTTCATCGCAAAATTTGGAGACTCTACGATGAAAATTTTTTGTTGCAGATTTCATCGTAAAAATTTTTTGCAATGATTTTTTTTTTTTGAAATTCGTCATAAAATTCATCACAAAAACCTTTTTTTTTAGTGGCATGAATCTTTGTTACATTAAAGATAGTATTCTATATGTAGGATTATAAAATAATTGTACAAAACAAATTAACCATACCTTGTTGCGGCGGAGAAAGACGAGAGGTATTCTTGCCGTCAGCAAGAAGATCACCAACAAGAACCTTCTCACAAGTTTCACAAACTAAATCCCTATTGCTTGAATGTTTCTCCTTCCACGATGAAAACGAATCTCACATATCGAATATCTCTTACGTTCTGAACCTCTCTTCTCACCCTTGGCGACTTCTTTTATAATGGGAATTATCTCAGGGGTAAAAGGAACATTTTGTTCCAAGAAAATATGGGCAACGTGGGCATGCCCATGTTCTCATTTCCTTCATCTCTCACTCGTCCAAGTTAAGTCACTAAGACTAGGTTAGAATCAAGTCACTAAGACTAGTTAGTCATTAAGACTAAATAGAACATCCAATCCATACTTAAGGGAAAATAGTTCATGCAATAGTTAGCATATTGAGTGATTATTGCTAAGAAGATTGTTATACCTTATATAGCCGCTCTCCTAGCGATCAATGTTAACAAAGTTGTTACACTTTACTTAGCCATTCTTCTAAATAATTTAGAAACACTCTTATAATGGCACATAGCCTCTCTCCTGGTGGTATATATCCGTTATTCAGGAAACATCGTATCTCCCGATGGCATACAACTATTATCTTAGAGATATATGTCTAGGTCTTTCTATTTACCCAGATTAAATAATCTTCATATATATCAATATGAACATTTGTAATCTCTCATAATGATTATTATGTCAAGAACATATTCCATATTCAAATATTTACAATCATTTCTATATATAACAGAAATGGGTTGACTAGTAAATAACATCAAAAGATATAAATCTATTTAATTTTCCTTTTTATCTAGAATATATTTATTCTAATCAGTCGTTTTCCTAGTTATGCTCCATAGGCCGAATCATCTATAGCCATAGGATACATGCTAAAGTAGCAATCACTAATTAAAAATTCAAGTAAATAACTAAATAGTTACTTAGGGTAAAATTGACATTAACTTTCAAGGGTCTCATAAAGTAAAGAAGCAGGGATCCATTCTTCTACTACCCTTATTGTCACTATAGCACATATGTTATAAATCACATGCTACGATATTTTTCTCTTTACAATAAAAAGATTACATTTTTTCTCAAAATTTAACATCGTACAGATTTTGATCTAGGCATACCTAATGTTTAATCTTGAATTCAACATATAAATTCAAATATGGCCTACAACAGGTTCAATAAATGGTGGCTTCATTTACTTCGATCATTATTAACACATAAATGATTTTATCTTGACACAATTATCAATGTAACCTTAACTTATGGTATGTCTCTGTTCACAACTACATAAGTTGTCTCATAAGTAACGGTCTTACCTCTATTTATATTTAACAAATAGAGACGATTGTTCATATGAGTGGACAAATTTCAACCTGCCAACATGCTTTTCGAGACTTTTTCTAAATGTACCAAAGACATTTACACTAAACATATCATGATAATTCATATATCTAATTGTCTTTATAAATTGTTATATTTTACGAAATCCTAAAAACTTCACATATTCTTGAAATGACCCTTTAGTCAATGACTTAGTAAAAGGATCTGCAAGCATAACATATGTAGGGATATACTCAAGAATTACCTTCCTTTTAGCCACAACATCCCTCACATAGTTATATTTTATAACTATACGCTTGCCCTTACTTTGATATTTGGGATTCTTTAAGAAAACTATTGCAGCTTGACTATCACAGTAGACAGTTACTGGACTCCCACTGTCCTTAGCAATATTCAGAATCTTTAGACATCTTCTTAACCAAACTACTTCTTGCATAACCGTTCAACATGCCACATATTCAGCTTCCATAGTTGACAAAGCTACACAAGCCTATTTATTATTGTTCCATGAGATGACACCACCATTCAACAAGAATGTATAGTCTAATGTAGATTTTCTATCATCCAAATCTTTAGCGCAATCTACATATAAATAGCTTTTCAAACACATATTTGATCCTTGAAAATAAAGACAATAATCTGTTGTCGCCTTTAGATATCTAAATATCCTTACCTCCTTCTGGCGTTTCGGTCCTAGGTTTGACTGGAAATGACTGTCTAAGCCAACATCATAGCTGATATCAGGACGTGTACACAACATAGTGTACATCAAACTATCAATAGCAGTGACATATGATTTTTTATTCATCTTGGCTATTTCTAGGAGTTTTGGGATTTGTACTCTTACTCAAAATAGTACTTTTTACAATAGGTGTATGTTCTATGTTATAATTAGATGTGCTGAAATGATGTAACATCTTATTTATATAAGACTCTTGTGACAGACTCAAACATCTTTTAGAACAATCTCTAATGATCTTCACCTCTAAGATGTACTCAACTTCTCCCATATCTATTGTATCAAATTGTGATGACAACCACTTCTTGATTTCATTCACCTTCCCTATGTCATCTCTAGCTATCAACATATCATCAATATATAATGATAAAATAACATATTTTTCTTTTTCCCTTTTCAAGAAAGCATAATGATCCTCATTGATCATCTCAAAATCATAAGATAAAATGATTTCGTTAAATCTTATGTTTCATTGTCTTGACGCTTGGTTAGCCCATATATAGACTTTTTAAGTTTGCATACTTTCTCCTCTTGAATTTTAGTAATGAAACCTTTTGGTTGAACCATATAGATTTTCTCGTTAAGCATACCATTAAGGAAAGTGGTTTTTATATCTATCTGATGTAATTCCAAGTCATAATATGCCACAAAAACCAAAATAACTTGTATTGACATAAATTTCACTATGGGAGAAAATGTCTTTTCAAAGTCAATACCCTCTAATTAGGTAAACTCTTTTGCAACCAAATGAGCTTTGTATCTGTTAATCGATTTATCAACTTTCCTCTTTATTTTGAGAATCCACTTATTCCCAATAGCCCTTCGACTAGGAGGAAGATCGACTAAGTCCCAAACATAATTCTAATTCATAGTCTTCATCTCTTCAACCATTGCAGCTTTCCACTTTTCTCTCTACATTCCAATACTTTCTCAATAGATTGAGGTTCATCATCTTCAACTAGGAGTGTCATCAATGCCTCATTCTCAATATCAAACCTCTTCTTAGGTTTGATTTTACGAACATTTCTTCGTAAGTTGGGATGGTGAAAAGTCAACTCATGACTTGGAAAATCACTCCCACTCGGTTGACTAGACTCAGACATCCTTTTTGACACCTCTCTTGTTAATAATATCTCATCCTCATTAAAAAAAAGATGAACACTTTTATTAACATCACCTCTAGTTGGGAACTCTATTTCGAGAAAAGTTGTATCTCTCAAATCTATTTCAGAGATGGTTTCATCTAGTTGTTCATCTACGAAAACATAACCTTTGGAGGTCTCAGGATATCTAATAAAGATACATTTCCTACCCTTGGATCCTAGTTTTCCATACTTATGAGAACTATCATGAACATAAGTAGTAGATCTCCAGGGTCTCAAATGACTCAAATCTAATTTTTTGCCTGTCTATCGTTTATATGGAGTAGATGGAACTGACTTTGAAGGTACTTTATTAAGTATATAGGTTGTAACTAATAATGCATCTCCTTAATAAAAGATCGGTAAATTAACCTATGCTATCATAGACCTATCCATTTAAAAAAGAGTCATATTTCTTCTTTTAGCTATCCCATTTTGCTATGGAGTTCTAATAATTGTTAACTATCTAATAATCCCTCTATCATTACATATTATCTTGAACATATCAGACAAATATCCCCCCCCCAATGATGAGTGTGTAAAGTCTTAACCTTACGTTCCATTTGATTCTCAACTTCGTTCATATAACAAATAAACAAATTTATGAGAAATCAAATACACATAAGCAAAACAAGAGAAATCATCAATAAATGTAATGAAATATAAAGCTTCATGTATAGTCTTCACATTCATTGGATCACAAATATCTAAATAAATTAATTGCAATGATGATTCAACTCTAATAGCCTTACCAAATGGTTTCTTAGTTGTTTTTCCAACAAGACAATGCTCACATATAGATAAGCGAATCTTAGCTCGAGTGCCCAATAGACCCTCTCTAGCCAACCGATTTATATATTCTTGTCTTTTATGTCCTAATCTAGCATGTCAAACCTTATCAATTATACATGCATACTAGTTAGAGCAATGCTTAAAAAATAATCCGCAATAACACAATTGACATCTGGTTCTATATCAAGAACCATAAAATCATTTGTTAAAAAATCATATCCAATTAACACTGAGTCAATCTTATGTTCAACACACTAGCTAGCTATAAAAATTAGTATAATATCCTAAATCAAGAAGATATATAACAGAAATAAGATTTCGTCGAATTTCAAGAGCATACAGGACATTATATAGAAACAAAACACTACCACAACGAAGGTTGAGTTTACAAGTGTCAACTTCTTTGACTTCAACTCTTGCATTGTTTCCTACATGGATCCATTTGTTGTCATCTAGTACCTAAAGACACTTTACAAATGCAACTCGCTCTTGAGCTATATGGTTGGTTGTTCTCAAATTTATAATTCACAAAGGATAAGCATCAACTAACAACACTGAACTAGCAACAAAATGCAATGCTCAGGAAAAGAAGACATACTTGGATTTACCTTTTTCGGCTCAGTGCACTCTCGAGCGAAGTGACCCTTCTTGCCATAGTTAAAGCAAGTCAACTTACTTTTAGGTTTCACTCCAATCTTCTTTCCTTTCTTCTTGATTGGGTCCTATCCCACATCAACAACTTCTTTCTTCTTTCCCTTCCCCTTCTTGAACCATTTCTTTTTCTTAGATCCAAATGATCCAACGGAACCGACAACCATATAGGTTAGTCCAGAAATCCTTGCAGATTTTACTCTCTTCTCTAATTTTGCATGGCGTGAGACATCAATGAAAGTCCTGATACTCTCACTATGAGTTAGGGTCTACTCATGGTCTTGTAAGAATCTGGAAGGGAATGAATAACTACTTGAACTTATTATTCATTGGTCAACTCATGATTAGCAGTTTTAAGTTCTCAAATCATGTTCGACATCTCCCTGAGGTGTTGAACCATAGAAACGTTCAGACACTTCTTGTAGCTATCAAACTTGATCGTCAGCTATCAAATCTTGCTCAGACTTATTCCACTATATTTATCCTTAAGGACTACCCAAATTTCATAAGCCGAAAGATACGACTCATACTCAAAAGCTAGGTCATCAACTATTAAACTAATTAATATGCCCTTTATAGTGGAGTCCTTTTTCTTCCATGCCTTATAAGCATCATAATCTTGTTTGTTCTGTGCATTGGGACCATCTATATGTTCTATCATAACCTGATTTATAACTTTCAGAATTTATTGTTCCTCAAGTACATACTGTATCTTGAGGTGCCAAATTTTATAGTTTTCCCCATTAAGTTTCTCTCCCTTATTGAATTCAGCTATGATGTTTTTAGTTACCATGATCTAACATAAATAAATACATTATTTAGTATTCAGTGTAATTCATATGCATGTAATTTATGGTTGACTCAATATTAATTTAAGTTGGTTTACAAAATCAAGTGATAACTACATTTCCACTCATCATTTGTATGACCAATCAAATCAATGTCAATCAATACTATTACACACATCCCAACAAATGAACTAATTATAGAATGAACAAATTATTAATTAAACATGAACTCATCATTTTCAAGTTTGTTAACATATAATGTAACTTTTCATAAAAATAACTCTATTTATACATAACGACAGAAATTATTACACAACTCATAAACTAAATGGACTAACAATAATAGAACTCTAATAAACTAGATAGGCCAACATCACTCCCACTAGGATAAACACTAGTGCAGTGGTCAACTCAATCCCTTTGAATATCTGGACTCATTTGGGGCAATCTTAGGTAGACCAACTTCAATTTGGTTTAAAATTGAACTTTCTTCAGAATCCTCCTCAGGTTCTTCAGGATCCTTCTTTAGATCCTCCTCAAATTCTTCAGGATGCTCCTCTGGATCCTCCTTAGATTCTTCCTCAAACTCTTATAGATCCTTGGTAGACTCTTCAGGATCTTCCTTTGGGAACTAATGGTGAAGTAGTTCCACATACAACTATGAATATGAGATTCTCCTTTCGGAGAGCCCCTATATCTGGTGTGCTACCACCTTTGGATTCTCTGGTAATGAACAAATCAATGCCTAGATCTTGTAATTGTTGAGGATGGGAAATACTTCTTTTTTAAGTTTCCAGAATAATTGATCAAGACGTCCAATGTGCCATCCGACTCCATGATATGAGCCATAATCGATCTCCTAAACTCCTCTCGTAGCTCATTTCATCGCACATCACGATGAGTCATTGTGCATATCATTCGTGGCATCTAGAATTGAAAAATAAAAATGTTAGTATAAAATCGATAAACTAGCAATAAAACTAGTTCATTTCAATTCACACATATGCATAGAAAATATACAGAATCCATAGGCTAATAAGAAAAAACTTTCTTAATTTGAGGAGCTCTAGTGGATTGATGTACTGAACTGGTCGATTGGGAAATCAGACCTTGAATTTGGTCTATTATCCTTATTAGAACTAATCTAATTGGACAGAGATGCCTAATCTAGGTTATTTTTATTTATGCCTAAGACCATTTAATTAATTTTGACATGTTAGCTAATATGGCCAATTTGATTAATTTTGGCTCATTAGAATAAATTTAGTTCATTTGATTAGCACATCCCTATTTAATTAAACCAGTTCAAGTTTAGACCAAAATTGATTGATTAAACCAATCCGACCAATCTAATTTGGGTCAAAATCAGTCTACTTCAATGAACCTGACCTGGTTCATTTTAAATCAAAATTTCTTTTTTGATCTATATATTAATCAATATTTTTTGTTTTAATTAATGATGTAGTAAATCAATTATTTTTTAGTTTCCATTTCTATTTTGATTTATTAAAATCAAAAATAGAAAACACGATCTGTTCTCTCCAATTTTCTTAGCCACACTAAACCCACGCCACACACTGCCTCAACCGTGCAACCACGATAGATGTGGTCGTCAACCATAGTAGCGGATCTAAAAATTCAAGTATGGAGGAGCGATCACGATAAATAAGGAGCAGTATCCTCCATCTCCACCGGTGGAACCCCATAATACTAGGGGTTCCACCGCCGGCAAGGGGGGGCGCCGATGCCACCCCCCCTCCCCACTGGATCCGCCCTTGGCCAGCCACGACGGTTAATCACCGGCCTACTAGGGTAGTCGTTGATCCTGCAACCGCAATAGACGCGGTCGCCAACCACGACGACCAATCACTAGCCTACTAGGGTAGTCGCTGATCCTTTCTAGTGTCGAACGCCAGTCACCCTTGGCCTGATGACGTCGTTGTTGGCCGTTCACACAAAAACTACGAGAGGTAGTTTTCAGCACGCTGTTGTCCACTAGTGCATCGCCAGTCAGCCGGGATAATTTCTCCGTCTCCGGAATGTCATCGTCAGCATATCCCCATGACTCGAGGTAGTCTTCGGTGGAAATCATGACACTGTCATGATTTTCCAACCTCACGAATCACGCTGCCAAGCAGTGGCACTATCACCAGTGAGCGAGTCGTTCGCTTACCTGTGATCCTGTTGTCCGTCTCCCTGTCGTGATGCAGTCACCGGTGCTCCATTGTAGCGACAAAACCATCGGCCACAAGAGTGGAAAACTAGGATTTCGGAGAGATCTTTGGTCGTCCAATCACCTCGTGACTTGTTGCGGCATGTTCAACGACGAGAAACCGTAACATATAAATTTTACCATGCTTTGATACCAATATAGAATTATAAAATAATTGTACAAAACAAATCAGCAGAAACTTTCTCGCAAGATCCACAGACTAAATCCATGTTGTTTGAATGTTTCTCTTTCTACGGTGAAAATGAATCTCACGTATCAAATATCTCTTAAATTATGAACCCTCTTCTCACCTTTTGATGCTTTTTTTATAATGAAAATTATTTCAAAGGTAAAAGGGATATTTTGTTTCAAAGAAATTGTTGGACACAAATAATCTAATGCAGAAGATTTATGGGTATTAGTTGAATTTAAGCTACACCGAATTAAATTTTACTTATAGTCGAAATGACCTGAGCGAATAATCTCAGACTGCCAGCAGGGGCTGGTTTCTGCTACGTGCCAAAGAGCGGCTAGGCAGGTCTGCAGAGCGGTAGAGCAGGTCTGCAGAGTGGCAGACCAGAGCGTCAGAGCAGATCTGGAGAGCGGTTGACCAGATCTGTAGAGCGGAAGCGACAGGGTTGGTCTGCTGAGCGGAAGACCAGGTCTGCAGAGTGGAGCGATAGGGCTAGTCTGCAGAGCGGAAGACAAGGTCTGCAGGGTGGAAGACCAGGTCTGCAGAACGGAACGACAGTGCTGGTCTGTAGAGCGAAAGAACAAATCTGCAGAGCAGAAGACAAGGTCTGCAAGCAGAGCAGAAGACCAGGTCTACAGAGCGGCAGACCAGGTCTGCAGAACGGAATGACAGTGCTGGTTTGCAGAGCGAAAGATCAGGTCTGCAGAGCGGAATGACAGAGCTGATCTGCAAAGCGGAAGACTAGAGCAGCAGGGCAGGTCTACAGAGCGGCAGACAAGAGTAGCAGACCAGAGCGACACTTGATCTGGCAAAAGATAGATCGGGTGAGGAGACTGGCCGACCGAGAAAATTGACCGAGGCCTACGAGATTCACAGTTTCCTTGAAACAGATTCGCCCACCTCCGACTGTGCTTCGAGGCTTACAAATGTCGTCTGTTTCCCAGGATACAACGGTCGACCATGAATCCGACCAAGCACTGGCGGTCACGGTGAACTGGGTGGCACCCGAATGCTACCACGGGCACTCCGCCGAGTAGGAGCTGCATGACAGAGGAGGAGGAAGAAAATGGGGAGCCTTTGCTCTGTAGTGTGCGTAACCCTTTTGCCTGTAGTCACAGTCTCCTTTTATAGGAGTTCAAATGAACGACAAAATTAATGATCGCGTTTCTCTCTCCCATTTTGATTCTGCATTAATCTTCCTTTAATGCATCCGCTACACAATCAGCAAAAAGGTTTACGTGGCAAAATGTTGGCTATTCCACTTGAGTGAATTTTACCCCGACCGATCCGACATTCGTGTGTGCAGGTCGCGCTCGCACACGAGTCAACATGGTTCATGTAATCTGGGCCCTAGATTTGTACCCCCCCTACGCACCCACGCAGGAGAGAGAGTCTCTTCCCATGCATTTGTTCACATCCTCAATGCATATGAATCAATTTAAACCAACAAAAGTGCCTTGAAACTTCCAATGTGGGACTAAAGTCCTATTCACAATGGAGTCTCTTTCCTATTCCATTTCTTCTCCATTCACTTATTCAACAGAAATGTGGGTAACATGGCCATCCCATTTCCTACACTATATGGTATTCTTTTACAGTGTCAATCAATAAGTAAATTTGTATTATTTATAATTGATTGGATTGATTTTCTTGAAAACGAATGATCTAATGTGTATATATGGATACTACTTGTTAGGACCCTTGGAGGCCGGTAAGAGGGAGATGTGAATAACCTGAAAAAGAAAACAATATCTTTCCCATTCTTTCAACTCAAATTAAAAGCAACAATAATAATAACTTAAACTAACAACTAAAGAGATGAGGCACACTATGTACTTGGTTACAACTTAGGTGGTCGTTAATCCAAGGGCAATGAAAAACTCTAAAAGATCTCCTTTGTGTAGGCGGAGAAGCCTCTTATAATCGTTCAACACTCAAACAGTTGTTAGGAAAAGAATATAGGAGTTGATTGATTATTTCCTAGGTTCAGGGGTCTTTTTATAGCCCCTGGGAAAAGTTATCTATGGCTGGAAGGCGCCTTCAATTGCAAGGCGCCTCCAGCGTGGCAGCAGTGGATAAATGTTTATCCACTGGTAACGGCTAAATTCCTAATCGAAGGCGCCTTCTATAGTGATGGAAGGCGCCTTCCATGGTTGGTTGAAGGCGCCTTCTGCTTGAAGGTCGCGGAGGCGCCTTTCACTCCTATTAAAGGTGCCTCCAGCAGCTCCATAGCTCTATTGTAGCTCTTCCGCTGCTCCGATCGTCTGAATGATTTCAGCCAACCGAAATAGGGCTCATCCGAACCTAATTTTCGGCCTTCTCCTCGAGTAGACTTTCTCTCCGGCTTCTCATCCCTCGAATGCCACACACATCATTCTCGTCCACCGGTGTACTCTTCCACACCATCTCGCCCCTCGGATGCACCGAGCCGATCAACTCCCTTCTCGTGTCATCCTTCTCGCTAGCTGCGTCTTCTGTTCGACTTCTTGTGTTCCTAAGTTCCTGTACACTTAGACACAAGGATCAAAACATAATAGAACCTAACTTAACTTGGTTGAACACATTAAAACTACCACGGGGTCCAACAGTATGCACATGTGTCTGGTATATATTATTGGGAGTATCATGTTAATTATACTCTTGTTGTATGTGCATATGCATCTATGTATTTTATTAGTAGTATCTTATTAAGTATACTTAGGTTTTATGTAAGTGCATGTATGATGAGTATTATTAGAGGTATCTCGTCGATTAAAGTTGTATTGTTAGAGGTATCTAGTTGATTATACCTATGTTGAGTGTTCACACATGTCAGGTGTGTACTATTAGAAGTATCATGGTGATTATACTCGTGTGGTGTATGCACACATGCCTGGTGTGTATTATTGGAGGATCATATTGATTATACCTATGTTGTAGTGTGCACACGTGATTGGAGTGTACTATAGGTGTTGTTACTTACTGTATATGTTATCTGGTAGACATCTGTTGGATCTTATCATACATATGGATATATGTGATTGATACATCATGTTTCTAGATATACCTAGGTCAATCATGCTAGGTATGATTGTGTACTAGTGTATAGAGTTAGTACACTCCTATTGATGTAGTTGTTTACTATATAAGTTATTGGTATCCCATGTTGGTTTTGATGTGATCAACCAAATCAAGTTAGGTCCTGTTGTGTTTGATCCTTATGTCTAAATGTGCAGGAACTTAGGAGCACAAGAAGTCGAGCAAAAGATGTAGCTAGTGAGAACACTGACACAAGAAAGAGTTAATAGGCTTGGTGCATCCAAGGGACGAGGTGTTACGAAAGAGTACGCTAGCGGATGAGAAGGAAGCGCGTGACATTTCTGAGGGACGAGAAGCCATAGCGGAAGATTGTTCGAGGACCAAGGAGCTGGTCTGCCTCAGGGAAGGCGCCTTCAATGGGTTGGAAGACGCCTTCCATGAACAGTGTCGAAGGCGCCTTCCAGCACTTGAAGGCGCCTTCACTAGCCGTTAGCTGAAGATAAAACTTTTTTTTCAACGGATAAAATTTTCCACTTAAAGGCACCTTGAACCCTCTTGAAGGCCTCTTCCACCTACGGATAGGATTTTCTAGGAGCTAGGAATTAATCAATAACTCCTGTATTCATTTCCTAACATATTTCTGAGAATTCAACCAGTGTAAGAGGTTTCTCAACTTTCAACAAAGGAGACTTTATAGTGCTTTCATTTGCCTTGGATTAATAACCACCTAAGTTATAACCAAGTAATTCTTCTGTCTCTTTTAGTTTTTTGTTGTTTAATTAATTTATTATAATTATGCCACTAATCTGAGTTGAAAGATCAGGAAAGGGTTATTTTTATTCTACAGGCAATTCACTCTCCACTTGCTAGTTGCACAAGGACCAACATAAGTAACCTTACACTATGTCGTTGCTTGTATATCCTGTCAATTAAGTCTTCTACGAGTAGGTGACCGACTATGATATTGAGAGAGTTGACAGTGACTTGTCAACTAAGACTCCTACTAATGAGTAGCCCACTACTATATTGAGAGTGTTAACAGTGATTGTGATATGTATATACCCTGTCAATTAAGTCTTTTACGAGTGGGTGACCGACTATGATGTTGAGAGAGTTGATAGTGACCTATCAACTAAGTCTCCTACTAGTGAGTGACCCACTATGATGTTAAGAGAGTTGACAGTGGTGGTGATATGCTTGTTGGGTTGTTATATCCTTAGCTACCCATAGTGATCTGTGGTAGAGTGATCTTGTGTAACCTATAACTAGATAGCTACTTCCTATTTGCCCATAGTGATATATGGTAGAGTGATCTCGCATAGTCCCTAGCTAGATAGTTAGATATCTTAGTCATTTGTATTGCTTGTGGTGGAGCGTTACTCCCGCATATGTTATATTGTTTGTGGTGGAGTGTTGCTCCCACATACGATGAATTGCTTGTAGTGGAGTGTTGCTTCCACATATGATGTATTTTTTGTGATGGAGCGTTGCTCTCACATTTAATGATCTATTACTGTTATATGTACTGGCACATGCTTAGGCTTTGCGGTACCCATGTTGCTTATGTTGTAGATGCATGTTGCATATATTTGAGATATTGTCATAATTCATACATGTGCATTTATCATATATATATATATATATATATTGTTTAGGTATTATGAGCATATCTATTGTTGATCCCTAGTGATTTATTGATCGTTATACCATGTGTGTTAAACCAGTATTGGAATGTGTGTTTATCATGTCACATATGATCATATTCTTATTTCCCTACTGAGACTGTATACTTTGATCACCTTACACATTTGTCCATGCACTACCATTTGTCTATTATCCGCTGAGTTACCTGGACTCACCACCCCTTTTACTAGTTTTCTTTCATCAGAGGGCAGGTAGAGGATTTATGGAGTTGCTTAGAGGATCCTGGTTGTCAGTCTCACGTCACATCTGAGATTAGTTTTCCGCATTATTTTACACTGTGTTATTTATACTTTGTATTCAGGCTTGGTTTTGTAATAATTTTCCTTGCTATGGGGTTTTGAGCCTTGTGGTCACTTTTTTTTTATGAGTTTTAGATTTTATTGTGGTGTAAGTCATGCTGACATGCAATCTGTCTTTTATCTTGCGTGATTTATATTTGTATCAGCCGTGTAGGATAAGTATTATTATTATCTTTCATTGTACTTCTATTTCAATTGTGTGGATTGTTTATATAACTGTGTGGTTGTAATTATTTTCAATCATGCGGGTTGCATATCCAATTGTGTGGTTTTGATTATTTTCCAACCGTGTGGGCTGTTGTTATCATATTTGTACAGTGACGTGACTATGTATCCAAGTTTTATTATTCACTATTACAAGGAAGATACTGTCCATTCACCGAATAAAGACTCCCTTGGGATGTGACATTTAATGTGTGGGTCATCAAATTATATGGTCCACATTATATATATCATCAAAGGATCCATTACTTATAACCCATCCAAGTCTGAGAATTGACCAAACTCAAGTCATGCAAATTAAAGTAAACCTTGATGTTGCATTTGCCAATAATTCAAGTGAAGATTAATGTAGACGTTGAATTGTCTAAAATGCTTTCATTGTCACTCACTTGATACAATATAATTAAGGTAAACCTTGATGTTGCCTTTGCCAATAATTCAAGTGAAGATTAATGTAGACGTTGAATTGTCTAAAATGCTTTCATTGTCACTCACTTGATACAATATTGATTGAAGTTTCAAAAATTATATTTTTGTTGATATTCATTCTTTAACCTTCGGTTACATGTGTTTTTTTAAAATGAATAATTGACAAATATTTTTATTAAATTTCATGATAGCAGGATTTTCATTAGTTTACAATATTGTTGGGAATAGAATCAACATTAAATATGAAAAAAATCATAAGTTTATAAAATAAAATATATTTCTATTGATATAAAACCTTTTAAATAGAGCTCAAAAATAAATTCATAAGAGCTTAAGCCAAAAGTAAATAATATCTTTTGGTCCTAATAAGTGGTATCAAAACAAGATCACTCTTAACCGGACTAACCACCAAAAGAAGCATGAGTTAATGACATGGTCCAAATCGAGTCATATAAATAGAATAGTGATCTAGAACGAAGGAGGTGAGGGCTCTCAGAGGAGTGAACTCTAAGTGAAAAGTCCAAGCAGATCAAAGATGACCGAATGCTTGGCGGAAATCCTATGGGAGTAAACGTTAGGTGATGAAAAGTCCAAGTAAATCAAGGGTGACCGAATGTTTGGCGAAAATCCTAGGGAAGTGGACTCTAGGTGGTGAAAAGTCCAAGCAAGTCAAGGGTGATCGAATGCTTGACGAAAATCTTAGAAAATGAACCCTAGGTGGTAAACAGTCCAAGGGGGTTAAGGGTGACCAGATGTTTGATGAAAATCATAGAAAGTGAACCCTAGGTGGTGAAAAAGTCTTAGAAAAGAGACCCAATATTAGGATCAAAAGGAATTCACATATCTCTACTATGGTATGATATTGTCCATTTTAAGCCTAAGCCCTTATGATTTTATTTTTAAGCTCTACCCAAAAAGTTTTATACCAATAGAGATATCTTTCCCTTATAAGTTCATGATCATTTCCATGTGTTTTCAATGTGGGACTTTGTTTGCAACCATTGCAACCCAATAATCCCCCTCAAACTAAAGACCACCCCTCTAGCCAACCTGTTTGATGTCATATGATCCTTGATCCACCAGGACTTTCCTATCCTTTGGTCTAATTGACCTACTAGGACGTCCTTGCCCCTCAATCCACCCGACCTACTAGGACTTTCTTGCCCCTCAGTCCAACTAACTTACTAGGTCTTCCTTGCCTAGCCGTAACTAGACTTCTCTACATGGTGTCTAGTCATCTTGATCCAGACATGGGAGCCCCCACTTCCTTCATTAGAGGTCAATATTACACCCACATGGCTAGATTGGACCATGACTCTTATGCATAGTTGGCGGTTAGTTCTTCTAGCAATCCAGACTCTAATACCAATTGTAGGACCGAAAAGTACAATAGAAGGGGGGTTGAATATCGCTCGTTTAAAAATCTTCTTTTATTTTGAAACACAAAGAGACATGCGCAGCATAAATAATAAAGTACACAAAACTCAGTTAGTTTTACTTGGTTTGTAGCCCAACTGACTACTACTCCAAGACCCCTGATCTTTGACCGCTTCGATAAGCAATCTACTATATGATATGATGCCAGAATTGTATAATAAATGAAGATGGATAGTAACACACTACTATCACTTTCAATAAATGCAAGTAATAAAATGATTATTTATAACAACGTAATGAAATTGAGTGTAGGTTGTCGTAGAGCTTTGGTATATCAACACTTGCATAGATGGAGCAAAGCAACAGAGATTGATTAGAATTAAGTGTAGAAAATTGATTCTGAAGCCTGAACCTCGGGGCACCTTTTATAACATTTTTATTCGATTGATTGAACCCTTTTTGGTTGACTGACCTTCAATTATTTCCTATTTCTTTACAATCTGCCTAAATCGTATCTTCCACAAAATCATCTTTTAGCAGTCAACCGAATAATTGTTTGGTTGAATGAACCTTCAAATTTACTAAACAGTGTTCGGTCGACTGTGTTGGTACAATCAGCTTCCAGGGTTTGATGTTTGACAATGTACCTAAATCTGGTTAGTTTGACCAAGGGTTGATTCAAACAGGACTTCATATTTGGAAGAGACTAGGAAGGAAAGTCCTAACTTAGTTAGGTAAGGGGAAATACTAGGGGGAGATAACTTTAGGTGGTGAAAGTCCTGGTAAGTAAAGCTAGGCAATGAAAATCCTAGGGGAAGGTAATCCTAGGTGGTGGAAGTCCTGGTGAGTGAGACTAGGTAATAAAATTCCTAGTGGGAGATAACCCTATATGGTGGAAGTTTGGTGAGTGAAACTAGGCAGTGGAAATCGTAGGGAAGCTAACCCTAGGTGGTGGAAGACCTGGTAAGTGAAACTAGGTAGTGGAAATCTTAGGGGGAGGTAGCCCTAGGTGGTGAAAGTCCTGATGAGTGAAGCTAGGCAGTGGAAATCCTAGGGGAAGGTAACCCTAGGTAATGGTAAAGTCTTGGATATAGTCTAATCATGAAGCCTAGTAGGTTGAGTAGACTTATATGAGTGTGGCTTGATTCTAAGGGATTGACCCTTAGGTGATAGACTTGGAGGAGGGACCTCTATGAAAAAGGTAAGCTTAGTAGGTCGGGTAGATTTATAAGAGCACGGCTTGATCCTAAGGGATTGACCCCTTAGGTGCTAGACTTGGAGGAGGGACCTCTAAGCAAAAGGTAAGCCTAATAGGTTAAATAGACTTACAAGATTAAAGCTAAGGTTGCTTGTTTGTGTATGTTTGGTTGTTTTGTAGGAACCTGGAGCTAGAAGCAAAATAGAGAGAAGACAAACACAAATGGGTGAATTGAACTTGACTCGGGTCGAACCAGATCCAAACCAGTTCAATAGACCAAACCAGTGGTTTGGTGAACTAACTAGGCTTAGTCTAAATTGCTGAATTATGAAATATTGATATGGAAGATGATGTGGTAAAAGATCTGGTTCATCTTTATAATTAGGATGAGAATAAGGATAAGTCGGATGATGTGGATAGAGATAAGGCTTGATCCAAATATTGCTTCATCCATATATGACTTTATCCAAATATGCTTATCCAGATAAGAGTTCATCCAGATATGGATCTGATCCAACTCTATAAGAGAAGATGAAGGCTCTATGTTCATCATCGATTCTTCTACTACTCATACTCCATGTGCTCAAAAGGAAAGCTATGACGCGAATCTTTGTTACCGGGGAAGCTCTAGGATGGGTGTGCTGCACTCAGGACTTCCAGATCGGCTCAGCAAAGTTTTTGTTTGTATTTCTTTTACTAAAAGTTGTATTACTTTATCATTCCTTTATGCTTATACTTGATAAACTGTAAGATGAGTTTCTTCACCTCTAGAAGGCTTCCGAAAAGGAGACCACTAGTGGACTCGAGCTTGAGTGCGTAGGTATTGGACATATTGACCCTGGGGGGGTTGGGAACCAAGTAAATCCCATGAGTATTCTTTTTCACGTACTTTATTTTATATTCTACTGTTACTAATGACTTTGATAGAATAAATGAATTAAATAAAAAAGAAAGCGACAAGTCGAGATTCACCCCCCCTCTCTCTCTCTCGACCTCACCGATCCTACAGACTGAACTATCTATCGGTCAATCAAACCAACATTGCCATTTTAGCTGAATTCGAATCTGATCTAATCTTATTATCAAGGATAGGTTGACTAAACCTCATGTTTGGTAGACCAAACCATTGGTCAAATGAAGGTTTCTGAGTTCTGCACGCATGACCATTGACAGAGTCTAATTCAAAGTCCTAACTCAAAAGTTATGACCTTTTGAAATTTAGAGTCATAATCTTGTAAAACAAGGTTAGATAATAATATGCATGCATTAATATGACAATTAGGGCTGTCTGATTTCGACTTAGAAACTTCTATTGGTTTCTTCAGTCGCATCAACGCCTAAGGTTTTGTCCCAAATGGGGCACGACCTCATTGTTCTCCACTCGAGGAGCTTACCTTAACTTACATGTCAAACAGCTGGTCCTTCAACCGTATTTGGACTTTCTCTAGTCCTACTTAGTGTATGATCAACTTGATCGACTATGACTTTCCTACAATACTGAATTAACACAATATTAGATATAAAATAGTAAAGTAAAGCAGTGTTAGCAACATTCAATATTCGCTGGTCCGGTTGATCTCACGTGGTCGATCAGAAACCTTTCGATCATAGTTGCTTGGACCTTCAGTTAAGACTAGTCACTTGGTAGACTTCTCACTACTGCCTAACCTCCAATTAGGACTAGTCACTCGGTAGACTTCTCACCACTACCTAACCTCTAGTTAGAACTTTCCCTTGCCTAACCTTTGTTTAGGACTAGTAACTCGGTAGTCTTCTCACTACTACCTAACCTCCGGTTAGAACTTTCACTTGCCTAACCTCCAGTTAGAACTAGTTATTCAGTAAACTTCTCACTACTGCCAAACCTCTAGTCACCTTGACCACTTGGACTTTTCCCTTTGCTAGTCAGCTGGTCAACTTCAACATGACTATACTCTATTAAACATATTATCAAACAAATATCAAAACCCTAGAGGACGATTGCAACAACAATCTCCGTCTTTTTTAATGTTTGACAATATATTTAAGTTAGGGTAATTACTTAACCCAACTTTTCAAGTCTTGAAAGAATTAAGATTTCTAACTTAAACTCTACTTCTCCCCCTTTAGCATACATCAAAAAGAATTCTAACAACTTTTTAACTCCTTAAATCCTAAGAACTTCTTTAGTGTTGCACGAACAATGATAAAGCTTTCCTTAGTAAAAATATCTCTTTTACTCTACTTGAGAGAGACCACATATTTGAATGCATTTTCAAAAGATTAAATAATTCATATACATTTTGAGAAACCTCTTTTCAAAATTATTTTCAAGGAACTTTCACAATTTTGCAAAATTACTTTCAAATATATTTTCAAAAGTAATTTTAAAAATTTTTTCCAAGGATTAAAAATATTTTGCAAGACCAAGATATTTTGAAATGGATGCTTCTAAATAATTTTTATGAATATTTGAAAAAGTATTTTCAAGATATTTTTCAAAAGAATTTTTAAAATAAATATTTTAGAAGATATTTTCAAAAATATTTTTAAAAGACTTTTCACCAATATTTTCATAACATTATCAACACTATTTGAAAAATTATTTTTCAAATGATTTTCAAAGTGATTTTTAAAGAACAATTTAAAACAATAATTTTTTAAAATATTTTTCAAAGGATTTTGAATAACTATCTAGATATTTTTCAAAAAAATTTCTTTGTTGAAAACGTGTAAAAATATTTCCTAAAGCATGATTTTGAATACTATTTTCAAAAGAATTTTGAGAAGAAAAGAAGTTATATTGAAACTATGTTTTTAAAAGAGAATATTTGAAGATAAAAATTTTTAAACTCTTTTTGATGATAAATTTTTAAAAATATTTTATTTTGAACTTCTTTTCAAAATGTGTCTTTCAATAGAATCTCCCTCTTAACCTAACATTTCTTAAGACATCCTTATTATTCATAAGGAAGACATATATATGTTTTTAAGGGTTTAAAAATTCATGGTTGACATAACGATATAAAAGCTTAAGTTGGTCAACAATCATGTATAAATTTTAAAAGACATCAAAACTAATTTTACTTTAGTTTCCTAGCATCTCAACCATTCTAGATTTTTAATATGGTAATCCTATAGTTATGTGAGATGATTTATTTAATTGAAAATTTTAAATTATTTTTCAATCAATTAAGTAAAATTTAATTAAGTTAAATCTTATTAATTAATTATGGATTAATTTGAATTAATTTAAGTTAAACTTAATTAATTAGG
The DNA here is from genome assembly GCF_018446385.1 of Zingiber officinale. Classification (NCBI taxonomy): domain Eukaryota; kingdom Viridiplantae; phylum Streptophyta; class Magnoliopsida; order Zingiberales; family Zingiberaceae; genus Zingiber; species Zingiber officinale. Next base: position 106,789,140 of record NC_055986.1, read on the forward strand.
TTAAGATAAAATTCAATTTAATTTTGGATTAATTAAGTTAAAGGTAATTTTGGATTAAATGCATTAATTGAGTTTAAGTTAATTTTAGATTAAATTAGATTAGATGAAATTATTAAGTTCATTTAAACTTGGATTGAGTTAACTTTAATTAATTAAATTCATATTAATTAAATTAAATAATTTTTGAATTAATTAAGTTGATTAAATTGAGAATTTAATTTGGATTAATTTGAATCTCAGGTTAATTAGATTGGAAAAGTTAAATTGATTAAATTAAGCTAATATTGATAATTATTTTTGAATTAAATAAGAATTAATAGTTTAATTATTGTTCGAATTATTTAAAATAGGTTTAAGATTAAAATTGTTTATTGATTTATTTAGTTTCTGATTTATTTTGAATTAAGTTAATTTAAGTTTATTTTAAGATTAATTAATTTAGAATTATTAAAGTTAATTGTTAAAGTTAATTAATTAATTAAGGATTAATTTAAAGTTAATTAAGTTGATTTTTTAAGTTAATTATTTAAATCAATTTAATTAGGTTGGTTTAAATTAAAATTAATAATTAATTAATTTCTAATTAATTTAGTATTAATAAGAATAATTGATTAATTGATTTCGAACTAACAATTGATTAACTTATTAATTTTGAATTAATTATTATTCTCTAATTAATTTATTAATTTAGAATTAAACTGATTAATTTTTTATAATATTTTTTAATTAATTATTATTCATATTGGGACTTTAGATTAATTAATTATTTAGTTAAACTTACTTTTAGATTAATTAAGTTTACATTAATTATTTCTTCAATTAAAATTAATTAATTAAATTGGTTTGAATTATTAAGAATTTTGAAAAGGGTTGTTTACCCATGTTAGATTCAAATTCAACTCTGGGTTTATCAAGAAGGAGTTTATGTGGTAAATTTTCAAACTATGGTGAGTCACAAGGGGCATCATTAAAGTAACCACGTGTCTAGACAAAACTTCCCAAAAACGACCAACCCAAAGAACTTAATACTATGTTTTGGTCTAACTAGCTCATATTTGACTGGGGTAGCTTCAACTAGATACACTAAGTCTAGTGCACCAGATAGGACACATATGATTTAGCCTAGATATATATTCGACAGAGTTTCTATAGCCTACTATTATCTCAATCCATTTTGATGCTACGTTGTGAAGGTTGGTTAAACTTTTTTCATATCTAACCGTTCTAAATTAAGCCATTAACATAAGGATAAAATGCATGATATATCATATAACACTTAATTTAAAGTATACAAGCTTAAGACAAATTGAGCACATAGTCAATCATGTCAATCAATTCATATTATTATTATTATTATTATTATTGTCACACCCCGAGGGTAAGATTATCTAATGAAAATCGGGCAGCACCTCCTTTGTAATAGTGACAAATTGATCATGAATACAAGACCACAAGGTCACACAAGAGATAATCAACAACCCACATGGCTAGAACATACACAACCAAACAGTTATATACTCAGCTCACACTGCTGAAACAAAAAGAACATAACCATGCAATTATAAAGTAAACAACCCACAGGGCTGGAAACAAACAAAAACCACACAAAATAGATATACTGACTGCATGACGACATGACTTACACAACCATAACACAACTAAAATAAGGTAGCCACAAGACTAAAATCCAAAAGCAAGTCGAATCACTACACACCAAGTTTGAAAAACAAAGTAAAAATAGCACAGTATGAAATAACCGAAACACAGAGCTCGGATGTGACGTGGGACTGACAGCCAAGATCCTCCAAGTAAATTCTCCAACATCTACCTGATACTTGGCGAAATAATATGATAGTGCATGGATAAAAGTGTAAGGCGATCAAAGATATACAGTCTCAGTAGGGAAATAAGAGCATGATCATATATGACATGATAAACATACATACCTATAGCGGTCTAACACATATGGTATAACGATTAGTAAATCACTAGGGCCAGCAATAGACCTGTTCATAACACCTGACAATATATATGATAGTATAACCATGTATAATAAATAGTAATAGATCATCAAATGTAAGAGCATCGCTCCATCATAAGAATACGTCATATGTGGGAGCAATGCTCCACCACAATCAATCAATCATATGTTGGAGCAACGCTCCACCACCAACAATCTACAATATGTGGGAGCAACGTTCCACCATAAATATTCCACAATATGTGGGAGCAACGCTCCACCACAAATAATCCACAATATGTGGGAGCAACGCTCTACCACAAAGAATCCGCCATATGTGAGAGCAACGCTCCACCACAAATAATCCGCAATATGTGGGAACAATGCTCCACCATAAATAATCTGTCAATGACCAAGACATCTAGCTATCTTGCCAGAAACTGCTCGAGATCACTCTACCATAGATCACTGTGAGCAGTCCAAAATGTCAGGGTGTATGTTTGTGCTAGATCACTCTACCACAGATCACTATGGGCAGACAGGAAGTAGCTATCTAGCTACGGGTTGCGCGAGATCACTCTACCACAGATCAATGTGGGCACCTTAGGGTATAATAATCTAAGGATAAAACCACAAGCAAACCATCATACGTGAGATTTACGCTCCACCACAAGAAATACAAGTGACTAAGACATCTAACTATCTAGCTAGGGACTGCGCGAGATCACTCTACCTTAGATCATTGTGGATAGTCTGAAATGTCAGGGTCCCTGTATACTCGAGATCACTCTACCACATATCACTATGGGCAAACAGGTAGCATGTATCTAGCTACAAGCTGCGCGAGATCACTCTACTATAGATCACTATGGGCAGCTCAAAATATAACACTCACCGTCGACTGGCTCTGACCTCATCCTACAACGGGAGGGAGCCCTGGTCGATAGGAGACATGCAAATCTAGAGGTATAACAATCACTGTCATTAGCTCATACTGCAAGGGAGCAATGGTCATAAAATTAGCTCGTACCACATGGGAGCAATGGTCGTCAAACTAGCTCATACCACATGCGAGCAATGACCGTCAAACTAGCTCCTACCGAAAGGGAGCAATGGTCATCAAACTAGCTCATACCGCAAGGGAGCAATGGTCGTCAAACTAGCTCATACCACATGGGAGCAATGGTCATCAAGATAGCTCATACTGAGAAGGAGCAAGGGTTGTCAAACTAGCTCATACCGCAAGGGAGCAATGGTCGTCAAACTAGCTCATACCACTAAGGAGCAATGGTCATCAGCATGCATATAGTGCAATGTTGAACATGATGTAAATAGCCATGATACCGATACAATGATCATCAATGCATCAACTCCCTCAACATAGGTACAATATAATTAACTTGATCCTGCAATAGACACACCAGACACGTGTGCACACACCACACAGGTATAATCAACATGATACCTCTAATAATACACACTCGACATGTGTGGGCACTCAACGTAGGTATAATCAACTAGATATTTCCAATAGTACACATACCACAATACCACTCACCAGCCACCTGTACACACGACAAACATGTACACTCACAACATAGGTATAATCATCGAGATACTTCCAACTGAACTTGCTGGACACATGTACACATAACAACAAAGGTATAATCAACAAGATACCTCCAATAATACTCACTTGACATGTATGCACACACGACACACTATAGATCCAGAATCATGATCCATCAATCACATACACCTATATATATGAAAAGATCTAACATGCGTCTACCAACAACATCTATAATACGTAGTAATACCTATACACGTGTGCACACTAATAATGCATAATTAGCATGATAACTCCTACAATACACACCATACCCATTTGTACACTATAGAGTAAGAATAATCAAAGATGAGACTGTATAGATAATAAATAGATCAAGCAAAAAAGTATCAAACGGAGATAAAATATGAGTGGAGTCAAGATAAAGTAACTTAATCCATAAGATAATCCATGCACTAAGTTCAAAGAACTATAGAGGCCAAGAAAGAAGTACCCACCTCAAATGTAAGTCACCCTGAATATCTTCAAGTCCAAAAGCCTGTTTCAAATCGAATCAAAGCTCTACAATATAGAATACAAATCATACCAATCTACCATAATTTGAATAATGAAACTCAATCCCAATTAGGGTTAGGAAACCCTAATTAAATTAACCTAATCATTCCATATACTCACCTAGATCCAAACGTATCCCACTGTCGACTCACCCATTACCCGAACTATAGCCGGAAGAAGATGACGCTGCTATCCAATAGGTATTCATACCCCCTTTCCCTTCAATCTCTAGCTAGAACAGGGATGGCCATAGCAGATCAATGGCCACAGAAGATCAATCTTCCTAAAATCTACAACATATACACATTGAAAAGGTATTCAATACCATTTTAAACCTTTTATAGAAACCGAGAATCAAATCTAGGTTTAGCACTAACTACCATTCCAATTGCCAGAAGTGGTATTGAGCCAATGAATCATAATAAGAATAAACTCATTTCGACATTAAACCAATTCTACATACTTGCCCCAATCCAAATCTGTAGTCGCTAGATGAAGGATCTGGGCTGCCCTGATGATAGGAAAACCCTCCACTCAACCCCACATCAGTTTAATGAAGAAACCAAGTTCTAGTGTGAGGAAGAAAGTCTCCACCTCAGATTTGATGAGAATATGGGGTCATTGTTGATTGTCTTCCTTTCCAAATTCGGAGGGGTAACGGATCTCCGACTGACATCTCAGTCACACAAGGGCACAGCGCCAATCTGCCTCTCGATAGTAGCTAGATTCCCACGCTAATGATCTCGACCAAGACCCAACACCCAGTGAAGGTGGCTCGACGACATCGAGCGAATCGGAGGGGGGGGGGGTGCTGATCGAAACAGAGATCTCGACCGATGGTGGAGATCGGGAGAAGACTACTGGATAGGCAGCGTTTAGATGGCGCTCAGCGGCTTGAAGCGATCCGTTGAACTTGATCCCGACAATGATCACTAGGGCTCGAGATGGGAAAATAGCGTTGGTGATGGGAGGCAACAACAGACAGGGACGACAACGTCGGTGGCTGGCAGCGCCGGGCACCGACATCTCTCGGTCGAGGTGGCACGACTACACGAGAGGGAGAGGGAGAAGGGCAAGTTTAAATAACTTAGGTTAATTAATCTTAACCTTAGCTTAATGAAATCATTCAACTCCCACTAAATTGATATTTCAAACAGACTTTCTTTAAGCCTAATTAATTCATCCCCTTAAACGTGTCATGCGAGCTCCGTTTAACTCCCAAAAATTTCTAAAAATTCTTGAAAAATCCAATAAGATTATTTTTCCATTAACACTTACTATTTATTTGTCGTATCTTACAATTATTATTATTATTTTTATTATTATGATTATTATTATTATTAGTTTCATAATTAAAAGATACTTAATTATAATTTGATTTGTGGAGTTTGAAGTTCGGTTTTAGATTTGACTTATATCTGTAACCTAGGTCAAGATCACTATTTAACTTTTCTAGATAGTTTATTAATTTTATTTTTCAAAAAATTATTTTATTTTCTAATTTTTTAAGACTTAAATTTGAATTTTTAAATTTTGAAAACCTATTTAATGTAGAATTCAAATATTGATTTATGTAGGTTGAAAAATTATTTTTCAAATTCTTATTCTTAGATATTAAAAAATTATTTTCAAACTTTTTAACGGATAACATCTCCCCTATAATAATGACAAATAAATACTGGATACATAACCACATGGATGTATAATAATAATTTCTACATCCCACATAGTTGGAAACAAACACAACAACGCAGTTGTATATGCAGCCCACACAGCTGGAAATAATCATAACCATGTAGTTATATAAGCAACTCACACGGCTATATTAAAAATACAACAGAAGTCAAAAGGAAAATCTATAAACTAAAAGCAACTGACTGCTAGCCGGCTAGGTTTTACAGAACTACAACAAAACAAATACAAGACACCACATAGCAAAACTCCAAAACAAAGTCAAATTATACAATGTCAAGTTCACAAATTCATTATGCAAGTAAAGTAGGAAACAAAACCAGAAACCGTCCTCGGATAGGATACTCCAAGTTACTCCACAATCATCTATATGCTACCTAAAAACATAAAAGTATAAAAAGGGTGGTGAGTCCGAGTGACTTAGCGGATAATAGATATAGACAGTGCATGGTCAGTATAAAACATGAAATCAAAGTATATAGTCTCAGTAGGGAAATAAAGACATGGTCATATATGACATAATCAATGCGCATAATTGTAACTGATATAATCAATGCATATAATCATAACTGACATGATGATTGCACATAATCATAACTGAAATAAATGCACATGCCCAATCTAGATCTAACATGCACGATATAATGACCAGTAAACTCACTAGGAATCAGCAATAGATCAGCTTGTAACACCTGAGTAATATAATTGACAGGATATGCATATATGATAAATGAACATATACGAAGCATAGTAACCATATGCAACAATCATATCTCAAGCAAATACAACAACCATAAGTAAATGCAAATATATCCTCAAAAGATGTAGTGTGCATTATATGCATATGCAAGTGCTTGCAACATGGTCACTCCCGCCCACCCCGCAAAACACTATAGCCCCTGTGTAGTCGAGAGGCCAGAACAATAACAACTGTACTACCCTCTAGATACTACTATAGAGTGGCTGAGGCAAACAATTCGCTAAGTAGTTATCTCACTACATAGCATCGGGGTCCCTGACTGCTCACAACGCTGGATATCACTACCCTTGAGTGGTCGGGTGACACAACAGGACCCAACTCCAAGCTACCATTATCCCTCAGTGGTCAAATGGGTAACTAAAAAAGATTGACAATCCACTCAACCACAAGGGAGACATTTGATTGTCAACATGCAGTGCAATGATGGACATGATGTAATAAATATGATACAAACACAGTCATCATCAATGCAATAACACGATCAACATAAGTACCTTCAGTACATGATCCATCTAACACCTATATCATATGTATGGGTCGATCCAACTGGTGTCTACTAAATAATAAATACAATAAATAGCAACACCAGACACCCACACCATACACTTACACATCCTACAACGTAAGTATAATTAACATGATACCTCCAATATCACACTAGACATATGATCACTAATATAAGTATTATCAACATGAATCCTCTAATAGTATACATCAGACACATGTGAACACATGACATAGGTACAATCAATGTGACCTCCATTAGTAAACACCAAACATGTGTGTACACAAAACATGCAAATGGACAGTCAACATGGTAACTCCTACAACACATACTAATCATGGGTACACTCAACAATATATGCATAATCAGCATGTTAACTCAGTCAACAGGACATCTCCTACAATACATGTTCTACATGTGTATACACAATAGAGTATAAATATCTAAAACCAAGACTGTATATGAAATAATTAGATCATCTCTAAGGTTAAGCAGATAAGTATCAAGTAGGATAACAAACAAATAAATTTAAGGTAAACCAACCTAATCCATTAATCAAAAATAATCATGCACTAAATTCAATGAACTAAAGAGACCAAGGAAGAAGTACCCACCTTTATATGTTGATCGTGCTAAACAATCCAATGTCAAGATGTTGGACTCGAATCAAAGTCCTGCAAATCACGTGATGTATAGTTTAGCCAATCACATATGCAACAACTAGCTAAACCCAAAATCCAAACTAATTAGGGGAAACCCTAATCGAACGATTAACCTCGATTCACCCAAATCCGTTGGTTTAATTAGGTTTAACTCATTATTACTAACTCCTTAATGGATCCATGTAACAATCCATTTACCACTAAGTTTACTCATCATGAATCCAAATCCATCCCAACATATCACAATATCAATCTAATGAACCCGATTAATGATCATGCAATCATCTACAATAAACCACTCAACTAATCAACAACAAATTAATCCACAGATAACCCTATTATTAATCATGCTTTCACTCCTAAATTCAACCAATCTCTAATTAAACAAACTACAACCGATCACAAACTTCATCAACTCATATCTATTAATCAATCCAATATAGACATGAAATCCACCCTAACTAGTATCCAAGGTCAACTTACCCTAATTGGATTGCTCCTCCATCGACTCATGACTAGAGAACCTTGCTACCAAAAAATGGTGGCTCGGACTATGGGTCGCTCTCAAATAGTGATGCTTGGATCTATAATGGAGCTGCTGATCTCCAACACAAACACTCCAAATCAACAGTAAGTATAAACCAAACCCTCATATTGAGTTAGGGTTAGCCGATTACCTCAAGTGTGGCAGCAAGAAGGCTCCATGTAAGGCACTGCTCGGTCGGTGCTCAACTGATCGGGAAAGAGGAGAAAGGATGGTTGATCTAATCTCTCACGCGGGGGCAACAACTGATCTGCTCCTGCTATGATACGGGAAGGAGAGGAAGATCGGCGGTGGTGGATTAAAACTAGAGCACTGCTCCGAATCGGGATGGTGGCGATGCTACTTGGTGTGAGTAGGTTGAGAGAAACTAGCCACTGCTCCTGTCGCAGTCATGACTTGCACTAGAGGTCATGAGGGCTAAGCCAAAGGCCTCCAATCCTTCGTGGTCTTCGGCGTTATCACCCAATGACCAACGATCGTGGCGCACAAGGAGATGGTGAGCGGCGAGGAAAGAGTTCGATGGAGAAGGAAGGGGAAATTGGTGAAAATGGGTAGGGAATTGGGAAATAACTTAAGTTTAGATTTTATATACCTAGGTTAATGAAATAAACCGTAGGTTTAATTGAACCTATCAACTCTCACTTAAGGGATATTCTAAATAAGTTTTCTCCAAGTCTAATAGATTTATCCCCTCAAAACGTATCATACGGACTCCGTTTAAATCCTAGAAAATTTCTAAAAATTCTCAAAAAATCTAATAAAGTTATTTCTTCAATAACACTTCTTATTTAATTTATCGTATCTTACATTCTCCCTCACTAATAAATATTTGGTCCCCAAATTTATTGTTCAACTCAAGGATCCTTATCTAAGCATAGCCACTGAGCAGCACACTCATGTAGTATCATGAACAAATCTCACACCGTGAGGGTTTAAGAGTTTCCTTTTAAAACTACACAATGATCTACTTCTAGGCAGATAGTGGTGACTCTGATTCTGTGGGTTATGAGCCACCCTACTTTCTCTACTCCCATACTACTGTCTAGCTAACTGTAGGCAAAATCTACTAAACATAAATGTTCCTCACAACTACCTCTGAAATCCATAACGCATGTTATCAGCAGACCTTCTAATATTTGTAAAGTTCCCTCAGATTATCCATCTGTCTGAGGGTGGAAAGTTGTATCAAAGTGAAGCTTAGTACCCATGGCCTGCTATAACCTCTGCCAGAATTGTGATGTGAATGGTGAATCTTTATCCGATATGATACTCATAGGTATGTTGGATCGAAACAGCGCTAGGGGGGTAAATAGCGCTCGTGGCTTTCACGCGTTTCGGATTCGGAAAAACTATCGAGTAAAGCAATGGAATAAAAGAGACACAAAAGAACACCAAGATTTACTTGGTTCAGAGCCTTGGACGACTCCTACTCCAAGGCCTGCGATCGTTGATCGTTTTCGGTGGGCAATAACTATAATATCGTTAAAGTGTTACAATTTAAAGTACAATTAAAACAGTAATTAAATGTACCAACAACAAAAGAATATAGCAAATTCTGAGCTCCGAGTCGTCGACGTCAAGTTGTAGCTTTGTCGGAACTTCTCGTTAGCAGCTGGTTGCAGACAGATCGCTTGATGCTTGATTTTTTGAGCTGCTGGTCGAAGTGGCCTTAAATAGGTTGTTGAGGGTGCCTCCAAGTCCTCATGGAGGCGCCTCAAAGGTGAAGTTCTATCCCTCTTCCTACGCTGCGATAAGCCTCCGCTGCCTATTGCTTATCCTGCCTGGAGGCGCCTCCATGGAGCAATGGAGGTGCCTCAAGCCTAGAATCCAAGGCGCCTCAGCCTCCCTCGAGGGCGCCTCCAAGCTTGCTACGCAGACTTCTTCTCCCTTGCACCCGAGGTGCCTCAAGCTCCATGAGGGCGCCTCGAGTACTGTTCATCAAGGCATGATGTGCACTTTAGTCCCTGCAAAACATGTTAGTCCGCAAACCATATACATACCCTGCAAGACAAAGTTAGCATGATATAAATACAGTAAATGAAATATTTGACAGTCTCCGGACTGTCCAGTTCTAACTTCAGATTTTCGACCGGAAACCCTAGGTCGAACCGACGCCTACTATTCCCTCTTCTGAGGAACACGTCCTCACCTACTCCACTCAGGAGAGTATACTTGTTGCCAGTTCGATCCTCCAGATCGACTGGACTTTTGCTCAGCGCCCAAGTCTTCAGGACTTTCTTCTGGACGCCCACTCCACGACCCGCCCAGTTTTTCCACCCGATCCGCGCCACCGGGATTTCCACCTAGAGTCCTCGACTCTAGACTTTTGCCCGAAGACCTCGACCCGCCAAGGCTTTCCACATAGGGTTACCACCCCCTATGACCTAGGGTTACCACCCCTTAGGGTTTTCCACATGTCCAACCGCAGTTAGAACTTTCTTGAAAAGCTCATTCAAGCACATTAGATAACAATTAAACTTAACTTTGAATCCCTTTTGTCATTATCAAAACTAAGGTTCGATCGTCAGATGTTTCCCGCATCAACAATCTCCCCCTTTTTGATTATGCCAACTGAAATTTAAAATTAAGCAACACAATATAATAAAGAGAAGAAGCATCACTACCATAAGCACAAGCATAAGGATAGCACAAGCACAAATTTAGCACAAACAAAGCTCCCCCTTAATAATAGCTCCCCCTTTAGAATATAAAATTTTCAAAATTTCAAAATTTCTTTGAACTTTCTTAGACTCTCCTCCTTTTCCATATATCAAAAATAAACAAGAGAGAAATGAGTGTAGTGTAGGTGCAGCGAAGGCTGGCAAGAGGGGGGTGAATTGCCTGCAAATAAAAATTATACCATCCTCAAACTGTCAACTCAAAAATAGCAACACTAAAATAAAACAATTAAGGAAAAAGAAATAGAGAAGACCCAAAATTAACTTGGTTACAACCAAGACGGTTGTTAATCCAAGGCGATGAAAAGCGCAATAAGAAAACTCCTTCTCTGAAGACGGAGAAGCCTTTTACACACTTAGAAAGCTCAACAGTTGCTAGGAAATCTAATACTAAGTTGAATGAATAATTCCTAGCTCCAGGAGCCTTTATATAGCTCCTGGAAAGTCTATCTCGAGGGTCCAAGGCACCTCCAACAAGGTTCAAGGCACCTCCAGCTCGGTAAGCGGATAAAGTTTTATCCGCAGCGCAAACGGTCAAAACTGACTTGTTGAAGGCGCCTTCATCAAGCTTTAAGGCACCTTCATGTTGAGGGCGCCTTCATGCTTCATGAAGGCACCTTCAAGCTTCATGAAGGCACCTTCAAGCTGGTTTTCCAGCTTGTGCTTCTTTTCCAGCTCCATTGCGTTGGCTTCCGATGCTCCGATAGTTTGGGTGATTCGGCCAACCGAAATAGGGCTCACCCGAACCCAATTTCCGGCCTTCTCCTCGAGTAGGTTTCCGTCCGGCTTCTCATCCCTCGAACGCCATGCACATTCTTCTCATCCACCGGAGTACTCTTCCACAGCTCTCTCATCCTTCGGACGCACCGAGCCCGTCAGCTCCCTTCCCGTGCCGTCCTTCTCGCTAGCTGCGTCTTCCGCTCGACTTCCTGTGCTCCTAAGCTCCTGCACACTTAGACACAGGGATCAAACATAAAGCAGGACCTAACCAACTTGGTTGATCACATCAAAATATCCACAGGGTCCAACATGTAGGCCTTAGCATGTTCTGAAAAACTTACTTAGCTTTAAAAAGATTGAAAACTTTTAAATAGAGGAAACACTTTGGTCATACTTAGCTTTTTAGAATTAATTTTCTTGTTAAAGCTTTTTGCTAAACGAAATCAAAACATTGATTGATAACTCGGGTCGAATAATATTTAGTTAAGTGAATTATTTTGAAAGTAACTTAGCTAATTTTTGAGATACACTGAATAAAAAACTTAGTCAAATTTGAAAGAAAAAAATTTAGAAAATAATACTTTGATAATTTTGAAAAATGCTTAATTTGAAAAACTTGTAAAATTTTAACTAAGGTTATTGTCACTTTGGAGAATAAACCAAATAGAAAAATATTCCTAAAATCCAAGCATGAGTAACTAAAATTCCTTGGCCACATGTCTAATCATTAGTTACTAGCTGATTATCTAGAGGGCAACAACTTTCACTTGGATAGTCAAGTTAAGTTAGTGATCCAGTTATATTTGACTAAGTCTGGATAACTTAACTCGATTACTATTATTTTGGTATTTATTGTCCAGACTTACTGTGATGCACAGAAATAAGTATTCTGAAGTCTAGATTGTACCATATGCATCTCACCCCATTCTAAGTGTTTCAAACACAAATAAGTTATGCCTAGTGTGTTTGTGAGATGCTCTGGCTGAAATCTAGGGGAACATGATTTCTAGGGCAAGATCCTGAAAATCATAGCAACAATTAAGTACTAAGTTTTTGAAATAGAGGTACTATTAAGCATAAGGAATTTTGAAAGAGTAAGTACGACTAATTAAATATCTAAGCAAACAAAGTACTAGTGAGATGTCCAGGTCCAATATACAATGCATGGAAAGATAGAATCAGGTAGAAGGATCGTCAGCTGGAGGATCGTCATCTGGTGGTGGGGGCTGCTCGGGTGCAGGCTGCCCCTGACGAAGAGAGGTAAAGCCGGAGGCTATCTCTACGCGAAGTATGCGAAATTCATCTAGGATAAGCTGTCGTGTTTGTGCAGATTGAACCTCGAGACATGTAAGTCGGTCCTCGATCGATAAGGATGTGGATGGTTGTGTCAAGGTCGAGGGCCCTACCGAAGTGGAGGGTTGTCCATGAATATCCTCGGCTGTAAACTCTAACCAGTCCTCTCCCTCGGCTGGAGTGAAGAAGGCAACAAACTTGTCGTCTGCCTCGGGCTCTATCGGAGCAGTGACGGGCTGTGGTCTACCTCTCCAAGCTAAGATCCCCTCATCAGTGATGTCAATGCAGGCTAATCTAAGATTATGCTGCCCTAACTCATCATAAGGCCTCAGAGGGACAACTATCCCCTGGGTGGTATCAATCCCAAGGGTCGAGAAAATAGATATCAAAATGTGACAGTAGGGCATGTGGATCTCAAGGGACGTGACTAAACTAGATGCATGAATGATGTTATGGAACATATGCAATGCTATATCTATGTCTAAGTGTTGGCATAATGCATATAGGAAAAAGGAATGTGAAGGTCGCATCTTCGGGACATCCCGAGATGTGATCGGCAAAATACATGCTGTCAGGACTCTGTACATAACATAGTCCTGAATCCTAAGAGAGAGTGACTTAAACTCAGTCAGGACCTCTGGTATCTCCTCCCCCAAAAAATACATGTAGATGGTGTCTAATGTAATATGGGAATAGGGGTCACCAAATGGCAAATCTCTAGCAGGGTAACATAAAAAGGGGCATGCAGATGATCTAAGCTCTAGACTAGTGCAAATCAAGGAAGGGGTAAACTGGATATCCTGTCCACCAACTCTAGTGGAATAGGTCAAGTCATCAACCTTCTCAAGGTTGTTGAAGAACTAAGCACATAGGTCCTGATTTACTGCATTACTACAGTAAGCCAGTTTACCAAGCTGATAGTGCTCTATCATCTGGACTGCAGGCTGACAATACTGAGAAAAAATGGCCTACTCAAGTACCTTGGCTTAATAGGGGAAAATTTATGTTTGGTGAACTCAATCCTATGCCGCTCTGAGGGGAACCTAGGATCGGTGGAAGGTATACTAGCGGGAGCAGGACCAATGTTTCGTCATTTCCTATTTTGATTCAAGCAACCCTTACAGCAAAGGAATGGATAAAAATAATATATACAAATGATAGATAAGTTAAGATTATACCTAGGAGGCATTCTGAGGTTTTAATGGAGGTAGAAGGAAGAAATTCGGGGTTGAAGGCATCTTGGATCGTTGTTGTTCGGTCAGAAAATGAATTGCAGCGAACTCTCTGTTCGCTGCATATGTCGGCATTGAGGGCGCCTTCAAGCTCTTTGAAGACACCTTCAATGTCGCTTTGAGGGCGCCTCGAACTCGGTCTGAGGCACCTTAGTGGTTTCTGGCAGGAATCTTCCCACCGATCTTGAAGGGCGCCTCTGTCATAGCAGAGGCGCCTTCGTTTGGCGCATTTGAGCGTTTTTTTAAAATAAGTTTCTTTAAAAAAGATTTTTTAAATAAATTTTTAAAAGAATTTTTAAATAAGTTTTTAAAAGAATTTTAAATAATTTTTTAAAAGAATTTTTAAATAAAATTTTAAAAGAATTTTAAATATGTTTTTAAAAGAATTTTTAAATAAGTTTTTAAAAGAATTTTAAATAAGTTTTAAAAACTTATTTAAAAAGTTCTTTTAAAAAAGTTTTTAAAAGAATTTTAAATAAGTTTTTAAAAGAATTTTTAAATAAGTTTTTAAAAGAATTTTTAAATAAGTTTTTAAAAGAATTTTTAAATAAGGTTTTTAAAAATAATTTTTAAATAAATTTTTAAAGAATTTTAAATAAATTTTTAAAATAATTTTTAATAAGTTTTTAAAAGAATTTTAAATAAGTTTTTAAAAGGTTTTTTAAATAAGTTTTTACAAGAATTTTTAAATAAGTTTTTAAAAGAATTTTAAATATGTTTTTAAAAGAATTTTTTAATAAGTTTTTAAAAGAATTTTTAAATAAGTTTTTTAAAAAAAAATTAATAAGTTTTTAAAAGAATTTTTAAATAAGTTTTTAAAAGAATTTTTAATAAGTTTTTAAAATAATTTTAAATAAGTTTTTAAAAGAATTTATATAAGTTTTTAAAATAATTTTAAATAAGTGTTTAAAAAAAATTTGAATAAGTTTTTAAAAATATTTTATTAAATGAATTAAATTGAAATTTAACCTAGATTCATCTCACCCGATACTACGTTATCAATCAGGGAACCTTGAGTTGCTTTGTGAGATGGTTATCTTTGATTTTGATCGATTAATTTACATTTGAGTTAAACTTAGATTTTCCAATTGGTTAACCAAATATACATTTCGAAGATCGGCTCCCAGGCTGTGGTGAGACACTAGACGTTCTTGGGTATGGAATCATCCACCACTTCTAGACAGAGCCTTTCAAAGAAAATATATATTTAATTTCCCTTTTGAACCCCCTAGATTTAACTAAACAAGTGTAAATTACGCCTTGATCCTTAAACTATCCTAAATCTAAATAGGTAAAAAATTAAAAAAAACAAACATCAAGCAAGTTTATTTAACAATGTAGATGGTTTTCCTATTGGCTCCCCCTGGATCATATCCTTGATATGGTCTATCAAGGTAATAAACTTGATCCTTGGGGACCCAATATTGACCAGGTCCAACTTGATTGACCAAGTTGGACTTAGGTATCCATGCTTGGAATATTTTTCTATTTGGTCTGTTCACTAAAGATAGATATGATCGATATTTCTTTTTAGTTTTAAAACCTAATCTGGATCTGTTGTAAATGACTCTTTGTTTTCCAAGAATTAGGTCAAGGTTCTTGGAGCCCAAAGAAAACCGTTCCAACATTTTCTTCAAATCCTTGACCTGAGTTTTCAGGCTGGAATTTTCTTCCTTAAGCTTTTGGACTTGAGTTGAATTTTCAGTCTGAACTGGGTCAGACAAGGATTCGAAGTTAGTCACTTCTTTAAGGGTTGTTACATCCTTTAGAAGTGACTTGATCCTAATATTTGATTTTGTTAATTTTCGCATTAAATAATTTACTAAATTGTGTAAACCCAAGATACTTACAGCGGGGGAAGGCCCTTCGGAAACGGATACAGATCCGTGGCTTCTCTCAGACTCAGCTTCCGATTCGTCCTCGCTTCCGGATTTGTTGATGTAGTCCCGGGCTGTCATCGCGAGAAAACTCGTCTGTTCGAGTTCTTCGTCATCGGATTCTTCCGAGGATGACTCGTCCCAGGTCGCCTTAAGAGCCTTCTTTTTCCGTTGTTGCTTCTTTGCATCATTTTGATTTGGGCAGTTAGCTTTGATGTGCCCCTTCTGATTACAACCGTAGCATGTCACTTCAAATTTTACCTTTGACTTTAGTTGAGCCTCCTTGGATTGAATTGCCTTCTTGAGGTCCTTCTTGTTGAAGCCTTTCTTTTTCTTGTAGAGTTTTCTTACCAAGTTGACGAGTTCAGTCGTAAGTTCATTGTCTGAGTCAGGTTCTTCTTCTGACTCTGGTTCGGTTCTGCGCTTCGATCTCGGTTCGCGTGTTCTGCTACTACCTGCAACCAAAGCTATACCCTTCTTGACCGGACGTGCATTAGTTTGCTGATGCAATTCAAATTCAGAGAAGATTTCATCTAATTTAATTGAAGATAAGTCCTTGGATACCTTGTACGCATCTACCATGGATGCCCATAAGGTATTCCTAGTAAAGGCGTTGAGTGCATACCTTATTACGTCTTTGTTCTCCACTTTCTGTCCTATTGCGTGGAGTCCATTCAGCAGGTCTTGAATTCTGGTGTGAAGCTGGCTTGCTGTCTCTCCTTCCTATATTTTGATATTATATAATTTATTGAAAAGCAAATCTCGTTTACTTACCTTGGTGTCTAATGTACCCTCGTGTAGTTCGATTAGCTTTTCCCACAACTCCTTTGCACTTGAGAAGGGTCCTACTATATTGAGTTCCTCCTTTGTCAGACCACACTGGAGTATGCAGGTTGCCTTTGCGTTCGCTTCTACTTTCTTGATTATGTTTACGTCCCAGTTCTCGTAAGGTACTAGTTTGCCAGCGCCGTCAAGTGGGAGTTTGAGGCCTGTCTTGGTGATCATCCAGACTTCGAACTGGGTTTGCATGTACGACTCCATTCGGCCTTTCCAGTAACCGAAATCCTTCCCCAGAGAAAAGCGGGGGATGGACTGTGCTATAGCCTTCTTGTTGGACCATTGAAACACTTGCACACACAAAAACAAAACGATTTGTTCCAAGACTTGGTCTTGGATTAGTAGTGTGTGATGTATATTAAAAAGAACACTAACTCGAGTGGTGTTGCACCAACTTCAAGAAAAAAAATGATTCGAGCGAAGAAAATAGATCAGAATATAGCAATTATACTAATTCCAATCGACTCCGAAAAACTGAAAATACCACGAAAAAATGCTTGATTGGTGGTTGCACCAAATCAAAGCTACCCCGCTCTGATACCAATTGTTGGATCGAGACCGCGCTAGAGGGGGGGGGGGGTGAATAGCGCTCGTGGCTTTCACGTGTTTCGGATTCGGAAAAACTATCGAGTAAAGCAGCGGAATAAAAGAGACACAAAAGAACACCAAGATTTACTTGGTTCGGAGCCTTGGGCGACTCCTACTCCAAGGCCCGCGATCGTTGATCGCTTTCGATGGGCAACAACTATAATATCGTTAAAGTGTTACAATTTAAAGTACAATTAAAACAGTAATTAAATGTACCAACAACAAAAGAATATAGCAAATTCTGAGCTCCGGCTCGTCAGCGTTAAGTTGTAGCTTTGTCAGAACTTCTCGTTAGCAGCTGGTTGCAGACAGATCGCTTGATGCTTGATTTTTTTGAGCTGCTAGTCGAAGTGGCCTTAAATATGCTGTTGAGGGCGCCTCTAAGTCATCATAGAAGCGCCTTAAAGGTGAAGTTCTATCCCTCTTCCTGCGTTGCGATAAGCCTCCGCTGCCTGCTGCTTATCCTGCCTGGAGGCACCTTCATTGCTCCATGGAGACGCCTTAAGCCTAGCATCCAAGGCGCCTTAGCCTCCCTCGAGGGCGCCTCTAAGCTTGCTACGCAGACTTCTTCTCCCTTGCACCCGAGGCGCCTTAAGCTCCATGAGGGTGCCTCGGGTTCTATTCATCCGAGGCATGATGTGCACTTTAGTCCCTGCAAAATATGTTAGTCTGCAAACCACACACATACCCTGCAAGACAAAGTTAGCATGATATAAATACAGTAAATGAAATATTTGACAGTCTCCAGACTGTCCAGTTCTGACTTCAGATTTCCGACCGAAAACCCTAGGTCGAACCGACACCTACTGTTCCCTTTTCCGGGGAACACGTCCTCACCTACTCCACTCAGGAGAGTATACATGTTGCCAGTTTGATCCTCCAGATTGACTGTACTTTTGCTCAACGCCCGAGTCTTCAGGACTTTTTGCTGGACGTCCACTCCACAACCCGTCCAGTCTCTCCACCCGATCGGCGCCACTGGGATTTCCACCTAGAGTCCTCGACTCTAGGACTTTTGTCCGAAGACCTCCACCCGCCAAGGCTTTCCACATAGGGTTACCACCCCCTATGACCTAGGGTTACCACCCCTAGGGTTTTCCACCTGCCTAATCGTAGTTAGAACTTTCCTGAAAAGCTCATTCAAGCACATTAGATAACAATTAAACTTAACTTTGAATCCCTTTTGCCATTATCAAAACTAAGGTTTGATCATCGAATGTTTCCCGCATCAACAAGGTATATTATAAAGTCTAGTGGTCTCTCTATAGAATAACTTGCTAATCGATCTAAAGGATCCGACCCACAGATCAGTAGAAAGTGAGTCAATTTAGTTAACCATTCAATGATTACCCAAATTGCATCATATCCTCTCCATGTCTTGGGTAATCTCACAACAAAAACCATCATAACATGTTCCCATTTTCATTTTAATATCTGAATATACTGGAATAATCTTACTAGTCTCTGATGTTCAGCCTTCACTTGCTGACATACTAGACATCGTGCTATAAAAATCCGTGATATCTTTCCTCATGTCATTCCACCAATAGGAACACCTTAAGTCTCTATACATCGACTAACACCCGGATGTAACGCAAATCCATATCAATGTGTTTCCTAAAGTAAGTCCACCTAGATAGGATGTGACTCAGGAACATACATAATCTCCCACAAAAATAAAGAATCTCATTCATATCACACGAGAACTCAGTCAGCTGTCCTGAGATTACTCTACTACATATAAGACGAAGATGCTGATCACTAGCTTGAGCCCTCTAAATCTGCTCAACAATAGGTAACTAAGCAACCATGGACACCAATGCCCCTCGCTTTGTCTGTCTCTACTCTACTAATCACAACTCAGAAACTCTACACCAATTCATGTGATCATAACCTGGTGATAAGCCAAAACTCCTCGGAATTTCCTACTCAAAGCACATTAGCTTTCCTTAGATGGTAGCTAATGGTGCAATCATAATCCTTCCAAAATTCCATCCATCTTCTTTGTCCAAAGTTCAATTCCCTCTGAGTAACCAAGTACTTAAAGCTCTTATGATCTGAGAAGATCTCAAAAGTGATCTCATACAAACAATGTCTCTAAATTTTCAGCACAAAAAAGATAGCTGCTAACTTCAAATCACAAACTAGATAATTCTTCTCATGATCTTTTGGCTGATGAGAAATATACAATACTACTCGTTTATGCTGAATCAAAATTGCACCTAATGTTGGAGGATCGGTGGCCGGCTTGAAGGGGGGTTGGATAGCTAGGCCACCCCCAAATCGATTTCTTCTCTACAATACGTTAGTTTGCGCAAGCGGAAATATAGAAACTAAAAACAAAGAAACACAAACGAGAATACAAACGCTAACACGCTCGATGTAACGTGGTTCGGAGATTGCTTGCTCCTACTCCACGACGTGTCCTTGAGGTGGACGAGCCCTTGATCATTTGGTGGATCAGTCCCCGGCAATCTCTGGCCAAAGCTTCTCCTTCTCGGTGGAGCAAACCTCTCACAAAGTTCTCTTCCTCTTTACAAGATGAAACTTAGGGTTAGAAGGAAGAGAGTTGGCTTGGAAGCTTTGGGCAAGATTCAGAAGGTTTACAATGAGTATCAGTAACCCCTTCAATGCCCCAAAGCTCCCCTTAAATAAGAGGAAAGAGTTGATCACCAATCAACTCAAACCCTGACACCAGTCGACTGGTCCATGCACCAGTCGACTGGTGCTATCCGTTAGGCAACACCAACGGCTCTCTTTAGAGCCCGTTTTTTGCCAACGGTCATGTACCAGTCGACTGGCCTTAGGACCAGTCGACTGGTACCTTTAGTCGACAAGCACAGAATGCTTCTGTGCATTCTGTGAAGCTGGATCAGTCAACTGGTCCCATGACCAGTCGACTGGTCCCAGTACATTCACTCCTCTCATCCTTTCCGGAGTCACCTTTGAAGTCCTCTTCCTCGGCCTTCATCCCTCAGATGCACTCGAGCCCGCGACTCCTCTCCGTGCCATCCTTCACGCTGCCTTGAAGTCCACTTCCTTCAGCTCCACTCCATTGCTCTTCGTCCGCGCGGTCCCTCGGATGTCTTCCACACCATCCTTCACCGACTCAACGATCCGAGCCCTTGGATGAGCTTCCCGAACTTGGTCACACCAAGTCCTTATGTGTTCCACCAAGTCCTGCATGACTCAAACACATATCAAATACATATGAAAGCCTAACTTAAACTCTTTGACACACACATCAAAACCTAGGTCGATTGCACCAACAATCTCCCCCTTTTTGATGTGTGGCAATATGTTTAAGTTAGGCACCAATAACAACTTTGAAAAGTACAGGCAATATGTAAATATGAAGCATAAAACCCAAGCTCCCCCTTAACACATGCTCTTAATCTTAATTTTCAAAGATCTGCACCCAAGTAGATTTCTAACTTAAACCTACCCATTTCTCCCCCTTTGACGCCATCAAAAATATTGTACCAGATACGTACACATACTAGGGTATCAGTTCCAACCAAATTTGAACCAAAAATTTGATTTTAAAGACCAACAGAATGCTGAAAGGCTGGTACCAGTCGACTGGTATCTGCACCAGTCGACTGGCACAAACTGAACATCAATTTCAGCCTACGGTAGCCAACTTCAGAAATCCATAAAAAATTCTAGAAAATTCAAAAAATCATGAAATTTTGAACACATATTTCTTATAATGTTCTTTAACTAAGAAAAATATGTTTTCATGAAAAGTCAACCTATTTTCAAAATTTTGACCAAGTTTCAAAAATATCGAAAACATGCAAGTTTGTATCAATTTCAAGCTCAGTTTTGCAATCATATGTTTTAAAATAGCTAGACCACAGTAAATAAAACATAGAATTATTTTCAAAACATTTGAAATATCCAACTATGATCTATGGGCAAGATGTCCATTAATTAAACATTTGCTTTCCCCATAGTTGGCCTATGATCACTAAACATTTATACACTTCATAACTCATCAAAATGCCATAAGCATGAGTGAATTACTTGTATCATCCTAATATCTCACATTCATGATTAGAAAATAATACAAATCATTGTGAGATAAAGGTAACCTCTACTTAGCCCTCTTGATCATAAATCTCTATCAAGGCTAAGTCCTCCCCCTTAAGGTCTCAAGTCAACCATATAGGAAAAATTTGAATTATTGACTTCCATGGTTGACTTGCCATAAAATCCTCTAACCCTTGAGGATTGATTTTGGTACCCAATAGAAATTCTTTCTAATTGGGTTGACCAAGTACTCTTTGGGGATCCATTTCCTATCTATGGTCTTTGTCTTGGATTACCCCCTAGCAAGTAGACAATGATAGGTCTTTTCATTATTTTGTTCATTGTATCCTATCTCATTTTTCTTAAAACTTGCCCTTTGGCTCCCAATGATCATATTTAGGATTTTTGAGCCAATTTCAAATTTTCTAAGGGCTATGGTGAGGTATTCTACTTTTCCCCTTAATTTCCTATTTTCCTCTTCTAAACATGAATCATTTGAACTTGTAGAGGAAGCATGCAAATCATCATCCCTAATAGGCAAGGATTCTAATTTTTCTTTAAGCATGCAAATGTCATTTTTCAAAGATTTGTTCTTTCTTTTTGCCTTAAACAAATCATCATTTGTGCTTGAAATAATTTTAATTAAAATATGGGGAGGAATATTATGTACCTCACTTACCGAGAAGTCCGAATCCGAAGTTTGACCTCCCCCTTCACTTGAGCTCCCCTCTTCATCTTCACTTGAGCTCCTTCCTTCTTCTTGCTCGGATGAGGTGGAGGCTACATCATCAATCCCCATGAGAGTAAAATTGACTATGTGATGCTCTTCTTCCTCCGATGAAGATGAAGGATCATCCCATGTTGCTTTTAGGTTTTGAGTCTTCTTCCCCTTTTCTTTTGTCTTCTCCTTCTTCTTCTTCCCTTCCTTCTTTTTCAAGAGAGGACAATCATCTCTTATGTGTCCTTCTCCTTGGCAATTGTAGCAAATTATCTTCCTTGTCCTACTTTTGCTTCTTGAGCTTTTCCTATCATGAGATTTGTTAGATGAAAATTTTCTAAAAGCTCTTCTCATTTTCCTTACCATATACGCCTCTTGATCACTATCCATTGAGGCGCTCGATTCTTCGGAGTCGGAGGATGGTGGGGATGAACACTTCTTCTTCTTACCCTTTTCCTTGTTTGCCACAAGGGCTACTCCTCTTGATCTATTTGCTTCTCCCTCTAATCCCTCAACTCTTGTTTCATGAAGCTCCATTGTTGAGAAGAGTTCATCTAGAGAGGATTTCTCTAGGTCCTTTGATATGTAGTATGTATCTACAATGGAACTCCAAGTTGTGGATCTTGGAAAAGCATTTAGGGCTTTCGTAATCACGTCTCGATTTGAAAGTGTCTCACCTACACTTGTTAGTCCATTAATAATCTTCTTGATTTTACAATGTAAAATTGATACCTTTTCTCCTTTCTCAAGCTTGATATTATTGAGTTGAGTTCGAAGGAGGTCTCTTCTTGCTAATTTCGCTTCCGATGTTCCTTCATGAAGCTCCACTAGCTTTTCCCATAACTCCTTAGCGCTTGAGTAGGTTCCAACCCTTGTTATTTCTTGTTGAGGAAGGACACTTTGTAGATGATGTATGGCTTTAGCATTTGCTAAATGTTCTTCCCTTTGCTTCTTGGTCCACCTTGTTTTCTCAAGTAGCTTATTGTCTTGATCCCTAGGCACTTCGAAACCATTTTCCATGATTAGCATTATGTTAAAATCGGTTTCGAAGAATACCTCCATTCTCCTCTTCCACCAAGAGAAGTCTCCTTCGAATTTGGGTGGATGAATGTTTGAGCCGGCCATTTGATGATGTTGTTCTTCTTGGCGATTAGTCCGTTGAAGAGCGTCCTTGCTCTGATACCAATTGTTGGAGGATCGGTGGCCGGCTTGAAGGGGGGTTGGATAGCTAGGCCACCCCCAAATCGATTTCTTCTCTACAATACGTTAGTTTGCGCAAGCGGAAATATAGAAACTAAAAACAAAGAAACACAAACGAGAATACAAACGCTAACACGCTCGATGTAACGTGGTTCGGAGATTGCTTGCTCCTACTCCACGACGTGTCCTTGAGGTGGACGAGCCCTTGATCCTTTGGTGGATCAGTCCCCGGCAATCTCCGGCTAAAGCTTCTCCTTCTCGGTGGAGCAAACCTCTCACAAAGTTCTCTTCCTCTTTACAAGATGAAACTTAGGGTTAGAAGGAAGAGAGTTGGCTTGGAAGCTTTGGGCAAGATTCAGAAGGTTTACAATGAGTATCAGTAACCCCTTCAATGCCCCAAAGCTCCCCTTAAATAAGAGGAAAGAGTTGATCACCAATCAACTCAAACTCTGACACCAGTCGACTGGTCCATGCACCAGTCGACTGGTGCTATCCGTTAGGCAACACCAACGGCTCTCTTTAGAGCCCATTTTCTGCCAACGGTCATGTACCAGTCGACTGGTCTTAGGACCAGTCGACTGGTACCTTTAGTCGACAAGCACAGAATGCTTCTGTGCATTCTGTGAAGCTGGATCAGTCGACTGGTCCCATGACCAGTCGACTGGTCCCATGACCAGTCGACTGGTCCCAGTACATTCACTCCTCTCATCCTTTCTGGAGTCGCCTTTGAAGTCCTCTTCCTCAACCTTCGTCCCTCAGATGCACTCGAGCCCGCGGCTCCTCTCCGTGCCATCCTTCACGCTGCCTTGAAGTCCACTTCCTTCGGCTCCACTCCATTGCTCTTCGTCCGCGCGGTCCCTCGGATGTCTTCCACACCATCCTTCACCGACTCAACGATCCGAGCCCTTGGATGAGCTTCCCGAACTTGGTCACACCAAGTCCTTATGTGTTCCACCAAGTCCTGCATGACTCAAACACATATCAAATACATATGAAAGCCTAACTTAAACTCTTTGACACACACATCAAAACCTAGGTCGATTGCACCAACACCTAACCCCTAGTACGAGACAACTATATAGAGTACAAATTCGTCTACACTAAAAGGTAATATTGAAATAGGTGCAGTTATCAGCTTTTGTTTCAGCTCCTGAAACTAGTCCCGTAAACCTTTGTCCAGATAAATTTCATACCCTTCCTAGTTAATCAAATCAATGACACAGCTATGCTGGAAAACCATTAACAAGTCCCTAATAATATCCAACTAAACCAAGGAAATTATGAACTTCCTATACTGTTTTCGGCTATTCCTGGCTTATAACATCCTATATTTTCTGTGGGTCAACTAATATACCCCTACTAGAGACAATGTGTCTAAAAAATTCCTTAAAAATAGCCAAAAAATGCAATTACTTAACTTCGTATAAAGATGTTTTTATCGAACATCTCCAGAACTATACCTATACGAAGATGTTGCTCGTGATCCACCTCGGATCAGGAATATATCATCATATCGTCAATGAAAATAATGACAACTGATCTAAAACACTAGGAATACCTAGTTTGTCAAGTCCATAGAAATATTTAGAGCATTGGTAAGCCCAAATGACATTACCAACAACTCATAATATCTGTATAATGGACACATTAAAATGTAAGATAACTGATATTAGGTTTATAATTTGATCACAAACTGTAAGTCATCAAATCTATAAATATCACATACATGTCACTCCCCATGTCACTATCAACAACAAATACCAAATAATAGGCCATCAAGTTAAGTATCCATTAATAGATCATCAAAAAATAACATATCACAATATCTAATCTCATAATATCCACCAATCCCAAATCATCCTCAACATCAATCAACTTGATACTTCCCACACAATGATAGAGAGAAAGAAAGACATCCAACCTTCAACACCCACTTCCAATAAATTTTAAGATATTCACCATGGTTCAACATTATATGCCTATGTTGTACCACTACAAGGATTAAATACAGAGGAGAAGTTTATTATCATATATCTTTAGTGAGACAGACTAGTCATGTCCTCACAAATCTAACTTCCAATGACCAATTCTCATCATTCTAGGTACTCCAATATTCATAATAAAGGAATATCAATCTAAAATCAAAAGGGTCACTTAGCTTCTTCTTTAAGAGTCTACCTATTAAGAGTGTATCACCGTAACTCTCATTGTCATGCCCATAAATATTCTCTGACCAAAGTTGACAAAGGTCAAATACTCTAATCTATATATAAACCTCAAGACCTTGGGTAAATGATCATATGGTCAAGGTCATGAGTTGTTGATGGAGACAATGTTAGTTGAGTCGACTAACCATTGCCTTGAAATCCATCATACTACGATTGTTCCACCTAAGCTATATGATCCTCTAGTGATGAGCCATGCACACAAGGATAAAGGAGCACTATCACTAAATAGTTGGTTAAAATAACTGTCAATTGATGCTCTGCCTCTAAAAAATTTATCATCTTATATTTCCACTCAATAACAGTTGGATTTCATAGGTGTTAATCAACTAACACCACCTACTCCACATCTTTGTGGATCATATTTCTCTATGTATCATCGAGGATATCTAACCATATCCGATCAATCCATGAGTTAGGATCTCTCATAGAATGGTGTTAGGCGAGTCAACTAACCATCACCTTATAAACCATTATGCTACCGAAGGAGGTAGAGAAGTACTCTCTCAAAACACCTCAAAATAATCACCAAGTGATGCCTTATTCTCCAAAATCATCTTCTACATCTTCCTTCATGTGGTGCCTAGTCACGTAAAGGATAAGCAGCTAACTTCATCTTTTTCACATCAGTACAAGTCATATATCCGAATGTACTCTCCATGTTATATACCCAAGTAACAACTGTATCTCGTAAGTGTTAAGTATCTAGCTATACACTTTTCCACATCAGTGGAGGTCATCTATCCAAGTGTATCTTCTAAGCTACCTAACTAGGTACATACAATTTATGGTCAAAGTCCCCATAAAATAGGATACATCAATCCTCTATAAATTGATCAAGCCAATAATGGTGTACATTTAATTCAGTCCTTTCTATGTTTGTACCAGTCATGTACTCATATATGCCTTCTAGATTATCTAACTAGACACGAGAAATCCATGTATCAGAATCTCCATAAAATAAAGTAAGTTGGTCTTCTACTGACCAAACTAATAAGAGTAAATCAATCCTCTACTGACTAAAGCAACAAGAGTAAATCAGTCCTCTACTGACCGAACCAACAAGAATAAATCGATCCTCTACTGACACAACCAACTAGGATATGTGACTCTAACTTTCGCCCAACTGGTAGTAACAGGAGCTAGTACTATTGGTGGTATGGTATGAGAAATTCCTTGAGACTGTAATCCCTGATCTCCAATAGGGTCTGATAGACCTAAACAGTGGCTAAACCACACATGACAAATATGCTACAAATAAATGGACAAGTACCAACAGAAGTGTATGATAATAGTATATAAACATACCTCCTATAGCTTGGAGATGTCCTGTACCTGTATGGTCTCAAAACTTGAAAAGTCATATTGAGAAAATAAAACATGAAATCCAAAACATAGGAAATAAGCCTCGTAAACATGTGGCTCTTATACCAATAAATTGTCACACCCCAGAGGAGTTACAGTTCGACAAACGAATAGTATCTCCCCTGTAACAGCAATAAATAAAACCTGGATACATAGCCATATGGTTGTACAATAATATCTACAGCCCACATGGCTAAAAAATAAACACAACCACGTAGTTGTATATGTAGTCCACACGGCTGAAAATAATCACAACTATGCAGTTATATAAGCAGCTCACACAGCTGTACTAAAAATACAGTAGAAGTCAAAAGGAAAACTCATAAACCAAAATCGACAAACTACTAACCGGCTAAGCTTTACACAACCACAACAAGGCAAATACAAGAAATCACATAGCAAAACTCTAAAATAAAGTTGAATTATACAATGCTAAGTCCACAAATTTGTAATGCAAGTAAAGCAAGAAATAAAACCAAAAACTATCCTCCGATGTGATGTGGTATCGACAGACAGGAGACTCCAAGTGACTCCACAATCATATACACACTACTTGAAAATATAAAAGTACAAATAGAGTGGTGAGTTCGGGTGACTAAGCGGGTAATAAACATAGACAGTACATAGCCAATATAAAACATGGAAATCAAAGTATATAGTCTTAGTAGGAAAATAAGGACAAGATCATATATGAAATAATCAATGCACATAACCCTAACTGACATAATTAATGAATATAATAATAACTGATATAATGACTGCATATAGTCATAACTGACATAATAAATGCACATACCCAATCTGGATCTAATAGGCACGGTAGGAATCATCAACAGATCTGCTCGTAACACTTGAACAATATAACTGACAGGATATATATGTATGATAAAAATGAACATATATGAAGCATGACAACCATATGTAACAATCATATATCAAGCAAATGCAATAACCACAAACAAATGTAGATATATCCTCAAAAGATGCACCATGCATCATATGTATATTCACGTGCATGCAACATGGTCACTCTTGCCCACCCATCAAGACATCACGACCCCTATGTGCCGAGAGGACGAGACAATGACAATTGTACTACCCTCCAAATACCACTATAGAGTGGCTGAGGTGGATAGTTCGCTAAGTAGCTATCTCACTACATAGCATCGGGGTCCCTAAATGCTCACAATGCCGGATATCACTACCTCTGAGTAGCCGGGTGGCATGATAGGATAAGTTGAACCCAACTCCAAACTACCACTATCCCTCAGTGGCTGAATAGGCAGCTAAAAATGATTGACAACTCGTTCAACATAAGCAAGATATTTGATTATCAACATGTAGTGCAATAGACATGATGTAATAATTATGATACATATACAATCATCATCAATGTAACAACACAATCAATATAAGTACCTCCAGTACATGATCCATCTAACACCTATATCTATAGACATGGGTAGATCTAACTAGTGTCTACTAAACAACAAATACAATAAGTAGCAACACCAGACACGTACACACCATACACGTGCACATCCTATAATGTAGGTATAATCAACATGATACCTTCAATATCACACTAGACATATGATCACCAATATAGGTATTATCGATATGATTCCTTCAATAGTACACATTAGACACGTGTGAACACACGACATAGGTTCAATCAACATGAAACCTCCACTAGTAAACACCGGACATGGGACTGACATTGTATTTTGTATTAGATTTGGTATTGTGTTATGTAGTTTTGTATATAATTTTGAGTCTTGTGGCCACTTTAATTCATTTTCAGATTTTTTGTGTGGTGTAAGTCATGTCGGCATGTAGTCAGTGTATTATCTTGCATGATTTTATGTTTGTACTAGACGTGAAGGATGTGTAATTTTTGTGACTTTCGTCATGTTTTGTTTCAGCCATGTGGCTATTTATTAACTGCGTGGTTGTATTTACTTCCAGTCGTATGGATTGCATATAAACTATGTGGTTGTGTTTACATCCAGTCGTGTGGGCTGTTGATAGCTTGTGAGTAGCTTTATGACATTGTATACATATTTCATTTGTCATTGCTATAGGGGAGGTGTTGTCTGATTTTTTTTATTTGACAACCTTACCCTCGGGGCGTGATAATTTATTGGTATCAGAGCCATAGGTTTATGAGGCTTATTTTTGATGTTTTAGATTTCATGAATTATTTTCTCGATGTGACTTTTTGAGTTTTGGGACCAGGCAGCGTTGAGGCATCTCCAAGCTATAGGAAAATAAGGTATGTTTTAGTGGTTATCATACTTATTTGGGTTCATTACCTTATTTAGTTATGTTGGATTGTGTAGCCATTTCTATGTTGTCTGCTAGGTATCCACTGACTTGGTGTTAGCATGGTAACACTTAGTGAATCAGCCTTATTTGTAGTCATGGTCGAGGGTGACCACAGATGCGAATAGTTGACACTTTTGAACTCGAACCTGATACAGAGAATGTAAAATTTTCTGTGGCACCGACTGATACCAAGTTGGGAAACAAGGGTCGGGTCCGTTAGTGAATTATTAGAGATCAAAGTTTATAGTCTCAGGGAATGCCACCAGTTTTACTAACCACATCTATTATCTGCTGGGTGGAAGATAGGGCCTGTGTACCCTTGTTGGCTCGGTCAGTAGAGGATCGATTTAGCCTTGTTGACTTGAGCAATAGAGGATCGATTTACTCATGATGGTTATGTCAGTAGATGACCGACTTACTCTATTCCATAGAGATTATGATCCTTGGATTCCTTGTGCCTAGTTAGACAACCTAGAAGGCGTGCTTGAGTATATAACTTGTATAGATGTAGGAAAGGCTGATTTAACTACATATCATCCATGGGATTAGACCGTTCCTTGGTGGAAATGCAGAGGATGACTTTCGGGGATACAAAGCATC
The DNA here is from genome assembly GCF_018446385.1 of Zingiber officinale. Classification (NCBI taxonomy): domain Eukaryota; kingdom Viridiplantae; phylum Streptophyta; class Magnoliopsida; order Zingiberales; family Zingiberaceae; genus Zingiber; species Zingiber officinale. The sequence goes on from NC_055986.1 coordinate 106,819,084, forward strand.
TCTTGTTGATGATTTCGAGATGCTTTAGAGAGATAGTATTTTCTACCTCTTTCTGTATAGATCATCAGGTGTTCTTAAACCTGAAAAGGAAGAATCGAGGCATAATGGTTAACAAGGTGATAGTTGACTCGCCTAACGCTAGTCCATGGGAAATCCTGACTCATGGATCGATCGGATATGGTTAGTTTTCCTCAATGGTGTATTGAAATATATGATGCACAATGATGCGGAGAAGATGAAGTTATTTACTTATCACTTGTGAGATCATGACATCGCTTGGTGATAAGGTATAGAAGATGATCTTCGAGAGGCAAAACATCATTTAGTGTTGATTTTAAGATGCTATGGAGAGTTGGTATTTCTTTGCCTCCTTTTCTATTGTTCATCGCTAGAGGTTCCCAAACCTTAAGTAGAGCAATCACAGTATGATGGGTTACAAGATAATAGTTAGTCAACTCAATTAACATTGTCTCCATCAAGTAACACAAGATCTTTGCTACATGATCATTTATCCAAGGTCTTAAAGTCTATATTTCTGATCAGAGTGTTCAACATTTTGTCGAAAGTTATTGGAGGACATTTACGAACATGATTATGAGAGTTGTAGAGATACCCTCTTAATAGGTAGACTCTCAGTCAAGAAGTTAAGTGATCCTTTGGATTTTATTGTGGGATTATCCAGGGCACGTAGAAGACATAATGTGATTTGGGTAATTGATGATAGGCTAACCAAATCTGCTCACTTTCTATCGATTTGTGGGACAGATTCCTTGGATCGATTAGTGGAGTTTATGGTATACCTCTGAGTATCATACCAGATAGAGATTCACGATTTCATATCACAGTACTGGTAGAGTTTACAACAAACCATGAGTATAGAACTTTGTTTTAGTACATCTTTCCAACTTCAGATAGATGGACAATCTGAGCGCATTATACAGATGCTAGTGGATCTACTAATAGTGTATATTATGGATTTTAGAGGTAGTTGATTTATCCATAGTTGGCTAGGCAACAATGTGAGAATAGTTGAAGCATGGTGAACTCATAACCCACAGAGCCTTCACCATCTATTTGAAAGTGGATCATCTTGTAGTTCAATAAGGGAACCTTTAACCCCCTCATGGTTAGAGATTTGATCATGATACTATGATGGAGTAGTATATGGGTATGCTATTTAGCTGTTACCCTTAGATGAGGATCCTTGTGTTAAGTAGTGAATTTGGGGATCAAATTTTTATTAGTGGGAGATAATGTAAGATATGATAAATTAAATAATAAGGTTATTTGAGAAATAATCTTGTAGGAGTTTTTAGGGATTTTTAGAATTTTTTTAGATTTAATTTGAGTTCGGAGGAGATATTTTAAAGAGTAGATTTATTAGACTTAGAGAAAGTGTATTTGGATATCCAATTAAGTATGGAGTTGATTGAATTAATAAACATAAGTTTCTAATTAAAACCTAGGTTTTTTATTTACATTTCTCCTCTCCTCCGCCAAATTCCCCAAATTCCCAATTCCTCTCCTCCACATCAAATCGACGCCTCTTCCTCCGATCTCGCTCTGCTCTCTCCCTCTCATGTTGTCGAAGCCACAGTTGCTCGACTTGCTGATGACACCACCTGAGGAGCCCTGATCGCCGCAGCCAGCCACCGCCCTCTTCCTCACGCGCCTCTACCCTAGATCGTCAGATCATTGATCCACCATCGCCAACACCTGAGCACCACCCGATGATGCCCTACGATTCCATTGCTACCTCCCCATTCATCGTCACCACCTCGTGCTACTTGTCAGATCCCTGGTGGCTGCCGAACGTGGTGGATCCAGAAGATGGTGATGTTGAGGTTGACATCGAGCACCTGCGGATCCACCGTCACCATCACTCGATGAGGAACACCTCATTGTTCCTAATTCCCCTCCATTGCCAGCGTGCTATCTTTGCATGATTCATTGATCGAGCTCCGACAATCCCACTTCAGCCGTTCAATGGCACTGCCCCATGGAACAGCAGCAGCCGTAGTGCCGGCCCTTGGTTTCATTTTACCCTCCTCAGATGCAGCAACGAGCGTCTACCAGTCCAAGCTTTGGCTCCACAATCAATTGTGGCTGTTGAGGTATGCACGTTTTGGATCGGTAACTTACAGTATTGAATGGATGAGAGCTACATCTCTAGTTCAGGTCGGCTTTAGACATAGGCCATAATGGCCTATGCCTAGGGCCCCAATTTTATTGAGACCTATTATTTTTAATATATTAAATATATTTTATATATTTTTTTAAAGAGAATAATAGAAAAGAATATGGCTCATGTGATAAAAGATTGCACAATCTTATTCTCTAAAAATTGGGGCTATTGTTTTTAATATATTAAATATATTTTTATAATAGGGCCCACGTGATTAAAGATTTACATGATCTCAATCTCTGATCAAAGTTTCAAATTTCACAAAAATCTCATTATGATCCAATGGATAGAGTCATAAAGGAGCTATTTTTTCGAACAAATTAAATTTATTTTTAATTATAGATGTTACTTTATAAGATTTAATCTATTCCTCTTAATATCTCTCAATCCTAGCCTTCTCTTGTTATGTTTCTCTTTCGTTAGTGATATTTCTTCTTTGATCAATAAGAACATGAATTAGAAATTTTTTATCAAATCCATACAATGTAAAATAAAAATGTTAGTTTTTTTTTAGTTCCCACTCTTCCCCTTTGCCAACTCTCCTTCTTTGTGCTTCTCTTCCTTATTGAGATTGGAGAAGGGAAGCCACACCTAACACTAACACACTGATCCGGTTGGTACTATGCTCCTTGCTTAATTAAATTTAAATGTTGATGCATTCATCCATATTGTGTCTGATTGAAATAGAAGATTTTATTATTTCTGAGCAATAATGAGTTAGATATCTTTACTATTTCGTTTCCTTGATAGACATTAAGTTTAACTTTTATTTAGATATATTTACAATCATAAATTGTTCAATTTTCCCTTTGTCTCCATTCTATCATTTACAACTGTTCTAGTTTAGATGATAAAAAATATGATTTATTTTTTTCTTTTGATTTGTGTCTAAAAATGCTCCCATTTAGTTCTTGGTAAATGATATTAGTTGGTTTGATCTCGTTGTGATTTTTATTTTTTAAGAATTATATTGAGTTTATACATATATTTATTTATTTATTTATTTTTGTGTTTCGCATAAGTTGAGCATGGGAGTATTATTTTTTTTTTATATTGTTATCCTATTTGATTGTTCTTATTTCCTCAATTTTGTTTCTTTTTTTGTAAGAGTTGTTTTCTTCATCTTTTATTTAAGTAATTAGACATACTTCTATCTTTTTTTATTTTAAAACAATTTGGAATATACTTATTTTTAGCTAAGTGAATTGTAAATTTATTATCTCCTTGAGGTGTATTATTATATCTAATAATAATACTCTGTTTAATACTGTAAAGCCTATACTTCTCTGAATTATGTTATCAAAACTTGAATATGAAAATTTAATTAATAATTTTGCATCTCAAAATGTGAACAAAATAAATTTTATAAAAAAATATTTTTAAATTAATATTTTAATTTGTTAAAAAAAAATTTAAATTATCATTTTCGATCTCAAGTCTGAATGCAAAAGGGTGAACGAATTTTTTTTTTAAAACAATGTTAAAGGCCTAAATTTTTTTTTCCGCCTAAGGCCTTAAATAGGCTTGAGCTAGCCTTGCTCTAGTTGTCTTGTGCAAATTGGAGAGGAAACTTCTGTGTAATTAATCCACAATAGCAGTATGAAGGTTATGGTTTTATTGAGTTTGTAACTCGTGTGGTTGCAGATCGATTTCTTCAGACCTATAATAGTTAAGGGATGCTAAAGTCAGAACAAGTTTTCAGATTGAATGGGCTGAACATGGGAAGCAGGTGAGAAGCAAAATGATGACATAGAATACACAATTTTGTTGGTGTTTGGGCTATAGATGGGATTGAGTTTGGTTATTCAAATTATAGTATATTGGATTGATTTGTATTCTATGTTGCAGAGTTTTGATTTGATTTGAAGCAAACTAATGGACTTGAAGATATTTAGTGCAACATATAATAAAGGCGGTGATATGGGTTATGATAATTGGACCCTTTGCAGGAGAAAGAATGGGGGCAACAAGGACAAGGAAGGATGAAAAGGGCGAGATGAGGGGCCTCCTGGAAAAGGTCTGACCAAGTAAGGGGGTCGCTACACGTATGACAGACAGAAATCGGTCGAACATAATAGACCGACCGAGCATATAAGATCGGCAGGCAAAGACCGACCGAGGGAGGACCGGGCGAGAAGGCTTGTATGCGCCCGACTGATTAACTTCGACCGGTAAGGCATGACTGGCCAAGCTCCATAGATCGGTCGAGCATAGTGGATCTGCGTAGCATATGAGACTGGCAGACGGAGCCCGTCCGAATATATAAGACCGATTGAGTATATATGGGCAGTCGGGTATAAAGGATTGACTCAGTATAAAGAAAGTTTAACCTTAGGCGGTCCGAGGCATGGTAGGGTCATTTGAGCATATGAGTTTGGTAAGCAAAGACCAATCAAACACGAGTGCTCGGTTGGGCATAAATAACCGACCGAGCATAGAGAGTCGGCCGAACGTAGAAGTTCTTAACCTTGCGTATAACAGATAGAGACCGAACGAACGTAATAGACCGACCAAACATATGAGTTCGGTAGGCAAAGACCAGTCGAGTGTAAGAAACCGATCGAACGTAGAAGCACTTAGCATTAAGTTGTCCTGAAGGCCTATACACGCCCGACTGGTTAATCTCGGTCGATAATCTAGGACCGGTCGTGCTCAATAGATCGACTGACCACAGAGGCATTTAGTAACATACGATCGACTGAAGGAAGGGCCACCGGGCAATAGTGCTTTTATATGCCCGACTAGCTCAATAGACCGACCGAGTATGAAAAGTAGATCGAGCATAAAGGTCTTCAACCTTTCATGGTTTCTGACATATTTATAATAGTAAAGTCCTGGTCAGATATAAATAATCAATCGAGTAGAGAATATCAGCTAAGACTAGTACAGATAGAAGATATTCCTCATATATATAGAATAGATTTATGTGACTAACCAATTATGTGTAACAGGTGAACCATAGCAATATATGATCATATGACAGCTTAATTAATTTGGCGGCAAATAGCTTCTAGAAGTCTCCACAGGTATGCTAAACAATAAAGAAGGTACATCTGGGGTAAGAAAAATATTCCTTAAACTATTATTGCAGTTTCGGCTTACGTCATCTCTTAACAAACTTTAACAAATTAGGGTCCACCTCATGACTGTGGAAGTTATTGTAATGACCCAATTTTCCCTATTTCAAGTTCTAAAAGTCCTTATTAATACTTAGAAATGCTATAGAAATATTCTAGAGATTTTTAGAAATTTTTAGAGTATTTTTATATAATTTTTGGAGGTCGTTTGGTATTTTTACAAAACGAGAGAAGTTTGGACAAAAATAACGTCCAAGCCGAGATTCGAACCGTGGACCTCAGACCAGAATCAAGCCTTAACCGAATGCAGCCAACCAAGTGTTCCACAGGAGTTTTGTTAATCAAGTAGGGAACAAAATATATATAAGTTATAATTGAAACCCTAGTTATAAGAAAAGAGAACTTAGGTATTTGCCGAACCCAAATCTTTCTCTCCTCACCTCTCTCGTGCGACGATAGTGACTCGAGCGAAATCCGCAGGAGGCTAGGCCTCTTCCTCCGACGGCCGGTGAGGGGTTTTTTCCGAGAGCCTCTCACATCTTCGAGATCGTCTCACCAAGGAGTACAAGTAGATAGGAAGAGATCGTCGAGAAAGCGAGTTCGTCCGAACCCTAGATCTCTCTCTCGGTTGTAAGTCCAAGCAAACCGCTGTAAGTACTACTCACCTGCGGTAGGAGTGGTTTTCGGTTTTCGCTTCTCCTTGTTTTTGAATCGTGTAGTAAAGGTTGTTGTTTGGAACTTGCTGCCGTGTACTTCCAAGAAGGGAAATAAATAGTATGAGTTAAGCATGTGGTTTAGATCTCTTTAGTTTCAAACAGAGAAAAGGATTTTGTGTTTTGAATTAGCAACCATGAATCACAAAGAAAGTAGTAATTCAGTTTTTATTGGTTGCTGCCATGAACTCAATTCCGAATTTAAAGTGCTATTTTCTGTTTCCTTGCTTTCGGATTTTGCTGTGCCGAGTAGAATTATATGCTAGAGCTTTTCTTTCCATGCTCTATTTATCTAGCCGAATTGCTAAGGTTAGGTTTGTTGTGCCAAATTTATTGTGCTAGGGATAAAGTTTCTCTTGTTTGGATCATGTGTGCAGAATTTAGGGATTAAGGGAAACTTCCGAGATTTGTTTTCTTCCTGTTATTTCTGTCGTAGCATTCTATAGCATGCTTAGAGAAATCTAAAAGAGATTCGCTTATTTTTTTTAATGTGGCAGTAGCATACTTTAAGAATTGATTTCTGGAAGTTTAAGAGTAATTCCCAAGAATTGCTTCCTCTACCTTATTTCTCTTGAAGCATGGAAACTTAATAGCATGAGTAGGCAGTTTAGATATTTCTGTTGCCTTATGTTCTGAACATGTTTGCAAGGGGTTTTAGTTCAGCAAATTTTTAGTTTGAACAGCTAGTGTGCCTTGTTTTCCTTGCCTCAGTTTTTCTGTACAGTAGTAATTTACTGGTTGGTCTGTGCCATGGAACATAACAAGAAGAACAAGCACGTTTTGGGTCCATATCAGTTATAGACTTTTTGTTGAATTATTAGAGTATGAAATACTGTAAATTTATAGCTCTTACTGTTTTTCTCCTTGCTGCAATGAAAAGAACAGCCCTTGAAGTTAGCATACCAAACTTAGATTTCTTTGTTACCTTAATTAGCATCTCAGTTTTAGCATCCCAGTTTTATTTGCATTTATGTAACCACGAACAGCTTTATTAGGGCTTAGAACATCCCCCTGGAGCTTGTTGCAGTCCGGATTTTAATGGCTTTGTTTCCATGCTTCATATTTTCTGTACAGCTATTGTATCATTGTTTTCTTACAACATTAGGATAGCTTGAAGTTTAAAGGGCAGCAAGTGTTTCATTGTTTCCTTGGTTCGGATTTTCATAGCATTTTCCTTGCTACTCAAAGGGCAAGAACAACCCTTTATTTAGTTAGAAGGGGTTTAGCATTTTCCTTGCTACTCAAAAAAAGGCAAGAACAACCTTTATTTAAAGTATGTAGTGTTAGTTTCTTGGTTTTCTTGAACATGAACAGCTATTAAGCTTCTCTTGTAGTTTGATTGGCTTTGCTTTATTTTTATAGCATGCTCAGTTAGTTGCAATTCTCTACTTGTTAGACATACTTACAGTGTTCTAGTAAGCTCTATTAGGGGATTATGAGAAGTTATGAGTAGAGAAAAAGACCAAGGTCTAGTTAGAAAAGATAACAAGTAATTTAAAGTAAGAGGCTAGTACCCGACTTCCAAGGTTGTCGTTAAACAAATCCAGGTGACCAATTCCAAGGTCTTGGCCCTGGTAAGACCAAGGTCTTTACCCTCATAGGACTGGAGGCTCGCTACCTCAGTCTCTATTAGAGAGCGCGCATTTGTTACTAAGCCTGGGCCCAAGAAAGAGAAGAAGAAAGTTAAATATTAATTTCAAGTATAAGGCTATAAGTAAATGAAACAAGTATCACCTATGTTTAGAACTAGCAAAGTTTAGCTCTTATAATTCTAAGCATACAGTATTGGTTTTCATTTGCTTCCTTATGAGTTTATTGAGCATGATTAGCTTTATTTCCACCATGCAGATTTATTCTTGTATATCATGAGTATGCAGATTATTTTAGTGTTTTGCTATTAGATGAGCATGTTTAGTTTTTCTTTTTAGCATTTCAGTTTCAGCATCCTTTGTATCTTATGCACTTTCGAGTTTTTGTGAGATAGTTTAATACTTACTAAGCATTTCACTTATAGATTTATTTTCCTCCTACTGTAGATAAAGGAAAAGCTAAAGTATAAAGAGGAAGGCGACAAGGAGGATGCGTGATGGATGCGTGTGATGTTGAACTATGGAAGCCTCGGGACTTGGCTAAGAAGTTGTTTAGAGTCCTTCTTTAATATTATTAGAGAAGTTGAGATTGTTAAAGAGTTGTTTCCTTTTTCTTATGTTGCTAATTGAGTCTGTTCCGCATTGTTAGTTTGGTTGTTTCCCACTGTTGGAGCTTTATTCATTTGCTGTTGCTAGAATAGTTTTTTTTTAAGTTGTTGTGTCTTATTACTGCGTGGTTGTGAAGTATATATACCAGCCGCATGTGGCTGATGGTTTATTTTGCATGTATTGATGATTATTGTCACCGGTACAGGGGAGACTCTGCTGATATTTTTCTGTAGGAACTTCTCTGGGGCCATGATAAATTAAGTGTTACTAATAATAGCATAAGTAACACTAGTAAGTAGAGTAGTAGTTAAGTAACTGTCACCTTTAGAGAGTAGTAGTAGTAAGAAGGGTGGTCGTTACAGTTGGTATCAGAGCAGGTCTCATTCTCCTGCATCACACACACATCAGCATCATCCTTGCCGTCTTCAAGTAAGAAAGTATTTAAGTTTTTCCTTTTATGTTTTCTTTATTATTTGCAGTATGGAGTAATTGCTTATATGCGCTTTAGTAAGATAGAAGTTTTGTTTCTCTTTTTATTCATATGCATAAGTATGTTTAAAAAGGATAGAGAAGATACTAAGCCTTTTTTCCTTACATAATTAGATGGCAAGAAGAGGGCGTCCCGTACCGCTCGTACTGAGGACCAGGATTAGGAGAACGAAGGCCCAGGTTCAACTGAGCCCAATCTCTCTGAAGTTGTTGCTCAACTCCAGAAACAAGTAGTAGAGCAGCAACAAGTGATTGCCAATCTGATGTCCAATCAGCAGCCAGTTCCTCCCACTCCTCCAACCATCAATGTGGAGACTCCAGTGGCGACTGAAGTTCCACCAGCCGCCCTGGAAGTCGCCACAACACCTAGAAGACAAGAAGCATACCTGATACAGTGGCTGAAGCTGAAGCCAGAAAGTTTCTCAGGCACGACTGAGCCCTGGGATGCTCAGGCTTAGTTCAAGACACTGGATAGCACCATGGAGCTTCTTGATGTTGGTTGCTACTCGAAAAACCTAATGGTTCCACTGTACAAAATTTTGTACAAAGGTCCGAACCTTTTCCTAGCTACCATGTGTTCTTTTAAATTAAACTTGGATCGCCTGCGGAACTTAACACGTTTGATCCAAAATTTAATCTATTTGTTCTTTTCGGTTTTGACTTGGATCTCCTGCGGAACTTAACACGTTCATTCCAAATCACCTAAGTTATTAATTCCATTAAATATTAATTTCCATAATTGGTTCCCAGTACTGACGTGGCAAGGCACATGACCTTCTTGGATATGGGAGCAACCGCCACCGACTAGACAAAACCTTTTAAGGAAAGCTAATATTTAATTTCCTAAAATAACTTTAGGTCAACCGAAAAGAACAATCAAATCACAAGGAAAAGAACAAACAAAAGAACACTACATCGAAAGCAAATTTGAAACACTAAAATCGTATGCCTCTTGTATTTGGTATTATTTCCTAAAATAACTAGTATGATGCGGCAAGGAAAAATACTAGTTATACCTTTTAGAAAAACCTCTTGATCTTCTACCGTATTCCTCTTCTAACCTCGGACGTTGTGTGGGCAACGATCTTCCGAGATGAGAAACCACCAAAGCACCTTCTTCTCCTCCTTGTAAGATTCGGCCAACTCAAGTGCACCTCCAAGGATGAAGAGAAAACACCACCAATGCTCCAAGGGATATAAGCTTTCTCTCCTTCTTCTCCAAGCTTGTATCCGGCCACAACTTGATCTCCAAAAGGAAGAAGAGGTTCGGCCACAACAAGGAGAAGAGAAAGCTTGAAGGGGCCGGCCACACCAAGGAAGAAAAGAGGGAGAAGAATAATAGAAGTTGTGTCTCATGAAGGCACCCCAACCTCTTCTTTTATATTCCTTGGCTTTGGTAAATAAGGAAATTTAATTATAATAAATTTCCTTAACTTTCCTTGACATGAATTAATTGGGAAGAATTAAATAAAACTTCCTCTTTATCCATACAATGGTCGGCCACAATCAAAAAGACAAATTAGGAGAGTTTCAATCAACAAATTAAAACTTCCTAATTTGTTTCCGGAAATTTTAAAAATAAAATTTCTCTTCAAAAATCCATTCATGGTTGATAAAAAGAAATTTCTATAATTTTAATTTTTCAACATGTGAATAATTTTCAGAGAAAAAATAAAATATCTTTCCTATCTACAAATAAGGAAAGAGATCTAATCTCTTTTCTTAATCTTTTGTAGAAGAGATATTTTAATTTTAATTCTATCTAATAAATTATATCTTCCACATAAGAAAAAATTAAAATTAAAATTCTTTTAATTTCATTAGGGTCGGCCCCCTTTAGCTTGATCCCCAAGCTAGCTTGGCCGACCCCCTTTAGGTGGGTATAGAAGGTGGGTATAGGTGGGTATAGTACTTTATAATTAAGAGGCTACGATAGGGACCGAGAGGAGGAATTGGTTTTGGTCTCCCGATAAAATTAAGCATCCCGTGTTCGCCCCGAACACACAACTTAATTTTATCAATAATAATTCATTCCACTAGAGAACTATTATTGAACTACCGCACCAATCCCAAATTACATTTTTGGGCTCCTTCTTATTATGAGTGTGTTAGTCTCCCTGTGTTTAAGATGTTGAATGTCCACTAATTAAGTGAGTTACTGACAACTCATTTAATTAATATCTTAATCCAAGAATAGTACCACTCAACCTTATCGTCATGTCGGACTAAATCCACCTGCAGGGTTTAACATGACAATCTTTATGAGCTCATCTTGGGGACATTATCAACCTAGATTACTAGGACACAGTTTCCTTCTATAATCAACAACACACACTATAAGTAATATCATTTCCTAACTTATCGAGCTTATTGATTTATCGAACTAAATCTCACTCATTGATAAATTAAAGAAATAAATATCAAATATATGTGCTTGTTATTATATTAGGATTAAGAGTACACACTTCCATAATAACTGAGGTCTTTGTTCCTTTATAAAGTCAGTATAAAAGAAACGACCTCTAATGGTCCTACTCAATACACTCTAAGTGTACTAGTGTAATTATATAGTCAAGATAAACTTATATCTAATTACACTACGACCTTCCAATGGTTTGTTCCTTTCCATTTTGGTCGTAAGCTACTGTTTATAATTTATAAGGTACTGATAACATCCTCTTCTGTATGTGGCACCACATACTATGTTATCTACAATATAAATTAATTGAACAACTACAACTAAATGTAGACAATTTGACCAAATGTGATTCTTTATTCAAAATAAATGTTTACAAAAGCTTAGGCTTTCAGTATACATTCCAACACTTGATTGGCCAGAAGTCGAGAAGGTCAAGTGTGCCTCTTTCTGCCTATCAAGAAATGCTCGTATGTGGTGGGAGAGAGAGTTAAGAGCAAGAGAGTAGTCAATCAGATGAACTAGACTGACTCCGAGACAGAGTTTCACGAAGAATTCTTCCGCCAACGGATCACCAATAAGCATTATGAAGAGTTTATAGAATTCAGAAGGTGAACCATCCTTTGAGTTCACGGGAGTACCAAAGAGGAAGACCTAGAAATTCCTCTCCTCCCTAACATCTCACCAGATGTTAGCTAAAGGATGTACTGGTTTTCTTGGGTACATTGTGAATACAGAAGAACAAGAAAGACCTAAGCAGGAGGATGTTCGGGTAGTCTGTGAGTATCCAGAGGTATTCCCAGAAGAGCTACTTGGACTACCTCCCAACCGAGAAGTGGAGTTTGAGATTGAATTGGTTCCTAGTACCGATCTAATTTCAAAAGCTCCATACCACATGTCTCCAACAGAGCTGAAAGAGTTACAAGAACAACTTCAGGAGCTGCTTGACAAAGGCTTCATCCGCCCTAGTCATTCACCATGGGGAGCTCCTGTGTTGTTTGTTAAGAAGAAAGATGGATCTATGTGAATGTGCATAGATTACAGAGCTCTGAATCAGGTAACAATCAAGAACAAGTACCCACTGCCCAGAATCGACGACTTATTTGATCAATTGAAAGGGGCAACATTGTTCTCCAAGATAGACCTGCGCTCTGGGTACCATCAGTTGAAAGTGAAGGAAAGTGATATACCCAGAACAGTTTTCAGGACCAGATACGGACACTATGAGTTTGTAGTCATGCCTTTTGGTGTGACTAATGCACCTGCAGTCGTCATGGACTTAATGAACAGAGTGTTCAGAGAATACCTTGACAAATTTGTCATCGTATTCATCGACGACATTCTAATCTATTCAAGGACCCCAGAGGAGCATGACATGCACTTGAGGATAGTATTGCAGACCCTCCAACAAAAGTAGTTGTATGCTAAATTCTCAAAGAGCGAGTTCTGGTTAGATCAGGTGGCGTTTCTAGGTCACATCGTTTCTAAAGAAGGTATCCGAGTGGATCCTGCTAAGATAGAAGCAGTCAACGATTGGCATAGGCCCAAGAACGTCAGGGAGATTAGAAGTTTTCTTGGTTTAGCGGAATATTACAGAAAATTCGTAGAGGACTTTTCCAGAATAGCCTCTCCACTTACAGCCCTGACCAGAAAGAACAAAAAGTTTGAGTGGTCAGACAAATGTGAGCAGAGTTTCCAAGAGCTGAAAAAGAGATGACCAGTGCTCCCATTCTGACTGTTCCAGCTAGTGATAAGAGTTTTGACATCTACAGTGATGCCTCCAAGATGGGTCTAGGAGCTGTTCTCAGGCAAGAAGGAAAAGTTATAGCTTATGCTTCCAGACAACTCAAAGATTATGAGAAGAATTACCCCACTAATAATTTTGAGCTGGCAGCTGTGGTCTTTGCACTGAAACTCTGGCGACATTACTTGTATGGAGTCCAGTGCAGAATCTTCATCGACCATCGAGTTTAAAGTATTTCTTCACCCAGAAAGATTTAAACATGAGACAGCGTAGGTGGCTGGAGTTGGTCAAAGACTATGACTGTGAAATCCTCTACCACCCAGGTAAAGCTAACAAAGTGGCAGATGCACTAAGCAGAAAATCCAGTGCATCCCTAATGTCTTTGTCATCATTAGCTCTGCCACTTCAGAAGGAGTTGTCAGATTTCAGACTTGAAATTATTTATGGGCAAATCTCTACATTGACCTTAGAGTCAACCCTGCTTGAGGATATACAGAGAAAGCAAAGTGAAGATCCAGATATCCAAAAGATCAAGCAAGGGATACAAGAAGAAGGAAATTCAGAGTTTCGAGTATAAGATAGTGGAATCCTCTACCAGGGGAACCGCCTTTGTATCCCAAATGATGAAGAACTGAGAAAGAAAATCCTGAAGGAAGCTCATAGTACACCCTACTCCATGCATCCTGGTTCCACCAAGATGTAGCAAGACTTGAAACAGAGGTTCTGGTGGTCTAGACTCAAAAGAGACGTTGCTAAATATGTCAGTACCTGCCTGACATGCCATAGAGTTAAAGCAGAACACCAGAGACCAGGAGGAATGTTACAACCTCTTCCAATACCAGAGTGGAAGTGGGAAGACATATCCATGGACTTCATAACAGGTCTTCCAAGAACTACAAATGGATATGACACAATATGGGTAGTAGTGGGCAGATTGACTAAGTCTGCTCATTTTATAACCATCAAGGTGTCCCACTCTATAGAGCAGTTGGCACAAATGTACGTCAAGGAAGTGATCAGACTTCATGGAGTTCCTAAATCTATTATTTCTGATAGAGATAGGCGCTTCACCTCTCACTTTTGGGAGTGTGTTCAGACTGCACTAGGCACCAAGCTCAAGTTCAGCACAGCCTTCCATCCTCAGACTGATGGACAGACAGAGCAAGTAAATCAGATCTTAGAAGATATGCTCAGGGCTTGTGCACTAGATTTCAAGGGAAGTTGGTGCAAGTACCTATTCTTAGCTAAATTTGCCTACAACAACAACTATCAGGCCACCATCAAAATAGCACCATACGAGGCGTTGTATGGCAGGAGGTGCAGATCACCCATTTGCTGGCAAGAAGCAGGTGAAAGAAGAGAAATGGAAGTAGAGCTTGGCATTCAGACAGAGATGATAGAAGAAACCACTCAGGCTATCCAGAAGATCAGACAGAGGATTGAGACTACCCAGAGTAGACAGAAGAGTTATGCTGACACACGCCGTAGACCACTTGAATTCCAAGTAGGAGATTCAGTTTTTCTCAAGGTCGCTCCTATGAAGGGAGTGATGAGATTTGGCAAGAACGGCAAATTAAGTCCTCGCTACGTAGGACCTTACCTGATCATAGAAAGGATTAGGAAAGTAGCAAACAAGCTGGACCTACCACAAGACATGTCAGCAATACATAACGTATTTCATGTCTCCATACTAAAGAAGTGTCTCCACGACCCTAGCCAAGTGATTCAGCCTCAGTCAGTGCAGATCCAGGAGGATCTTAGCTATGAGAGCAGACCTACACAGATAGTGGACAGAGAAGTTAAGAGACTAAGGAATAAAGAAGTACCACTAGTAAAGGTCATCTGGCAGAATCAGAAGCACGAGGAAGTCACTTGGAAACGTGAGGACAGTATGAGATAGAAATATCCAGAACTATTCTAAGTTCGAGGACGAACTTTTTATAAGGTATGGGGGATTGTAACGACCCAATTTTTCCTATTTCAAGTTCTAAAAGTCCTTATTAATACTTAGAAATGCTATAGAAATATTCTAGAGATTTTTAGAGTATTTTTACGTAATTTTTGGAAGTCGTTTGGTATTTTTACAAAACGAGAGAAGTTTGGACAAAAATAACGTCCAAGCCGAGATTCGAACCGTAGACCTCGGACTGGAACCGAGCCTTAACCAAATGCAGCCAACCAAGTGTTCCACGGGAGTTTTGTTAATCAAGTATGGAACAAAATATATATAAGTTATAATTGAAACACTAGTTATAAGAAAAGATAACTTAGGTATTTGCCGAACCCAAATCTTTCTCTCCTCATCTCTCTCATGCGACGACGGTGACTCGGGCGAAATCCACAGGAGGCTAGGGCTCTTCCTCCGGCGGCCGGCGAGGGGTTTTTTCCGAGAGCCTTTCACATCTTCGAGATCGTCTCACCAAGGAGAACAAGTAGATAAGAAGAGATCGTCGAGAAAGCGAGTTCGTCCGAACCCTAGATCTCTCTCTCGGTTGTAAGTCCAAGCAAACCGCTGTAAGTACTACTCACCTGCGGTAGGAGTGGTTTTCGGTTTTCGCTTCTCCTTGTTTTTGAATCGTGTAGTAAAAGTTGTTTTTTGGAACTTACTGCCGTGTACTTCCAAGAAGGTAAATAAATAGTATGGGTTAAGCATGTGGTTTAGATCTCTTTAGTTTCAAACAGAGCAAAGGATTTTGTGTTTTGAATTAGCAACCATGAATCACAAAGGAAGAAAGTAGTAATTCAGTTTTTATTGGTTGCTGCCATGAACTCAATTCCGAATTTAAAGTGCTATTTTCTGTTTCCTTGCTTTCGGATTTTGCTGTGCCGAGTAGAATTATATGCTAGAGCTTTTCTTTCCATGCTCTGTTTATCTAGCCGAATTGCTAAGGTTAGGTTTGTTGTGCCGAATTTATTGTGCTAGGGATAAAGTTTCTCTTGTTTGGATCATGTGTGCAGAATTTAGGGATTAAGGGAAACTTCCGAGATTTGTTTTCTTCCTGTTATTTCTGCCGTAGCATTCTATAGCATGCTTAGAGAATTCTAAATGAGATTCGCTTATTTTTTTAATGTGGCAGTAGCATACTTTAAGAATTGATTTCTGGAAGTTTAAGAGTAATTCCCAAGAATTGCTTCCTCTGCCTTTTTCTCTTGAAGCATGGAAACTTAATAGCATGAGTAGGCAGTTTAGATATTTCTGTTGCCTTATGTTGTGAACATGTTTGCAAGGGGTTTTAGTTCAGCAGATTTTTAGTTTAAACAGCTAGTGTGCCTTGTTTTCCTTGCCTCAGTTTTTCTGTACAGCAGTAATTTACTGGTTGGTCTGTGCCATGGAACATAACAAGAAGAACAAGCACGTTTTGGGTCCATATCAGTTATAGACCTTTTGTTGAATTATTAGAGTATGAAATACTATAGATTTATAGCTCTTACTGTTTTTCTCCTTGCTGCAATGAAAAGAACAACCCTTGAAGTTAGCATACCAAACTTAGATTTCTTTGTTACCTTAATTAGCATCTCAGTTTTAGCATCCCAATTTTATTTGCATTTCTGTAACCACGAACAACTTTATTAGGGCTTAGAACAACCCCCCTGGAGCTTGTTGCAGTCCGGATTTTAATGGCTTTGTTTCCATGCTTCATATTTTCTGTACAGCTAGTGTATCATTGTTTTCTTACAGCATTAGGATAGCTTGAAGTTTAAAGGGAAGCAAGTGTTTCATTGTTTCCTTGGTTCGGATTTTCATATCATTTTCCTTGCTACTCAAAGGGCAAGAACAACCCTTTATTTAGTTAGAAAGGGTTTAGCATTTTCCTTGCTACTAAAAAAAGGCAAGAACAACCTTTATTTAAAGTATGTAGTGTTAGTTTCTTGGTTTTCTTGAACATGAACAGCTATTAAGCTTCTCTTGTAGTTTGATTGGCTTTGCTTTATTTTTATAGCATGCTCAGTTAGTTGCAATTCTCTACTTGTTAGACATACTTACAGTGTTCTAGTAAGCTCTATTAGGGGATTATGAGAAGTTATGAGTAGAGAAAAAGACCAAGGTCTAGTTAGAAAAGATAACAAGTAATTTAAAGTAAGAGGCTAGTTCCCGACTTCCAAGGTTGTCGTTAAACAAATCCAGGTGACCAATTCCAAGGTCTTGGCCCTGGTAAGACCAAGGTCTTTACCCTCATAGGACTGGAGGCTCGCTACCTCAGTATCTATTAGAGAGCGCGCATTTGGTACTAAGCCTGGTCCCAAGAAAGAGAAGAAGAAAGTTAAATATTAATTTCAAGTATAAGGCTATAAGTAAATGAAACAAGTATCACCTATGTTTAGAACTAGCAAAGTTTAGCTCTTATAATTCTAAGCATACAGTATTGGTTTTCATTTGCTTCCTTATGAGTTTATTGAGCATGATTAGCTTTATTTCCAGCATGCAGATTTATTCTTGTATATCATGAGTATGCAGATTATTTTAGTACTTTGCTATTAGATGAGCATGTTTAGTTTTTCTTTTTAGCATTTCAGTTTCAACATCCTTTGTATCTTATGCACTTTCGAGTTTTTGTGAGATAATTTAGTACTTACTAAGCATTTCGCTTATAGATTTATTTTCCTCCTACTGCAGATAAAGGAAAAGCTAGAGTATAAAGAGGAAGGCGACAAGGAGGATGCGTGATGGATGTGTGTGATGTTGAACTATGGAAGCCTCGGGACTTGGCTAAGAAGTTGTTTAGAGTCCTTCTTTAATATTATTAGAGAAGTTGAGATTGTTAAAGAGTTGCTTCCTTTTTCTTATGTTGCTAATTGAGTTTATTCCGCATTGTTAGTTTGGTTGTTTCCCACTGCTGGACCTTTATTCATTTGTTGTTGCTAGAATAGTTTTTTTTAAGTTGTTGTGTCTTATTACTGCGTGGTTGTGAAGTATATATACCAGCCGCATGTGGCTGATGGTTTATTTTGCATGTATTGATGATTATTGTCACCGGTACAGGGGAGATTCTGTCGAAATTTTTCGGTAGGAACTTCTCTAGGCCGTGATAAATTAAGTGTTACTAATAATAGCATAAGTAACACTAGTAAGTAGAGTAGTAGTTAAGTAACGGTCACCTTTAGAGAGTAGTAGTAGTAAGAAGGGTGGTTGTTACAGTTATATGAGATGGAATAAAAAGGAAAATCCTCTCCACTGGCAAGGTACGCAAACATACGCATTACATCAGAAGTAAACCCTAATTTTCATTTTCCACACTACTACTTCTTTTTCTCGCCGGAGACTAACTTGAGCGTCGAAGGGCCTAGCCATGGATTCCCACCCTAGTCTTAGGTCACTAATGTTTTGTTGGTTAGTCTCATTGTGAGCAGGAAGAGGAGATCGTCCATTAGATTGCTGAGTCTTCACCGATCCACGGAGGCACCTCGCCGGAGTTCATTTTTGTGAGGTATTCTTCATAGATCCGCTTTGGTTTTCTCATGTCTATTATTTCGCCTTTATTCTCTCGTGAGGTCCGCTGTGGTTTTCTCGGATCCTCTCTTGTTCATCGACATCAGGGTCATTATTCGCCATCGCTCATCGTCAACCATCGCTTCATCTTGCAAGTTCTCAGACAGGATTAAATTTGGCGTTGTTTGTGGGAACTCTCACCTCAATCTGAGACTACATGATGGAGGACGCTGGAAAGCCTAACACTATTACTCTGACCCAAGAAGACTTGGAGTTGCTCATCAACTCCAGGGTTCAAAAGGCATTGCAACAGCAACAGCAAGAAAACACTGGAGGTACATTACCGGTAGCAATAAATCCAGCGATCTCAACTACAGATCGTCGCAAAAACAGAGGTATGGAAGAAGATGATGTGTCTTATATAACTCCTGCTCCCGTTTCTCCCACTCAACACCCTCGAACATTCTTTCGAACCCCTGTGGAACAAGGAGGACGAAAGCCGGTGCTGCAAGAATCCTCTGATGAGGCGCCAATGAAGGAAAAGTGCAAGGGAAAGATGGTAACCAGTGATAGCTCTCCTGAGAGAATTGTTACTCCATTCTCTCATAGGGGTCTTAATGATCCATTGCCAAAGCATTATCAGAATCTAAATATCGGAGAATACTTTGGAACCACTAACCCAGAAGATCACCTCGCTAAATTTGAGAATGCTGCTCTGTTACAGTAATTTTCTGATGGGGTTAAATGTCAAATGTTCCTTACTACCCTTGGGGGAGTGGCCTAAAGATGGTTTAAGCGGTTACCAGAAGGCTCTATTCGGCGTTTCAAGGATTTCCGAAAAGTATTTCTGCATCATTTCTCTAGCAACCGAAGGTATCATAAAACTCCTTGGAGTCTTTTCTCTATCAAACAGGGGCCTAAGGAAAGCATCTGGGCATATATTAAAAGGTTTAATCAGGTAGCTATCGATGTCCCTAATGCTACCACAGAAATCTCGGTGAGTGCCTTCTCTCAAGGACTCAATGATAATGATTTTTTCAAAGATTTAGTACGTAATCCCCCGACCAATTTTGATTTATTGATTGAGCGGACTAATGAATTTATTAATGTCGAAGAAGCTCAAGTAGCTTGCAAGAAAGAAAATGTAGTGCCTGTCTTAACCACAGTCTACGATGGAGCTGTAGCTCCTGTTCATCTGCCAAGGGGGCCTCGCGGAGCTCCCCCTCCACACCGGCAGCCTGAGCGAAGACCGCAAGCAGTTCAGCATGTGAAGATGCCACAAGAAGTCCCTCAAAGATGGTGCACCTATCATATGTCGGGTACTCATTACACTGAAGATTGCTTTGCCTTGAGGAACCAGAGAACAAATAACAATCGTTATCATCGGCGATCTCCCAACCGATAACCCTACCAAAGGCAGAGTAGCCCGCATAAGCGGGAATATCAGGCGACTGAGACACAACATGAGGCATTGCAATTGTCGGGCGGGCCATCCCGGGCGCATGAACCAGCATAGCCCGAGATAGTGATTGCTCGACAGGACGAAAACCGGAGCAATGCCGCCCGAGCAAAATAGAAACTAATTTTGTGTCATCTGAGCTCTTTGACATTAATTCTTGACTCTAACAAGTTTAACTAATTCAATTTTCTTCCTAACTCTAAATATTTGATGATATTTACATAATCATGAGAATGAGATGAACACATAAGAATTTGTTTCATCTCATTCCCAGCTCTCTAAATCCATTAACCAGCTTTGGAGTTTTTTTAATTACCAAGGTTTGCAACAAATTTCTGGATTCATTGCAAATTTGCAATGAACCCAGAAATTCATTGCTAATTTACAACAAATTTTGAAATTTGCTACAAATTTGCAACGAATTCTAAATTTGTTGCAAACTTTGATTATATATGTCTGAAGTTGGTTGATGGACCTATAGAGTTTGGAATGAGATTAAATCAGTTTTTATGTATTCTTCTATTTATCTTGATTATATAGATGTTCTCAAATATTTTTTTTACCTAATATATTTTTTAGTGATTTTTAATCACTTATATGTCTGAAAAATATAATTCAGATTTAAAAATTCACACATCCTAATCTATTGGGTCATTTTATTTTTGAAGACATAGATATAATCAGAAGAATTATACGGACATATAAAAACTAATTTTGTATCGTTCTGAGCTCTCTGACATTAATTCTTAACTCTATTAAGTTCAACTAATTTAATTTTATTTCTAACTCTAACATGTTCAACTTCATTTGAAATCCATCTTTTTAACTTAGCTATAAAACAAATATATTAGGTCAAAAAAATATTTGATGACATTTACATAATCATGAGAATGAGACGAAAACATAGGAACTTGTTTCGTCTCATTCTCAGCTCTCTTGGTCCATTAACCGGCTTCAGAATTTTTTTTAATTGCAAATTTGCAACGAATCCATATATTCATTGCAAATGTTTGCAACAAAACTAAAAATTCATTGTAAATTTGCAACAAATTCTAAAATTCATTGCAAATTTGCAACAAATTCTAAAATTCATTGCAAATTTGTAATGAATTCCAAATTCATTGTAAACTTTGATTATATATGTCCGAAACCGGTTGATGAACCTACAGACCTTGGAATGAAATGAAATCAGTTTCCAAGTGTTCATCTATTTGTCCTTATTATATAATTGTTCTCAAATATTTTTTTACATAATATATTTTTTCAGTGATTTTTTAATCACCTATGTGTTCAAAAAATATAATTCGGGTTTAAAAATTCACATATCCTAATCTATTGGGTAATTTTAATTTTTGAAGATGAGGATATAATTAGGAGAACTATACAGACACATATAAACTAATTTTCGATCATTTTGAGCTCTCTGACATTAATTCTTAACTCTAACAAGTTCAACTAATTCAATTTGCTTTCTAACTCTAACATGTTCAACTTCATTTGAAATTCATCTTTTTGACTTAAGCTATAAAAAAAATACATTTCATCAAAAAAAATATTTGATGACATTTACATAATCATGAGAATGAGACGAACACATAGGAACTTATTTCATCTCATTCCGAGTTCTCTAGGTCTATTAGCCGAGTTCTCTAGGTTTGCAACAAATTTTAGAATTCGTTGCAAATTTGTATAGAATTTTAGAATTCGTTACAAATTTGTAACAAATCTATAAATTCGTTCAAATTTGCAACAAATCCAGAAATTCATTGCAAATTTGCAACGAATCTCCTATTCGTTGCAAGTTCTTAGTAAATATTCACATAAACAATATTTGCAACGAATTTGGGATTCGGTACAAAATCTGCAATGAATTTGAGATTCATTTCAAAATCTACAACAAATATTGTTTCCATTGCTAAATCTACAATGAATACTTTTTTGTCCTAAAAGTTGTGATGAATGTTTTTTTTGTTGTCGATTTTACAACAAATATTCATTTTTGTCGCCAAATTGGAACAGAATTTAGTGACGAAATAACTTTTGTTGCTGATTTGAGACAAAATATTTCTGTTCTAAATTAATTTCTAATTAGCAACAATATTGATTTTTTCACAAAATTCATCATAAATTTGGAACAAAAATTATTCATCACAAATGTTTGTCCCTAAATGACTGGTTTTTAGTAGTGTTACGAACTTTAAAAGCTCAAGAAACACTTAAAAAATGAATACAATGATTGTTGTTGAACTCCTAGCTTCAAGGTGCTATCTATAGCATTCTGGAAAAGATTACCATTATGCTGACATGACTTGGAGGCACTTCCAAAGACATCTAAGGTGCCTCCAAATGGATAAAACATTATCCTCGTCAAACGGTAACTCTATGGTTACTATTCACTCAAGCCGCCTTCGATCAACTGAAGGCGCCTCCAAGAGAGTAAAACATTATCCTCAGCAAATGGTAACTCTGTGGTTACTGTTCACTCAAGCGCCTTCTATCAACTGGAGGCGCCTCAGGCACTATTTATCTGAGGCGCCTCAAGTTCAACAAAGGCACCTTTAATGCCTCTTTCAGTAGAAATGTTGTCGATGCTCGAGGGACCTTCAAAGCTATTGGCGGTGCCTCTAGCACTATTCATCTAATGGTCAATTACAGCATTGACTATTCTTTTTCTCGCGCTTGCTTAAGTGATGCTCCTGTTGTCCAGAGTTGAGCTCACCCAAACCCAACTCTGACATTCTCCTCGAGCAAGCTTCCTCTCTAGCTTCTTGTCCCTCAGATGTGGTGCACACATCCTTCTCATCCATCGGTGTACTCTTCAATAGATCCTCATCCCTCGATTGCACCCAGCTCTTCGATCTCTTTCTGTGTCATCCTTGTCACTCGCTACATCTTCATCTCGACTTCTTGTGTTCCTAAGTCCTTACACACTCAGACACAAGGCATCAAATACATAGGGTCTAACTTAACTCGATTGATCACATTAAAACTAACCTGGGGTACTTACAAGTATGACTCACTAATCGATTAGAAGTTTAAAAAAGAGTCATTCTGCTAGTTGTTGGATTGTTAGCTGATATGACAATCGATTAGGGGAAAGCCTAATTAATTAGGAGGCGAAAAGTAGTTCGAACAATGTCCATATAAAGGGGAGTTCGTCTAGGATTTTCGCTGCCGGTACTTAGGTGTTTGGAGAAGAAGTGTTGCTACATTTTTCCACCATCAAGAGACAATCCAAAGTAAGAAAATAGCAAGCAAAGCAATGTTCATGTTGTAAAGTCATTTTTGATTTCTTTTGAAACCTAGTTTGTGTTTCTTATTTATATTCTTGTTTGAGTTTGTGCGAGGCTTCTCTGCCTCTTGATTGTTTCCGAGGAGTGTGTTCATAGTAGAGATGTGTGCACTGTGTAGATCCTTAAATCAGTCATCTCAAGAAGATGGAAACTAGGTAAATCAGAGGTGTTAGTATTATAGAGTCTTCGCTTCGAGTTTCAGCTATATATCATCATCGAAGAAGTGAATGAAACTATTTATCCCCCCCCCCCCAAATATCCTAAGAGTCATTTGTTTAAGGGGAAAATTGTTTGGATGAAAAATATCTCTATTGGTATAAGGCATTTTGAATAGAGCCTAAACATAAATCTATAAGAACTTATATCCAGAATAGATAGTATCATATCATTATGAGATATGTGAATTATTTTAATTTTATAAATATAAATTTAGATTTGTCTTAATTAGGCCACATTAAATTTATATGGATGGTAACAAAAAAAATTTATTCATGCATCTATTGGACATCATAGGAAAATGCACCAAATGAACGAAAATTTAAAGAATTAATTAGGTATTTATGGGAGAAAAAATAATAACGCCCATTCATCGACTATATAGAGTCATAAAATTATAGGAGATATTTTATTCTAGCATGACGATCTTTATACAGGAGAGGACAGGCATCTAACGGATCCTTTTATATCTGCTAAAAATTGATCCCAAGATCTATTAAAATAACCATCTATATATTTACCAACTGTGTAATCCATATAGGAAAATTAATTACATGATTATGATTATAGGGATGTGATCCTATCTAAAGGTGATGAGATAGTGCACTGGCTCCCATAGGCGGTTGCTCGACGAACAAGAAGCTCCTAGAGATCTGAAGGAAACTCCTCAACGATCTTGCACACAGTCAGACGAACCAACAAAGAGTTAGTGACCTAATTCCGGGGTGAAAATCCTTGGCTAGACCCTCTGACGCTCAAGTCAGTCTCCTCTCTCGAAAAGTGGAAGAAGAATAGTAACCGAAAATGCATGAAAGTAGGGCTTCAGATGTATATGTTTGCGTTGCGTACCTTGTTAGTGGAGAGGATTCCCCTTTTATACCACCTTATATGACCTCCATGATCGTGAGGTGGTCTCTGGTTTGTTAGAGTTTGTTAGGGATAGATTGAATGGGTGCGATAGAGGGGGGGGTGAATATCGTACCCTTTTAAAAAACTTCTCTTTTCCTTTGAAATCAGAGTCATGCACAGCGAAAAGTAAATAGACAAGTTTGTTTACTTCGTTCAGAGTCTAGGTCGACTCCTACTCGAAGGTCCGCGATCTTTGATCGCACCGATGGGCAATTCATTATAACTCTTCTTTCCGAAATCCTCAGAAAGAAGTAGAACGTACAAATGAGCAAGATAGTAACAACCTACTATCTTACTAATGAAATAATACAATGCAAGCTTAAAAAAAGATATACCGACAAGAAAGTAAAAATAGTAGCTCGGTCGGTACTTCTGGATGGAGTAACTTGTAGAGAACTTGTAGCACGTGTAGCTTGCGCAAAGAGAGCCTTTTGAATGATCAGTAAGTATCCTGAATCTCAGATCTTGAACCCTTTTTATAAGTAGCTTTGAGGTTCGGTCGACCGATTCCTCTGTTCGGTCGACCGAACCAGCTCCCTTCCTTCCTGATTGAGATCCGATTGCTAATTCGATCTTCTGCATTAACTGTCCATTAAGGGTTCGGTTGACCGAACAGGCTCCTTCCCTGTTCGTCAAGATTTCCTGAGATCCGCATCTACTGTGCATTAATGCTAGATTAGTTCGGTCGACCGATCAACTCAATTTCCTTCGGCTTCTGATCGGTACTGATTCTGTGCTGAGTCATCAGGGTTCGGTCGACCGATCTTTCGGTTCGGTCGATCGATCTTTCGGTTCGGTAGACCGATCATGGCTTGATCGAACTCAATCTTGTTCTGGTCTGATCTAAACATTGCTTTGATTTCTTATTGTTCGGTCGACCGATTCTCCTATTCGGTCGATCGATCCAACCAAACCTGTAAAACAGTGTTAGACAATAAACCTGCAAAACAGATGTTAGCACAATAATATAATAATGCATGAGTAATGTAGGACAGTAGAACTGTCTTGATCTCAACTTGGAAACCTTCCCGGTTTCTTCAGTTGGATCAGCTACCTAAGGTTGTTCCCTACGGGAACCCGACCTCACTGTCGCTCCTCCAGTTGTTTACCTCAACTTACCTGCCAAACATGATCCTCCAGACATGTTTGGACTTTGCCTGCTCAATGTCTAATCACCTGATCCACTAAGACCTTTCCTGCAATACTATATTAGCCAACAACAATAATAGTAATACAGAATATAATGGTAAACCTAATCCTAGATTTACCCAGATCCGCTGGTCTGGTCGACCGCGCGCGGTCAACCAGAAACCATCCGATCAACCTTGCTTGGAGTTCACTCCTCCAAGACTTCTCGTTGCCTAAGGTTATCTCCCCCTAGGTTTTTCACCACTTGACTTCACTCACCAAGATTCAGTATTTGGCTACCTAGGGATCAAGTCCTCCAGACCTATCCACCTGGCTTCCACGATATACCGAGATTTCCCTTGCCTCAGTATTCGACTACCTAGGGATCAGGTCCTCCAAACCTATCCACTTGGCTTCCACGATATACCAAGATTTCTCTTGCCTAGCCTCCAACTAGGACTTCCATTGCCTAGCCTACAACTAGGACTTCCCTAGATCAAGCTCCATACTTAAACATATTTGTCTAACATTAAAACTTTGGAGGTTGATTGCACCAATAATCTCCCCCTTTTTGATGTTTGACAAATATGTTTAAGTTGGGTCAATTCAAAAGATTTAGATATCTAACTTAAACTCTTCTTCTCCCCATTTTGTCATACAACAAAAAGAACCCTTCATAAATGTATTTCATTTCTAAGGCATTTCCTAAGTTTTACACCAACAATGATGTAGTACCTTAAACATTCTCAAGATATCCCTAAGTTTTTCCCTCACTCTTTTGAAAGATAATAAGACGTAATTGGGTTTTCAATTTGAACATGTATCAATTATATTTTGAAAAATATTGATTCTTAGTGTCAAAAATTCTTTTGAATAAGTTTTCAATATCATTTTCAAAATAAAGATAAAATATTTCAAGGCAAAAAAATATTTTCAATGATTTTACTAAGATATTCCAAGGCTTAAAATATTTTTTGCAAAACCAAGATATGAATGTATTAAAAAAAATATTTATGAAGGAATAATTTTCAAAAAGATTTGCAAATTTTTCAAAGTATGAAACATAAAGTTTTAAAGAAATTTTCAAAGTATTTTTTAAACTATGATTTTGAAAAGATAATGCTTGTAAAAGTAATTTTTTTTTAGAAAAAATATTTGATTAAGAGATTTTAAGATAATTTTCAAAAAGATTTGTAAAGAAGTTTTTGTTGGACCAATCCCAATGGTCCGTGTGACCATGTGTTTTGGTGTTTGGGCAAAGGGTTTAAGTTAGGTTCACCCTTGTATTTGATATGTGTATTTGAGTTGTGCAGGTTTGTAGGATACACATGTGACTCAGGTTGATGGCTTCGGGTCCGGTGAAGGATGGTGCATCCGAGGGACCGTGGACAAGGCAGCGAGGACAAGGGCCGAGGGAAGCGACTTCGAGGCATACGCGAAGGATGTCATTAGGGACGAGCCGTGGGCTTGAATGCATCCGAGGGACGAGAGCCAAAGGAAGTAGGCTTGAAGGCAAGAGGTTAAGGCTGCAAAGAAGCGTTAAGTGAGTCATAAGGGTGAGGGTACGAGTGCACGAGAGATCGTACTCGGAGCAAAATCTTAGTTTTAGGGTTTTACTATAACGTTACTATAGTAGTACTGTAGCGTTACTGTAGCAGTCGACTGCATGTTTTAGCAGTCGACTGGTGCATTTGACCATGCAATCGACTGGGAGCGAACAGAATGCTTCTGTTCGTTTGGTCAGTGTGAAGCAGTCGACTGCTAGTTTTAGTAGTCGACTGGTATCGAGCCGTTGGGATGTAACGATCGAATTTCCACAGAGGGCAGTCGACTGCTTGTTTTGGCAGTCGACTGGTAGGCAGGGTTTTCAACCCGCGACCTATATAACCAAGGCTTGGAAGCTTGGTTATCCCTAACGAAATTAGTGGTGGTAAACCCTAATTAGTAGTCTACTTGTTCTCAAGAGTCTTGTGAGTGTTGTGGTGAGGTTTCTCCACCCACAAGGAGCTATTTGAGATAGCCGAAATTTGCCGGGGGCTAATCCACCGACAGATCGGGATTGTCCACCTCAAGGACACACCGTGGAATAGGAGCCCTAATCTCCGAACCACGTTAAACAATGTGTTAGCGGTTTGCTTGTTTCTTTCCTTTAGTGTTTAGCTTGTTTGTTTTTGTATTATTCCGCTGTGCAAGCTAACAATAGTGTAGGAAGCTATTGATTTCGGCGTGTCGTCTATCCAACCCCCCTTCAAGCCGGCCACCGATCCCCTACAGTTTTATCAAGCATTTTTCAAAGAGTGTTTGAAAACATTTTTCAAAATATGTTTTCAAAAGTAAGGTTTTGAATAATCCATGAAAAATATTTAAAAATATGTCCTTCAATAAAGTCACTCCCCCTTAACCAGACACTCTTTTAGATATCCTTGTTACCCACAAGGAAGATATTCCTAGATGTGTCTAAGGGTCATGGTTGACTTAAAGATCTAAAAACTTAGATGGTGAATTATAATAATTTATATATATATAATACACTCAATCAATCATCAATCAAAATTTGAAAATATTTCTCAAGAAAATAGATATATAAGTTTTCAAAACATGTTTAAAAATATTTTAAATTTTAATTTTCTTAGCATCTCACCCATTCTAAATTTTTAAGTATGGTAATCCTATGATTGCGTGAGATGACTTTATTGATTGCAAGTTTAATTGTAATTAAGTTAAAATTGAGTTTTAGTTGAACTTTGATTATGTTAAATTAATTTTGGGTTAAAATTAATTATTAATTAATTTGTTATTAATAATAACATTTATTTTTATTTTGTGAATTAATTGAATTTATAAATTAATTTTAGTTTAGAAATTGTAAAGTTATTTGATATAGATAATTAGTTAATTAATAAAAGATTTAATTTAGGGTCAATTAAGTTGATTTATAATTTAATGATTATTAATTAGATTAAGAATTAATTGTAATTGTTATGGTTATAGGTTGAATTTTTAGATTAATGATTCCGTTAAACTTAATTTGTAATAATTCAAAGTTAGTTTCAATTGAGTTTAATTAAGTATGATTATTAATGAAGGAATAAAACTTTGATTATAATTGTTAGATTAATTATTGCTTATTTCAATTAAGGTTGATTATAGGTTTCATAATTAATAGTTATGGATTAATTGATTATTAATTATTATTAATTTAATTAGTTTCTTAGGAATTAATTAGGTAAAGATTTTAGAATTAGTTTTATTAATTTGAAGTTTGAATTAAATTTTGATTAATTTATAGTTGTAATTAATTTTAGATTTTAAGTAAAGTTTTTACACTTTATTTTACATTTAAATTAAATTTGGTTTTCATAATTAGGTTTAATATTTGACTTAACGTTTTAAAATAGTTTTTTATTAAGTTTTAAAATAATTTTAATTAAGTTTTAAAATAGTTTTTTTATTAAGTTTTAAAATAATTTTAATTAAGTTTTAAAATAATGTTGATTAAGTTTTAAAATAATTTTTTGATTAAGTTTTAATTCATTTTAATTAACTATTTAAATTATTTAATTATTGAATTATTGAAAAAGGTTATTGAATCTATATTAGATTCAAACTTAGCTTTGAATGAAGCAAGATTCCTAAGGATAAATTTTCAGTTCAGTGGCGAGGCATATGACCTTCTTGTGCATCAACGGTGGACCACTTGCTGAAGACTTTCCAAGCTGTTCCCGCTCAAAAAACTTAATACTAAATTTTGGTCTAACTAGCCCATGTTTGACTAGGATAGCTTC
The DNA here is from genome assembly GCF_018446385.1 of Zingiber officinale. Lineage (NCBI taxonomy): Eukaryota > Viridiplantae > Streptophyta > Magnoliopsida > Zingiberales > Zingiberaceae > Zingiber > Zingiber officinale. Next base: position 106,848,124 of record NC_055986.1, read on the forward strand.
GGTCAGATCCACTAAGTCTAGTGCACCAGGTAGAATACACAAGATTCAGCCTAGACATGCCTTCGACAAAGTTTTTTTGACGTACTATCATCCCAATCCATTCCGATGCTATGTTGTTAGGGTTTGGTAAACCTTTTGTAACTAACCGTTAAAAGCATAAAGAAAAGATGCATGACATGGTATATAGCAGATAAATATGCATGATCATGATAAGTCAATCAATTCAAAGAAGTCATATTATTGTTGTGATATTATATTGTTATTGTTGTGATTATTGTTTTTATTTATTATTGTTATTGTTGTTATTATTATTATTTTTATTATTGTTTAGTATTATTTTGTTATTATTATTATTGTTGTCGTTATTGTTGTATTATTATTGTTTTGTTATTATTAATATTGATTAGTTTTATAATTTAAGGGTACATGATTATAATTAGTTTTGTTGAAATTTTGTTTTAGATTTGGTTTTGATTTATAACTTAAATCTAAATTTTGTGAGTTGATAAAATTATTAATAATGTTTTCTAATTTATTAATTTGATTTTTCAAAATATTATTTTGTTTTTCCAGTTTTCTAAAATTTGATTTATAGTTTAATTTCTTATTTTTACTTTCTAAATTTTTAGTTAAGTTTGGTTTATTGTTAGTTAATTTTAGATTATTATCATTTTGATTTAAATTGAAATTATCTTGAATAAATGAATTTTGATTAACTAGATCTAGATCTTGATTAATTTGGGTTGAATTGATCTATTTTAGTTACATTTAAATTAATTATTTTTTTTATTAATTAAATTAGTTTTGTTAAGTAATGTAGGATTTTCATGCTTTTTAAAATCCATAATACAATTCAAACAAGAAGGATCTAAAGCATGCAAATTTTTAAATAATTTAAATTTATTTACCATAATTGCTCCCCCTGAATTCTTGGGTCTTCTCTCCGGACATTGAGATTTGTAGTGTCCCATCTTTCTACATTTAAAACATTCAATGTGGTCCTTCGTTTTCCGGACTCTAGGCATCAATATCCTTTGCCTTCGATTGTGCAGATCAATTCATTGGGCATTTATTTTTATAGTGTCCTTTTTCACTGCAATTAAAACATGTTATATGAACCTTAAATTTAGAATTGATAATTTTACCTTCTGAATCTTCATTAGGATTCTCCCTCTTGACCATTGCCATTTCAAATTCAGACTTGTGCATTTAGTCGAACTCAGGTTCAGGTTTGGACACTTGTTCTGACTTCAGTTCGAATCCATCAGCCTCCTCCTCAACCACTAGAGCGATGAAATTGATTTGGTCTTGTTCTTCTAGATCTAGCTCTGAGGATAGCTCTTCGGATTCAGACTCGGATTCGAACTCACTTTCGTCTTGATCTTCTAGTCTTGACGGAGTCTCGTGAAGCTCGATCAATTTGGTCTACATCTCGAATGTATTCTTGTAATCTTCTAATTGACACAAAACTTTATTAGGAAAAATACTAATTAAAATGTCTATTACCTTTGTGTTTGCTTCTAAGTTTTGAGGAAATTGTCTCAGTGCGATCCAGTTATCGAAATTGTTGCTTCCAATGAAGCATTCCATCATTTGCCTCCAGGAATTGAAGTAGACTTCATCGTACGGTGGAGGGTTGTAGATACTTCGCCCTTCTTGATATGACATCGACATTCTTGCAATCAAAGAATTAAAAAAAATATTTCCAAGACTTTCGTCTTGGGATTAGTAGTGCGAGAAAAAAGAGAATGAAAGAAAATTCAAAAAATAAATAAATGAAAGAAAAGTTTTAAAAGTGACTTGAAAAACGGTTAAGTAATTTTAGAGCTAACGAGGCTCTGATACCAATTGATAGATCGAATGAGTGCAATAGAGGGGGGTGGGGATCGCACCCTTCTAAAAAACTTCTCTTTTCCTTTGAAATCAGAGTCGTGCACAGCGGAAAGTAAATAAACAAGTTTGTTTACTTTGTTCGGAGTCTAGGTCGACTCCTACTCGAAGGTCTGCGATCCTTGATCGCACCGATGGACAATTCACTATAACCCTTCTTTCCAAAATCCTCGGAAAGAAGTAGAACGTACAAATGAGCAAGATAGTAACAACCTACTATCTTACTAATGAAATAATACAATGCAAGCTTAAGAAAAGATATACCGACAAGAAAGTAGAAATAGTAGCTCCGTCGGTACTTCTGGACGGAGTAACTTGTAGAGAACTTGTATCACATGTAGCTTGCGCAGAGAGAGCCTTTTGAATGATCAGTAAGTATCCTGAACCTCAGATCTCGAACCCTTTTTATAAGTAGCTTTGAGGTTCGGTCGACCAATTCCTCTGTTCGGTTGACCGAACCAGCTCCCTTCCTTCCTGACTAAGATCTGATTGCTGATTCGATCTTCTGCATTAACTTCCCATTAAGGGTTCGGTTGACTGATCCCATTTTTCGATCGACCAAACAGGCTCCTTCCCTGTTCGTCAAGATTTATTGAGATCCACATTTACTGTGCATTAATGGTTGATTGGTTCAGTCGACCGATCTTACAGTTCGGTCGACTTATCAGCTCAATTTCCTTCGGCTTTTGATTGGTGCTGATTCTGTGCTGAGTCATCAGGGTTCGGTCGATCGATCTTTCGGTTCGGACTCGATCTTGTTCTGGTCTGATCTGAACACTGCTTTGATCTCTTATTGTTTAATCGACTGATTCTCCTATTCGGTCGACCGATCCAGCCAAACCTGTAAAACAGTGTTAGACAATAAACCTGCAAAACAGATGTTAGCACAACAATATAATAGTGCATGAGTAATGTAGGACAGTAGAACTGTCTTGATCTCAACTTGGAAACCTTCCCGGTTTCTTCAGTTGGATCAGCGACCTAAGATTGTTCCCTACGGGAACCTGACCTCACTATCGCTCCTCCAGTTGCTTACCTCAACTTACCTGCCAAACATGATCCTCCAGACATGTTTGGACTTTGCCTGCTCAGTGTCTGATCACATGATCCACTAAGACCTTTCCTGTAATACTATATTAGCCAACAACAATAATAATAATACAGAATATAATGGTAAACCTAATCCTAGATTTACCCAGATCCGCTGGTCCAATCGACCACGCGCGGTCGACCGGAAACCATCCGATCAACCTTGCTTGGAGTTCACTCCTCCAAGACTTCTCGTTGCCTAAGGTTATCTCCCCCTAGGTTTTTCACCACTTGACTTCACTCACCAAGACTCAGTATTCGGCTACCCAGGGATCAGGTCCTCTAGACCTATCCACCTGGCTTCCACGATATACCGAGATTTCCCTTGCCTCAGTATTCGGCTACCTAGGGATCAGGTCCTCCAAACCTATCCACCTAGCTTCCACGATATACCGAGATTTCCCTTGCCTCAGTATTTGGCTACCCAAGGATCATGTCCTCCAAACCTATCCACTTGGCTTCCACGATATACCGAGATTTCTCTTGCTTAGCCTCCAACTAGGACTTCCCTTGCCTAGCCTACAACTAGGACTTCCCTAGATCAAGCTCCATACTTAAACATACTTAAACATATTTGTCTAACATTTAAACCTTGGAGGTCGATTGCACCAACAGTTAGAAGATGAGAGAAGTATAACCTAAACATCGTGCAATAATCGTTCGAGGAATCTTTTTTTATCCTAGATATACCTCTTTTATCATTTATAAATTAGGCCCTTGATGAAATATTCAAAGGAGTGTATCGCTATAACTAATTAATGAAGAAGCTTCGAGAGAACATTTCCCGACAAATTCGTCAAGCTATCATAAGGTTGTCAACTACTTGTCTACTAAATATATTTCAACCGATCATTAAGTCGATCATATATTAAGAATGTCCTCTGTTGAATATATCTCAGCCAGTCATTTAGTCAGTCGTATATTGAGAATACCTTCTATTAAATATATCACAATCGGTCATATATTGAGAATACCTTCTGTTGAATATATCCCGGTCGGTCATTAAGCTAGTCATATATTGGGAATACCTTTTGTTGAATATATCTCGACCGGACATTAAATTGGTCGTATATTGAGATTATCTTCTGTTGAATATATCCCAGTTGGTTATTAAGTCGGTCGTATATTGAACATACCTTCTGTTGAATATATCTCGGCCGATCATTAAGTCAGTTGTATATTAAACATACCTTCTGTTGAATATATTCTGACCGGTCATTAAGCCAGTCGTATATTGAACATACCTTCTGTTGAATATATCTCGACCGGTCATTAATCCAATTGTATATTAAGATTCTTATAAGGCTGAGTACCTTTAAGCTCGATCGGGCTTTGCTCGGTCGAGCGCATGCAGGCAACCTTACGTTCATTCAGCCTTCACTCCGTCGATCACATGCTAAAAGCTTTAAAAGGCTAGGTACATTTAAGTTCAATCAGGCTTTGCCCGGTCGAGTGCACATAGGCACCCTTATGTTCATTCGACCTTCGCTCAGTCGATCATATGCTAAAAGCTTTATAAGGTTGAGTACCTTTAAACTCGAGTGGGCTTTTCTCGGTCGAGCGCACACAGGCACCCTTATGTTTGTTTGACCTTCGCTCGGTCGATCATATGCTAAAAGTTTTATAAGGCTGAGTACCTTTAAGCTCTAGCGGGTTTTGCCCAATCGAGCGCACACAGGTACCCTTATGTTTGTTCAACTTTCGCTCGGCTGATCGTATGCTAAAAGATTTATAAGGCTGAGTACCTTTAAGATCGATCGGGCTTTGCCCGGTCAAGCGCACACAGACATCCTTATGTTCGTTCTGTTAGAGTATATACTAAAAGCCTAGTTTTTGTATAAATATTTATTTAGAAATAAGAATCACATTGGTCAAGTATCTACATTTATATAAACTAAGTGTAGTCGTTCAATTAATTTATATTGTAGATAACACGGTATGTGGTGTTACACACAGGAGAATAGGGGTGTCAATTCGGGTGGGTCGGGTCGGGTTGAGTTTTTTTTTTTTAACCCAACCTGAACCCGACCCGAACCCGAACCCGAGTTCAACCCAAAACACCTCAACCCGAACCCGAACCCGACCAACCCGATCAACCCGAACCCGACCCATATAACCCAAAAATCCGATTAAAAATGACTTTTTTGGGCTATTTTCCCTATAATTCTTCACTTTTATCTCAATACTCCATCATTATCATATAAACATGATATTAATATACATAAAAATATCTAAATTTTTAAAATAAAATTTGATTTAATCCTAAAAAAACCCACAAAACCCTATATTTAAGTCAACCCGGGTCAACCCGAACCCGACCCCGACCCAACCCGAAATATTTTTACTCTCCAACCCTCCAACCCGAACCCGACCCGAACTCGAAAATGCCCAACCCGAACTCGAAAATGCCCAACCCGAACCCGATTTTTTTCGGGTCGACTCGGGTTGGGTCGTCGGGTCGGGTTCATTTTTGACACCCCTACAGGAGATCGTGTTATCAGTTATTTATAAATTATAAACAGTAGCTCACGACTAAGATGGAAAGGAACAAACCATTGGAATATTCGTAGTGTAATTATGTATTAGTTTATCTTGACTAATAAATTACACTAGTACACTCTAAGTGTATTGAGCAGAACCATTTAAGGTAAGTTCTTTTTATACTGACTTAATAAAAGAACTAGATCTTAGTTATTATGCAAGTGTGTGCTCTTAATCCTAATATAATAACAAGCACATGTATTTAATATTTATTTCTTTGACTTAGCAAAGGGTGAGATTTAGCTCGATAAATCAAAATGCACGATAAGTTAGGAAATGATGTTACTTATAGTGTGTCTTGTTGATTATAGAAGGAAACTGTGTCCTAGTAATCTAGGTTGATAATGTCCCTAAGAGGAGCTCATAAAGATTGTCATGTTAAATCCTGCAGGTGGACTTAGTCCGATATGACGATAAGGTTGAGTGATATTACTCTTGGACTAAGACATTAATTAAAATGAGTTGTCAGTAACTCAATTAATTAGTGGGCATCCGGCATCTTAAACATAGGGAGACTAACACACTCATAATAAGAAGGAGCCCAAAATGTAATTTGGGATTGGTGCGGTAGTTCAATAATAATTCTTTAGTGGTATGAATTATTATTGATGAAATTAAGTTGTGTGTTCGGGACGAACACGGGAAGCTTATTTTCATCGGGAGATCAACACCAATCTTGTATATAGAGAATTATACCCACCTATACCCACCTTCTTACCCACTCTTTGGTGGCCGGCCAAGCTAGCTTGGAACCTAAGCTAGGGCCGGCCAAGACCCAAAGATTGAGCCAAGATTAGTGGTCGGCCCTAGCTTGGAGTCCAAGCTAGGTGTGGCCGGCCACATATAATATAAAAGGCATTTTATTTAAATTTTTTCTTATGTGGATAACATGGTTTTAAAAGAGAGTTTAAAATTTAAATATTTCCTTTTATAGCTTTCTACAAAAGATTAAGAAAAGATTTGAAATTTTTCCTTATTTATAGATTGAAAGGTGAATTTTAATTTTTAAGAAAACTTTCCTTTTTTGTAACCATGTTCATGATTCAAAAGAGAATTTAAAAATTAAATATTTCCTTTCTACAAAAGATTAAGAAAAGAATAAATATCTTTCCTTATTTGTAGATTGAAAGGAGATTTTAATTTTAGAGATAACTTTTCCTTTTGGAAATCATCCACATGTTTAAAAGAAAGATTTTAATTTATAAAATTTCTTTGTATAATCCACCTTGAAGGGAAAAATTATTAGAGAAATTTTTATTAAAAATTTCTGGAAACAAATTAGGAAGTTTTAATTCTTGTGAATAAAAACTTTCCTTGAAGGAAAAAATAGATGTGGCCGGACACTTTAATAAGAGAAAAGAAAATTAATTTTTATCAATTAATTTTTTCTTTTTCATGGCAAAGAGAATAAGAAAGTTTTTATTAAACTTTCCTTATTTGCCAAGACCAAAGATTATAAAAGAGAGGGTAGAGGTGCCTTCATGATTGAATAACTCTATTCTATTTTTCCTTCCTCTCTTCCTTGGTGGTGGCCGACCCTAGAGCCTCTTCTCCTTCTCTTCTCTTCCTTCTTTGTGGCCGGCGGCATCAACAAAAGAGGAGTCCATGGTGGCCGGTTCTAGCTAGGAGAAGAAGGAGAGAAAGGAAGCTTTGTTTCTAGCATCCCTTGGAACTTGGTGGTGGTGGCCGAACCTCACATCTCTTGGAGTTTTTGTGGTGGCTGAAACTTGCTTGGAGAAGAAGGGCTTGGGTGGTTCTCATCTCGGAAGATCGTTTCCCACACAACGTCTAAGATTAGAAGAGGAATACGGTAGAAGATCAAGAGGTTATTTACTTACAAAGAAAGGTATAACTAGTAATTGTTTTCCGCATCATACTAGTTTTCTTTGTATAGTTATTTTTGGAAATACCAAACACAAGAGGCATATGATTCTAGAGTCTTCAGATTTGTTTCGAATTTGTGTTTCTTTTGTTTTATTTTTTGAATTTGTGATTCGATTATTCTTTTTGGTTAAACCTAGAGTTATATAAGGAAATTAAATATTAGCTTTTCTTAAAAGACTTTGTCTAGGAAGTGGTGGTTGCTCCCATATCCAAGAAGGCCTAGTGCCTCGTCATATTTAACCTGGAAGCCAATTTTGAAAATTAATATTTAATTGAATTTATAACATAGGTGGATTTGGATCAATAGTGTTAAGTTCCGCTTGCAATCCAAGTCTAAACCATTAAGAACAGATAAGTTAAATTTGGAATCAATAATATTAAGTTCCGTTTGCGATTCCTAATTTAACTTCTAAAGAACACAATAGGTTGTTTAGGAAAGGTTCGACACTTGTACAAAATTTTTGTACAATTGAACCGGTACGATCTTCCTAGGACCAACCAACACGTTCGGCCTTCGTTCGACCGATCGTATGCTAAAAGCTTTACAAAGTTGAGTACTTTTAAGTTCAATCGGGCTTTGCCCGGTCGAGCGTACACAAGTGGCCTTATGTTAGATCAGGTTTATAACCAGTCGACCCTATCTGAGCATTCTTCTCAAAGAACGCTCGAGCGCGCTTTCAGTACTTTGATGTAGGGCAATCAATCAGGACCAGTTAACAAATATCATCCTATCCTAACCTTGATCACCACTTTACCTTATCTTTGATATCCTTGTCATTTCTTGAATCCACTCGTCATACCCCGTATTAGGATGCATGCAAATTGGACTGATTTCCTTGAAAACAAATGATCTACAAGGGTACATTCAAAATATATATATATATATATATATATATATATATATATATTTTGACAAAATCTAATCCAATGGGATTTTAAAATTAGGTAACCTCTCATGTCACTAAAATTATTCGAAATCAATTAGTTTTAATCTCTTCTTGCTAACCTACATTTATCTATAATACAATGTTTAAAATTTAGTATCACAATATTTGAGTTGCCTATATTATAATAAATTTAACTCGCATAAAATTATATATAAAAAATAATTTAATTTTCTTTGAGATCACATGGTGAATCAGCACACACACGATCATATTACTAATACTTTTATCAAATCATTAACTAGATATTATGCTAACAATTAATTAATCAAACATATTGCTTATTATCTCCTGTTGAAATTGCAAGGGTAATGACAACATAAATATCAACACAAATACTAATTGTAAATTATTTAAATCCAGAGGGTTCACTATATAAATAATTAATATTTAGTGCTATAATTACTCACATTATTTTTATAATAGTTGTGATTGTATAAACAATATATAAATAAATAAATAATTTTTCCATGCTTCCCTTTTTTCAAAAAAAAAAAAAAAAAAACTGTTGATGATTTTAACATTTTTAATATTATTTATGTAACCGTATGATTACATACCACAATACGGTAGTCGTTTCACCGAATAGCGTTTATTCTATAACATAATATGGGCGAAAACTACAGCGGTCGCACCGCGCCCGATACGCAAAGTATAACATGGTGAAACGATAAGACGTCGCCCGACGCGCTACAGCTGGTCGCATTGCTCCGCCTCGAACGACAGCATCCCGCCGGCCAGATCATACAGCACGTGCATGTTCTGCTGCATGATGTTGCCAAAGATGGATAACGTGGAATTCGACCTCACCACCATCACGCACTGCAACGACAGGCTTGAATCCGCCTGGATGTAGTTCTCCGGAGGTATATTCATGTCCGCCCCCTCGAAGTGAAACACCAATCTAGGCCCCTGCACCTTCTCCTCGCCGCCGTACGTGAAGCAGATGTCGAGCCCTAAAGCCGACCCATCAGCCGCCGTCAGATTCATCTGCGACTCGAACGCTCCCTTCAGTTCCTCATAAGCCGCGTCCACCAGCAGGGTCAGGGTAGTACCGGAGTCGATGATCACCCCCCCGGTCCCGTTCGAAGTCATTGAGAAGGTCGTGTTCGGTATCGGAAGCTCGGTATCGCCGACGGTGATCCCGAGCAATGATAGGTAGTAGTAGGAGGGGAAAGACGGCGGGTTGGCGACGAACGGGGTGGATTGAGCCTGCTCGCTTAACGTCGCCATGGCGCCCAGAAGCAGAGGACTCGTCTTGTTGTCGCCGTAGGACGTGAGGCAGTAAGAGAACCTCCCGTCGCCGAGTTGGGACACCAGCGACAAGTTCCCTCTCCCCATCCCCACGATCCCTGACCCTGACGAGTTGTCGAAGCTTCCGTTGTTGTTGTTGCTGCAACCAAAAGCGACCTCGGATACGGCCACCGACCCGAAGGTGAACGTCTCGGTGCCGAGGACGCCGTCGGTGGAGGAGTTATCGCCGTAGGTATAGTCGTAGCTGCAGTCGGAGGCAGGAGGAGCGCAGGTTCTGGTGAAGGAAGGGAGGGAGAGGCACTGGGAAGCGTTGCAGGGCAGGGTGGCGTAGGTGGAGGACCGAGAGGGGTCGTACAGCGGCGTGAGCTGGGAGAAGCATCGAAGGCAGGGCTGGCACTGCGTCCAGATGAGGTCGCTGCCGGTGTCCATTATGGCCGAGTAGGAGAGCGTCGGCGTGCCGATGGCGAGCTCCATGAGGAACGAACCGCCGCCGGCGTACAGCTGGGTTTGGACGTCCGTCGACTGGACGCGGCTGAGTTCGATCCGGACGCCTCCGGTCATGGAGCATGACGGCGCGGCGCCGAAGGAGAAGAGAAAGAGCAGGAGCAGCAGTTTCGCCATCGATCCTTGTTAAACTTTTGATCGAAAGAAAGAGATGAACAAACAAATTTATAAGGAATTATACATTAATTAGAATTCCACACTACCAATTAATGCATGTGGAATTATGGAACAGTCCGTCGGTGCAAGAACTGACGTAAGTGGCTGTGATGCACCAGATGATTATTCCATGCAGGCGGAGGTTAATTTGCAGTCAACTAACAACGTCAACTTAAGAGAAAGTTTGCATAATAACATAATATTCTGCATTATTTCTTTGTGAAACTTCCTGCATGGTTCAATATTTGTAATAATAAAAATATATTTTGTATTACTTTAACAACGCCGTTTGATGACGAGGAAGTTAATTATGTCACAACCAGAATCCGTATGAAATCATGCATCAATGTCATATAGACGTATTTCCTTTGGAAATATGTGGCAAAAGTCAATCCGCCTCTAAATTAATATTGGAGTTTCTAAATTAATACGGAGGAAATAAATTCTAAGTAGCTACTCATTATTAATACAGATGACTAAATCATAAGAGAAGACTCATATTTCCTTTGGAAATATGAAACTAGCGGAGGTGAATTATTGTTTGAAAATTCAAAAATGAAAATAAAAAAATCTTGAACTAGAAAAAACCTACGTATTTCCGTTGCTTAATATAAATTTTAAAATAAAAAATATATACAAAATAGTAATGATGGCGATGGCGATGGCGTGTAAGGGATAGCCCTGAACAGTAGGAGGTCAATATTGAAGGTGATATAGCTATTAAAAATAAGAAGAGATGACAGTAAAAATCGGGAAGTATATATCCAAATGGATCATTTTTTCTTAGATTTGGCTCTCTTATTTCATAGGCACGGTTCTTAATCTATTCTTCATCAATATCCGTGTTGGTCGGACCTCCAGGATTTAATCCCTCATTTCTCATAGATACAACTCCAGTCTACTCCTGGTCGAACTCCAAGCTGGTCGAACCCCAGAGCTCAATCTCTCATTTCTCATAGACACAGCTCCCAATCTACTCCCAGTCGAACTCCGAGCTGGTCGGATCCCAAGGCTCAGTCTCTCACTTCTCCTGGGCACATCTCTAGTCTACTCCCGACCAACCTCAATGCAGGTCGGACCCTTAGGGCTCAGTCCCTCACTTTTCCTGGGCACAACTCCCAGTCTACTCCCGACCGGCCTCAGTGTCGGTCGTACCCTCAGGGCTCATGTCCCTCACTTCTCCAGGGCACGGCTCCTAGTCTATTCCCAACCGGCCTTTGAGCATGTCGGACTCTTGGGCTCAGTCCTTCACTTCTCATAGGCATGACTCCCAGTCTACTTTCGGCCGACCTCCGAACCGATCGGACCCCAGGACTTAGTCTCTCACTTCTCATGAGCATAACTCCCCATCTACTCTTCATCAACATATGCGTCGATCGAACCCCGAAGGCTCAGTCCCTCACTTTCAACGGGTACAACCCCTAGTCTACTCCTGGATGGCCTTTGAGCTGGTCGAACTCCCGGACTTAGTTCTTCACTTCTCATGGGCACGACTCTTAGTCTACTCCCGACCGACTTTCGTACCGATTGGTTTATCGCTAGGGACTGTCAGAGAATAACGGTTATTTGTTAAGAAATATTCCGATACTTTGCCGCATGCATATCACGGGACCTTCCTCTACTCAATGGAAGTCCATCGTACATCCTTCATCACTTGAAATGCCTTGACACCCAACATTATCTAATGTCTCATTATTACGGAGATTATGAGAGACGGTATAAAAGGAGTCCTCTCAGTTGGCCAGTTATGCGCACACACGTATCTACTATAGTTCTACTGTTCATCTGCTTCCTACACTTTTTGGCTTTGTCCTGGTTCTGACTTGAGCTGTAAAATACAGCATCTAAATAAAATAATAAGGGGATTTTTGGAAATTTTTGGAAATTTTCAGAAATTTTCTAAGAATTTTTTGGAGCTTGTATAACGAGTTTAAATGGATCAAATATGGGGTCACGGGAAAGCCCATTTAAGCTACCCCATTTAAACAAGGAAAAGATTAATTTTTCTTTTTCTTTTTCTTTTCCTTTTTCTTTTCTTTTCTTTTTTTTTTATTTCTTTCTCTTGCCCGTGCCCTAAGGCGACGACGTCATCTCCTTCTTCTTCTTCTTCTTCTTCCCTTCCTCACTGCCAACCGTCTTACCGTTTCTCCCCAAACCGACTCGCGCCGGTTTTTTTCTCCCTTGCGTACAAAAGACCATCAGCCAAGGGAAGCACCATTCCTCTTCCTTTCTCTCGATTTCCACTCATCTTCTTCACTTGTCCCCTCTCGCCACTGGCCACTGCCGCCGTCGATCCGACAGATCCTCGTGCCCTAGTGTCGCTGTCGGCCGCTGCGGACCCACGGTCGATCGTCGCCAGCCTGAAACCGACACTGTCGGCTCCTCCTCTCGATCGATTGCCGGTCGCCAGCGCCTGCCTCCTACTGACAATGACCTCTCCTTTTCTCTGGAGGCCAGATCGGTGACGCAGCCGAGCACCCACGTCTGTTGCCCATGCCCTAGGTATCGCCCTCTTCTTCTCTCGAACTGGTCGGGCGAAGTAGAGCAGTAGAATGATGTCAGAGTAGCTAGACGGTCAAGGATTAGCATTTCTAAGTTGTATTGAGGATGTGGTTGAGGCTCCTTTTATAGGTATTTTCGGGCGCCTGGACCACCCCAAGCGCCTAGACCACCCCAGGCGCCTGGATCGAGACTTATCCAATTATGCTTCATCATTGAATTATCCATGTCTGGGCGCTTGGACTTGGTCCGAGCGCTTGGACCACTGACGTGGCCGCACCTCGGCAGGCTCTATCCGACAGCCTTCATTCACTCTCAGGCGCTTGGACGATGACATGTGTCAATCAATCAGAGTGCACCATCTCATCTGCGTGGGCAACTAGGTTGGGGCCAATCCAGGAACCTAAACTTGGTCCTGGCGCCTGGACTCTACCTGGGCGCCTAGGGATCCTTTTTCCAGCAAATTGAATTCCTGCATTACAAGGTTAGCACAACAAATACTAATATAAAAGAAGAGTACTAGAATTTCTGAGTCTCCAAACTGTTCGTTCTTGACTTTGGATTTCACTGAAACTCTAGGTCAGATCGATGCCTAATGTTACCTCAACCGAGAATGCGTCCTCATTAGATCTCTCCTTCAATTATTTACCTCACTTACTATTCGTAGTCACTTGACTTGCCTCTTGACCCGCCAAGTCTTCCTACTAGTTGCCATGTCCGCAGACCCAACTAGACTTCAACCAATTATCAGGTCCCGAAGACCAAGCTAGATTTCTTGACAGATATCAAATCATACCTTGATCTATCTGAATTTTGTGCCAGCTATCAGGTTCTTAGATCTAACTGGTCTTCAACCTGGTATCAGGTCCATCTAGACTCATTAACTCCTGTACACTTAGAAAAAATATTAGATTATACAAAATCTAACTTTAACCATTTTGTTATTCATCAAAATTAAAATTTAATTATTAGTAGCAATTATACTAATAAATAGTTACTTATTATTTGATTGTGAATCCTTCAATTAGGGAGTTGATATCCCAAGTCATATTTTGTTGATTAAATCATTCCTGGATTTTTCATTACGCTCACAGTCGGATGTTAGTCAAGTGAAGGGGGATTGTTAAGTTTGTAAATCGATTAGGCAGAGGATTGGATATAGAGATCAATTCTAGTTGAGTATTAGTTGATTTCAGGTTGGTTGGAGACTATGCAAGTTGATTGATCTTAGTCATTGACTTCCACTTCCCAAGGCTATATTTGATTATTAAAATAATAATAATAATAATAATAATAATAATAGTAAATCATGTTAATCTTATTAACTATTACTAGGTCATCAGTCTAGTCCCATAAAATTTTTTTACCGATGACCATGATAATCAGAAAGTGTGCATGACGGACAGCCTAGAAGCCCAACATCCTTTGGTTGCGTGTCTTTTTGAATGAAAAATTTCAACAAATACACCATAGTTAAGGATCAAACCGCGGGACTTTGGGTGACAACCTAAATATCCTACCGCGACACCATACCCGAGGCTATGGTGCAGTGAAAGTGCATCTAGGTTGTCACCCAGGCATCTGCGGTTTGATCCCCAACCATGGTGAATTTATAGAAATTTTTCTCTAAATAAAGCGCGCAACCAAAGGATACTAGGCTTCTTGACCATTCGCCGCAAGCGTTTTCCGATTTACCACGATGGCCGATGAAAAAATTCTGTGGGGTCGGACTGGTCAACCCATGGCTAGTTGGGTTGTCATTTTTTTTGCCCTTGGGATTATGGTGCAGCGGCAGAGGATTCAAGTTGTCATCCAGGCACCGCGGTTCAATATCCAATTATGATGAATTTGTAAGAATTTTTTCTCTAAATGAGGTGCACAATCAAAGGATGCTGGGTTTCTTGTTTATCCGTCATAGGTACTTTCCGATTTATCCTAGTGATCAATGGAAAAATTTTATAGGATCGAATGGGACTAGCTAAGTCAATGAGACTAACTAAATTTATCATTATTTTTATATTTGATAATCTAACCGAGATGATTGAATAGAGGTGATATTATATAAGCTCTTGGAGAAATTTTGGGCAGAAAAATAATATGAAAATATTTGCTAGCTTCAAGTCCTCAGAAGACTCGAGCGATTACGACACCATGATTACCGGAATGGAATCAAGGTGCTGTGACAAAAACTTCATTTTCAATAGGGCCAGCTTTCAATTGCTACAATTGGATGAAGAATTAGGGGCTGTTGAATCTCAAGCTGTTTCACACTTTGCATCGTTGTGTCAATGGCGATGGATTTCGTCAACTGTCTTCTTTTACCTTGGGCCCATGCACCTCCTTGTTACTTAATTTATTTGAAGTCAATCTCTAACTAAATCCGAGAGTGGACAGAAGCTGGCCTGCCGGTTCTACCTATGGAAAGGCTTGATGAAGTTGGTGTGGAATTTTTTTTTTGGATCGAGGAAAGAAAGAAATCGAAGGTGGGAAAAAGATTCCTATCGAAAAGGAAGGGTTTAGAAAATAAAAAGAGAAAATAATTAGGAGAAAAGGATGAGAAACAATATAATAAAAAAATTCAAGTTAAAAAAAATTGAGATAAAAAATTTAAAATCGTGGTAACGCGCTGCACAAGGATTAGGGATAAATCTTTTTAAAGGTACATTTGGTTGGAGATTATCCTTGATAATTTTGATTATTTATCCAAGTTTATTAATGAAAATCCTATTTAGTTTAGATAATCGATAATTCACGAGTAATATTTCATGCACGACACGTCAGCAAAAGGGACATGTAATTTGGAATCGAAAAATTAAAATTTTTCTTGATTCCGAGGTTAATGAATTTTTGTTACTAAAAATATCCTTAGATAAGAAAAAAAAAACATGAAAAACGTAAAAAAAAGGGAAAAAAATAAAAAAAATCGTTAAAAAAAAACATAAAAAAATAAAAGAAATGTAATTTTTTTTAAAAAAACACGAAAAAAATCAAAAAACGTAAAAATTTTAAAAAATAAAAATGTAAAAAAAACAAAAAAACGTAAAAAAATTCAAAAGTAAAAAATACATACAAAACATAAGAATAGAAAAGTAAAAATAATTTTTTTTTAAAAAAAAAACGTAAAAAATAAATAAATAAAAAACATAAAAAAAGAAATATTAAAAAATAAAAATGGTTGATTTTATAACTGAGGATAATACAGTAAAATATTAAATTAAGTTATTCATTAAAATCTTTAGAAGTTTCCGTTGCATTACGTCTAGGTTGAACCAGACAATATTTGGTTATATTTTATTCCTCATAATTTTAGTTATGTGATTATCTAATAACCACATAATCAAAATTATACATGATAACTTAAACTAAACGTACCCTTTACCTATTTAAAAAAAATTAAATTATTTTAACTATTTACTTTATTAGGCATTGATTTTTTTTTTTTTTTAAGTTTTTACTTAGAACATCTCTTCCGCATCTAAAACTTAGTCATCTCATTTTTTATGAATCTCATTTTAACATAATTAATTTTTCATAAGGATATTGAATAATTATAGATAAACAATTTATATGAAATCAGGTAATTTTGAAACTTTGACTAATATACCTTATAGTTCGTATTATTTGTTAATCATAATTTATGTGACAACATTGTTGATCATAATTTATGAACCTAGTCATCATTGGAAATATATTGTAGATATTTATGAATAAATTGATGTTCTTTTTTTCTTGTTTGAAAGAGGTTATGAATCTAGAATATTCTTAATTATCGTATTCTATTATTTAATTTATAATGAAACAAGTTGAGATGAAGTTGCACTCTCTTGTCATCAAGTCATTATCTTCCTTGACCTTTCGGCATTGGATAGATGTCATCCCCCATACATGGCCTTATGGCTTTATAGAGACCTGTATTTTTGGTAAATAGTCATCCGGACCTGGTCACTATGACCTCTTTTGTGAGGAGGCACCCCTTTTTCCCGAAGTTACGGAGTTATTTTGATAAGTTCCTTAGAGAGATTTGTCTCGCACCCTAAGTATTCATGAAAAAAGAACACTGAATAGCGACTGATATATTCGGTCGTTGATAATCGACAATTTGACATATTATTTCAGGTTGTTATTTGATGTTTTTATCCGTTTGTATGTTTAGTTTTGCACCTATACACTTATATCATGTTTTTCATTGTGTTTTTTCTTCACTTATGACATTACTTCTTAAAATGTGAACTTGATTTCATAGGATATTAAAGTTGGTTCAATTTAATACATGGTTCAAGTTAAAGGTTGGCTCACACTTGGAGAGATTGGGTTCAACCAACCCAATCAAGGAATCATCCAAGAAACCCAATCCATCCAAAGAGCCTTATTGGATCCGGGTTCAACCTCTCCTCAGTCCAAGAAGCATCAAACCCATCCCTAATTTGAGGAAGGAACAATACTCCATTCAGAACCCATCTCCTCCTCTATGGGTTAGAAAGAGGAGGTTTTATTCCCCTTTAAAATTTTAGCAGCTCCACTTCTTCTTGCGGTGAGCTCACAGCCACCTCTCCTCTTCAGGTTAGAAGAGGAGAGCTCTCCACCTCTTCCGGACAATACCTTTGCCTACATCAACCCTCTCCTTCATCAATTTCAAGCAACACTCCATTGATTTCGAAAGTAATTCATTCTCCTCTTCGGGTTAGAAGAGGAGCATCCTTCATCAGGCCGCATTTCTTCATCCGGCGATTCCAGGCAATAATCCTTTATGGATGTGTTAGTTTGATTTCTTTTGCATTGTGTGTCTTGTTAATTGTTGCCTGATGGTAATAGAATTGACTCCCCATGTTAGAATTTCATGCATTAGAGTTAAATTGGATGGTGCACACACAACATGTTTGCTTAAATGTCTCTTACATTTTGTTTACTCTTGTTAATTCATTTCACTTGTTTAATTAATGTCTGTTTTGTTAATGTTCGTACTTGTCATTAATTTAGATGCAAGTAGGTTAGATTAGATTTTGTTTATTGTTCTAGATTTTGTTTCATGCTTAGTGCCGTTAATTGTTTACTTCATGTGCTTTTAATTTCTTTGCAATTGTAGTTTAGGCTAATCTAGGTTTCCCTGCATTGTCTTTCATTTATTAGGGTATATTTCATTACATGCATCGCTATGTCATTTCGTAATCTCAGAATTCCAAAATCCAAACCCCCCATTTTTAGATCAAAAATCCAAAAGCAATAACATTGAATTATAGGATTATCAACCTATTGTTACATTCCCTGTGAGAGACAACCTGAGTCATCTCTATACTGCATTAGTATAGAAGGGGTTCGGTAATTTAATCGAGTTTGATACACCCGTAGTATGACATATGGGTGTTTATAAAAAATAACGTCGTTGCTGAGGAACTTACCGATGTTTGGTGATCTTAGGATTGTTTTTCTATTTTTCAAAATAAATAAATTATCGAGTGTCTTAACTCTTGTAGTTCCATCTGTTTGCATTATATTTTTCTTGTGTCTTTGATCTTGTTTGCTAGTATTTCAGGTAAGACTAGGAATTATATTTTGTAAGTAATCATGGATCCATAGTCTCAGTAGTTTGGAGGTAGAATGTATTACCAGCTTGAACCTCAGTGTTACAGCACAAACCTTATTATTATCAGCCTGATCCTCAGTACCACTAACCACATTAGCAAGACAGATATGATTCATTTTTTAACACATATAATTCTAATTGGAGGGGTTATTCAGATTTCGGGTATGTGAAAAAACACTAGTATATTTCAGAGCAACCTCAGTGCTACCAACTTCCACAACACGACATGTATGATCTAGTTCCCAATGCATATATGCCTGATTGGAGAGATCATCTAGATTATATGTATGGGGGAACACAACAATAGAATGCTCAGACTTTCTCAGCATACTAGCGTTTATTTGGATTTCAGGACAACCCGGTGCCTATTTAATCTCAGCCATTTAGTAGGTCGAGCCAATATTCTCAGGTACATTCAAGGGCTTTAACGAAGAAACCCTTCTGCAAGGATGTGAGGATTTCGTGCAGGAATTAACTTTACAGATGCAACAATAAGACACTCTTGATCTTCAATTCTAACAGCAAAATGATGCAAGGATATAAAAATTTACAGATACAGTTAGACCAGATTGCATCATCCATCAGCCAAATGCTAGCATTGTTGGTGTAGGGAACACCAGATAAAATCAATCAACGTCTAGGGTTTCGATGTTCGACAATATACCTAAGTTTGGTCAGTTTGACTAAGGGTTGATCTAAATAGGACTTGATATTTGAAAGATAAAAGTCTAGTCAAGACTAGATGACTAGCAAGGGAAAATTCTAGGGGGAGATAAACTTAGATGATGGAAGTCCTAGTGAGTGAAGCTAGGTGGTGAAAATCCTAGGGGAAGGTAACCTTAGGTAGTGAAGTCCTGGTGAGTGAAGATAGACAGTGGAAATCGTAGAGGGAGGTAACCCTGGGTAATGATAAAGTCTTGGATGCAGTCCAAGCATGAAGCCTAGTAGGTCGGGTAGATTTATAGGAGTGTAGCTTGATCCTAACGGATTGACCATTAGGTGGTAGACTTGGAGGAGGGTCCTCCTAGTAAAAGGTAAGCCTAGTAGGTTAGGTAGACTTACAAATATAAGCTAAGTTGCTTGTTTATGTTTGTATGGTTATTTTTCAAGAACTTGGAGCTGGAAGCAAAACAGAGAGTAGACAAATGCAAATAGGTGAACTGGACTTGACTCCGGTCGAATTGGACCCAAATTGATTCAAGAGACTGAATCAGCGGTTTGGTAGACCGATTAGGTTCGATCTAGATTGCTGAGTTGTCAGAAATGTTGACATGGAAGATGATGTGGCAAAAGATCATCTTTATGATTTGGATCAGGATGAGGATAAGCTAGATGATATGGATAGAGATAAGACTTCATCCAGATATAGTTTCATCCATATAAGAGTTGATTCAGATAAGGATCTGATCCAACTCTATAAAAGGAGACGAAGGCTCTACGTTCAAGACACCGATTCTTCATCCTACTCTTCATCTCTGCGCTCAGAAAGCTATGTTGCGAAGCTCTGCGATCGGGGAAGCTCCAGGGGATGTGATGCACTCAGGATTTTTGGATCGACCGTCATTTTTTGTTTGGTTTGTTTATTACAAGCTGTATTTTAATTTATTATTATTTATGCTTGTAACGCAAACTGTAAGACAGATTTCTCCGCATCCAGAATGTTCGGAAAGGAGACCACTAGTGGACGACCATTTCCCATAATTAGGACTTAGATGTACTAACCTTGGGGGGTTGGGAACCAAGTAAATCCCGTAAGTATTTTTTCCTTTAAGTTTTTATTATATTTCGCTGCGACTAACACTTTGATAGAAAGAACGAACGAAATTGAAGCGAAAAGCGATGAGTTGATATTCATCCCCCCTCTATCAACGCCACCAATCCCACAATTGATATCAGAGCAGGAGTCTCTGATTGGACTAATCACCAACAGAGCAAGATACCACGAATTGAGAGGGAGAAGGGTAAAAAAGTAATTTTATTTAATGGCAAATTTTAAATTACATATTATATGCTTTACGTGCAGAAAGAGAGGGTACTATAAAAATAAGTACTCTACTCAAGAATCGAACGACACCACCGGCGGTAAAAGCGGAATCATTGGCAGGAGTTTTGAGGGGCAAAGACCACATTCAATGCTTCAGGTACCAAAAGTTCGGACACTACAAGAATCGCTAGCCAACAAGGAAAATTGCAAAAAAGTTTAGTAATTTTATATTTCATGCAAATCTAATTTTTTACCATCATAATACATTCAAAAATAGATCTATAAATTTGCATGATGATATGGTTTCCAAAACTACCCCTATGCAAGATAAATAAGAATTTTCCTATAATAAACTAGAAAGAAATTTGTATGGTAGGGTAGATTTAAAATTTTCAAATAATTCTCATTATTTACAATTAACTTTAATTAATAAAAAAACTAATTTGAAAAATTCAAATTTAAATAATAAAGATAATCAAAAAAATATAGATCTAGATAAAATTAATCATAATCTTAATAAATCTTTTAATTAAGATAAATCTAAATTGGATAAAACAAATCTAACTAAGTCAAACTCAATTAATTTAAATAAAAATTCAAAGTTAAAGAAATCTGAAAATAATAATTTTGGAAATTTAAATAAAAATTCAAATTAATTAATTTTGAAATTAATAATTCTGAAAATTTAAATTTAAATAAATCTGAAAATAATAATTTTAAAAACTTAAATTTAATTAATTCTAAAAATTCCAATTTAACTAAATCTGAAAATAATAATTCATAAAATTCAAATTTAAAGAAAAATTCAAGTCAACAGGATGACATTGAATAATCCAAAATTTAAAATTCAAGATAAAGATAATTGGAATTATTCAACAAACATAATTAAAAATTCAGAAAATATAAATTCAAATCTAGATAAGATAAACTTGAAAATAAAAAATAATAAAATAAATAATAATTTGATAAATTCAAACCAAATGATAAAATCTAATTTAAAGACTAAAAACTCAAAATTAAATCTTAAAAATTTAGGAATAATTAAAATTATTATAGACTTAAGAGCACCCACAATGGGGTGTTAAATGGGTGTTATAAGACCCATTTAACACCCCCTCTCCATTGTGAGTGAGCATTATAATGCCCACTCACAAGAGAGAGGAGAGAGGGTGTTCAAAGGTTTGAACACCTTTGAACATCCTCTCTCTTAATTTTTTAATATTTTCTTTTTCTTTTTTAAATTATAAATTTTTTAATATTATTTAAAAAAATTAATAAAAGGGATGAATAAGTGGATGGTGGGGTCCATATTAATGTTAAAAGGGATGTGAGTAAAAGAGATATGTTTTATAATGAATATGTGACAGTGGACCCCATATCTTTTGATGAGGTGATGAATGTTATAACGCATTAGCGTTCAAGTTAACATGGATGAGATCATGAGATTGATAAAATACTTGATAGAATATTTAATTCAACAAATTTAAAGAAAAATTCAAACTTAGAAAAAATTAATAATCAGGATAAAACTAATCTAATAAATACTAATTCAACCAACCAAGATAAAGTTTTAATTAATAATCAAAATAAATCTAATAATTCAAACTCTGATCTTAAAATTTTTAATAACACCTAATTAAATAATGAATTAATCAATCATAATAATTTTAATAATTTGATCATTTCTAATCTTTCAAATTTAAATATTGAAAATTCAAAATTAAATCTGAAAAATCCAGAAATTAAATCTATAAATTTCAAGAATAGTAATTCAAATTCTAATGCAAAAAAATTTGAATTTATTTAATTATAATAAAGTACCCTTTAATTATGAAACAATAAATAATTCAAAATTAAATTTAAAAAAAAAATCAAAATTTAATCTAAAAAATTTAAAAAATAAAAGTTCAAATCTTAATTATAATAATTCAAATTTAATAAAAAAAATCTAATTTAATTTATTATAATAAAGTACGTTTTAATTATGAAACTAAGAATTCAATATTAAATCTAAGAAATTCGAAACTAAAATAATAATAATAATAAAATTAAACCATAATTCAATAAAATAAATCTATAAATTTTAAACTCAAATCAAAATTCGAAAGTAAATGTCAAAACTAATTATGGAACTAATTAATAAAATTTTACCCAATGAAACAAGTAAATTAATAAAAATCAAAATGTGTCAAAGTGGGTTGACACATTCGTGGGTTCACACAAAATATATCAAATCAAGAATTTGATGCATCATTATAAATCAACTATAAGTTGTTTGACACATGTATACTTGTCATGTGCATGTTAATTGATGCCTATAAATGTCATGTCATTCATACTAGTATTTTATTTCTGCCTAAATTAGAATGGTTAGATAAGGATTTAGGATTGATCGATACTTGATTAGTGAGACCAAGGATTTTCAGAAAGAAGGTTAAATGTTTAATTTCCTTAAAAGACTTTGTCTAAAAGTGGTTGATGTTCCAATATCCAAGAACGCCTCGTGTCTCGCTACAGCTTGGAAGACGATTATCAAAATGAATATTTAACCAACTAACTGTTAAATCTAAGTCTAACTCAAATGTAAATCAATCTTTAGATTTTAATTTATATTGAAGATAAAATTAAACATCTGACAAAACCCATAAGGTTACCCTGATTAATTGTGCTGAAATACTTAGAATGGGTGAAATGATAATGACTATTAAATTGAAAATATTTAAAAAACGTTTTCAAAACCCATAGATAATTTTATAAAAAAATTATTTTTAAAATAGTAATTTAACATAATAATGTTTTCATGAATTTCATGCTTGATTGAGTATATTTATATATAAAATTTTAAAAATATATATACTTGAAAAATATTGATTGCTGACCGTTACTTAGAAGTCTACATCCCAAGGTCAACACTAGATCCCAGTCTCTTAGACACTTACGTAGACTTCCTTGTGGTCAACAAGGATAACCAGGTGTGTCAGGTTCAGGGAAGGTGTTTTTGAAAATTTTAAAGAAATGTGTTTGGAAAATCTTTTGAAAAATTATTTTTGTGAAAAATATTTGAAAAATCTATAAATACACTTGAAAATCTTTTGAAAAATCACTTTAATTTTTTTTTTTTTGAAAATTATATTTTAACTGTTCTTTTGATTTGGATTAACCCTTAGACACATAGACAGTCTTCCTTGTAGTTAACAAGGAGTCCTGAGGATGTGTCAGGATAAGGGGGGAGGCCTTATAAAAAGATCAATATAAGTTTAAAAATTCTTTCAAAATTCATTTGCAAATCTTTGAAAACTCGTTCTTACCTTCAGGGCAACTGTCTGACTTGGCTCCTTCTTTAATTATACACATCTAGATTCGTGAAATTCTAAAGTGGGAAATAAACTTTCTAATGTACTTACCTCTAGATCTTTAGAAATATAGTAGGAGTCGATTATTGAGGACCATTCGGGTGTCCTTGGAAAAGCATTTAATGCATACCTTAGAGAATCTCGGTTTGTTACCTTTTCTTTGAGATTAGTAAGTTCGGTGATCAGCTCCTTCAGTTTAGTGTGCAGTTGCACTACTGATCCTCCTTTTAGCCGAAGGTTCATCAGCTGGTTCCTGAAAAGGTCCCGTCTTGCGAGCTTTGCTTCTGGCATTCCTTCGTGTAGCTCCAGGAACTTTTACCAAAGTTCCTTTGCTAATTCGTAGACGCCAATCCTGCTGATTTCTTGAGGTGGTAACACACTTAGCAAGTAGAATTTGGCTCGTCCATTCGCCACAAAATCCGCTTGCTCTTTCTTTGACCAAAAGTGCTCTTCTTTTCTTTGTCTTTTTGATCTTTTGGAGCTATAAAATCGTATTTGATTATTAATAAAACTTCAAAGTAATAAAAAATAGCTCCATTCGCTATAGGGCGAACTCCCCCTCGAACTTCGGCTGAGTAGATACTCGATCCAACCATCATCTTGTTACTTCAATCGGCAGTTAGTCCTTTTGAGGCGGTTGGGCTTTGATATAAATTGTTGGTGCAGTAGAGGTCGGCAAGAGGGAGGTGAATTGCCTACAAAAAATTAAACAAGTCCTTTCCTGATCTTTGGATTTGATTAGTTATGCACAATTAATTGAACAAAATAAGAATGCATAAAATTAACAACTTCTAAGAGAATAGTAAGAAGGCTAGATTTACTTAGTTACAACCTATGTGGTTGTTAATCCAAGGCATTGAAGAAGCTCCACTAGAAATCTCCTTTGCTGAAGGCGGAGTAGTCTCTTATAGACGTTAACAACTTAGAAAAAGACTAGGAAGTGATTACAGAAGTTATAGTTGAGTTGTTTTTTAATTCCTAACTCTAGGAGTCCTTTTTATAGCCCCTAGAAAAATCTATCCGTTACTTGGAGGTGCCTCCAAGTAGGTCCAAGGTGCCTTCAATAAGACAAGTTTTATCTGCCGAAGATAAAATTTTATCTTCGGCTAACAGGAATTGAAGGCACCTTCAACAGGCTTTAAGGCGCCTTTCATGAGGCATTGAGGCCGCCTTCAAGCTCGTTGAAGGCACCTTCTACAAGGAAGATCAGCCTCCAGTTGGTCTTCTTCGTGTGGGTAATGCTTCGGTTATCTGGAGTTGAGCTCACTTGAACCCAACTCCGACCTTCTCCTTGAGCAGGTTTCTTCCTCGGCTTCTTGTCCCTCGGAAGCACCGCACGTGTCCTTCTCATCCGTCGGTATACTTTTTCGCAGCTTTTCGTCCCTCTGATGTACCGAGCCCGTCAACTCGCTTCCCGTACCATCCTTCTCGTCCGCCGCATCTTCCGCTCGACTTCTTGTGCTCCTAAGTTCTTGCACACTTAGACACAAGACATCAAACACAATAGGACTTAATTTTACTTGGTTGATCGCATCAAAACTACCACGGGATATTTACGTGCACATCTCTAGAAACTTTTAGGGAGGTACCTATAGTTGATTTTATTGAATGTGACTCATATTTGGATATAAGTTTAGTTAAGATGGATATTAGTTTAGCTCTTCCTTACCCCACATGCATGGGAGAGGTGTGTTTTGTCCTTGACCTTGCAGGTTTCTACAGGCCCTTGACTGGATACTTCTACTGAACTGTCTCCAATCGCCAGGAAGTAATGAGAAAATGGTAGAGGAAGTGACATTCACTCTAGCTCGGAATATTCTACTCCCAGTTGGATCCTACATCTGAACCGTCTTCAATCGCTGGAGAGAACTTTCGAGGAGGTGATGATGAGGGAGCTATACTTGACGATATTAATCACACGAAAAAGTCACTCACCTCTCTTCAGACCATTTCACCCTTAGTGTGGCTTTTAAAGTTGAATCGTCATCAATCGCCGAGGAGGATCTTCATTCGGACCAACCCATTGCCAGCGTGGCTTCTACTTTTGAATCGTCTTAAACCGTTAGGAAATAAGGGGAGTCTGTTCCTTTCTTTTGTTTTTACTTCATACTTTTCTTTATTTTTATACTTGAGTGTTAGTTTGCATTTCGTACTTTACTTTTATACTTTATATTTTATTTGGTCTATATTTCATTTGGTTTCAATCAAACATATCCTTGTGGGTTTGCTAGTAATACTTTGAGAATTGTAAAAGTCTTTAAATTGACTGTCAAGTTTTAGGTCATTTGACATGATTGAATGCTTTACTCGTAAATTATTGGCTAGTGTGGTGATGGAATCTATTTTGATCAATTGAGTTTGATTGCTAAAAATTACCTAAAGAGGACTACTACATGCCTACTTCTAATTAACCTTTTGTGTAATATGCACTCATGACAATTGAATTCTAGAACTTGCTTTGTTCTTTTTGAAATCACAATAACATATGCATACATGGACACGATGCAGGATAATCCTATTCCCATTTTTTGATTTCTTCTCCTTTCGAATTCTAGTTGAATAAATCACCCAAAGCAAAATTTTCTTTTTCAACCTTGCTTTACCTTAATTCCATTGAGAGTTTTGGTTGATATTCCTGATGAGTTAGGATCTCTAAAATTAAAAGTGTAGGGTAGGTGTTATGTGTTGAAGTTTATGGAGGTGGAAATCGATTAGAAGTTCGATTGGTGAATTTTGGTTTGAATGTACCAAATACAATTCGAAAATTGAAGAGGCACAACTTGCTTGAGTTGTTTGAAGCAAACATCATTAGTTGGTTTGAATGAGATTTTACTCTTGTATGATTTCTGGAAGTTTAAGAGGATGAGTTGAAAAATATAAATAAAAATAAAAAAAAAAACTTTCTGCAGTAACCAATTCAATAAGTTGTTCCAGCTCACGAGGAAAAACAAGGAGACAAGGAGTTTTGTATCAACTTGGAACTGATTGGTGCGAATTTTCTTATAAGTTTCCTGGACAGTAACTGATCCAATTCAAGTGCCTGACTTGCGAGGTAATTTGATGTTCCATTTTCTCCATGAAGTCTATTCTCAATTGACTCAAAAGTCTTGAAGTGCTCAGGAATTTGGAATTCAGATACTCTGAAATTCCTGATGAACAGACATTGATGAACAGAAATCTCAGCTCAAGAAATGTAGTTGTTGATGAGGAAGTTCTGAAATGTTAGATTGAGTGCCTAACATCTGGGATGATTTAATCTCAGAAACTATGAGCCACTGAAGCCCAGTCTGGATTCTGAAGATCTGAATTCTGAAGCTTGAATTGGATTTTAAATTTCAGGAATGCAGAAGTACCTTAAGCAAAACAAAATCTGCTGCTGATCAAATTCTATGGTTGAAGTGTTTATGTTTGCTTTCAACATGCTTTTCTAACAATTCTTGTTGTTCATTGGCACTCATCCGGGGCAACAGTTTATAAATATGATGAACCATGAACTGATAGGAGGATATTGCTTGTGCTATTAAGGAATCAATTTCATTTTTTTAAAAAAACTTGTAGAAACTGGTGTGCCAAATTTGTTTGTGAATTTCGGAGCAATGAAAAGTCAAGAGAAGTTGTTCTGAAATTGCCATTTGGTGTTCTCTCCTTCAGAGGTCTTTTGTGATTCGAAATCTGAATTTTCCTGGAATCATATCTCTGAAACTAATCTCTGGAATCTGTGAATCTGCTGGATTGTTGCAAGGTCTGGTTGTATCTTTATCTGAACAACATGAACGAAATTTCGAGCCATTCAGGAAGGAGAGTATTCTGTGTTGTTAAAGGCGCGCACAAGGCGCTAGGCGCACAAAGCGCTGGGAAGAACGCCTCTTCCCACACGAGGCGAGCGTTGTTCGCCAGGCGCGTGCCTAGGCGCGCCTCGTGCGCCTTTGCACCTCAACGAAGGCGCGATCGAGGCGCCGTGATCGATCGTGAACAAATATGGATTTTAAACAAAAAAAACATTCCAAATCAACGTTGTTTGGAATTAGGGCACGGGAAACAGAAGCAGAAAATGCAGGGAGGAAGAGAACGCAGGAAGGGAGGAAGAAACCTAAACCCTTTTTCGTCCGCCGCCGCCATTGCTGTCGCGCCATCGCTGAGGAAGAAACCCAAGTATGTTTTCCTTCTTTTTTCTGCTTTTTCCGTTCTTCACTTCGTCTTCTTCGTCTCTTCTTCTTTTTCGTCTGTTATCATCTTCTTCTTCTCTTCGCTTCTTCTCTTCGTTTCTTTTTCTTCTTCGTTTCTGTATCTTCTTTTCTTCTGCAGTTCTGTATCTTCTTTTCTTTGCTGTGCTGCTGTCCAGTTCGTGTTCTACTGTGCTGCTGTCCGATTTTGTTTTGTTTTGGTTTCCTGTTTTTTAATTTTTGCAGGTTGTGTTTTTGCTTCCTACTGCTATCCGATTTTGGATTTTTTGGTACTATTTTTTCGCTTTTATTGGTTCGTATTGGTGCTGCTATCCAATATTTCATTTTTTTACTGTTTTTTTATTTTTGTTTGTCTTGTTTTGCTTTTTGTTTTTTACTATTTTGCTATTGTTGGCACAAATTGTACAGTGTTTTTTTATTGCTGGCACCATATTGATTTTATTTTATTTTTAATTTTTCAGACTATTTTCTTGTTCAATTATCATGGAAGGTAGTAGTGATACTCCAACATATATATCAAAAGATCCGGGATGGAATTATTTTCAAAAAGTTAATCCGGATAATAAAAATAATTTAATTTGTAACTTTTGTCAAAAAGTTACAAAAGGGGGTATCTATCGTGCAAAATAATATCTTGTTGGGGGGTTTCGAAATACTACGACTTGCAAAAAATTCTGTCTCATGTACGTGAAGAAATTAAAAATTTCATGGAGAAAAAGACGGAGAAAAGTAATCTTTCTAAATTTGCGACATTGGACTTTGAGGATGTAGACCCTCTTGGTGATGATATTGATATGGATGATATTGGAGCTAAAGTTGTGCCGCCTATAAGTACAAGTACACGTTCTAGATCAGTGAATATGCAAAAAAGGCCCAGACAGATATGTCTAATGAATACGTATTTTGCTCCTAATGTACAAAAAAAAATGTTAAAGGAAGAAAGGGTAAAGAAAGACAAACTACGATAAATGAGGCATACAAGAAAGAATTGAGGGAAAAATCTTGTATAGCCATAACTGAGTGGATGTATGATGCGGCAATTCCTTTTAATGCCGTTACCTATTCAAACTTCAAAAGAATGTTGGACTTGGTTGGTCAATATGGTATAGGTCTAAAAGGACCTAGTTATCATGAGGTGCGAGTTCCTATTCTAAAAAAAGTAGTTGATAGTGTGACAAATGATTACATTAAATCATGTGAAACAGAATGAGCCAAGTATGGTTGTAGTTTGATGGCAGATGGGTGGACAGACAAAAGGTAGAGAACATTGATTAATTTTTTAGTGAATTCTCCTAAAGCTTCAGTTTTCATCGAATCGGTTGATTCTTCTGATTATGCAAAGACTGGAGAGAAAATATTTCAGTTGCTTGATCGATTTGTGGAGCGTGTAGGAGAAGTAAATATTGTTCAAGTTGTTACGGATAGTGCAAGTAACAATGTGCTTGCTGGTAAGAATCTATATAATTCTTTCTTATCAATATGTTTTTTCTTATATATGTTAAACTTATCTATTTTTCTAACTTCTTTTGTAGGAAAATTATTAGAAGCAAAAATGCCACATTTGTATTGGATTCTTTGTACTGCTCAGTGCGTCGACTTGATCTTAGAAGATATTGGAAAATTGCCTGATTTTAAAGCAACATTGAAGAAGGCAATGAGTGTGAATGCTTACATTTATGTTCGCCCCGGCATGGTAAATATGTTGAGGCAATTCACAAGACAAAAAGAGCTTTGTCGGGCAGGTGTCACAAGATTTGCTACTGCTTTTCTCACGCTTGAAAGGATGCACCTACAAAAGTAAAATTTAAGAAAAATGTTCATTTCAAAGGATTGGACAGAGAGTAAATGGGCTAAAAAAGCAGCGGGGAAGAAGGTAGTTAAAATCATCATGACACTTAGATTTTGGAGCAGTATTGTGCATATTTTAAAGATATATGACCCTTTAGTCCGTGTTCTAAGACTGGTTGATGGCGAAAGAAAATCTGCAATGAGCTGTATTTATGAGGCTATGGATAGGGCAAAAGAAACAATTATGAAGGCCTTTAAAGAGAAAGAAGAGAAATACAAAGAAGTGTTTGAGATCATTGATGCGAGATGGGAATGTCAACTTCATCGGCCTCTGCATGCTGCAGGACATTATTTGAATCCAGAATATTTTTATTCATACACAGATTCAAATATTTGTGGAGAAGTGGTGAATGATTTGTTTGAAACTATGGAGAGATTGGTTTCAAGCGCTACCGAGCAAGATAAAATCAGTACCCAGCTCTTTATATATCGAAACGCAGAAGGGCTATTTGGGAGGAATGTGACAATTAGACATAGAAGAACATTATCTCCAGCATAATGGTGAGAATGCTATGGAGCAAATATCCCAGAATTGCAAAAGTTTACTATTAAAGTGCTTAACCTCACTTGTAGTGCTTCTGGTTGTGAGCGTAATTAGAGTGTATTTGAGCAGGTATGTAATAAATATAAATGTTTAATACTATTAGTATGTTACTTTTATAAGTAGAAAATATTTTTTGTTATTTTATTATACTTATTATGATTTTTGACATTTTGTAGATTCACAGTAAAAAAATGAATAGCCTAGCTCAGCAGCGCTTAAATGATTTGATATTTGTGAAATATAATTGTGCATTAAAACTTCGGTATGATGCACGTGATAAGATTGACCCCATCTCTTTGACAGATATTGATAATAGTAATGAATGGTTGATGGGTAGAATGAATGGAGAAAGTGATAATGAAGAAGATGAGTTAGTTTTTGAAGGTGATGACTTAACATGGGATGTCGTTGCTAAGGCTAGTGGAGCTAAAGAGCCTGAATATTGTACTAGAGGAAAAAATATTGCATCCATGACCTCTAGTTCACATGCTAGGCCTAAACAAGTTGAGAAGGGAAATCCATCTTCCTTTATGAGACACTGATCTCTAAGACTTAGAGATGAAGAAGAAGAAGAAGAAATTGAATTTGAAGAAGATGAAGATAAAAAAGAAGAAGAATACAATGAGGATGATCTTGAGCTTGATGATTAATTTGATTTATTATGCTTGTTTTGATGAACTTTGTTAGTTTAAATTAGAAAGTTGGAACTTGAAAGTTGGAAACTTTTATTAATTTTATTATGGTGTTGCTTTGCTTGTCATATTTGATATTGATGTGTGTGGAATATTAATAGTGTGTCAATAGTTTAGTAGTCATCAACTTCATGTTCAAGAGGCGCGCCCCTCGCGCCTCGGGCTCTAGTAATCCCTTTGCGCCTCGGTGCACCTCGCGCCTTTAACAACATAGAGAGTATTACTGAAAATGCTTTTACAATGTACATTTTGACTAAAATGGTTATGAGACGGGAAAGGAAAAAAAAAATCAAGATGCTGTCCATACTGAAATCCAGATAACTGCTAAGGAAGCTGAAATGGGAAATTGAACAAAACTCTGAACTTGGGGAGTTTCTAACATGTGCATCCATGAGTGTGGAATCATCTCAACTCAGAATACTTGATAACCAAAATCTTAACTTTGCTCTTCTAATGTGAACGGTTTCAGAGGTTTTTGAATGTCCAGTATGAAAAACAAATGACAGGAAGGACACACCAGGAGTTGGTTGTAATTTCTAGAATATGTTCTTTGGATCAATGAGAATTTTCCAGGAATTTGTGATACAAATTCTGTAATTTTAGGAAACTGATTTCTGAGATTGATATCTGAAAACTCAAAGCCTCAAATTCGCTGAGTTGGACTGCAGGATATCAGGAACAACTTTCCAACCTAACAAACAGGAAGATCTTGAGTATCAGAATTCCTGAACTCTCATGGAACAAATGCTTCCTGTGTGATTTTTATGCCAACTTAGCTGAAGTGTTGTGAATATAGGTTGGCATTCTTGATGCTGAACTGAAATCGGGATACATGAACCTGAAATCATTTCATCAATAATTGGGTTCATTGCTTGTGTGGAATTAGTTGAGGATTGAACTAGAGTGGGTTGGACAGAAATTAATCAATCTGCACATTCCTATTTTGATAAGGTCAACATGGTGAATTGTATTCGACTATGTTCTATCGTTCTTTTGTTTACTTCATCACCAAGAGACATTCCTCCATACAAATAAAATTGGTAAACTCATCAAGCTTATTTTTCCAAAACTCTTTAACTTCTCATTGTTTTTTTTCAATTATTTTTATTTGCTTCCTTTAGTTACTCTGGACTGCATTTCAATTCTTGATAAATACTTTTAATTCTTGCATGCTATCTATTTGTGATGATGAAGAATTAAAAAATAAGCAAGTTTATGGTAGTGAAATGCTGTAAATGTCATTGAGTGAACCCCACTTCCATACATAATTGTGAGAAAGTGGAAATACTATTATGCGAGATTGTATCTTTCTTAGTTTTTCAGGTGAATTGAAATTACTATGCTTATTAATTATTGTAAGGATTAAATTCATAAATGTTTGATCTTTAGATGGTCTTAGTTGTTGGTGCAATCTTCCTTGGGTAAAGATTGACTAGGTTGACTAAGTTCGGGTTGACTCGAGCTTGAATTTCTATATTTGGACAATAGTGTGAATGAGAAGTCAAGTGGGTCAAGATTGACCAGAGACTTGACTAACAAAGTCCTAACTTGAAGTTAGGCACATGAGAAGTCCTACTAGAGCTTAGGCAAATGAAAGTCCTAGTGGGACTATACAAATCTAGTTGGGAACTAGGTTAACTCCAAGGTGGGTTAGCTGGGAGCTAAACATTTGACACAAGTAAAGTTCTAGTGGGACTAGGTAAACCTAGTTGAGAATTTGGTTAAGTCCAAGGTGGGTTAGCTGGGAGCTAAACACTTAGAACAAGGGAAGTTCTAGTGGGACTAGGCAAATTTAGTTGGAAACTATGTTAAATCCAAGGTGAGTTAGCTGGGAGCTAAACATTTGGCACAAGGGAAGTCCTAGTGGGACTAGGCAAATCTAGTTGGGAACTAGGTTAAATCCAAGATGAGTTAGCTGCGAGCTAAACACTTGGCACAAGTGAAGTGCTAATGAGACTAAGCAAACCTAGTTGGGAACTAGGTTAAGTCAAAGGTGGATTAATTGGAAGCTAATCACTTGGAATGAGTGAAGTCCTAGTTGGGAACTAGGAAATGGAAGTCCTAGCAGGACTAGATAAGGGAAAGTCCAAGTGAGTCAAAGGTTTACTGAATACTTGACAATAGTAAGTTCAACAGGGAGTTAGTATAAAACGAGGAAGTTTCGACATAGCAAACTTTCGGAGGTTATAACTTTTGACTTGGATATCAAAACGAGTTGATCTTGGATGTGAAACGAAGCTCGTTTGGAGCTCTACACTTTTACTATGTACTAATTGATTGGGTAATCTATTGGGGGTCAATCGATTGGTTCACAAAGCACAATATAGAAGGTGCATTAATAGATTGGATAATCAATTAAGGTCAATCCAATCGATTGGTTGATTAATTGAGAGCCTCTTTCACGTGAAAACTTAAGGAACCAATCGATTAGGGATGCCCCAATCGATTGGGAGATCGCTTCTTTACGAAGTATAATAGCTTTCTCGCAAAGGGGTTGAATCGATTGGGAAGATGCTCAATCAATTAAGCCTGACGTTGATCGATTGAGAATTGATCAACTAGGTTTGTCACGAGAGAATAGAAGGGTGTCAAATTGATTGGCTAATCGATTGGTGTAGGCTCAATCGATTGGTAGATCAATTAGGCAGTGTTTCTCGTGAGAATAGAAAGCTTCTGAATCGATTAGGTAATCGATCAAGAAGCTGGTAATCAACTAGTTTGGCTTACAATCGATTATGCAAGCAAAAAAAAGAGATGTTCTATAAGCTTGAATGGTCAGATCCGACGTGGTAATTGATTGAGAGTAAGGCCAATCGATTGAGAACCTTAGATCGGCGTGATGAAAGGTGT
Source organism: Zingiber officinale (assembly GCF_018446385.1). Lineage (NCBI taxonomy): Eukaryota > Viridiplantae > Streptophyta > Magnoliopsida > Zingiberales > Zingiberaceae > Zingiber > Zingiber officinale. The sequence continues at coordinate 106,881,921 of NC_055986.1, forward strand.
TTTCATGAAGGATTCAAGCTATGTAAATTGTTCACACAAGTTCTTGTTCACACAATTTCATTTGTATTTGCTTTATGTTTCGTGTTGTATTTCTCGTGTTGAGTTTGTACGAGGCTTCTCTGCCTCCTAGAAGGAGGATTTCATAGTGCATCTATGAGTGAAGGGAGTAGATCCTTGGATTAGTCATCTTAAGGAGGTGAAGACCAAGTAAAATTCAATGAGTTACCATTGCTTAAAGTTTCTACTTCAATAAATTATCAATGAAGCGATCGGAGCTAATCATCCCCTCTAGCTCTCTACATGTCCTAACAAGTGGTATCAGAGTGAGACCTCTCTTCATTGGACTAATCGTCGAAAGAGCAAAGAGCTAGAGGTAGAAGTTGAAGATTTGAACCATAATTTCAACAAGTCAAAAGGCTAATCATCAAGGCGCTCAAGTTCAAAATGGAGTTTAGAGATGGATTCAAATATGATATCTGAGCACCTCTACTATTTAGATTGGGAAGCTTCGATCTTTAGAAGTTAAGGGTAAAATTTTTTCTCATGATGGAGATAGAACAATGGTTTGCTCTAATGGAGAGTTTTGAAGTTTCAAGAGGTTTAAATAGCAAATGGAACAGGGAGCAAATCAAGAGATACGAGACTAATGACAAAATAACCAAATTGTTCATTAATTTATTACTAAACACCATTTTGTGCAAAGTTAGAGAATACCAAGATTCTAGGGAGCTATGGAGCAAGTTGATAAAACTTCATGGAGATCTGACCTCGGTGCAAAGTGAAGCTAAATCGAAAGAGAAAAACTCTTTATTTCAAGCACAAGAGGATTCAGAGGTTGAGAGATGCTCAACATCCGAGGATGGAGTTGAAGAGACATCCACCTCAAGGATTGAGGGGGAGCAGAGTTCATTAAGATCGCAACAAAAAGAAGCCTTAACATCCGGATTAAATGAAGGATCATGTGCCTCCTCTACAAGCAAAGATATACCAATTTTAATTGTTAAAAATAAAAAACATATCATATACTTTGATAGGGAGAATGCACACTACAAGAGCAAGTGTCTAGAATTGACTAAGAAAAAGACTCAAATGACTCTTAGGATAAAGAAGAAGCCAAGAGAGGTTGGCCTCGTGATACGAAAGGGCAAGGAGCACATTGTGTGCTTTTCTTACAATCAAAAGGAGCATTATAGGAATCAATGTCCAAGGGGGAGGAATCCGACCAAGAACAAAGAAGGAAACTCAAGTCAAGGAATAAGAAAAAAAAAATCTAAGTTTGAGAATTTAAGGATAGAAAATTAAGTCTTGAGGTCAAGACTTGATAAATTAGAGAAGACCCTTAAGAAAATGACAAATGAAGTTATAGGGTCAAAGAAGCAAAACCTAGAGTTAGAAAGCCAAGATTCATTTAATAGCAAGAGAGGTTTGGGATACAAACCAAAGACTAAAGAGAATGCGCCATTGTATCAACTAGTTTCATATAGTAATGGAACCAACATTAGGTCTAGGAGTCAAGTCAAGGTTTCAAAGAAAGTTATCCCTAGAGTTAACCTTGAGAATACTAACGTGACTAAGACTTTTAAGAAGCCTAAGAAAGTCAATAAGAATGTTACAAGGGAGGTTACCCCTAGAGTTAACCTTGAGGTGACTAAGAGCTCTAAGAAGTCTAGAAAAGTTATCAAAAAAGTGTCTAGGGAAGTTATCCTTAGTGAATACCTAGCATATCCAAGGAACGAAAATAGGTTTTGGGTTCCTAAGAGTGTGTTTACTACACCCTAGGTGGGTTTAGAGTATGTCAATTCTAATTGGAAGGGTAGTTAATCCAACTACGATGAAGTTGACACTTAAGAAAAATTAAATGAGAAATGAATTTTTACTGTTGAAGATTAAAAGTGTGCCAATCAAAATTTTTAAGAATTGAGCTTAATCAAATTGGCATAAATAAAATAGAACTCAAATAAATACCAATTTGAGATTTCGACATTTTCTAGGGAGATGGGAACAACTTATGCTTATTTTGGCATAATAACTAAGGATAAAAATTAGATGAAAATCTAGATATATTTTTTGTGTTAAAAATGCCATGTTTTGTGTGTCCTATCATATGTCATGACACCTTTTTTTTATATTCATATTATCATGAAAAATGATACATGTCATACATACATCATTGAGTTAAAATAGTTTTTCTTTTAAAAAATATCTATTTAGTGTATGTCATCATCATTTACATGCATTGTTTTAAAATTCCTTGTAATTAAGAACAATGTCATTAATTGACATTCTAAGTAGGATGATCAAAGCAAAACTGCCAAGATAAAAATGCATGCTTCCTTAGTTTTAGGAAAAAAATCATTTTACATCTCACAAAGACTATAGAGTTGACTTATATGTGTATATTGAGACACATTAGATATAAGTGAGATGTTAGGAAGATGAAAAAAACTAAAGATGTTGATTTATTGCATCTTTTTGATGTTTAGTATCATCAAAACAAATGATTATGTAAAGTCCAATCATGGGAAAAATTAATGTATAAGTCATGTGCATTTAGCTCAAAAATCGTAGTTAGAAATTTATTCTGAAAATTATTTTTAAATCATTTTGAAAAACCTTGATGAAGTCTATTTGTTGATAGAAATTATCATTGATTAGTTAAACACTAAATTAGAGTGAAACAATGAGGTTTTTAATTTTGTGTCAATCTTTAAAAATATGTATATTTTTATAGAAAATTATTTTTCCATGATAGTAAATGACAAGTAATATTTGCATAAAATTTTATAATTTTTTTTTATAATTATAGAATTACTTATGAGTTTATGAAATTAAATTCAAAAATCAGAAACTCTAATCGATTAGGTGATCGATTGGGGCAGACTGTAATCGATTGAATCCTAACTCAAGCCATTGGTAAGCCATTTTTCTTAGCACAGAATGAGTCTTAATTGATTGTCTAATTGATTCAGACATTTCAACCGATTGAAGACAATTTTCAATCGATTGGGAATTGTTGATTTCGACTGAAATGGTCTAATTTTAGTTCATTAATACACATTTAGTTAACCTAATTGTCCCTAACCATCTGAAATACTTGTATAAGTATATTTGAATAATTTTCTGGGTGAAAATGAAAAGGGGGTGGTTTATGATGAAAAATGTGGAGTTAGGGGAGATTTAGATTCAAGATTGAATTGTTAATCTCATGACTTCGTTTTGAGTTTTTCTAAAAATTTAGGAACTCAAAATCATAATAGAGGTTGGAGCATGCTTTAAGGGGGAGGTCTTTCTAAAAGACATGATTTTTTTTTATAAGGATGAGCAGACAATGGAAGGTTGGGAGCCCTTATTGTGATGAATGCTTAAGGTTGAGCACAGGAGATGATGAAAGGTATGAGACTTTCATTGGGTCCATTTGAATAAATTGACTCTCGGAGAGAGGTTTTGAAGTGTGTCAAAGGGAGAGAAATGTGGAGTTTAAGTTAGAAACCCTTATTCATGCTTTGACATGAGATCAAGATAAAAGTTGGGCTAATGGGTTAGCCTAACTTAAGCATATTGTCAAACATAAAAAAAGGGAGATTATTGGTGCAATCTTCCTTGGGTCAAGGTTGATCAGGTTGACTAAGCTCAGGTTGGCTTGAGCTTAAGTTTCGATGTTTAGACAATATGTGTGAATGAGAAGTCAAGTGGGTCAAGGTTGACCGGAGACTTGACCGACAAAGTCCTAACTGGAAGTTTGGCAAACGAGAAGTCCTACCTAGAGGTTAGGCAAATAGAAGTTCTAATAGGACTAGGCAAACTTAGTTGGAAACTAGGTTAAGTCCAAGGTGCGTTAGCTGAGAGCTAAACATTTGGCACAGGTAAAGTCCTAGTAGGACTAGGCAAACCTAGTTAGGAACTAGGTTAAATTCAAGGTGAGTTAGCTGGGAGCTAAACACTTCTTACAAAAAAAGTCCTAGTGGGACTAGAAAAACCTAGTTGGGAACTAAGTTAAGTCCAAGGTAGATTAGTTAAGAGCTAAACACTTGACACAAGGAAAGTCCTAGTGAGACTAGGCAAACCTAGTTGGGAACTAGGTTAAGTCCAAGGTGGATTAGCTGAGAGCTAAACACTTGATACAAGTGAAGTCCTAGTGGGACTAGGCAAACCTAGTTGAGAATTAGGTTAAGTCCAAGGTGGGTTAGTTGAGAGCTAAACACTTGGTATGAGTGAAGTTCTAATTGGGAACTAGGAAATGAAAGCCCTAGCAGGGCTAGACAAGGGAAAGTCCAAGTTGGCCAAAGGTTGACCGGACACTTGGCAATCGTAAATCCAACAGGGAGTTGACATGAAATGAGGAAGTTCTAAATATTAAATTTTCAAAGGCCATAACTTTTGACTCGGATATCAGAATGAGACGATCTCAGATGAAAAATGAAGATCGTTTAGAGATCTACACTTTTACTCTTACTAATTGATTGGATAATCAATTGGGGAGGTGTTAATCGATCAAGGAATCAATTGGTTCATGAAGCACAATACAGAAGGTGTGTTAATCGATTGGATAATCGATTAAGGCCAATTCGATAGATTGGTTGATTGATTGAGAACCTCTTTCATGTGAAAATAGAAGGAACTAATCGATTGGGATGCCCCAATTGGTTGGGAGATCATTTCTTCATGAAGCATAGTAGATTTCTCATGATGGGGCTGAATCAATTGGGAAGATGCTCAATCGATTAAGCCAGATGTTGATCGATTGAGAATCAATTAACTGGGGTTGTCATGAGAGAATAGAAGGATGCCGGATCAATTGACTAATCGATTGCGACAGACTCAATCTATTAGTAGATTAATTAGGTAGTGTTTCTCGTGAGAACATAAAATTTTTGAATCGATTAAATAATCTATCAAGAAGCTAGTAATTGAATGGTTTGGCTGACCAATCAATTATGCAAGTAAAAAAGAGTTATTCTGCAGGTTTGAATGGTTGGATCTAACGTGGTATTCAATTGGGAATAAGGCCAATGGATTGAAAACCCTAAATTAGCGCGATAAAAGGTGTTTTCCCAAAGGATTTAAGATATACAAGCGGTTCATGCCAGTTCTTGAGATTTGTAGGAGAAATGTTGTTGCACTTTCTAAACATCAATAGGGTAATCAAAGCAATAAGAGAGCAAGCTAATCAATTTTTTAATTATTGTAAATCATGTTCAATTTCATTTGTATTTGCTTTATGGTTCTTGTTGTATTTCTAATGTTGAGTTTGCAAGAGGCTTCGCCACCTCTGGGAAGGAGGTTTTCATAGTGCATTTGTAAATGAGGAGAGTGGACCCTTGGATTAGTCATCTCAAGGAGGTCGAGACTAAGTAAAATCGAATGAGTTTGCTTTGCTTCAAGTTTCTACTATAACAAATCATCAATGAAGCGATTGGAGCTAATCACCTCCTCTAACTCTATACATGTCCTAACATTAGTTTATTTACCTTTTATTATTTTCGAGGTATTGTTAGGGAGATGAGTTTTTAATGGTTTTGCATTTTTGCTTACTTTCCCAAGACGTACAATAATAAGTATGGGGAAGTTGATAATCGACAATTTGACACATTATTTCAGGTTGTTATTTGGTGTTTTTATCCGCTCGTATGCTTAGTTTTGCACCTTATATCATGTTTACAAGTTGAGGATTATTTTGAACTTCATTTCATTTTGCCTTCATTTATGACATTATTTATTAGAATGTGAACAGGTTCTTATAGGATATTAAAGTTGGTTCAATTTGATACATGGTTCAAGTTGAAAGTATTGGTGCAGAGAGTATCATAATCAAACCTATATTTTGATGTTGTCAAAGATTCAAAGTTAAGTCCTGTTGTGATCTAATATATTTACCAAGTACGCAAAATGAAGGAATTGACAAGTCTATATGACCTAACACTAGGCAGGAAGTCCAGTTAGGTTAGGAGGACCAGATAACTGGCAAGAAGCCTAGATAGGTTAAGATCAAATATCTGACAGGAAGTCTAGTAGGGTTAGCAGGACCAGACAACTAGCTGAAACCCAGATGAATATCTCGCAGGAATTCCTAGTGGGTCAAAAGATCAGATGTCAAGGAGACTGGAGAGAGGGTTTCATTGAGGATGAATCCTAGTGGGACTCTAGGCGTTGATTGAACTTAGATCCAATCTGGAAATCTAACTTAAGACCAAAACTAGATTCTGGTCTTGATTAGACAAGATTTAATTTACAAATATATAACTATTCATGCATTTGTATTGACTCTATTATGCAAGTAGTTTTATTATTGGACAAATTTATTTTATAGGAGCTTGAAGTGAAAAGTCAAGATGGAATGAATAGTACTCTAGGCACCTCAGTTGGTTAGAGATGTTTTGAGTGAACAGAGGTATCTCGGGTGAACACGGGCACCTCGGATGAACAGAGGCACCTTAGGTGACTGGAGGCGCTCTGAAAAAAGGTAGATCCGCTACCTTAGCGGCCCCCCTAGTGCCGGCCCCACGGATATGGAGGGAGGTTCATGCAGGTACACAGGCCATAGGCGCATGGCGGGGTAAACCCCAGGTCGTCAGTTCCTGAGAATCGACCCCTGGCCATTACGCCAGAGATACCATGCGCCCACCGTCTGTGCTACGCCCTGGGGGCAACTGGAGGCGCTCTGAAGCTGATAAGCATGAAGGATGAGTTTCGACGCATTGGAGGTACCTTAGATCATTAGAGGTTCCTTGAAGAGAAGAAATACCAAAGTTTTCAGATCGGATCAGTATATATGGAGTCACCCAAGATAAATCGAGGCGCCCCCAATACCTTATAAAAGTAGCTTAACGAACTCATGCAAGATATCAATTCTAATACAAGCTTCAACTCGATTTTGCTATGCCATGTCCTTGCAACTACTGTACTGTGACCCTACTACGCCGAATTTACACTTGAGCAAGCTTCTACAGTAAGCACCATAATGACATTGAGCTCCTAGTGTTGGTAAAAATTTAATTGTTAATTATTATTTTACTTGCATAAGAAAGTGTAGGTTGTTAATTTAATTGTTAATTATTTTTATACTTGCATAAGAAAGTGTAGGTTGTTATGCTTTTTTCATCCTTGTATTCAACATCTCTATCTGAAGATTTTTCGGAGGAGAATTTTTGTGGATTGCCCTTCGAAAATATCCCAAGGGGACATGGGCCTTAGAGTTGTTGTCGCTAGACTATAAATCAAGTAACTGATTGTACGTTGTTTTTTTGTCTTATTTTATTCTATTTTTCTCCCGCTACACACTCAATTTTCAATAAGTCTTTTTAAAATTGAAAAAAGAAAGTTTTCAAAATTACACATGATTCATCCCCCCTCTTATGACTTGTAAACTATCTTACAAATGGTATCAGAGCTCAAGTCTCACTCAATATTTGTGTAACCACAAACTTGAGCAGAATTTGTCTCTCTCAAAAACCTTTTTCTAAACTCTTTTCTTTTAATATTTCTTTTATACTGCACTACTTGCTCCAAGACTAAGTTTTGAAAATTTTTCTTGAGTATTTTTTTTTACAAGAACTAAATGGCTCAAAGCGAGGGACACAACATTGCTCGCCCCCACTTTTCAATGAGATAACTTTCCATATTGGAAGAGAAGAATGGAGGTCTATCTAAAGATCGACATCAAACAATGGTTCAACATTCGACAAGGATATATGACTCTAATAAATGAATCCAATATTGTGCTCTCAACCTAGAAAAAATGGAACTTAGAAATGAAGAATAAAGCTAAACTGACTTCAAGGCATTGAACACTCTCTAATACGGGCTGACGAAGGAGGAACTCAACTAGGTCGGATCCTTCAAAATTTCAAATAAGCTTTAGGACAAATTGATCGAGCTACACGAAGGTGTAAGTACCTCGAGTAAGTTTTGATGTGATCAACTGAGTTAAGTTAGACTCTACGGTTTGCTCCCTTGTGTTTAAGTATTAGTAATTAGCCTTAAGAGCCAATCATGAGATGATTAGGTCTTTTGGATTACTCATTAAGTTAGACTCAAATGAATCCACTCATTGGATTGAGTCTAATCCGAATTAGACACTTTGGATTAATGGGTTAGATTTAATGGGTTAGACTTATTGGGTTATTGGATTAATGGTTAATCCAATATAATAAATCTAACCCATTAAGAGGAATATAAAGAGATAAAAACCCTTGGTATTCATGGGATGAATATAAATAGTTTTTGGATTTATTTTTTCATGAGATGAAAGAGGTGTGACTTTTAGACTTCTCTCTTCTTCCTCCTTCCTCCTTAGGCGAATTTGCTCTTGGTCGAACCATGTTTCTCGCTAGCATAAGAAGATGGTTCTTCTCCGAAGGTTTCGTTCGTGTGACGAACGAAGGATATGTTCATGTGGATACCGTAGAGGTGCGGACGCTTGAACGCACTGAGATCTGGATCCAAAGAAAAGGTTGCTGTCGGGATTACGAAGGGCACGCAACAAAGGTATACCTCTCATGTAGAACTTAGTATATGATTGTTTTCTCCTTCGCATGAATCTTCTGGAGAGGATCTAGTTAATTTTTTCGCTGCACTTAAGCATGTTTAGCGCGCTAGATCCCTACAGTGGTATCAGAGCCACTTGCGAAGGCATATACTAAGTTGTTAGAATTTTTATATATGATATAGAAATTGCATGATAGGTTTACTGCGATTTGCAAAATTATGGGTCTCGGCCAAACAAGGTTTCGACTAGATTGTGAATCTCGGCCAGACTATGAGTCTTGGCTAGATTTTGTGTCTCGACCAAATCCTAAGCCTTGACCGAAATGGGTGTTTTGTTCGGAACAAAGCATAGTTGGTGTGTGACCAGCAATGTCTCAACCAGGGGTGTTTTGTTGGGAACAAAACATAGTTAGTGTGTGACTAACAAGGTCTCGGTCAGAGGTGTTTTGTTTAGAACAAAACATAGTTGGTATTGTAGGTAGTAGGGTCTCGGGTACTGCAGCAACTCATACAATGGGTATGCAAAATAAATTTTACTTCTGGGGCGCTGTCCCCTGAAACCCTCGCAAGGGGTGCTGCCCCCTTGACCCCCGCCCGCTAACCGCCGTGACGTTGCGACTCATAATTTGTTGTTGAAATCATAGAAAATTTTATGTCATAAAATATTATGAATGTTATATGACATGGTGCATGGTTATTGCCTTTAATCCCAATGTGATTGGATGTGTGTAATGCTGTAATTCATAATACGGCTTGCGTGTCGTGCCTTTATCCCTTTTGTTCTTGTTGTAATTAGATTACACTCGAATATAACTCTAGTTTCTTTAAATTTTGTAATGTACAAAATTAGAAAGAGTTAGTCTTCTAGACGACGAGTGAAAAGGAAGGAAGGACAACAACACACGACAACCAAGGAAGTGATTGGAGAAGATGCTTAGACCTAGGTTGACTTATCACTATTCTCATTGGCTTGAGAAGATCATAGTTTATAGGGGCCATAACCATGTCACGTTTAAATTAGCATATATGTTGATGTATGCCATGATATGCCATGAATGTATGTGATGCATGTGTAGCTATCGTAATTAGGTCATTTACATATGGCTACTAAAGTTTGATACTCACTACTATCTCGATTATTTGTAGTAAGGTTTGCCAAAGCAAAGTGACTCGTTTTATCGTGGTAGAGTGCGACTGGACAATTGTGATGTTCAACTATTGGACTTTGGGTGTGACTTAACTAAGTTGAGAACTTAGAGGCATATCCCATAAGATGCAAATCATATTATACTAGTCTTGGGCGATTAGCCAAAGCTAACTCAAGATGAGTAATAGTATGAGTTTGATAAGATGGGAAAACAAACAATCAATTTTATTCACCTAAAAATACAAGAGTTACATAGGATGTAATTGGTAAATGTTATCTACCTAAGTTGTACTAAGTCTTGGGTGATTAGCTAAAGCTAACTCAAGATAAGGTATAATGTGGATCTTGTCTTATTGGTACACGTTGCCTACCTAATTTATACAAGTCTTGGGTGATTAGTCAAAGCTAACTCAAGATGAGGTATAATGTGGATCTGGCCCCCACTTGAATGTCTTTACTTTTGAGTTTAGAGCTAGTAGTGACTTGCTCCTATCAAGGTTTAGAATTCAGTGGGAGAATCATTTAATAATGACCTAATTAAATGATCTGAGTATGATACTTCTCTGCATTTTATTGTTGTAGACCACCATGTCGTCTAGTACGTAGAAGACACTATCACTGTGATCTGTCCTCGTAGAGGACAAGCTCAATGGAGCTAATTTCCTACACTGGTATAGAAACATGAGAATAGTTCTCAAGAAAAAAAGAAAATTGTACGTCCTAGAGCAGTCTATTCCTGAAGTATCCCCTGCTACTGCCACTAGAGCTAATAGGGATGTTTACAAGAAGCATCAAGATGATGCATTAGATGTATCATGCCTTGTGCTCGCCACCATGAACTCTGAGCTTCAGAAGCAACATGAGAACATGGATGCTTATGATATGATTAAGCACCTTAGACAACTATATCAAGGATAAGTAAGGCATGAGAGATTTGAGATCTCTAAAGCATTGTTTCAATGCAAATGCAAGAAGGAAGTCCCGTAGGGCTTTATGTGCTCAAAATGATTGGGTATGTGGAGAATCTACAAAGGTTGGGATTCCCACTAGGCCAAGAATTGACCACTGATCTTATCTTGCAGTCATTGCCCGATAGCTATAGTCAATTTGTCATGAACTGCAACATGAATGAAATTGACAAACCGCTGCCTGAGATGTTGAGCATGTTGTGAACTGCTGAACTCAACCTTAAGAAGGCAAAACCTAGTTCCATTTTGATGGTGTCTAAGGGCAAAGGCAAGTGGAAGCCTAAATGTAAGGGTAAGACCTAAGCCAAAGGAAAGGGCAAGACTCATGCACTGAAACCCAAATGTGGGGTTGCTAAGGAAAATACCTGCTTCCACTGAGGTGAGACCGGCCACTGGAAGAGGAACTGCAAGGTATACCTAGAGGAACTGAAAAGGAAGAGAAGTGAGACTTCTGCCTCAGGTATATATGTTATAGATGTCAATCTGTCTATTTCTTCTTCACGGGTATTAGATACCGAGTGTGTATCTCACATTTGTACTAATGTAAAGGGGCTGAGAAATAGTAGATTATTGACAAAGGGCAAACTGGACCTACGAGTAGACAATAACATAAGAGTTGCTGCTATAGTTGTAGGAGCATATTCCTTATCTTTGCCCACTGGGCATGCTTTAGAACTTGAAGAGTGTTGTTCTGTGTCTACCTTGACTAAGAACAGTATCTTTGTTTCTTGTTTGGACAAGAAAAGTTTTTCATTTGTAATAAAGGACAAATGTTGTTTTGCTTATTTCAATGAAATGTTCTATTGTAATGCACGTCTTGTGAATGGACTCTATGTTCTAGACTATGACAACCCAATCTATAACATAAATACCAAATGATTCAAGTTTAATGATTTGAATTAAACATATCTCTAGCATTATCACTTAGTTCAAAAAAATGAGAGTTGCATATCCCAACTCCATAAGGATGAATTTTGGACTCATTTGATTTTGAATCATATGCGATATGCGAATCTTGTCTTCAAGGCAAGATAACAAAGACTCCATTTAGTGGACACGGTGAAGGGCTAATGATCTGTTAGGACTCCTATATATTGATGTATGTGGTTTTTTCAGAATAACAGCTAGAGGAGGCTATTATTATTTCATTACTTTCACTGATAATTTCAGTAGATACGGCTATGTGTATCTGATGAGACACAAGTCAGAATCCTTTGAAAAGTTCAAAGAATTCAAGAATGAAGTATAAAACTAACTTGGTAAGAGTATTAAGATGCTTCGATTAGATCGAGGTGGAGAATACTTTAGTCAAGAGTTTCATGACCATCTCGTTGAGTGTGAGATCATATCTCAACTCACTCCACCTTGAACACCATAATGGAATGATGTATTAGAAAGGAGGAATTGTACTTTATTATATATGGTACGATCGATGATGAGTCATACAGATCTTCCTACTTTTTTCTGGGGGCATGCTCTAGAGACAACCATTTTTACACTTAACCACGTTCCATCCAAGGCCTTCATAAAGACACCATATACGATATGGATAGGGAAGAGTCTCAGGATGTCTTTTATGAAAATTTGTGATTGTGAGACTTACGTTCAATGACTAGTCTCAAATAAACTAGGACCCAAATCGGACAAGTGCTATTTTATAGGATATCCCAAGGAAACAAAGGGATATTACTTATATAATCCCACATAAGGTAAAGTGTTTGTTGCCAAAAATGATGTCTTTCTAGAAAGGGAGTTTATTTCTAGAAAAACTAGTGGGAGTGAAGTCGATCTTGAAGAAGTTCAAGATACACAAACTAGCACCGAAGCCTTGATGGAAATTGAACAGGTACCACAAGATGTTGTGGATCAGGATTTTGTTACACCACAAGAAGTTGTGGAACAACAACCTGTTCAAGTAGCACAAGCTCTATGCAGATCTGATAGAACCTGTCGTCAACCTAAGAGATATTCTTTTCTTTTATCTGACAATGGTGATGTAGTGCTAGTTGGTCTCAATGAGCCTACATCTTATCAGTAAGCTGTATAGGGCTTAGATTTTGAGAAATAGCTAGAGGCCATGAGATCTGAAATGGAATCCATGTACACTAACCAAGTATGGACTTTGGTTGATCCACCTGAAGGGATCAAACCCATTGGGTGTAAGTGAGTCTTCAAGGTGAAGACTGACATGGATGGTCATATGCATACCTATAAAAGTAGATTGGTAGCTAAAGGATTCAAACAAATTCATAGTATAGACTATGATGAAACCTTTTCACCATTTACGATGCTCAAGTCCATTTGGATCATGCTTGCTATTGCTGCTTACTATGATTATGAGATATGATAGATGGATATCAAAATCGCATTTCTTAACGAAAATCTACTCGAGGATGTGTACATGACATAACCTGAGGGTTTTGTAGATCCAGAGCATGCTGGAAAGGTTTTTAAGTTGTAAAGATCCATTTATGGATTGAAGCTAGCTTCTAGAAGCTGGAATCTTTGATTCGATGATGCAATCAAAATATTTGGTTTCATTAAGAATGAAGATGAACCTTGTGTGTACAAGAAGATTAGTGAGAGCACAGTCATCTTTCTCATATTGTATGTAGATGACATATTTCTCATTGGAAATGATATCTCTACTCTTCAGACAGTGAAGACTTGGCTTGGGAATTGTTTTTCAATGAAAGACTTAGGTGAAGCAGCCTATATTTTGGGAATCAAGATCTATAGAGATAGATCCAGGAGATGACTTGTTCTAAGCCAGAGTACATATATTGACAAGGTGCTTAAAAGTTTTGCCATGTAAAAATCTAAGAAGGGATTCCTGCCTATGTCACATGGTGTGAGTCTTTCGAAGACTCAATGCCCCTCTTCTAAGGAAGCAAGAGACCGCATGGATCAGATTCCTTATGCATCTGCTATAGGATCTATCATGTATGCCATACTTTGTACTCGCCCAGATGTCTCATATGCGTTAAGCATGACGAGTAGATGCCAGTCAGATCTAGGTGAAGGTCACTGGACAATAGTCAAGAATATTCTTAAGTACTTGAGAAGAACTCAAGATTATTTTTTGATCTTTGGAGGTAATGAAGAGCTTGAGGTTACAGTGGTGCAAGCTTCCAAATTGATAAGGACGATTCTAGATCACAGTTACGACCTGTATTTTACATAAATGGTGGTCTTAGGCATTGGATACTACAACGATTCCATCTCATTCGATGGATCATCGATGTATGAGATATGAGGATATGCAGAGAACCAAACAATGCTAATATTACGGATTCTTTGACCAAGGCTTTGGCACCAAGGAAGCATGATAATCACACTAGGTCAATGAATATTAGATATTTCAGTGATTGACAGTGACATAAGGAGATTGTTAGTGTAAGCCCTAAGAGGCAATCAAGAGTTGATTAACTTATGACATTTTGTATCATATTTCATTATTTCAATAGAAGGCAAAGGTTATGGTTATTATATTTACTTCAGTTCAGTGTCGAATGAATAACTATAATAATGTCCTAGAGTAGAAGGTTCTAATCTACAATATATCAATTGATTGAATTGATAGTGAGATATTGTAGAGAACGCTACTCTAAACTATTCTTAGTTGAGCATTAATATACATGGACAATATTAATGCGTTAGGACTAGCATGTAGGTCAACGGATGACTTAATCTCACAAGTCATGGATATGAGATATCAGGTTGACACATGAGTATATATTGGAGAATATGTGCTGAATTGACCCACGATGAGATGTTTCATGGAGCGTTATATGAGTGTCATAAACATTCTCATGTGACTATTGGTATGAATAGTCCTTAGACCTAAAGTCACTACGGTTCCCTATATAAGGAGTTGTGTACTTTGATATCGTCAAACGTCACCCGTAACAGGGTGGACAATAAATTCGATCACTGGGTATGTAATAAATTATGCAGAGGGATGTGAGTAATGTAGATGGGATATATCCCTTCCATATAATGGAAGTGATATCTGTGGGCCCCTTGATTAGTATGACACAGGAATGTATGACCATACTCAGATGAGTCAATATGAGATATTGAGCTTATTTGTATAGTGTGTCTACTTAGAGATCAAGAAATACAAAGATTGATAAGAGGATGACACGATCTATACCTCATTGATCAATCTAGATATCTAGATAGAGGGACTGAGTCATACAAGATAATAGCCACGGACAGGTTAGGTCGGATCTCGACTTTCTCGTCACTTGGGTAGCAATGATGTATTGCTAGATGTCACTCATTGTTTATGTACTGCAAATGTGGATTTAGATACATTGCCAACATTACGAGAGCCTATAGTGTCACACACAAAGAACATGTTGGCTTGGAGATAGGTATTTTAGTTTGACTAAAATACTGAGGATATTAAGAATAATGGATAAATTCAAAGTGTTGGTGTCGTCTTAGTGGTGATTGGCACTAGTGTTAGTGGGAAATTGTTAGTAATTAGCCCTAAGAGCCAATCATGAGATGATTAGGTCTTTTGGATTACTCATTGAATTAGACTCAAATGAACTCACTCATTGGATTGAGTCCAATCTGAATTAGACACTTTGGATTAATGGGTTAGACTCAATGAGTTAGACTTATTGGGTTATTGGATTAATGGTTAATCCAATATAATTCATCCAACCCATTAAGAGGAATACAAAGAGACAAAAATCCTTGGTATTCATGGGATTAATATAAATAGGTTTTTGAATTTATTTTTTCATGAGATGAAAGAGGTGTGACTTTTAGACTTCTCTCTTCTTCCTCCTTCCTCCTTCCTCCTTCCTCCTTAGGCGAATTTGCTCTTGGCCGAACCATGTTTCTTGCTAGCACAAGAAGATGGTTCTTCTCCGAAGGCTTCGTTCGTGTGACGAACGAAGGATATGTTCGTATGGATACCGTAGAGGCACGGAGACTTGAACGCACTGAGATCTGGATCCAAAGAAAAGGTTGCTGTCGGGATTGCGAAGGGCATGCAACAAAGGTATACCTCTCATGTAGAACTTAGTATACGATTATTTTCTCCTTCGCATGGATCTTCTGGAGAGAATCTAGTTAATTTTTCCGCTATGCTTAAGCGTGTTTAGCGCGCTAGATCCCTACACTAAGTGTGCAGGGACTTAGGAAAACAAGAAGTCGAGTGGACGATGCAATGAGCAAGCAGATGACATGGGAAGTGAGTCGACAGGCTCAGTGCATCCTAGAGATGAGGAGCTGCGGAAGAGTACATCGATGGATGAGAAGGATGCTCGCGACGCTTCCAAGGGACTAGAAGGCAGGGAGGAAGACTGATCGAGGAGAAGACTGGAGTTGGGTTTGGGTGAGCTCAACTCTAGATGGTCGGAGAATCACCCAAACTTAACTTCTGAGTTGACTGGGTCCAGGCGCCCAAACTCTAGGAGCCCAGACCAGGTCTAGGTGCCTAGATTGTTCCACCACATCAGCAACCCATTGGCCCAAGAGGATCAGTACTGAGTCCACACTAGCCAACTCCAGGCATCCGGATCGGGTCCAGGCGCTCGGACCGGGTCCAGGTGCCCAGGAACTGATAAATGTTTGATGGGAAGCCATTGCGGAATGGATTGAGTCAACCAAGACCAAGTGCCTGGACCAGGTCTAGGCGCCCTGGAGCGACCACGTCAGCCAACGACTAACTTCGACTAGTGGGCTATAAATAAAGCCTTGATTCTCGAGGTTTAGTTCAACCCACTTATATGTCATTATACATTTCTGTCTTCATTTTGTTCGTGCTTTAACATTTGTAAGAGGCTACTTCACCTTCACGAAGGAGATCTTCTAGTTGAGCTTCCACTGCCTTAAAATAGCAACATTCCTGATTACAAATCAAGTAAATTGGCCGTGCCTCTTCTTTAATTTATATTTTTCTTTTTGATTAATTAACGTATGTTTGTCCTTACTAAGTAAGTAGCAAGAGAAGTGATGAAATTCTATTGCCATTCTTATGGTGATGGGTGCCCTGAATTAAAGAAGTTTGCCATTCGAGTTCTTAGTTTGACTTGTAGATCATCTGGATGTGAACGTAATTGGAGTGCATTTGAGATGGTAATAATTTATATATACTATTTAGTTTTTTTTTGTAATATGTGAATATAATTATTTTTATATTTTTAGGTTCATACAAAGAAAAGAAATCGATTACAGCAAAAGAAGATGAATGACTTGGTTTTTGTTATGTCCAATATGAAGATGATCAACAGGAAGTCAAAGAAAGAAGAGTCATTTACCATTGATGATCTCTCATCAGATGATGAATGGATAACTGAAGAAAATGATCAGATAGATGGAGATGATGGAGAGGATTTGGATCAAATCAATGAAGCTGATGGTCATGATGTAGAGCCAATCCATCTAGTTGATGAAGAAGGGAGTGGAAATGTTACAGGTGGTGCTGACGATATTTCTAGTATTGTTCATCATGTTAATGATGATAGTGATGGTGACAATGATAGTGACGGAAGTGATGATTTGCACTTGTCTATAGATGATTTATATTAATTTGTTATCTTGTGTTTTATTTATCTTTGGACTTAAGCTTTAGATTTAAATTTATATTTATATTATGTTTTCATGGCAAGTATTTAGTTGTTTGAAAGTTTAAAACTACGAGTAGTTTATGATTATATGAATTAAAATTAAAATTTTATATATGTAGATTTATGTTATAATTTGGATTGCAATATTAAATGATCAATTAAAAAGAATATATCAGGTTTCTTTTAAAACTGATTTAAAGTATGATCAAATTTTACAATTTTATGATTTGATTTTACGATCCAATTTTATGATTGCTCCAATGATTTTACTTCAACTATCGATTTTGACAACCTTGCATAGGAGACATGGCTGACAAAATACTAATTATTGTCAACTCTCTCAATATTTAGGGGAGACATGAATGTCAACCACTTGTAGGAGACATTGTCGATAAGATATACTGGTCATTGTCAACTCTCTCAACATCGTAGGGGAGCAATGGACATCAACCACTAGTAGGAGACATGGTTGACAAGATATACTAGTTACTATCAACTCTCTCAACATCGCAAGCAAGACATAGTCGTCAGGAAACAACTAGTGTAATGTCACTTACATAGTGACCTGCCACATCAACAAGAGTATATAAACTCTATACAATGGTACACAATCATATCTAGCATGATAACTATCATCAACACACGCTACACACGTATGCACAACTATAAGATATGAATAGCTCTAATGACAAACAACCTATTGTACACACCACACACATGTGTATATTACATGATATATACATAACAAAAGATAAGCATCATCCTATTGTACACATCATACATGTGTGTACACTACATGAGAGGAATGACAAAGATGAGACTGCATGGATACAAATAGATCAACTCAAAGATCAAACAAACAAGTATCAAACTCATGAAGTATTGCGAACAGAGTCAAGGTAAATACAACTATCAAATAAAGTAATAAGTCATGCACTAAGGTCAATGTACTAATGAGAGCAAGAAAAGAAATACCCGCCTCAAATGTAAGTAGCGTTGAATATTCTTCAAGTCCAAAAGTCTGCTTTAAATTGAATAAAAACCTCGCAACATAGAATACAAATCATAGCTAAGTTCTACCATACATCGAATAACCAAACCTAATCCTAAATCGATTAGGAAAATCTAATTGGATTAACCTAATTATCCCACCATACTTTCACCCTACAAATGATCAGAACTTAACTATGTTAGTCCCCGTAGTTGTTTTGATGTGATCAACCAAGTTAGGTTAGGTCCTGTTTGGTTTTGATCTCTGTGTCTAAGTGTGCAGGAGCTTAGGAGTGCAGGAAGTCGAGCGGAAGACGCAGCTAGCGAGAAGGACGACACGGGAAGGGAGCCGACGAGCTCGGTGCGTCCAAAGGACGAAAGAGCTGTGAAAGAGTACACTGGTGGACGAGAAGAACGTGCATGATGTTCGAGAGACGAGAAGCCGGGGCGGAAGTCTGCTCGAGGAGAAGGTTGGAAATTGGGTTCGGGTGAGCCCTATTTCGGTTGGTCACAATTACCCAAGCAATCGGGACTTCAGAAGCCTAAAAGGAGAAAAAGAGAAGTTGGAGCTATTTATACCTTACAGCATTGAGGGCGCACTCATGGCGTTGAGGGCGCCCTCCACATTGAGGGTGCCCTCCATGGCGTTGAGGGCGCCCTCCATGGCGTTGAGGGCACCCTCCACATTAAGGGCACCCTCCACATTGAGGGCACCCTCAATAGCGTTGAGGGCGCCCTCAACCCAGTCTTTGTGGCTGTTGGCATGCGGATAAAGCTTTATCCGCTTATTCCCTTGGAGGCGCCCTCAAGACTCGAGATAGGATTTTCAAGATCTATATAAAGGCCCATGGAACTAGGAAATAATCATTCAACTCTGTATTCAATTTTCTAGAAACTCTTGAGCTCTCGAAGTGTGTAAAAGGCTTCTCCGCCTTCAGAGAAGGAGATTCTTAGTGCACTGTTCAACCGCCTTGGATTAACAACCATCTAAGTTGTAACCAAGTCAAATTGTTGAGTCTTTTTTCTTTCTTTTCTGTTATTTGTTATTATTTTATTATTGCTATTTAAGAGTTGAAAGCACGAGGAGGATATATTTAATTTTGCAGGAAATTCATCCCTCCCCTCTTACCAGCCCCGCTGCACCAACAAACTAAGCTAAATCCACTTAATCCTTGATCCAGATTTCTAACCAATTACTTGGTTAGATCAGAACTTATGTATTAAGTTCTCTACTTCATTAAACAACAATTCTGATTGTATAAGATTTACCCAAATCTATATATCACATTTGAATTCTAATTTCCAATCGGAACTAAAATAAGTCAACCAAGATTAGGTCAAGAAATTCATTACCCTCCAACCTCTTCCCGTCGGTTGTTTGTTGCTCCAGCAACAGCTCACGGTAAGACGACGACTGACACTCTGCGACGATGGTCTCGGCTAAGACATCATGCTAGGTGGATGTAGCAATACTGGTAGCTAGAATTGAGTTGTCTGAAGTGACTTCTCAATAAAGGGACCAATAGATGAGGATGGCTTGACGGAGAGGTGGTTCGACATTGTGACAGTGGCACCATCAGGAGGAAACACATAGTGGGTGACGTAGGAAGCTATCTAACACACAGGACTGATACAAAAACTTGAGAATTGTCCTCAAGCAAGAAGGAAAACTATATGTCCTAGAGCAACCTATTCATGAACTACCTGCCCCTACTACTACTCGTGCTGATAAGGATGCTTATAAGAAGCATCAAGATGATGCATTAGATGTGTCATGTCTTATTCTTGCAACCATGAACTCTGAGCTTTAAAAGTAACATGAGAACATGGATGCTCACGATATGGTTGAACTTCTTAGACAACAATATCAGGGGTAAACAAGGCACGAGAGATTTGAGATATCTAAAATTTTATTTTAATGCAAGATGCAAGAAGGAAGTCCCGTAGGAACTCATGCACTTAAAATAATTGGGTATGTTGAGAACCTTAAAAGATTGAGATTTTCATTGGGCCAAGAATTGCCCACTGACCTTGTTCTATAATCGTTGCCTGAAGGCTATAATCAATTTATCATGAACTATAACATGATGAAATTGATAAGTCGTTTCCTGAGATGTTAAGCATGTTAAGAACTGCTGAATTCAATCTGAAGAAGACAAAGCCTAGTACAATTTTGATAATGCAAAAGGGAAAATACAAACGATAGCCCAAAGGTAAGGGTAAGACTTAAGTCAAAGGCAAGACCATGTCTCATGCATTGAAACCTAAAGGTGGTGTGACTAAGGAAAGAGCATGCTTCAACTGTGGTGAGACGGAACACTAGAAGAGGAATTACAAGTTGTACCTAGAGAAAGTAAAAAGGAAGAGAAGTGAGACTTCTGCCTCAGGTATATATATTTTAGAAGTCAATCTATCTATTTCTTCTTCATGAGTATAGATATCGGCTGTGCATCTCACAATTATATGAATGTAAAGGGCCTAAAAAAGACTAGATTATTGACAAAGGGCAAAGTGGACCTATGAGTAGGCAATGACGCAAGAGTTGTTGTTATAGCTATAAGAACATATTCCTTATCTTTGTCCACTGGGCTTATTTTAAAACTTGAAGAGTGCTACTATGTACCCACTTTAACTAAGAATATTATCTCCATTTTTTGTTTGGATAAGAAAAGTTTTTTATTTACAATAAAAGACAAATGTCATTCTATTTATTTAAATAAAATGATTTATTGTAGTGCATATCTTCTGAATGGACTATATGTTCTAGACTTTTAAAATCCAATCTATAACATAAATATAAAATGGTTCAAATCTAATGATTTAAATAAAACATATCTCTAGCATTGTTGCTTGGGTCACATAAATGAGAATCATATATCACAACTCCATAAGAATGGACTTTTGGACTCATTTGATATTGAATCATATGAGGTATGTGAATATTGTCTACTAGACAAGATGATAAAGACTCATTTTAGTAGACACAATGAAAGAGCTGATGATTTGTTAGGACTCATACATATTGATGTTTGCGACCCTTTCAATATAGCAAATAGAGGAGACTATCAATATTTTATTACTTTTATTGATAATTTCAGTAGATATGACTATATGTATCTCATGAAATACAAATCAGAATTCTTTAAAAATTTTAAAGAATTCAAAAATGAAGTACAATTATTTCGCTATTTCTTACAATTATTTCACTAGGGCTTTGGGGAGAATAAGTCTCCCTTGTATGCCTTGGCCTCCGGATTTCTCTTCACCCGCGTACCAATCCTCGGAAGAAAAATCCTCCTCTTAGATTCTCCTCTTGAAAAGTTTCAAAGGATGGAACCCTAAGGTTCTTGGCCGAAAACTTGCAAGGAGAAAAAAGGATTTCGGCTAAGTATAGGAGAAGGGAAGATGAAAATTAGGTTTTCATCCCTTCTTTTCCCTTTTATACTAAGAGGAAGTTGAAGCATCTCTTCACTCCGAATCTACATATAATGAATTATTTCATACTACTCATGTGATGCTTTACCACCACCCTAATGGCTACTTAAACCAAACTTAAGTAAGAGGTCTTGGGTTCAATCCTAGCCCGGGTCATTTATGATAATATTTTTTTTCTCTTCTTCTACTTCTTTTTGCTCTATTTAAATAGAGGAAAATTTAGGGGTGTTACACCTTCCACCCATCTAGGCTTCGTGCCAGCTATCCAATCAGCCCGTCGCCCTAGCTAGACTTCGTGCCAAACGTCCGATCAGCCCGTCGACCTGTTTGGACTTCATGCCAGCTATCCGGTCGGCCCGTCGGCCTAGCTGGGCTTCGTGCTAGACATTAGCTCAGCTAGTCGACCTGTCTAGGCTTCTCCTGTACACTCAATCAGAGTATTAGATAACAACAAAACTAACTTAACCTATTTTATCATTCATCAAAACTTGAGTTAGACCGTTAGTGCTAACCGCACCAACAGTTAGTATTAGTCCTAATACCAATTATGAGATGATTGATAAGGGCACTTTGTGTATCATATTTCACTTATTAATAAAAGGTAAAGTTGGTTATTATATTTACTTCAATTCAGTGTCGATTGAATAAGTATAATAATATCCTAAAGTAGGAGGTTCTAATCTACAACATATCAATTGATTGAATTGATAGTGAGATATTGTAGATATATATATAGAACGCTACTCTTAACTATTCCTAGTTAAGCATTAATATACAAGGACAATATTTGGTGGACCGCTGGGGCCGACTAGAAGGGGGGTTGAATAGCCTGCAAAAATAAAAACACAAAACCCTTCTCAAACTTTCAACCAAACACTTGCATAAAATAAATAAGCAGAAAGTAAAAGAAGAGGCTCACAAAGATTTGACTTGGTTACAACCGGGGAGGTTGTTAATCCAAGGAAAATATCGCACTAGTACTCCTTCAGGCAGAGAAGCCTCTTACAGCAATAGCGCATAGAGAATTAGAAGCTAAACTACAACTAGGAGCGCACAAGTGTTGGAATACACAATTTCTGAGTTGATGAAAAGCTTCTGGACCAAGGTTGTATTTATAGCCTTGGTCGGGGCGTCTTGAAGGGGTTCCGAGTGCCCTGGGGGGATAAAATTTTATCCTTAAAGAAATGAATCGTGCTTGACGTGATCTGGTCAAAAAGTCACTTCCGAGGGCCCGGACCACTAAGTCAACCAGGTTGACTTTCGGGTCCGGGCCTTCTGCTCCGGTGCTACTTTCTTCGGTCCGGGTCTTCCGCTCCGGCTCCGCTTGCTTGAGTGATCTCTGCCATCCGGAATAGGGCTCACCCAAACCTAACTTTCGGTCTTCTCGAGCAGGCTTCCGCTCCGATTTCTCGTCCCTCTGAATCGTCACGTGATTCCTTCTCGTCCGCCAGCGTACTCATCCGCAGTCTTCTTCCCTCAGTCGCACCCCGTGTTGACCTTCTCGCTAGCTGCGTCTCTTGCTCCCCGAGCATTCTTCCGCTCCAGCTTCTCATCCCTCAGAACCACCGCACACTTCCTTCTCGTTCGCCGGTGTACTCTTCCGCAGCGCCTTGTCCCTCGGACGCACCGCGTGCCGTCCTTCTCGCTAGCTGCGTCTTCCACTCAACTACCAGTGCTCCTAAATTCCTGCACACTTAGACATAAGGTTAAAAACACACAGGACCTAACTTAACTTGTTGGTCACACCAAAACAACCTTGGGGTTCCAACAATCTCCCCCTTTTTGATGTGAGTAACCCAAGTTAAGTTAGGGTAAATAGACATAAAAAAAAATTAACTAATTTTACAATAAAGTGCACAAAAAGATAGAAAACTTAAATTTGGTCTACCTCCCCCTGGACTTATACTTTTCCTTCTCCCCCTTTGATCACATAAAAAATTGGGGTTCTAAGAAAACTCTAAGGGTAAAAAAAATTTGAAACTTTAAAAAAAATTACAATAATTTTCAACAAAAAAATATTCTAAGTTAAAAAATTTCTAAGTAACACTTTAAGTAAGAAAATTTTCTAAGTAAAGTTTTAAGTGAGAGAATTTTCAAAAAAAAAATTGATTTAGGAAATTTTGTAAAAAAAAATTTGAAAATTTTCTAACTAAAAATTTAAGCAGAAATTTCTCATTTAAGAAAAACTTTTAACTTATTTTTCTAAGTAAAAGTTTTACAAAAAAATTTAAAAATTTCTAAGTAAAAAAATGTTTAAAAGACTTTTTAAAGCATTATTAAATTTCAGCCTTAATACTTTATCAGAAAGTTAATTAAATATTTTATTTCAATATTTTAGCTTCCAGGTCATGGCGAGGCACTAGACCTTTTTAGTTATTGGAGCAACAATCACTTTCTTAGACAAAGCCTTATAAAGAAACTCACTGTTTAACTTTCTCGCTGAAAGCGCTAAATCTGATTAAAATTTAGATTAAGCATGACTTTGGAACCCGATAAAGGTTTCAGCCTACTGGATTAACTAAAAATATTTTAGGGACATACTTTTTTGCAATGCTCCTAATTTGTCTCTTATGATATCTAAAATACCAATTTAAATTGTTAAATTTTCTAACATTGGTATTAGATGAGCATGCATGATTTTTCAAGTTATTTACTTGTACTTTTAAATTATCATTTTCTATTTTTAATTTTTCATTTTCTAATTTAATTCTGTCGAATTCTTCTATTGGGCAAGATTTAGCTAATATTATTTTTAAATTCTTAATTTCTTTTTCTAACTTGCAACAATCTTTTGTTAACAGTTTAACAAACTTAAACAATTTGTCGGGAGGAAGAGATTGTACCTGACTTACCTTGTCGATCTCGTTGTCCGTGTCTCCCCCTGAACTGCTGCTATCTTCCAACGTGGCTCTCTCTTCATCGATGCTCTCGATGCACATTTCGGAAGAGTTTGACTCGCAGTCGTCGTCTTGATGACTTATCATTAGTGCAACTCCGGAGAAAGCTTCGACTTCTGATTCAGACGACGTATCATCCCACGTCGCTTTTAATACTTTGCGTTTTTGAACAAGCTTTTTACCTTTATCCGTGTCCTTATTCCTCAGCTTGGGGCAGTTGTCCTTGACGTGCCCTTCTTCGTCGCAGTGGTAACAGTGGATGGTCCTTTTCTTTTTACTGTGCGGATGGTTAGTTTTTCTAGACTTACAAAGATTCTTGAATCATCTTACCATCATTACCATTTTCTCGTCGTTGAGAGAAGACTCCGACACATGTTCGTCTCTTGATGCTTTGAGGGCGACGCTGTTCTTGGGCTCCTTCGTACTTGTACATCTTGATTCGTGCACTTCAAATGAGAAAAAGAATTCTTCTAATGTAATTTTTACTAAGTCTTTTGAAATATAAAAGGCATCTACTAGTGACGCCCATTTTGAATTTCTAGGAAAGGAATTTAGTGTGTACCTTAGCGAATCTCGGTTACTTACCATCTCTCCGAGATTGAAAGTCCAGTGATGATTTCCTTTATCCTTGAGTGTAGATGCGCAACTGTCTCGTCTTCCCCAAGTCGCAGGTGTTGGATCGTAGACGTTCGATAGAGGGGGGTGAATATCGATTATAAAAAATTCGTCGATAAGAGTAAAGTGCAGCGGAAAAAATAAGCAATGCTAACATAGACCAATTTTACTTGGTTCGGAGCCTGTGTCGACTTCTACTCCAAGGCCCACACTCGTTGAGTGCTTTCGGTGGGCAATCACTAGCAGTTCGAAAATTATTACAAACTAAGTGCTGAAATGCTCATGAAACTAAAAGCAATACCGACAAAGGAATAAATCGAAAAGGAAAAAGTGCGTTGTCGGAGCTTCATTAGCGTCGCAGGAGCGCAAAACAGCAGAGCAAGCAGTAGAAGATCTTCTTGTCAGTTGCTGTTTTGAGCTCCACCCATGACCCTCTTTTTATATGAGGCTCGGGGCGCCCCGGATCCCTTCCGGGCACCCTGGTGAGACGTGGCAGGTCCAACCAGCGAGCTCCATGTGGCGATGACGCGATCAGGATAAAATTGCCTCCCAGGCGCCTAGACCTGTTCCGGGCACCCGGACCACCTTTCTCTAGAGATTCCTTCTCCTGCAAGACAAGGTTAGTATGAGGCAAACATATAATATGTTTCCTGCAAAATAAAGTGTTAGCATAGTTTTATAAATTCAATATCAAGAGTATGACTTAGATTCCGTCTTTTCGAGACCGGAATCTAGTCACGATCTCGACTTAGATATCCGAAATGGATCTAAGCCGGATCGACGCCTAATGTTCCCTTCCCGAGAACGCGTCCTCATAGTCACTCCCTTCCAGTGACTTACCTTTACTCACCTGCAAGACGTCCGGTCAGCCCTTCGACCCGTCTGGACTTCTCGCCAGCTATCCGGTCAGCCCGTCGACCTAGCTGGACTTCATGCCAAGCGTCCGGTTAGCCCGTCGACCCGCCTGGACTTCTCACCAGCTATCCGGTCAGCCCGTCGACCTAGCTGGACTTCGTGCCAAGCGTCTAGTCAGCTCGTCGACCCGCTTGGACTTCGTGCCAGACATCCGGTCAGCTCGTCGACCTGTCTGGACTTAGCCTGTACACTCGATCAGAGTGTTAGATAACGACAAACCTAACTTAACCTGATTTGTCATTCATCAAAACCTGAGTAAGATCGTTAGTGCTAACCGCACCAACAATCTCTCCCTTTTTGATGGAATGACTACCTGTTTAAGTTAGTGAAAATATATGCAAAAATCAAGTATGATTTTTGAGGTTTTTAAGGTTTTAAGTTAGTTTTTCAAATTTACATTTAGTTGCTCTAACTTAACCACCTATCCCCCCCCTTTGGCATTCATCAAACAATGACATAAGGCAAGTAACCAATACACGATTCAAGCAGAATAAAAGTTGTAAGAAAAATGTCAAGCTAACTTGGGGGAGTTTTTAAATTTTAACACATAGTAATTTTAACTTAGTATTTAGTATTTAGTATTTCTTGAGTAGTTTTTGCAAAATTAATTGAATTTGCAAACTCAAATATTTTTTTTAAAGCTAATTTTCTAGTATACGTTTAGGGAAGTTAAGTTTAGATAGTAATTTTTAAACATAAGTGTTTAAGTTTCAAATTTCAAGAAATTAAATTTTCAAAATAAGTTTCAACTTTGAAATACTTTTCACACATGAGTTTTCAAACCAGAATTTCAAAACTAGGTTTGAAAAAAATCTACTTTTCAAAACTAATTAAACCTAAGTTTGCAAAAGATTCAATTTTCAAAATCTTAGTTTGTAAAATCCAATTTAAAAGCTTAATTTTATAAAAGCTAGTTTTCAAAAATAGATTTCCAAAAATAAATTAGATTTTTCAAACACATTGAAAATATTTTTAAGAAGATATTTTCACAAAACTAATTTCAGAATAAAAGAAAAATAAGTATGAAATCAATTAACCCTGAACCTGACGTAATTTTTTAAGTAAATCCAACTTTAGTAAGATGATTTTATTATATAATTTTATTTTATTTTAACTTTAAGTTTGCTTTTTGAATTACAATGACTTTTTAAACTAATTTTTAAACAAAACTTAATTTTTAAGTTAAAAGATTTAAGTTAAAAATAATAATTTTTTTTGGTAAAAAGGATTTTTAATATATATATATTTTTAAATGATTTAGGTTTAATTTTAATTGTAAATTTTAAATTAAGTTTAAATTTTACGTTTTAAATTTAAATTAAGTTTAACTTCAATGCTAAGTTTTAATTTAATTTAAAATTAAGTTTTAACTTTAATTTTAAAGTTTTTAGTTTAAGTTTTAATCTTTTAATTAGCTTAAGTGTCTTAATTTTAAAATGACTTTAAAATAATTTTTAATGATTAAAATAATTTTTTTTTAAAAGGATTTTTTTTAACATAATTTTTTTTTTAAAATGAATTTTTAAAATATTTTTTAAATAATTTTTAAAGAATTTTAAAAATAATTTTTAAAGAATTTTAAAAATAATTTTTAAAGTATTTTTAAAATAATTTTTAAAGTATTTTTAAAATAGTTTTTAAAGAATTTTTAAAATAATGTTTAAAGTAATTTTTAAAATAGTTTTAAAGAATTTTTAAACTAATTTTTTAAATAATTTTTAAAATAGTTTTTAAATAATTTTAAAAATAATTTTTAAAGAATTTTTAAAATAGTTTTTATAGAATTTTTAAAATAAGTTTTAAAGAATTTAAAATAATTTTTTAAGAATCTTTAATATAATTTTTTAAAGAATTTTTAAAATAATTTTTAAAGAATTTAAAAAATAGTTTTTAAATAATATTTAAAATAATTTTTAAAGTAATTTTTAAAATAATTTTTAAATAATTTTTAGATAATTTTTAAAATAATTTTTAAAAGAATTTTTTAAAAGAATTTTTTAAATGATTTTTAAAAGAATTTTTAAATAATTTTTAAAAGTATTTTAAAATAATTTTTAAAAGAATTTTCAAAATAATTTTTAGATAATTTTTAAAATAAAATTATTTTTAAAAGAGTTTTTAAAATAATTTTTGAAGGAATTTTTTAAATAATTTTTAAAAGATGTTTTTTTAAAAGAATTTTTTAAATGATTTTCAAAAGAATTTTTAAAAGAATTTTTAAATTGATTTTTAAAAGAGTTTTAAAATAATTTTTAAAAGATTTTTTTCTAAATAATTTTTAAATAATCTTTGAAACAATTTTTAAATAATTTTTAAAATGATTTTGAAAAGAATTTTTAAATAATAAAGAATTTTTAAAATAATTTTTAAATAATTTTGAAAGTATTTTTAAAATAATTTTTAAAAGAATTTTCAAAATAAATTTTTAAAGTTAATTTTAAAATAAATTTTTAAGATTTATATAAATTTTTAAAATTTGAGATTTAATTTTAATTTTAATTTTAAATTTTAATTCAAAATTTAATTTTGATCCTTAGTTATCTCACCCGATCTAAATTTTCAATCAGGAATTCTATATTTTTTTGAGATGAATTTGATTCAATTATAGGGTTTAGTTTAACTTTGTGTTTGATTCAGGTTTAGCTTTGGGCTCAACAAATAGACATTCTTTGGATAAACTTCTGGGTTATAGTGAGTCACCTGGACATCATTAGAGTAACCATGCCTTCGAGATTTTCCAAATAGTCTTATCCACTGAACTTAATACAAAACCTTGGTCTAATTAATTAGGATCCGTAAGGGGTAGCTTCGGCTAGTTCCACTTAGGCAAATGCACCAGGTCGAAGCCATATCTTCCTAGACATGCATAGACTAAGCTTCCCTAACGTACTATCATCCAAAACTTCACCAGTACTATAGGTCAAGTTAAACCTTGTCCTTTTACTCTAGTCCTAATTACCCTGCCGGGTAGATTGGTTTCGGTTACCTTGTCGGGTAAATTATTTTTGGAAGTGCCAGCTATTCTGGAGCCTCCCCTAAATTATTGATTTTTCTTTTACGATTTTTTATACAATTTAGTCTTAATGTTTAATTTATAATTTAGATTTAAGTTTTTAATTTTGAATTAATTAAATTGGTTAAATTATCCGAGAGTGCATTTAATATTTGAATTTTCTTTCAATTTTAATTTTATTAAGTTAATTGAATGGTCTTTATTTAATAGATTATCGTTAATAATTGAGTTTTTATTAATTTTTGAGTTTCAATTAATCAAATTGTTTAAATTATATTTCTTTAAAGGTTTATCTTTTAACCTTTTATTAACTGTTAATTTTGAATTTTCTAGATTATCTTTGTTTAATATATTATCTTTAACATTTAATTTTAAGTTTGTTAAATTTATTTTTGATTTTATTCTTATATTTTCTTTATCTTTTAAGTTGATATAACTAGTGGAATTTATTAAATAAGTCTTATCTTTAAAATTTAATTTTTTGTTAATTAAATTATCTTGGGTTTAGATAGGATTTTCCAGATTGATATTGTCGAGATTATTAAACAATTTATTAATTGAGTCTAGATTAATATTGACCTTATCATCATTATTATTTGAACTTTCAGATTTATTTAGGTTTAAATTTGAATTTTTAGGGTTATTAATTATTTTCAGATTTTTTGAATTTTCTAAATTAATTAGACTTATTTTATCAGAAAATATCCTAGGGGTATTTTTGCAAGTATTGCTAGATACACTATTTTCACATATATTTTCAGAAATATCCAAATTAACATGTATATTCTTTAAACTACTATTAGCAGAGATATTTTGGTAAATATTACTCACCTTAACCGCATCCCCTAATTCAGTAGGCTTTTCGATTGGATTTGACCCGAGTTCGGATTCAATTTGTACTTGATCCTTGAGCTCCATCGGCTCCTCGTGAAGTTTGATCAACTGGGTCCAAAGCTCATGTGTATCTTTGTACTTTTCTAGTCTGCATAAAACATTGTTAGGTAAAACATTATAAAGAATTTTACTTACATTTGTGTTTAGTTCTGAGTTCTGAGAAGGTTTTCTCAATATCAGCCAATAATCAAAGTTTAGACTTCCTAAGAAACATTCTATTCTTCGCCTCAAGTAGTTGAAAACTTGATCGTACGGTGGTAGTTCGTTGGGGTTCCATCCTTCTTGAAGAGGCATTAGTCTTGCACACATGGAAACAGAGAAAAAGTCCCAAGACTTGGTCTTGGATTAGCAGTGTTGGAGAAAAAATAATTTTTCACTATTTTTTTAAAGAAAAATAATAAAATATTATTAAAATATTAATAAAAAATATTATCTCAAATTTTTGAAAATGTAATATTTTGTCGATACTAAATAATGGTGAAAAGATGACAATGTATTTTTCAAAATCAATTTTGGAGAGAAAAAGCGAAAGACGTAAGGTTTTATTTTAAGAACGAATGATATCTAATTTTTCTTTAAAAAGACCCCCCCCCCTTTGTCTGATTGGTGGTTGCACAAAATCAGAGCGGTACCTGCTCTGATGCCACTTGTTGGATCGTAGACGTTCGATAGAGGGGGGTGAATATCGATTATAAAAAATTCGTCGATAAGAGTAAAGTACAGCGGAAAAAGTAAGCAATGCTAACACAGACCAATTTTACTTGGTTCGGAGCCTGTGTCGACTCCTACTCCAAGGCCCGCACTCGTTGAGTGCTTTCGGTGGGCAATCACTAGCAGTTCGAAAATTATTACAAACTAAGTGTTGAAATGCTAATGAAACTAAAAGCAATACCGACAAAGGAATAAATCGAAAAGGAAAAAGTGCGTTGTCGGAGCTTCGTTAGCGTCGCAGGAGCGCAGAGCAAGCAGTAGAAGATCTTCTTGTCAGTTGTTGTTTTGAGCTCCACCCCTGATCCTCCTTTTATATGAGGCTCGGGGCGCCTCGGATCCCTTCCGGGCGCCCTGGTGAGATGTGGCAGGTCCAACCAGCGAGCTCTACGTGGCGATGATGCGATCAGGATAAAATTGCCTCCCAGGCTCCCGGACCTGTTCCGGGCGCCCGGATCCCCTCTGGGTGTCCGGACCACCTTTCTCCAGATATTCCTTCTCCTGCAAGACAATGTTAGTCCGAGACAAATATATAATATGTTTCCTGCAAAACAAAGTGTTAGAACAGTTTTATAAATTCAATATCAAGAGTATGACTTAGATTCCGTCTTTCCGAGACCAGAATCTAGTCACGATCTCGACTTAGATATCTGAAATGGATCTAAGCCGGATCGACGCCTAATGTTCCCTTCCCGGGAACGCGTCCTCACTGTCACTCCCTTCCAGTGACTTACCTTTACTCACCTGCAAGACGTCCGGTCAGCCCTTTGACCCGTCTAGACTTCTCACCAGCTATCCGGTCAGCTTGTCGACCTAGCTGGACTTCGTGCCAAGCGTCCAGTCAGCCAGTCGACCCGCTTAGACTTCTCGCCAACTATCCGGCCAGCCCGTCGACCTAACTGGACTTCGTGCCAAGCGTCCGATTAGCCCATCAACCCGCTTGGACTTCGTGCCAAACATCCGGTCAGCCTGTCGACATGTCTGGACTTAGCCTGTACACTCGATCAGAGTGTTAGATAACGACAAACCTAACTTAACTTGATTCGTCATTCATCAAAACCTGAGTCAGATCGTTAGTGCTAACCGCACCAATAGCAGGCTGGTGAGCTGGTTGCGAAGTAAATCCTGTTTTGCGAGCTTTGCTTCGGATGTTCCTTCGTGCAGCTCAAGAAACTTTTTCCAAAGTTCCTTCACGGAGTTGTAGTTGCCGATTCGGTTGACATCTTGTGGCGGAAGAACGCTTAGCAGATGGTACTCTGCTTTGTCGTTTGCCACATAGTCGACCTGCTCCTTCTTCTTCCAGTGGTATTTCTCCTTACCTTCCGGTGCTGTAAAACCAAACTCCATAATTAACATTAAATCAAAATCAGTTTTAAAGAATACCTACATTCGCTTTTTACAGCTTGCGAATTCCCCTTCGAACTTCGGCGAGTAGATACTTGGTCTAGTCATTATTTCATTGCTTCGTTCGGCGGTTAGTCCTCCTGAAGCGCCTTGGCTCTGATACCACTTGTTGGACCGCTGGGGTTGGCTAGAAGGGGGGTTGAATAGCTTGTAAAAATAAAAACACCAAACCTTTCTCAAACTTTCAACCAAACACTTGCATAAAATAAATAAGCAGAAAGTAAAAGAAGAGGCTCACAAAGATTTGACTTGGTTACAACCGGGGAGGCTGTTAATTCAAGAAAAATATCGCACTAGTACTCCTTCAGGCGGAAAAAGCTCTTACAGCAATAACGCAAAGAGAATTAGAAGCTAAACTACAACTGGGAGCTCACAAGTGTTGGAATATACAATTTCTGAGTTGATGAAAAGCTTCTGAACCAAAGTTGTATTTATTGCCTTTGTCGGGGCGCCCCGAAGGGGTTCCGGGTGCCCTGGGGGGATAAAACTTTATCCCCAACGAAACGGATCACGCTTGACGTGATCTGGTCAAAAAGCCACTTTCGGGCGCCCTGAATGGTTTTAGGCGCTCGGACGGTCCGGGAGCTCGGAATGGTTCCGGGTGCCCGGACGATCCGGGCGCCCGGAATGGATCCGGGTGGCCGGACCACTAAGTCAACCCGGTTGACTTTTGGGTCCGGGCCTTTTGCTCCAGTGCTGCTGTAACGACCACCCTTCTCACTACTCTCTAAAGGTGTCCGTTACATAACTACTATAAACTCTTACTTAACTAGTGTAACAAACTGTACTTAAATTTTTCCAGAAAACTTAAAATTTCGGCAGAGTATATGCTGTTCGGCAGGACTAAAATATAATACAAAACTCAAAAATTCAGAACATGCACATATATCTCATAATAGCATAAACATATGAAACTATATCTCAATGCAAGCACAAAAGTATCTACTTACTAAACAGAACTCATCTTAGCATGCGATCTAAAACAAGAATAATCTCAAATGACATGGGATATAAAATACAATCTCAAATGTTTCTTATCCACTAAAACACGGAAACTTAATAACGCCCCAAGTCTCTCCCATAGTTCTAGCGTCACACACATCATCGAACACCTCCTTGTCATCTTCCTTTGCTTTAGCTTTTCCTTTCCTTTATCTGCAGTAAGAGGAAATGCAAATTATAAGCGAATGCTTAGTAAGCGCTGTGTAACTCACAAAAACTCGAATGTGCATATAAATACAGCAATGCTAAAAACTGAATCTGTAAGAAGAAAACTATTCATGCTCATCTAATAGTAAAGCACTAAAATTTGCATACTCATGATATACAAGAATAAAACTGCATGTTGGAAGACAAGGCTAATCATGCTCAATAAACTAATCAGGAAACAAATAAAACTAATATTGAATGCTTCGAATTAAAAGGAACTAAACTTGCTGACTCTAAACATAAGTGAAGCTTGTTTCATTTGTTCCAAAAACTTATACTTTATTACTTCAAAATAATAATCAATCTTTTCTTGGGCCCAGGCTTAGTACCAATGCGTGCTCCCTAATAGAGACTGTGGTAGCTAATCACCAGTCCTATGAGGGTAAAGACCTTTGTCTTACCAGGGCCAAGACCTTGGAATTGGTCACCTGGATTTTCTTTTATAACAACCTTGGAAGTCGGGTACTAGCCTCTTGAAAAAATAAAATACTTGTTATCTTTTATTACTTCTAATATATAATGCCTCAGCATTTTCTTCAAGCACCTTGTGTGCCAAAATCCCTAAAGTCTTGACTTTGGGATCTCCTTAAGGTCTTGGCCTTTTTTCTTTCTTTCCTTTAGCTTTTTTATAAAACTTAAAATACTGATAAGGAACTCAAAATCTGGAACTCAAATGCTTAATGAAAAATCTGTACTGTAATGCATATTAAAAATCTGCAATGCATAATAAAACTAGAAAATCTGCTCATGTATATCTAATTAAGCTACTAGAGATCTAATTGGATCTTCCAATGCTAAACCATCAACACTGCAAATTGAAAGGGCTATTCTAAGCTCCAAATAGAGCTGTTAGGTGCCTGCAGAAATGCATAGAAAATTGGGCTGGAATATGCTCCAAAGGGGGGATGTTCTAAGCTCCAATAGAGCTGTTCATGCTTGCTGCAAACACTAGGGGAATGGGGTTGTTCGTGCCCCTTTTTCTTAGCAAATATTAAACTAAAACTTCAAGGCTACATATAAATCCGATCATGCTCATGGTAACAAGGAAAATCTAAGTTTGAAAGGCTAATTATAAGGGCTGTTCTTTTCCATTGCAGTAAGGAGAAAAATAGCAAGAACTATAAATCTACACCATTTCATACTCACTGCCCAGTAACAAAACTTACAACTACAAGGCTAAATGAAATTTGATTAATTGCAAAAGAATCTAAATCTGCAATGCTAAAAGAAACTGCAATACTTATACTTTTATTGACTAACAGGATCTTAAATCTTGCTACAACAGAACTAAAAGGAACAATCAAATCCTCTTTAAGCATGCTACAACAGAACATAAAGGAGCAATCAAATCTTCTTTAAGCATGCTACAACAGAACTACAAAGCAGCAAGCAAATCTCGGAACTACTCTTAACCCTCTAGCACCCTAAATTCTGCACAACATGATCCAAAACATGAAGGAACTAAATCCCTAGCAAGCATAAATTCGGCTCAAACACAATCCACAAAAAAGAGCATGTTGTGGATGGTAAGGAGTGAAACAAAACTCCAAAACTACTCTTACTGCAGGTGAGGAGCAACTTCCTTTGGTTTCTTGGACTCACAACCGAGAAGAGAACTTCTAGGGTTTCAGATAGCTCAAGATTCCGACTTCTTCTTCGTGCCCACGGACTCTCCTTGACAAGAGGATCTCAATTCGGTGAAGAAACCCTTCGGATCGAGCTTTGGCCGGACGCCGGAGACGTGCCCTAGGTTTGTCTTCGTCGTCGCCCGAGCCGCCGTCGCACGCGAGGAAGGAGAGGTGAGGTAATTAGGTTACGGTAAATACCTAAGCCCTCTCTTTAAAATTCCAATATCCTGTTACCAACTACTACTTAAATAAAATCCGCTCCTTCCTTAATCAACAACGCCCGCTTGGGCACTTGGTCAGCCGAATCCGTTTAAGGTTCGGGTCGGGTCACGGGTTCGAACCTCGGTCGAAACTATTTATTTTTTGAAACTTCTTCCTTTTGGTAAAATTACCAAACGAACTCCAAAAATTACATAAAAATACTCTAAAAATTTCTAAAAATCTCTAGAATATTTCTAAAGCATTTATAAATATTTTTAAGCACTATTAAGACTCGAAATGAGGAAATTTGGGTTGTTACAATTCCCCATACCTTATAAAAAGTTCGTCCTCGAACTTAGAATAATTCTGGATATTTCTGTCTCATGCTATCCTCACGCTCCCAAGTAACTTCCTCGTGCTTCTGATTCTGCCAGATGACCTTCACTAGTGGCACTTCTTTGTTTTTTAGTCTCTTAACTTCTCTGTCCACTATCTGTGTAGGTCTGCTCTCATAGCTAAGATCCTCCTGGATCTGCACTGACTGAGGCTGAATCACTTGACTAGGGTCGTGGAGACACTTCTTTAGCATGGAGACATGAAATACATTATGTATTGCTGACATGTCTTGCGGTAAGTTCAGCTTGTAAGCTACTTTCCCAATCTTCTCTGTAATCAGATAGGGTCTTACATAGCGAGGACTTAACTTGCCCTTTTTGCCAAATCTCATTACTCCCTTCATAGGAGCAACCTTGAGAAAGACTGAATCCCCTACTTGGAACTCAAGTGGCCTACGACGTGTGTCAGCATAACTCTTCTGTCTACTCTGGGCAGTCTCAATTCTCTGTCTGATCTTCTGGATAGTTTGAGTGGTCTCATCTATCATCTATATCTAGATGCCCAGCTCTACTTCCATTTCTTTTCTCTCACCTGCTTCTTGCCAGTAAATGGGTGATCTGCACTTCCTACCATACAACGCCTCATATAGTGCCATCTTGATGGTGGCCTGATAGCTATTGTTGTAGGCAAACTCAGCTAAGCACAGATACTTGCACCAAATTCCCTTGAAATCTAGCGCACAAGCTCTGAGCATATCTTCTAAAATCTTATTTACTTGCTCTGTCTGTCCATCAATCTGAGGATGGAAGACTGTGCTGAACTTGAGTTTGGTGCCTAGTGCATTCTGAACACACTCCCAAAGATGAGAGGTGAAGCGCCCATCTCTATCAAACACAATAGATTTTGGAACTCCATGAACTCTGATCACTTCCTTAACATACAGTTGTGCCAACTGCTCTATAGAATAGGACACCTTGATGGCTAAAAAGATGAGTAGACTTGGTCAATTGATCCACTATTACCCATATCGCATCATATCCATTTGTGGTTCTTGGAAGACCTGTTATAAAGTCCATGGATATATCTTTCCACTTCCACTCTGGTATTGGAAGGGGTTGCAGGACTCCTCCTAGTCTCTGGTGCTCTGCTTTGACTCTCTGGCATGTCAGGCAGGTACTGACATATTTAGCAATATCTCTTTTGAGTCCAGACCACCAGAACTTCTGTTTCACGTCTTGGTACATCTTGGTGGAACCAGGATGCATGGAGTATGGTGTACTATGAGCTTCTTCTAAAATTTTCTTTCTCAACTCTTCATCATTGGGGACACAAAGGCGGTTCCCCTGATAGAGGATTCCACTGTCTGATACTCTAAACTCTGAATTGTCTTCTTCTTGTATCCCTTGCTTGATCCTTTGGATATTTGGATCTTCCCTTTGCTTTCTTTGTATATCCTCCAGCAGGGTTGACTCTAAGGTCAATGCAGAGAGTTGCTCATAAATAACTTCAAGTCCGAAATCTGACAACTCCTTCTGCAGTGGCAGGGCTAATGATGACAAAGACATCAGGAGTGCACTGGACTTCCTGCTTAGTGCATCTGCCACTTTGTTAGCTTTACCTGGGTGGTAGAGGATTTCACAGTCATAATCCTTGACCAACTCTAGCCACCTGCGCTATCTCATGTTTAAGTCTTTCTGGGTGAAGAAATACTTTAAACTCTGATGGTCTGTGAAGATTCTACACTGGACTCCATACAAATAGTGTCGCCAGAGTTTTAGTGCAAAGATCACAGTTGCTAGCTCAAGATCATGAGTGAGGTAGTTCTTCTCATAGTCTTTGAGTTGTCTGGATGCATAAGCTATAACTTTTCCTTCTTGCATGAGTACAACTCCTAGGCTCATCTTGGAAGCATTACTGTAGATGTCAAAACTCTTGTCACTTTCTGGAACTATCAGGATGGGAGCACTGGTCAGTCTCTTCTTTGGCTCTTGGAAACTCTGCTCACATTTGTCTGACCATTCAAACTTTTTGTCCTTCCTCGTTAGGGCTGTTAGTGGAGAGGCTATCTTGGAAAAGTCCTCCACAAATTTTCTGTAATACCTAGCTAAACCAAGGAAACTTCTGATCTCTCTAACGTTCTTGGGCCTATGCCAATTATTGACTGCCTCTATCTTGGTAGGATCCACTTGGATGCCTTCTTTAGAAATAATGTGACCTAGAAACGCCACCTAATTTAACCAGAACTCGTACTTCGAGAATTTGGCATAAAGCTGTTTCTGCTGTAGGGTCTGCAGGACTATTCTCAAGTGCGTGTCATGCTCCTCTCGAGTTCTGGAATAGACTAGAATGTCGTCGATGAACACGATGACAAATTTGTCAAGCTATTCTCTGAACACTCGGTTCATCAAGTCCATGAAGACTGCAGGTGCATTAGTCACACCAAAAGGCATGACTACGAACTCGTAGTGTCCATATCTGGTCCTGAAAGCTGTCCTGGGTATATCACTTTCTTTAACCTTCAGCTTGTGATATCCCTAGTGTAAATCTATCTTAGAGAAAACTATGGCTCCTCTTAGCTGATCAAAGAGATCATTTATTCTGGGATGAGGGGACTTGTCCTTAACTATTATTTTGCTCACGCTCTAAAATCTATGCACATCAGCATAGATCTGTCTTTCTTCTTAACAATAAACACCGGAGCTCCCCATGGTGAATGACTGGGACGGATGAAGCCTTTGTCAAGCAGCTCCTGGAGTTGTTCTTGTAGCTCTTTCAGCTCTGCTGGAGACATTCGGTAAGGAGCTTTTCAAATTGGATCGGTACCAGGAACCAATTCAATTTCAAACTCTACTTCTCTGTTGGGAGGTAGTCCAGGTAGCTCTTCTGGGAATACCTCTGGATACTCACAGACTACCCGAACATCTTCCTGCTTGGGTCCTTCTTGTTCTTCTTCATTCACGATATACGCAAGAAAATCAGTACATCCTTTAGCTAACATTTGGTGAGCTGTTAGGGAGGAGAGGAATTTCTGGGTCTTCCTCTTTGGCACTCCCATAAACTCAAAGGATGGTTCACCTTATGAATTCTATAAACTCTTCAAAATGTTTATTGGTGATCCGTTGGTGGAAGAATTCTTCGTGAAACTCTGTCTCGGAGTCAGTCCAGCTCATCTGATTGACTACTCTCTTGCTCTTAACTCTCTCTCCCACCACATACGAGCATTTCCTGATAGGCAGAAAGAGGCACACTTGAACTTCTCGACTTCTGGCCAGTCAAGAAGCTCCATGGTGCTCTCCAGTGTCTTGAACCAAGCCTGAGCATCCCAGGGCTCAGTCGTGCCTGAGAAACTTTCTGGCTTCAGCTTCAGCCACTTTATCATGTATGCTTCTTGTCTTCTAGGTATTGTGGCGACTTCCAGGGCAGCTGGTAGAACCTCAGTCATCACTGGAGTCTCCACATTTACAGTTGGGGGAGTGGTAGGAACTGACTACTGATTAGCCATCAGATTGACAATCACTTATTGCTGCTCTGCTACTTGTCTCTGGAGTTGAGCAACAACTTCAAAAAGATTGGTCTCAGTTGTTCTGGGCTCCTCGTTCTCCTGAGCTCGGTTCTCAGTACGAGTGGTACGAGGACGCCCTCTTCTTGACATCTCATCATGCAGAGGGAAAACTTGAAATCATCACTATACTTTCTAGATATATCTTACTTAAGCATGATTCTTGACTTTAAACACATATGAGCAGGTACTTCTAAACATTTCTCTATACTGCAACCACTAAAGGAAAAGAATAAAAGAAAGTATAAATACATTCTTACTTAAAGACGGTAAGGTTGGTGCTGATGTGTGATGCTGGAGAATAGGAACTACTCTGATACCAACCTGTAACGACCACCCTTCTCACTACTCTCTAAAGGTGTCCGTTACATAACTACTATAAACTCTTACTTAACTAGTGTAACAAACTGTACTTAAATTTTTCCAGAAAACTTAAAATTTTGGCAGAGTATATATGCTGTTCGGCAGGACTAAAATACAATACAAAACTCCAAAATTTAGAACATACACATATATCTCATAATAGCATAAACATATGAAACTATATCTCAATGCAAGCACAAAAGTATCTACTTACTAAATAGAACTCATCTTAGCATGCGATCTAAAACAAGAATA
The DNA here is from genome assembly GCF_018446385.1 of Zingiber officinale. Taxonomy (NCBI): domain Eukaryota; kingdom Viridiplantae; phylum Streptophyta; class Magnoliopsida; order Zingiberales; family Zingiberaceae; genus Zingiber; species Zingiber officinale. The sequence continues at coordinate 106,921,532 of NC_055986.1, forward strand.
ATCTCAAATGACATGGGATATAAAATACAATCTCAAATGTTTCTTATCCACTAAAACACGGAAACTTAATAACGCCCAAGTCTCTCCCATAGTCCTGGCATCACACACATCATCGAACACCTCCTTGTTGCCTTCCTTTGCTATAGCTTTTCCTTTCCTTTATCTACAGTAAGAGGAAATGCAAACTATAAGCGAATGCTTAGTAAGCGCTGTGTAACTCATAAAAACTCGAATGTGCATATAAATACAGCAATGCTAAAAACTGAATCTGTAAGAAGAAAACTACTCATGCTCATCTAATAGCAAAGCACTAAAATTTGCATACTCATGATATACAAGAATAAAACTTCATGCTGGAAGACAAGGTTAATCATGTTCAATAAACTAATCAGGAAACAAATAAAACTAATACTGCATGCTTCGAATTAAAAGGAACTAAACTTGCTGACTCTAAACATAAGTGAAGCTTGTTTCATTTGTTCCAAAAACTTATACTTTATTACTTCAAAATAATAATCAATCTCTTCTTGGGCCCAGCCTTAATACCAATGCGCGCTCCCTAATAGAGACTGTGGTAGCTAGTCACCAGTCCTACGAGGGTAAAGACCTTGGTCTTACTAGGGCCAAGACCTTGGAATTGGTCACCTGGATTTTCTTTTACGACAACCTTGGAAGTCGGGTACTAGCCTCTTAAAAAAATAAAATACTTGTTATCTTTTATTACTTCTAATATATAATGCCTCGGCATTTTCTTCAAGCACCTTGTGTGCCAAAATCCCTAAAGTCTTGACTTTGGGATCTACTTAAGGCCTTGGCCTTTTTTTCTTTCTTTCCTTTAGCTTTCTTATAAAACTTAAAATATTGATAAGGAACTCAAAATCTGGAACTCAAATGCTTAATGAAAAATCTGTACTGTAATGCATATTAAAAATCTGTAATGCATAATAAAACTAGAAAATTTGCTCATGTATATCTAATTTAGCTACTAGAGATCTAATTGGATCTTCCAATGCTCTACCATCAACACTGCAAATTGAAAGGGCTATTCTAAGCTCCAAATAGAGCTGTTCGGTGCCTGCAGAAATGCACAGAAAACTGGGCTGGAATAAGCTCCAAAGGGGGGGTTGTTCTAAGCTCTAATAGAGTTGTTCATGCTTGCTGCAAATACAAGGGGAATGGGGCTGTTCGTGCCCCTTTTTCTTAGCAAATATTAAACTAAAACTTCAAGGCTACATATAAATCCGATCATGCTCATGGTAACAAGGAAAATCTAAGTTTGAAAGGCTAATTATAAGGGTTGTTCTTTTCCATTGCAGTAAGGAGAAAAATAGCAAGAACTATAAATCTACACCATTTCATACTCACTGCCCAATAACAAAACTTACAGCTACAAGGCTAAATGAAATCCGATTAATTGCAAAAGAATCTAAATCTACAATGCTAAAAGAAACTGCAATACTTATACTTTTATTGAGCAACAGGATCTTAAATCTTGCTACAACAGAACTAAAAGGAACAATCAAATCCTCTTTAAGCATGCTACAACAGAACACAAAGGAGCAATCAAATCTTCTTTAAGCATGCTACAACAGAACTACAAAGCAGCAAGCAAATCTCGGAACTACTCTTAACCCTCTAGCACCCTAAATTCTGCACAACATGATCTGAAACATGAAGAAACTAAATCCCTAGCAAGCATAAATTCGGCTCAAACACAATCCGAAACAAAAGAGCATGTTGTGGATGGTAAGGAGTGAAACAAAACTCCAAAACTACTCTTACTACAGGTGAGGAGCAACTTACTTTGGTTTCTTGGACTCACAACCGAGAAGAGAACTTCTAGAGTTTCGGATAGCTCAAGATTCTGGTTTCTTCTTCGTTCCCACGGACTCTCCTTGACAAGAGGATGTCAATTCGGTGAAGAAACCCTTCAGATCGAGCCTTGGCCAGACGCCGGAGACGTGCCCTAGGTTTGTCTTCGTCGTCGCCCGAGCCGCCGTCGCACGCGAGGAAGGAGAGGTGAGGTAATTAGGTTACGGTAAATACCTAAGCCCTCTCTTTATAACTCCAATATCCTGTTACCAACTACTACTTAAATAAAATCCGCTCCTTCCTTAATCAGCAACGCTCGCTTGGGCACTTGGTCAGCCGGATCCGCTTAAGGTTCGGGTCGGGTCGCGGGTTCGAACCTCGGCCGAAACTATTTATTTTTTGAAACTTCTTCCTTTTGGTAAAAATACCAAAAGAACTCCAAAAATTGCATAAAAATACTCTAAAAATTTCTAAAAATCTCTAGAATATTTCTAAAGTATTTCTAAATATTTTTAAGCACTATTAAGACTCAAAATGAGGAAATTTGGGTTGTTACAACTGCTCGCCTCGGTCCGGGTCTTCCGCTCCGGCTCCGCTTGCTTGGGTGATCTCTGCCATCCAGAATAGGGCTCACTCGAATTCAACTTCCGGTCTTCTCAAGCAGGTTTCTGCTCCGGCTTCTAGTCCCTCAGAATCGTTGTGTGCTTTCTTCTTGTTTGCCAACGTACTCATCGGCAGTCTTCGCCCCTCGATCGCACCCCGTGCTAACCTTCTCGCTAGCTGCGTCTCTTGCTCCCCGAGCATTCTTCCGCTCCGTCATCTCGTCCCTCGAAACCACCGCCCGCTTCCTTCTCGTCCGCTGGTGTACTCTTCTGTAGCGTCTCGTGTCTCAGACGCACCGCGTGCTGTCCTTCTAGCTAGCTACGTCTTCCGCTCGACTACCAGTGCTCCTATGCTCTTGCACACTTAGACATAAGGTTTAAAACACACAGGACCTAACTTAACTTATTGACCACACCAAAATAACTTTGGGGTTCCAAGAATATTAATGCGTTAAAACTAGCATATAGGTCAATGGATGACTTAATCTCACAAGTTATGGATATGAGATATCATGTTGACACATGGATATATATTAGAGAATATGTATTTAATGACTCGCCATGAGAATATTTCATGGATCGTTATATGAGTGTCATAAACATTCTCATGTGACTATTAGGATTAATAGTCCTTAGGCCTGAAGTCACTATGATTCCCTACATAAGGAGTTGTGTACTTTGGTATCGACAAACGTCACCTGTAACAAGATGGACTATAAAGTCAATCACTGAGTATGAAATAAGTTATGCGAAGGGATGTGAGTGATATAAATGAGATCTATCCCTTTTATATGATGGAAGTCATATCTGTGGGCCCCTTGATTAGTAGGACACAAGAATACATGGTCATACTCAAATAAGTCAATATGAGATATTGAGCTTATTTGTTTAAATGTGTCTACTTAGATATCAGAAACTTAAAGATTGATAAGAGGATGAAACGATTTATACCTCATTGATCAATCTAAATATCAAGGATAGAAGTATTGAGTCATACAAGATAATAGACATAGAAAGGTTAGGTCAGATCTCGACATTCTCGTCACTTGGGTAGCAATGATGTCTTGTTAGTGTTAGGATCCTTTGTACGGCTAGAGAGGGGGGTGTGAATAGCCGACCCCAATTCGTTCGATTCTTTCTACAATGTCGAGTTAGCGCAGCGGAAATAAAACAATAGAAGCGACAAAGAAAGAAATCAAACCTCAAACTCGATGGATGTAACGAGGTTCGGAGATTAGGGCTCCTACTCCTCGGCGTGTCCGTAAGGTGGACGAGTCCGGTCAATCCGTCGGTGGATGAGTCCCCGGAGAACCGGCTAATATAAACTCCTTATGGGTGGAGAAACCTCGCCACACTCTTTTGCAACAGCAAACAAAGGAGTACAACAATGGAGAAAACAAACAAGAACAATAGAAATTGTAATACACTTGCTTGCCTCTTGTTGTCGACTGGAACCTTGATGAAGCAGCAGCTTCTCGGATCCAGCAGCTAGAACACCAGCAGGAAACTCACGCAGAGCTTCGACGAGTTCAACAGAACTCAGCACAATGAGAGCTCAACCAAAGCTCAGCAGGAAGCAGAAAAGATTCAGCAGAAGAAGAGCAGAAAACATTTGGCTCGCAGCCGTAGCCCTCCTTTTATAACCTGCGAAGAAAGCGAAGAAAACACAGAAGAAATCTAGCCGTTGCGACGCAACGGCTAGTGCCTGGATCGGTCAGGAGACCGATCAGGACCTATTCTGATCGGTCCCCAGACCGATCAGCTTTCTTCACAGAAAGCTGCCCACCTTCTGTGCGGGTTCTGATCGGTCTGTGGACCGATCAGGCCATAGCTGGATCGGTCTACAGACCGATCCCAACCTCAGCGACATCGTCTCTGATCGGTCCCCAGACCGATCAGGACATGGCCTGATCGGTCTGTGGACCGATCAGCCTGCCTCTCTTTCGCCTCTGTTCGCTTGCTGATCGGTCACCAGACCGATCAGTAACCGAACAGAGAGCTTCTGTTCGGTATCTGATCGGTCACCAGACCGATCAGAGCAAACAAGTATCACTGGATCGGTTTGGTGACCGATCCAGAGCTTGGGTTTGGCCCAAACCAAGTCCCAAGACTTCCAAACCAATATCCGGTCAACCTTGACCTATTGGTACTTCATCCCTAACATCTGGTCACTCCCTTGACCTGCTAGAACTCCCTGCCAAGTGTCCGGTCAATCCCTTTGACCTACTTGGACTTTCCAACACCAGAAGTCCGATCATCCCTGATCCATCTGGATTTTCCCTTGCCTGGCTTCACTCACCAGGACTTTCACCTGGCTTCACTCACCAGGATTTCCACATTGCCTAACATCCCAGTTAGGACTTTCTCACTGCCTGGCTTCACTCACCAGGACTTTCCCACTGCCTGGCTTCACTCACCAGGACTTTCCACACTGCCTAACATCCCAGTTAGGACTTTCTCATTCACCTAGCTTCACTCACTAGGATTTTCACCTGGCTTCACTCACCAGGATTTTCCACACTGCCTAACATCCCAGTTAGGACTTCCCATTCACCTAGCTTCACTCACTAGGATTTTCACCTGGCTTCACTCACCAGGATTTTCCCGAATGCCTGGCTTCACTCACCGGGACTTTCACCTTCACCTAGCTTCACTCACTAGGATTTTCACCTGGATTCACTCACCAGGATTTCCCGACTGCCTGGCTTCACTCACCAGGACTTTTCCCCGTGCCAAACTCCCTGTTTGGACTTTCCCCGTGCCAAGTCTCCATACTTGGACTTTTCGCGTGCCAAGCTCCCTGCTTGGACTTTTCCGTGCCAAGTCCCCATACTTGGACTTTTCCAGTGCCAAGCTCCCTGCTTGGACTTTTCCGTGCCAAGTCTCCATACTTGGACTTTTCCCGAATCAGGTCAACCAGGTCAACCTTGACCTACGGTTGCACCAATAATCTCCCAAACATCTATTCTTGTCCCACATCAAGAATAGAACTCTCTCACGAGTGTCAAACATCAACATGCAACACAACTAGGTCAACCTTGACCTAAGGTTGCACCGACAATCTTCCCAAGTCAAACATCAAAATACAACTCGAGTCAAGTCAACTCGAGTCGGGTCAACCAGGTCAACCTTGACCTAAGGTTGCACCAACAATCTCCCCCTTTTTGATGTTTGACAAAACCATAATCAAGTTAGGTTAACCCGATAACCTAACTTAGGTTTTCAATCATCTTCCAATGTCCAATGTTCTTTCCTTGAACATTCTCTGGACATTCTCCCCTTAGGTTAACCCGATAACCTAACTTGGGTTCTCTAATAATTCTCCCCCTTTTGACACACATCAAAAGTATTCCAATGTTCTTCCTTGACAATCTTTCCCTAGCTTAGGTTAAACCGATAACCTAACTTGGGTTCTCCAATAATTCTCCAATGAACACTCTCCCTTTTGACACACATCAAAAGAATAAGGAGGGTATCAAGGTCAAGAGTTTCTTCCTAATGAAAGTCCCATACCTTTCATTGAAACTCTTATTTTCCCTTGATACTAAGCTCAACAATCCACTTAGTGATAATCCCATATCACTAATCCTCAAGGAGTAAAACTCCCTAAAGTCAACTCCCTTGACTAATAGTTAAAACTCCCCTAAAGGCCAACTCCCCTTGACCATTGCACCAACAATGTCTTGGAGAGTTTCAAACCTTTAGAAATCTAAAACCCAACTTTCAGCCGAAATTTCAGACATGCAGTCTATCAGACCTCACTGGATCGGTCACCGGACCGATCCACAGCACTCTGGATCGGTCCAGTGACCGATCCAGCCCTCCCTGGATCGGTCCAGCGACCGATCCAGACTCTGATCACAGGGATTTCTGATTTTTCCTCTCCCGAAATTCAGAGACCCCTAATAAATTCCAGAAAATTCGAAAAATTGTGAAATTTTGAGGATACATTCCTCATATCATACACTACCATGGAAAAATAATTTTCTATGAAAATAGTTTCCATTTTCAAATCTTGATACAAAGTTCAAAAACTTTGAAATAGTTCAAGTTTTAACTCAACTTTGTATCACAATGTTCAATGATGAATGCTATCACTAGGAAAGCTTCATCAAGGTTTTCCAAATCAATTTTAAAATGCTTTTAAAACCATTTGAATTTAGGACCATAATCTTAGGGCTAAATGTACATGACTTGTACATAAGCTTTCCCTATGATCCTCCATTTCTTGAATTAGGGTCATCTAGGTACAAGAATTATGCACCTTGATCCTAACTCATGATCCTAATATCTCACACACATCTAAAGTGTATCAAACCACATTCAAGTCAATTTGATGTGAGATATGGGTTAAGGTCAACTTAGGCTAAGTTCTCATGCATTTTCTAAACATCAATTTGATCTCAATATCAAAATGTGTTTTTCCTTAAATCAATTACATTGATTATAATGCAAGAGATGATGACATGCCATATAATGATATCATAAGTAAAAACATGTGCCAATGTCATGATGTCATGGCATAAAGTTTGAAAACTTAAATAAAGCATGACATATAAACTAGCCTAGCACTATCATGACATTTCAAATGATGATAAAACTAAACATGATGTCATGACATGTCATATGGCAAACAACCATGGTAAGTTAACACAAATAAAATACCTAGATTACCTATCTAAGTATCCTTAATCTCTTAGTTAACTTAAATTCTAATCTTAGATTGCCCATATATCCCTAAGAGAAAACCAAAATCCCAATTATGGTTTTTCTCTAGGTTTTCATAAATTGTGCCAAATAAGATTAAAATATTCTCACTTTGGCACACTTTACTCTTCCAAGGAGTGAATGATAAAGATTATCCCTTTCATTTTCAAAGGTTCCCAAAACCTTGAAAATGCTCCTTGAGTGTCAATTTCCTCAAAGTTGGGTTAACTACCCTTCTTATTGGAGTTGACACTCTCTAACCCATCTATGGGGTAGAAAATGCTCCTAGGAACCCAATACCTACTTGAGCTCATTGGGTTCACTAAAAATTCACTAGGGATGACTTCCTAGCAACCCTCCTAATGACCCTCTTAGGCTTTAAAGCCTTGGTCATTTGGGTCTCATCAAGATCAACTCTAGGGGTGACTCCTTGTGACCTTGGTGGTGATCTTCCTAGCCCTAGGTTTTATTCCATAATCGAATGGAACATTGTGGTAAGTGGGCTTGACCACTTGGGACTTAGGTTTGTGACCCAAACCTTTCTTGTCCTTGGGCTTTGGTTTTTGACCCTTAAACCCTAGAGATGACTTCTCCAAGTTCTTAAGAGCCTTTTCCAAAGTATCAAGTCTTGACCTCAAGACTTGATTCTCCTTCTCTAATACCTCAATTTTTGATTTGTCATTTTTCTTTGAGGTATTCCTAGGCATGTGTCTAGTTGTTTTGGGGTTTCTACCTAGGTTCTCCTTAGCCTTAGATGAGTTAATTCTAGGGTTAGCATTTCTAGAATTGTTCTTATCTAGGCTAACATGTTTGGCACCTAAGCATGTGTATCGATTTCTAATGTTATCATGCTTATCATCATTGACTAGTGCAATAAAATTTCTAGCATGCATCTTACTAGTATTGCACGAATGAGACTTAAATGATACCTTAGGGTTTGCCTTAGCTCCCCCTATAGAAGTGCTCGGTCTCTTGCCCTTGTGAGGTTGCCTCCCCCTCGGACAATGGCTCCTATAGTGTCCCCTTTGCTTGCATTGGAAGCACACGATGTGCTCCTTGCCTTTGCGTGTCGGGACTCCGGCTCCCTTGACTTTTGGTGCCGGTGGAGTCTTCCTAACCCTCCTTGGACACTTACTCTTGTAGTGCCCAAACTCCCTACACTCAAAGCATATTATATGTAACTTATTTGAAATTACGATGCTTGAGTTACCTAGGGTTGAGGATGGATGAAGGCTCTTTTCCTCATCCCTTCCGGAGGTAGATGCTTCTTCTTGCTCCGATCTTGAAGAAGAGCTCTCCTCCTCTTCTTCCTTGGATGTTGAGTAGCCCTCAACTCCCAATTCTCTATCTCCATGAAGTGAGCTACTTGATGACTCACTTGTCTCCTCTTCATGACTTGAAGTGGAGTTCTTCTCATGAAGTTTGGCCAAGTTGTTCCACAACTCCTTGGCACTATTGTATCCTTCTACCCTACACAAAACATCATTAGGTAAAGAAAATTCAATGATTTTCGTTACCTCATCATTGATGGTTGATTTGTGGATTTGCTCCTTCGTCCACTCCTTCTTCTTGATAGGTTTTCCTTCCTCGTCCATCGGAGGGGAAAAACCTTCTTGTACACAAAACCAATTTAACATATTAGTCCTAAGAAAGTACATCATCCTTACCTTCCAATATGTGAAGTTGTCGTGAGACTTGTAGAAGGGTTGAATCGTGACATCTTCTCCATAGAGATCCATTCTCTAGCTTTGCTCCCACGGGTGTTGATCCGATGAAGAGCGAACCTTCGCTCTGATACCACTTGTTAGGATCCTTTGTACGGCTAGAGAGGGGGGTGTGAATAGCCGACCCCAATTCGTTCGATTCTTTCTACAATGTCGAGTTAGCGCAGCGGAAATAAAACAATAGAAGCGACAAAGAAAGAAATCAAACCTCAAACTCGATGGATGTAACGAGGTTCGGAGATTAGGGCTCCTACTCCTCGGCGTGTCCGTAAGGTGGACGAGTCCGGTCAATCCGTCGGTGGATGAGTCCCCGGAGAACCGGCTAATATAAACTCCTTATGGGTGGAGAAACCTCGCCACACTCTTTTGCAACAGCAAACAAAGGAGTACAACAATGGAGAAAACAAACAAGAACAATAGAAATTGTAATACACTTGCTTGCCTCTTGTTGTCGACTGGAACCTTGATGAAGCAGCAGCTTCTCGGATCCAGCAGCTAGAACACCAGCAGGAAACTCACGCAGAGCTTCGACGAGTTCAACAGAACTCAGCACAATGAGAGCTCAACCAAAGCTCGGCGAGAAGCGAAAAGATTGAAGAAGAGCGAAAAACTTTTGGCTCGCAACGTAGCCCTCCTTTATAACTGCGAGAAAGCGAAGAAAACACGAAGAAATCTAGCCGTTGCGAGGCAGCGGTTACTGAATCGGTCGGGGACCGATCGGGACCTATTCGATCGGTCCCGGACCGATCACTCTTCACGAGCTGCCCACCTTCGCGGGTTCGATCGGTGGACCGATCAGACACCGGATCGGTCCACGCACCGATCCCAACCTCAGCGACATCGTCTCGATCGGTCCCGGAACCGATCGGGACATAACTGATCGATGCGTGGACCGATCACCTGCCTCTCTTTGCCTCGCTTGGCGATCGGTCACCGATCGATGGCAAGAAAAAGCTCTGTTGATCGATCGGTCACCGGACCGATCGAGGCAAACAGTATCACTGGATCGGTTTGGTGACCGATCCGAGCTTGGGTTTGGTCCAAACCAAGTCCCAAGACTTCAAACCAATATCCGGTCAACCTTGACCTATTGGTACTTCATCCCTAACATCTGGTCACTCCCTTGACCTGCTAGAACTCCCCGCCAAGTGTCCGGTCAATCCCTTTGACCTACTTGGACTTTCCAACACCGGAAGTCCGATCATCCCCGATCCATCTGGATTTTCCCTTCCCGGCTTCACTCACGGGACTTTCACCGGCTTCACTCACCAGGATTTCCCATTGCCTAACATCCCGTTAGGACTTTCCCAGCTTCACTCACGGGACTTTCCACACCTTGTGTTCACTCACCAGGACTTTCCACACCGCCTAACATCCCAGTTAGGACTTTCTCATTCACCTAGCTTCACTCACTAGGATTTTCACCGGCTTCACTCACCAGGATTTTCACATACGCCTAACATCCAGTTAGGACTTCCCATTCACCTAGCTTCACTCACTAGGATTTTCACCAGCTTCACTCACGAGTTTTCAACGCCCGGCTTCACTCACGGGACTTTCACCTTCACCTAGCTTCACTCACTAGGATTTTCACCTGGATTCACTCACCAGGATTTCCATTGCCTGGCTTCACTCACGAGACTTTTCCCGTGCCAACTCCTGTTTGGACTTTCCCGTGCCAAGTCTCCATACTTGGACTTTTCGCGTGCCAAGCTCCCTGCTTGGACTTTTCCGTGCCAAGTCCCCATACTTGGACTTTTCCAGTGCCAAGCTCCCTGCTTGGACTTTTCCGTGCCAAGTCTCCATACTTGGACTTTTCCCGAATCAGGTCAACCAGGTCAACCTTGACCTACGGTTGCACCAATAATCTCCCAAACATCTATTCTTGTCCCATATCAAGAATAGAACTCTCTCACGAGTGTCAAACATCAACATGCAACACAACTAGGTCAACCTTGACCTAAGGTTGCACCGACAATCTTCCCAAGTCAAACATCAAAATACAACTCGAGTCAAGTCAACTCGAGTCGGGTCAACCAGGTCAACCTTGACCTAAGGTTGCACCAACAGTTAGATGTCACTCATTGTTTATGTATCTAAAATAGTTTTAGAGATATTTCCAACGTTACGAGAACCTATTGGGTCACACACAAAGAACAAGTTAATTTGGAGATGAGTTCTTATGATGGATCATTGGATTGAGTCTTATTCAAATTGGACTCATTGAGTTAGACTCAATTGGATCCAATTATTGGATTGAGGCCCATTCGAATTAGACTCATTAAGTCCATTTAGATTGATGATTAATGAGTTAGACTCATTGAGTGATTTGATGAATTTGAATTCATGAAGGAAGAGGAGTGTTCAATTTAGAATTGATCATGCATTGGATGAAGAGTTGTCAATTTTGAACTACTCATGCATTGGCTGATTCATTGAATGAAGACAAATATTAATGTCTTGACATTAAGGTAATTTCATGAATGAGTACAAAAGGGATTTTGATTCATTTTCATGATGAGTTTTGTGTGTTCTTCCTCTTCTTCTCTCCTCTTCCACTCTTGACCGAAATCCACCAAAAGGGGTTGCTAGTACAACCTTTGGTTGATTTTCTTCTCTACTTCTTGAGTTCGTGAGAGGTACGAAACACTTATTTATGTAGATATCAAAAGAGGCACGAACATTTAATCATATTGAGATCTTAGCTATCAAGAGTTTGTGTTCACGCATCAAAAATATAATTCCCTTTATTAAACTTAATATATGATTTTCCCTTCTGAAAAAGAACTTATTTTTTTTATGCTTTCACCTTTGTGCATGTTTAGCTTTAGTTCCTTACATATATTATATTTGTGGAACAAAATCTAATTTCATGACATTTTAGAAAAGTAACATATCATATCTAGTGGCAAAGTCGAGGTAAATACTTCTCTTATGTGTTAGTCACTATACCAAAAGCTAGTAGCCGTCTGTGATTTACCTTCTTCGTGTTGGCCCTGGGACAAATTAGCGGGGATAAGCGTATTCGTCTTTTGCCAAAATTAAAGTGACAAAGTGATTGTGAATGCAACATTTGAAATTAGTTGATTTTATTTTTTAAAATTATATTTCTCTTCTAATGCATTTTTAAAATTTAACATGATAATATTCGAACAATATATCTTATAATAAATTTAATTTTTTTTTATATTTGCACAAGTATATTATGTTTGTCATCTCCCATTAAATTTGCAAGGTAATGGCAACAAAAATATCAAATATGAATTATAAATATTGATTTGAATCAAGAGAGATTTACCATATAAATAATATTTGGTCCTATAGTTACTCAAGCTATTTTTATAATAGCTGTGATTGTATCTGATGTTTATGATTACCTATATAAAGTCGTATAAAATTCTTACAGTAATTTATATAAATATGCATAACTATAAAAATAAATAAATATTTTCTCAATGTTTTTCTACATCTCTTAGCTTGACCCTTTTCCCAATAAAAAATAAAAAATAAAAAATCTGTTATGATTTCAAATTTTTTAATCCTATTTATGTAACCACATGATCAACGCTGATTACATCACAAAACGCGGTAGTCGTTGCACCAAATATTTATTCTATCAAAATTTGCAGCAATGAAACGAGAAGACGTCGCCGGACACGCAAGCTACAGCTGGTCGCACTGCGCCGCCTCGAACGACAGCGTCCCGCCGGCGAGATCATACAGCACATGCATGTTCTGCTGCTGGAAGTTGCCAAAGATGGATAACGTCAAATTCGACCTCACCACCACCACGCACAGCAACGCCACGCTTGAATCCACCACAATGTAGTTCTCCGGTGGTAGATCCATGTCCGCCCCCTCGAAGTGAAACACCAATCTCGGCACCTGCACCGCCTCGCCGCCGTACGCGAAGCAGATGTCGTAACCGTAGGCCGATCCATCCGCCGCCGACAGATTCATCTGCGACTCGAACGCTCGCTTCAGCTCCGCATAAGCCGGGTCCACCAGCATGGTCACGGTAGTGCCGGAGTCGATGACCAACCCCCCGGTCCCGTTCGAAGTCATTGAGAAGGTCGTGTTCGGTATCGGAAGCTCGGTATCGCCGACGGTGATCCCGTGCAATGATAGGTAGTAGTAGGAGGGGAAAGACGGCGGGTTGGCGACGAACGGGGTGGATTGAGCCTGCTCGCTTAACGTCGCCATGGCGCCCAGAAGCAGAGGACTCGTCTTGTTGTCGCCGTAGGACGTGAGGCAGTAAGAGAACCTCCCGTCGCCGAGTTGGGACACCAGCGACAAGTTCCCTCTCCCCATCCCCACGATCCCTGACCCTGACGAGTTGTCGAAGTTTCCGTTGTTGTTGTTGCTGCAACCAAAAGCGACCTCGGATACGGCCACCGACCCGAAGGTGAACGTCTCGGTGCCGAGGACGCCGTCGGTGGAGGAGTTATCGCCGTAGGTATAGTCGTAGCTGCAGTCGGAGGCAGGAGGAGCGCAGGTTCTGGTGAAGGAAGGGAGGGAGAGGCACTGGGAAGCGTTGCAGGGCAGGGTGGCGTAGGTGGAGGACCGAGAGGGGTCGTACAGCGGCGTGAGCTGGGAGAAGCATCGAAGGCAGGGCTGGCACTGCGTCCAGATGAGGTCGCTGCCGGTGTCCATTATGGCCGAGTAGGAGAGCGTCGGCGTGCCGATGGCGAGCTCCATGAGGAACGAACCGCCGCCGGCGTACAGCTGGGTTTGGACGTCGACCGTCGACTGGACGTTGCTGCCGGAAGTCATGACGCGCTCGGCGGCGCGCTTGAGCAGATCTAATTTCGTGAGATCTCGCTGGGAGTCGACGTGGCTGAGCTCGACCCGGACGCCTACGGTCGTGGAGCAGGACGGTGCGGCGCCGAAGGAGAAGAGAAAGAGCAGCAGCAGCAGTTTCGCCATTGATCGATGTTAAACTTTTGATCGATAGTAAGAGATTAGCAAATAAATTTATAAGGAATTATACAATAATTAGAATTCCATGCGACCAATTCACGCAGATGATAAAATTTCGAAGGTTGACCTATTCCATGCAGCGTAAGTTTCCAAGTCAGCTCACAACGTCAACTTAAGAGCTAGCAAGTTTGATAGCAAACTCTTCTGCATTATTTCTTAATTTAATTTTGAAACTTACTGCATGATTATTTCTTGTTCAACTTACACGGTCCATTTGTAATATTTTTTATTACGTTAAATAACGCGTTTTAAGAGCCGTGTTAATTAAGCTGAGCACCATATGATTTATAATCAGTCTTGACATTGACATTGACATTGACATTGACATTGACATGGATACTGTCAAATAAACTTTTTTTTCTTTCTGAAAGTAGATAAACTTATACGTTTCCTTTTCTTAATTAAAAAACAAAAAATAAACAAGTATAAAGATGTTTGTTACATAAATGGTCTATGAATTAGTCAGCAACGACTTGGGAGTAAATTTCAATGGTCAATTTACTTACAAGACAAACATAACAACTCCATGGAAATGGTGTGCATACTTCACCAATTCCAGAATAGAAATTTCATATAATTTCACCAGATCAAACCCATACCATACGACTCACGTACGTATTAACAAGAAGTAATGGCATATGCATGACACTCATGGATGTAATGCAATGGTAAAATACTAATGAGAATAAATAAAAGGATGATAGTTTGAATCTAAGTACGAATAAATATTTTACAGGTTGAACTCTAAGTTTATATAAAAACAGTTACTATCCTAAATTTTATATTTTTTTTATCAAAAAAACCATTTATATCATTCCCTTTCAATTATCTAAATTTAAATTTATATTTATTCCGTTCAGAAGCTGAGTCGGATGAAAGGGGTTAGTGACAAGGACAAGGATATTGAATGGAGAAGACTCGGTCGGGCTTGGGATCGGTGGAAAAAAGAGAGGGGGGGGGGGGCAATCACCAATGATACTCATGACCCTACAAATACCACAGACCAAGCACCAGGAAGTATTAAAGCGAGAACTAGGAAAAAAGGTCCATGGTAGAGGCTCTCTGATGCTCAATCAGCTGAAGGCCGAGCGAAAAAAATATGAAAGTAGAACTACAGTAGATATGTGTGTATAAGCGAGCATGCACACACCTGACCAACTAAGAGAACCTCCCTTTTTTTACTACTTTCGTGACCTCTATAATCATTATTCATCATAGAATGCTAGGTGTCAAAGTATGTAGGAGGATAGAGGATGAGGAGATTGGGCTGGAGTCAATCGAGAGAATGAGGAGATTGAACCCTAGGGGTCTGATCGGGCTGGAGCCAGCCGGGAGAATGAAGGGATTTAGCCCTGGGGGCTTGACCGGGCTGGAGTCGGTCGGGAGTAAAGGAGTGGACTACCTTGACACGTATTCTTTGACCCTAATCGTCACTTCTTCTTGATTTTTAACTTTCACGTCAACTTGACAATTGACCTTATGCTATCTTGGGTCTATCCTTTATGCATCATATTGTGAGTGATGTAGATGAGATCTATCCCTCCTATATGACAGGAGAGACATCGGTATTCTTGATAGAGTGAGACCACGAAGTGCATGGCCATGCCCAAATGAGTCAATATGAGATATTGAGCTCATTTGATTTAGTGAGTCTACTTGGAGTTCAAGATTTAGATTGATTAGAGGATAACATGGTCTATGCCTCACATTAATCAATCTAGATGTCTAGGATAGAAGGACACTTGTCATATATTGTGAGGAGTCACAATTAGTAGTCACAAGGTGATGTTGGATCTCAACATTCTTGTAACTTGGGTAGTAATGATGTATTGCTAGATACCGCTCATTACTTATGGTCCTAAATGGGTTTAGGGGCATTGCCAACGTTACAAGAACCTATTGGGTCACACACAAAGAACAAGTGGATGGAGATTAGGTTCATATGATGAACCAAGAGGATTAGATTCATGTGATGAATCAAATTGGATTAAGAGTAATCCTAATTGGGCTAATTGAGTTGGACTCAAGTTGATTCATATGTTCAATGAGTCTAATTTAGATTATGACTCATTGAATCAATTTAATTAAATGAATTAGATTCATTATATTAAATTGGCTTGAATTAAATGGTTGGATTAGATCAACTATGAGAGAGATTAAGTCAAGTTTGACTTGACTTGAGAGGAAGAGAAAAAGTCAAGTTTAACTTGACTATTTGCCACATCATTAGTGATTTGGCATTAGCAGGACTAATGATGATGTGCCACGTCATCAAAGTATGCCAACTCATGGGGGTTACAAATCTATTCTCTTTAATGACCACATTTAATGAGAATAGGGGTTACCTTTTTGGTTTTGAATGAGAATGAATTTTTCATTCACTCACATTCATCATCATCTTCTTCCTCAATCTCTCTTTTTGCTTCTTCTCATCTCTTTGTCGTGGGTTTCAAGCAAGGGAGAAGAAAGGAGAGTGAGTCTAATCCAAGAAGAAAGGTTAGTGAAAGTCACATAGAGATTTTTTTTAGAGGAGTGTGTTCTCTTCTTTTCCTTTCTTCTTCTTCCAATCCCATCCGAGAGCATCAAGAAGTACTAGCACACTTGTGGTGTTCTCTTCTCCATCCTTGTGTGTTAGAGAACACATCTTGTTCATGTGGATACATATAGAGAGTTGTCTACGTTGACAACTTCGAGATCCGGCACCATTTGGACGAGCGGGAACGCGAAGGGCTTCGCTTCAAAGGTATAACCTTTTTCCCTTGTAGATCTAAGTGTAGATCTAGGTAGAAACTCGTACTCGTATGTTTTTCAAATTTTTCTTTGCACGAATCCGTTGGCTAGGGGCTTTCGGGGTTTCCACGACGCGAAAAAGCGGTTTTCGCGGCCCGAAAAACCCAACACATATCACAAGCCCGCCCCCCCTCCAAGTCTAGTCGAAGAATGCTCGTGTCCGACTAACTAGATCATAGTCTGTGCTGGTGTGCCTCTATGCCATCTATGACGATTCACCTACCTTTTGATCCCATGGTCTGGGGAAGAGGCTCTTCTCCCAATGAGATCGTGTGATTTGTGTCTCCTAATTTTTCTTTAAAAAGGACCCCCAAACTAGCTCTTAATACCTGTCTCTCCTTTATCCTCGCTACACCTCATATTTGTTAGAAAAATGCCTCAGGGTACTGGAGTCGTAATCTCATCCCTGGGCCCTTATTCAAGAGATCCAACAACTATAGATAGAGGTAAAACATCAAACTCAACTACTTACCGAGAAGGAAGAATCCTTAGTAGAGGCGTTGCAAACCCTGAATTTCCACCACTCGAACAAGAAGGAACTCGAGCCACGTTTGTTTGCTGCCCAGTCCAAAGTCTGAGTTGAGCTTGTTGGCGTAGTGGGACCGATAAGAGGTCGTAGCGTCTGTTAAGAAAATAAAATCTTTCTCTATTTTTCCAACTCAGATCAGTAGCAATATCACAATTAAAATAAACTGAAATGAACAACTAATAAAAAGAAGAGGCAAACAGATTTGACTTGGTTACAACCTAGGTGGTTGTAAAGCTCTACTAGAAAAATCTCCTTCTCCGTAGACGGAGAAGTCTCTTACACTCTTTGAAAAGATTAGAAAAGACTAAGAAATGATTACAGTAGTTGTTCTCAAGTTGTTGATTTCCTAGGTCCAGGGGTCTTTTTTATAGCCCCTGGGAAATCTTATCTGAAGCTTGAAGGCGCCTCCAAAGGGCTTGGAATGCGCCTCCAAAGGGCTTGGAATGTGCCTCCAGCGTGGCAAGTGGATAAAGCTTTATCCACTTGCAAACGACTAGTTTGACTGGCCGAATACGCTTTCCATAGCCTTGGAAGGCGCCTTCAACAGCCTTTGAAGGCGCCTCCAGCAGCACTTATAGATCCACTTCGCTCCTTTGGTGCTGCGATCTCCTGGGTGATTTTGGCCACCGGAATAGGGTTCACTCGAACCCAATTTCCGGCCTTCTCCTCGAGTAGGCTTCCACTCTGGCTTCTCATCCCTCGAATATTGTGTATATTTTTTTTGTCCACCGGTGTATTCTTTGGCAGCCCTTTTGTCCCTCGGATGCACCGAGCCCCTCGGCTCTCTTCCCATGCCATCCTTCTTTCTAGTTGCATCTTCCGCTCGACTTCCTGTACTCCTATGCTCCTTCACACTTAGACACAGGGATCAAAACTAAACAGGACCCAACCTAATTTGGTTGATCACATCAAAATAACCACGGGGTCCAACAGAACTTGACATGAATAAAAAGCCTCTCGGGACTTAGCGCAAAGGACTACAGAACTATATGACCTAAAAATGATGCATGCTTCCGTGATATCCCGTATGACTAGGGAGGCAAAGGTTAAGGATCTAATAATACTACAGTAATAGTAGGAATTGAACCTACAAGCGATCGAGTTGATCTCCTTACGAACTGAATTATAACAAACCAAATATGGGGTAACATCTTCCCCATTTGCCTCATAGGTTAACGAGTTAACAAGTCGAACAAATGTTTAAAGATGGGACGAGCGATCTATTTCTGTTTGGGTTGTAGTTCGGCCACACGTTCATATTTGGGGTTGGAGGAGTACGACACCTCCACGTGGAAGGACACATAACGACTGATTCGCTCGATAAATATTTTTTGGATCATGAAGGAATTGTAGGAAGGGGATCATAAGCTACTTTTTTTCTTTGGAATTGATTAAACTATGTGTATTGTGTGCTTGTTGATGGCATATGGACTTCTGTGTTGGCTTATTATCTTTTATTGCCATTCTGTTTACTTCTTTCCCTCTATAGAAAAAAAATACTAACTCTCGGGTTAGAGCATTGATCAAATTGTAAGGTTGGGGATGTTGAAGGATTGTAATGTGTGTATTTGCTAAGCATCGCCATGATCTTGCTAAGTGTCGGGCAAAATCACTGTTAAGATAGGAATCAGACAGAGCGGTTGCTTAGATGAGAGCCAGGAAGAGCGGTTGTTTAGATGAGAGTTGGGCAGAGCGACTATAGAGATAAGAGTCAGGCACAGTGGTTGTAGAGATAAGAGCCGGACAAAGCGGTTGTAGTGATAAGAGCCAGACAGAGTGGCTGTAGAGATGAGAGCCAGGTGGAGAGGCTGTTTAGATGAGAGCTAGGTGGGGCATAAGCTCAACTGGGAAGCTATTGAGGCACGAGAGCCTTGGTCACTTATAACTCACACGGGGCGAGAGTCTGGAATCCGACTAGATGGTCATTGGATGTGAGAGCCCTACTCGCTTATAACGCACGGGGTGAGATTTAGGAATCCGATTGGATGATCGTTGGGATGCGGAAGCTCTGCTCGCTTATAACTCATACAGGGTGAGAGTTTGGAATCCGACCCGACAGTCGTTGGGACGTGAGAGCCCTATTTACTTATAACTCTCATGGGACAAAAGTATAGAATCCGAACGAGTAGTTGTTGGGACGCGAGAACCCTGCTCTCTTATAATTCGCATAGGAAGAGAGTCTAGAATCTGAATGGATGGTCGTTGGGATGTGAGAGCCCTACTTGCTTATAACTCGCACAGGGTGAGAGTCTGAAATCTGACCGGAGAATAGTTGGGACTTGAGAGTCCTGCTTGCTTATAACTCACACGGACAAGAGTCTAGAATCCGACTGAACGATCGTTGGGACGCGAATGCCCTACTCGCTTATAACTTCTATGGGAAGAGAGCCTGGAATCCAACTAGAGGGTCGTTGGGATGTGAGAGTCTTGCTCGCTTATAACTTGCATGGGCAAGAGTCTGGAATTCAACCGGATGGTCATTGTGACTTGAGAGCTCTGCTCGCTTATAACTCGCATGGGGTGAGAGTGTGGAATCCGACCAGATGGTCGTTGGGACGCGAGAGCCCTACTCATTTATAACTCGCATGAGGGGAGAGTCTGGAATCCGACTAGACGGTCGTTGGGACATGAGAGTCCTGCTCGTTTATAACTCACAAGGGGCGAGAGTATGGAATCTGACCAGACGGTTGTTCTGACGTGAGAGGCCTTCGCGCTTATAACTCACATATTACGAGAGTTTGGAATCTAACAAGATGGTCGTTGGGATGCGAGAGCCCTGCTCGCTTATAACTCACATGGAGCGAGAGTTTGGAATTCGACTAGACGGTCTTTGGGACATGAGAGCTTTGCTCGCTTATAATTTCTATGGGGCGAGAGTCTAGAACTGGCCGAAAGACCATTGGGATGCCAATGCCTTGCTTGCTTATAACTCGCATGGGATGAGATTCTGGAATTTGACCATACGATTGTTGGGACGTGGGAGCTTTGCTCGCTTATAACTCACACTGGGCAAGAGTCTAGAATCTGACCACACAATCGTTGGGACGCGAGAGCCCTGACTTAGTTAAATCTTTGACCTACATTACACGATTTTCCTTTCGAGCAAAGGATCCACCTACATAATGTCCCGGACGATGGTATTTCCCCAGTTCTCCTCCTCCCAGGTTTCCCTCATTTCCTTTTCTACTACTTGACGAGCCACCCAGACCTTCTTTCCCTTGAGGAGGATTAGCTAGTCAGGCTGAGATGTTGGGATTACTGGCCTATTGTCTCAGGAGCTGAGGCATGATTTCGAGTAGAGGCAAGCCTAGTTTAGCTGCTTAGCAAGAATCCCGAGCGAACTGGAGACAATTTCCTATGTCATGAGTGTAAGACCAGTGATAAGACAATATCGGGCCTCCCATTGGGTAAGATGGCTGGTAGGAGCTCGAACGGCCTCGATCCGCTATGCCACTCTAGCATCCCTAACTGGTGGAAGATTCAGCCAGGGATCTTTAGGATGGACAGGAGGTAGTGGTGGCCTCCTCTTTGCTCGGCCTATGGGAGTTGGGGTCTTTACTTCCTTCTTCGAAGTGGCCTGAGGTTCTTCCACATTGATGTATTATGTCGCTTTCCCTTCACAGGCTTCCAGATGAGGGTCCGGAAGAGATCCCCCTCCAGTAGGCCTTGGGAGAATGCACTTATTAATATCTCAGAGTTGGCAGACAGGATGTCTAGCATCACTTGGTTGAAACGCTTGATGTATGCTTTCAAGGACTTCGTAGCCCCTTGCTTAAGGGTGAATAGACTATGATTAGTCTTTTGGTACCTCATGCTACATGCAATGTAGTGTCTGAAACTAATTTTTTAATTAAGAGGATTTATTTGATTAATTTAGATTTAATTAGAATTGATTAATTTAAATAGATAGATTTAGTTAGATTTAATTAATCAAGTTATCTTACATTTATGGAATTTGGAGTGATTAATTATATTAAGTAAATGGTTGGATATAAAATTTACTAAAGATACAAGAAATCCAAATTTATAAAAATTTATATGATTTAGTATGTATAAAAATTTATATGGCTCATTGATATAAATATGTATAAAATGTATTATATATCCAAACATGTATATAAAAATTTATATGATTATGTATTAAATTTAAATTTATTATAAATATGTATAAATTTAAGTTTAATTTCCAAATATATATATATATATATATATATATATATATATATATATATATATATATATATATATATATATATATATATATATATATATATATATATATATATATATATATATAATTTATTACATAATATAAATTTATAAAATCTAAATTTTTCATAAAATTTTTATGATTTAGTAATTATGGTGGAAACATCCAAAGTTAAGGTTAGACGTGGAAAAACCTATATAAGTGATTCCTCACCTTGGATTTTTTTGCCACCCTAGTGCAAGTTTCCATCGGTTTAATCTCTAAGGGGAGGAGAAGAAGGAGAGGTTTAGAAGCAAGGAATCAAAGGCATGTTTTATATCTCATATCATATATTAAATAGTTCATATAAACTATGGATGTTTGAATACCATGGTAGATTAG
The DNA here is from genome assembly GCF_018446385.1 of Zingiber officinale. NCBI lineage: Eukaryota > Viridiplantae > Streptophyta > Magnoliopsida > Zingiberales > Zingiberaceae > Zingiber > Zingiber officinale. The sequence goes on from NC_055986.1 coordinate 106,943,267, forward strand.
ATAAGTTTCATATTAGGACTAATTATGCTTATGTTTCTTCTTCCCTTATTATCATAATAACTTCATATGTTATAGGTTAAATTCATATTCTAGTTTTAGGAGATTATGGAACCTTAACCATGTTTTGATAACCTTGTGATATATATAGGTTTCAAATTTGGTTTATTTATGTTTATGTTTCTTCTTACTTCTTATTATGATAACTTTGTAGGTTATATGTAAATTTTAGATTCTAGCTTTAGGGTATTATGGCCTTAACCATGTTTTTAATAACCTTGTAGTACATGTTAGTTTCATAATTTAGGGTTTAACATGTTATGAAAGTAATCATGCTTAATAACCTTGTAGTATAGGTTAGTTTTGGATTTTAGGGTTTAATATGCTATGACATTAATCATGCTTTTAATAACTTTATAATACATGATAGTTTTGGATTTAAGGTTAGGATGCTATGGATTCAATCATGTGTTTTGATAACCTTGTAAGATATAGTAGTTTCGGGTTTTAGGGTTTAGGTTGTTATGGAATCAACCATGCTGAAGATAATTTAGTATTTTATGTTAGTTTCGGTTCTATATTTTGTATGCTACAAATTCGACCATGTTTAAGATAATTTAGTATGTTATGTTAGTTTCGGTTATATGTTTTTGTATGCTACTAATTCAATCATGTTTAAGATAATTTAGTATGTTATGTTAGTTTCATTTCTATGTTTTTAAGATAATTTAATATGTTATATTAGTTTTGGTTATATGTTTTTGTATGCTATGAATTCAACCATATGTTTAAGATAATTTAGTATGCTATGTTAGTTTCGGTTCTATATTTTTGTATGCTACAAATTTAACCATGTTTAAGATAATTTAGGATGTTATGTTAGTTTCAGTTCTATGTTTTTGTATGCTATGAATTCAACTATGTTTAAGATAATTATTATGTTATGTTAGTTTTGGTTCTATGGTTTTAAGATAATTTAGTATGTTATGTTAGTTTTGGTTCTATGTTTTTGCATGCTACAAATTCAACCATGTTTAATATAATTTAGTATGTTATGTTCGTTTCGGTTCTATATTTTCGTATGCTATGAATTCAACCATGTTTAAGATAATTTAGTATTCTATGTGAGTTTCGGTTATATGTTTTTGTATGCTACGAATTCAACCATGTTTAAGATAATTTATCATGTTATGCTAGTTTCGGTTCTATGTTTTGATTGCTACAAATTCAATCATGTTTCTTTAATTTAGATTTCGGTTTAGACTCATTATGGATATTTGGATTGTTAGTAACACGTGTGATTTATCCATCTATGCATCTTAATGTTATTAGAAGATATCCACCATGTTTCTTTATACTAGATTTCGATTTGGACTCATTAGGGGCATTCGGAATTTACGATTATGCATGTTGCATTTTGATGATGATAATATGGCATATGTGTACGAATGAGTTCTAAGTAAATAATTAATTTAAAAGCAAACCATTGGTGGCAACTCTATGTTCATGTATAGGTTGAGTTATGAATCGGGAACCTAAGCTCAAGGAGCTTATCAAGTAGTGATCCAGGCAAACCCAGAGAGCCTATCAAGTTATGATCCGGGGACCTAAGCCCAGGGAGATTATCAAGTGGGGGGATTATCAAGTAATGATTTGATCAAGCCCAGGAAGCTTTTCAAGTTATGATCTGAGGACCTAAGCTCGAGGAGCTTATCAAGTATTGATCCGGGCAAGCCCTAGGAGTTTAACAAGTTATGACTCGGGCAAGTCTGGGGAGCTTATCAAGTTATGATCTAGGGACCTATGCCTGGGGAGCTTACCAAGTTATAATCTAGGAAAACCTGGGGAGTTTAACAAGTTATGATCCGGGCAAGCCCGGGGGGCTTATCAAGTTATGATTCAGGGACCTACACCTGGGGAGCTTACTAAGCCGTGATCAAGGTACCCTTGTCCAGGGAACTTACAAGCCTTGATCTGGGGACTCACACTCGGGGAGCTTACATTATGGGTATGACACGTTCAAGGGGCCTATGCCTGGGAAGCTTGCCAAAGATATTAGTTATAGTATGTATGGCTAGGAGTTTCCGCTCCAAGGTTCATATCTGTACCAACAATGTTAGGGGGCAATAACATGAAACTAACCCTAGGGTAGCTAGGTTCATGTTTATGTTATGCAAGTAGTATGCTCATAATTATGTTTTGCACGTAGTATGCCCATGATTATGTTGGAGCAATCTGGGTGCCCTAGGTTTTGATATTTTGGCAAAGGTCTAAGTTAAGTTTATTGTTGTATTTGATATGTGCTTGTGAGTGTGTATGATATAGGTACAACAAGGAAAAGTCCATATGTGATCTTGCCAATGGTGAAAGTCCAAGTGGAGTCTTGGAGGTGTGAGTCCAAGTACGTAGTCTTGGCAATGTAAGTCAAGTGTGGATTGGCAAACGATGAAGTCCGGGAGGTGAGGAGTCTCTTGACAATTAAAGACCTGACAACAAAGGACAAAGCCAATGGAAGCTCTTGAAGGCAAGGTATGAAGGATGAGGAAGTATCCAAGAGACGCAAGACTGATGGAGGAGACTAGAAAGTAAGGTCAAGGTTGTGCAAGAAAGGACAAGTGCATGAGATATTATACTCAAGGAAAAATCCTAGATTAGAGTTTTACTAGTCGACTGTACTGGACCAGTTGATTAGGCAAGGGCATAGAATGTTTTGCGCCCGACGGCAGTGAAAACTAGTCTACTGGCACTGTAGCTAGCCGGTTGGTACTGTAGCAGTGAAAAAGCATTGTAGAAGTCAACCAACACTGTAGCAGTCAACTAATATTGTAGGAAACTATAAAAATTATTGTAGTAGTCGATTGACACAAGTATCAGTCAATTGCCAGTGAACAGAATGCTTCTGTTCGCTTAGCCCATGAAAACCAGTCGACTAGTAAGTATAACAGTCGACTAGTATAGAGTCGTTGGGTGTAACGGTTGATTTTTTCATAGAGGCCAATCGACTGGTGACGGGAAACATATCTTATGTTTTTTTTAGCTCTATTTAATTGAGCTCAGGGTGGCTGGCCATGGTCGATGAAATAGAGGTGGTTAACCCCTATTAATAGTCTTCCAAGCTCTCGTGTGATCAAGTGTGCTTATACGATGTTACGACGAGGTTTCTCCACCCATAAGGAGCTACTTGAGCTAGTCGGGGTTTTTCGGGGAGTGATCCACCAACGGATTGGGATCATCCACCTTACGGATAGACGTGGAGTAGGAGCCCTAATCTCCGAACTATGTTAAATGCAACATGTCGATTTGTTTTCTTGTTTATTGTCTTCTAGATTTTATCATTCTACTTGTTGATATTTTTTTGTATTCCGCTATGCGCGAATGTAGGATCGATGCATACTAGAGGAGGGTTAAATAACACTCGTGACTTTCACTTTTGTTTTTTGTAAATCACATAGTAAGATGTAGTGGAAATAAAGAAATAATCAAAACAATGACACAAGTTAGTTTTACTTAGTTTAGAGCATGTGACGACTCCTACTCCAAGGCTCACACTCCTTGAGTGTTTACTTTGGGCAATTTACTATCAATCCGTCAAATTACTAAAACAAGGACAAGCAATTACAATGGAATAGATTAAGTTCTATAACAATAAACTATACCAACGAGCAGCATTACAACTTCGTGGACTTGTCTTTGGAGTAGCGCACAATCGAGAGATCGTCAAAGTTCGTTGTTCTGAAGTGTTGGGTCGAGACCTTCTTTTATAGCCAAGTTAAGCCTGATCCAGATCCACTGATCTAGGGATCAGGGGTGACTCGACTTTGATCAATCGACCGATCCCCTAGATCTGTTAATCGATCCTGCTTGAATCGATCCGTCTTCCCTTCCAAATTCTACCGCTTCAGATGAGTCTTCGTTCGGTCGACCGATCCCGCTATTCAGTCGACTGATCTTGCTATCTTTCCTAGCTTATCTAATCCAATCAATATCCACCATTCGGTCGACTAAACCTCCCTATTCGGTCGACCGATCCCCCGATCAAAACTTGATCTCAAGCTAAAATCTAATCTTCTTACTTGGGGGTTCGGTCGACCAAACAAGGCAAACTCTGAACCTATAAAATTTTTAGTTTCCTGTAAACCAGAGTTAGAATAATAGGCAAGCAATATAAAAACAGAGTTAGAATAATAGGCAAGCAATATGTAACAAGTAACTTTGACAACCTTCAGACTGTTGGATCGAGACGCGCTAGAGGGGGGGTGAATAGCGCTCGTGGCTTTCACTTTTTGTATCATAAAACTATCGAGTAAAGCAGCTGAATAATAAAGAACATAACACAGAAAGACCCAAGTATTTACTTGGATCGGAGCCTAGGGTGACTTCTACTCCAAGGCCCACGCTCGTTGAGCATTTACTTTGGGCAACAACTATAATCGCGTAAATAGGATTATAAAAAATGATTACAATTAAGTGCACTGGAAACTTATACCGACAATAAGAAATCGTAGAATCGCAGCTCCAGATCATCGGGAACTTGTCGTAGCTTAGCCGGAACGTCTTGTTAGCAGCGCACTGAAGAAAGATGGTTTTTCAAGTGATCGTCAGAGCTGTTGGTCGAGATCTTCATATAAGGACTGTTGAAGGCGCCTCCAAGCCCCCTAAGGGCGCCTCCATCACCTCCGGATCCGCAGTGTGGATCAACTCCGAAGAAGTCTTCGCCTACCCGCTTGAGGGCGCCTTTATCCTCCTTGAAGGCGCCTTCAATGCCGTCCGAGGTGCCTCAAGCTTCCATGAGGGCGCCTCTAGCTTTGCTGTGCGAACTTCTCAGCCTTGCACCCGAGGCGCCTCCAAGCTCCATGGAGGGTGCCTCGGGTACTGTTCACTCGAGGTAAACTTTGCTCTTTTGTCCCTACAACATATGTTAGTCCACAAAACAACAACATATCCTGCAAAACAAAGTTAGCACATAATAATAACATAAAAATAAATGTTTGACAGTCAACGGACTGCCCGATTTTGACTTCGGATTTCTGACCGGAAACCCTAGGTTGAATCGATGTCTACTGTTCCCTCAGCGGGGAACGCGCCCTCACCTACTCCACTTAGGAGAGCATACCTGCTGCTAGTCCGGTCATCCAGACCGATTGTACTTTCTGCCTAGGGTTACCACCTTCTAGGACCTAGGGTTACCACCTATTAGGATTTTTTCGTCACCTAGGGTTACCTCCCCCCAGGACCTAAGGTTACCGCCCCTTAGGATTTTTCACCACCTAGGGTTACCACCCCCTAGGACCTAAGGTTGTCACCCCTTAGGGTTTTCCATCACCAAGGGTTACCAGCCCATAGGACCTAAGGTTAACACCCCTTAGGGTTTTCCACCACCTAGAGTTACCCTCCCTAGGACCTAGGGTTACCACTCCCTAGGATTTTCCACCTGCCTAATCACAGTTAGGACTTTCATGCAAACTCATTCACACGCATTAGATAACAAACCAACTTAACTTGAAACCTTTGACATAATCAAAATACCGGTTTGATCGTTGGATGCTTCTCGCACCAACATAGACTATCCAGTCCTAACTTTGAGTTTCGTTGAAACTCTAGGTCGGACCAACGCCTATTATTCCCTCTTTAGGGAACGCGTCCTCACATACTCCTCTTAAGAGATTTTACCTTTTTCAAGACCGGTCCTCCAGACCGTCTGGACTTTTGCTTAGCATCCGAGACTCCATGATTTCATGCTGAACGTCCGCTCCATGACCCATCCAGATTTCCACCTGGTGTTCGCTACCACTAGGATTTTCACCTAGAGTCCTCAACTTTAGGATTTCTCCCAAAGTGTTCGACCCGCCAAGACTTCACCCGGTCCCCCGGACCAGGACTTCATACCTAACCGCATCTAGGACTTTTTATAACCTAGGGTTACCTTCCCCCTAAGACATAGGGTTACCTCCCCCTAGGATTTTCCACCTGCCTAAAATCCACTAAGACTTTTACCTAAGAACACTTAGGACTTTCCTGCAAGCTTATTCACACTTGTTAGATAACAAGACATCTTAACTTTTTAACCCTTTGCCATAATCAAAATATAGGTTTGATCATTTAGTGCTCCCTACACCAATAATATCTCCCTTTTTTACTATGACAACTTGATTCAAAAGTTAAGTAAAACATATATCAACATATAGAAAAAAATGAAACATATGGTAAAAGTTAAGAGATTCATTTATAAAGAAAATAATTAACTTGTTAGCTCCCCCTTAATCCCTTAACTTTCTCTCTTCCTTAACTTTTGAATATTCTCTCCCTCTTTGATATATATTAAAAATAATTTAGGGAGGAAAGAACACTTAATTTCAAAATATAATATTTTATCTTTTCAAGTGCTTTGAAAAATACTTAGTCTTTAAAAAATATTTTGGAACAAAACTATTCTTTTTAAGATAGTAGAATTTTTGTTTTGAAAAACTTTGAAAAGGAGAGTGAAAGAAAAAAATAATTCAAATAGGGAGTTTAACATAGCTAAAAACTTGTGGAAAAAGCTTTTGAACAATACTTATGTTTTTAGAATGAACTTGGCTAAAATTATAGTTTTTGAAACTTAGTTTTTCAAAAATTTACAACTTTTAATTTAACAAGAAACTTAGCCTCTTTGTAAAGCCTTGAAAATTTTTTTAAAGGATGCCTAAAGGTTTTGAGAAAAGAACTTAGCTTTTTTCCTTAATCAAAAACTTAGCTAAATTCTTAAATTTAAAAAACTTTGTCAAGTACTTAGCTTTTGAAAATTTTCATTAACATTTAGTTAAAAACACTATTTTAAAAACTTATTTTTCCAAATATAAAAATATTTAAACTTGCTTTTTAAAAAATATTTAAGATTATTTTTCAAAAAATAGTTAAACTTCCAAAAACAGGTAAACCAGAAAAACTTAACTTCCTTTTGAAAAATACTCTAACTTAACTCCCTTTTTCTCCCCCTTGATTAATTCCCAAAGAAAAATAGGTACTTATTTAAGTTTGGGAATCCTAGAGCCTAAGCATAAAAAATTAAGAACATATTTAAAATAATCATTTATTTTCCTAATTTTTCATCTCACCCTTTCTAAGTTGTCAAACATGTTAAGCTTATAAATTTGTGTGAGATGGAGTTAGGTTAATTTTAAAGTTGATTTTGAATTTTAAAAATTATTAAGTCTGAATTTGAAACTTTCAATATAAAAAGCATTTTAAGTTTAAGTTTCAAAATACTTATGTTTGAATTTTTCAAAATATTTAAGTTTGAATAATTAAATTTTAATTAATATTTGAAAATAATTAAGATTTTGAAAATTAAATAACATTTGAAAGTCAATAAGATTTTAAAATTAATTATGATTTGAAATTAATTTCTGATTTAAAAATTAATTAACATATGACAATAATTAAGTTTGAATAATTAAATTTGAAGAATAATTGAGTTTGAAGATTAATGAAATTTTGAAATTAATTAAAGTTTTGAAATTAATTATGGTTTTAAAATTAATTCTGAATTTGATTGGTTTGAATTAGGTTAGACTAATTCTCAATTTAAACCTAAATCCATCTCACCCTTTCTATATTGTCAATCAAGGAACCTTATGGGTTTTATAAGATGGTTAATTTAATCTTTAATTTAAATTCAGATCTAAGGATTGATTTACATTTGAGTTAGACTAAGGTTTAACAGTTAGTCAATTAAATATTCATTTCAATAATTAGCTTCCAGACTGTGGTGACTAGGCTTTCTTGGATATTGGAACAACAACCACTTCTAGACAAAGTCTTTTAAAGAAATTAAATATTTAATTTTTCTTTCTAAGAATCCTTGGTCTAACTAAACAAGTGTTGATCAAGCTTAAGTCCTTATCTATCCTAATCTAAGCATGCATAAAAAAATAGTAAATCAAGCATCAATCAAGTTTATCTAATGAAAATGATATTTCTATTGGCTCCCCCTGGATCATAGCCTCTATAAGGTCTCTTAAGGTAGTAGATTTGATCTTTGGGGGTCCAATATTGATCAAGTCCAACTTGATTAGTCATGTTAGACTTGGGGACCCATGCTTGGACTAGATTCTTAGTTGATCGATTCACTAACGATCGGTATGATCTAAATATTTGTTTGGCCTTATATCTGAGTCTAGTTCGATTGTATACAACCCTTTTTTTTCCAAGAATCAGATCAAGGTTCTTAGAGCCCAAAGTGAGTCATTCCAATGAGTCCTTGAGTTCTTTGACCTGAGTTTTTAAATTGGAATTCTCTTCCTCAAGTTGTTGGACTTGAGTTGAGGTTCCGTCTTGAACTTGTTTAGTCAAAGAACTTGGGTTAGTCTCCTCCTTAAGGGATTCAAACTCCTTTTGGAGTGACTTGACCCAGATATTAGACTTAGCTAATTTTCTCAATAAGTATTCAATTAAGTTTTGTAATTCATCTACTTGACTACTAGTGACCAGAGAACTCACAATGTTGTTTGGCCCTTCGAAAATGGATACGGATCCATGACTTCTTTCGGACTGAGTTTTTGATTAAGCTCCAGTTTCAGACTCAGACTCGGTTTTGACAACGTATGCTTGTGCTACTAGAGCAACAAAGCTTGCTTACTCGTGTTCTTCGCCCGAGTCTTCCAAGGATTCAGACCATGTTTCTTTCAAAGCCTTATTTCTTCTTTGCTTATGGTTTGGGCATTCCGACTTGTAGTGTCCCTTCTTGTTGTAGCCATAGTAGATAACTTCAGACTTGGCCTTTATGCCCGATTGAGTCACCTTCTTCTTCTTAAGTACTTTTCAAACTAGTTTGAGTAGTTCGGTGGTGACTTCATCTTCATCTTTGGAATCTAATTCGTCTTCAGATTTAGGTTTGGTTCAGTACTTAAGCTTTAACTTATTATTTATGAGTTTCCCTGCAAGTACGGTCCGAGTAGTATTAATTTGTTCATGAAGTTTAAATTTGGAAAATAATTTATCTAATCTAATTATGGAAAGATCCTTAGATACTTTGTAAGTATCTACCATTGATGCCCACAGTGTATTCCTAGGAAGACGTTTAACGCGTACTTGATGACGTCGTGATTTTCCACTTTCTATCCGATTGCATGGAGACCATTGAAAAGGTCTTAGATACATGTGTGTAGTTGACTCCCTGATTCACCATCATGTATTTTTATATTATATAATTTAATTAAAATTATATCTCTTTTGCTTACCTTAGTGTCGGAGGTGCCCTTGTGCAGTTTGATTAGTTTTTTCCATAACTCCTCAGCGCTGTTGAAGGGGCCTACCTGATTTAGCTCCTCTTGTTGGAGTGTATACTGAAAGCCTAAGCTTTGTAAACATTCATTATGAATAAAGAATCACATTTGGTCTAATTATCTACATTTGTTTGTAGTTGTTCATTTAATTTATATTGTAGATAACATAGTATGTGGTGTCACATACAGAAGATGATGTTATCAGTACCTTATAAATTATAAACAGTAGCTCACGACCAGAATGGAAAGGAACAAACCATTAGAAGGTCGTAGTGTAATTAGGTATTAGTTTATCTTGACTATATAATTACACTAGTACACTCAGAGTGTATTGAGTAGGACCATTTGAGGTCGTTTCTTTTATACTGACTTTGTAAAGGAACAAAGACCTCAGTTATTATGGAAGTGTGTGCTCTTAATCCTAATATAATAACAAGCACATATGTTTGATATTTATTTCTTTAATTTATCAATGGGTGAGATTTAGTTCGATGAATCAATAAACCCGATAAGTTGGGAAATGGTATCACTCATAGTGTGTGTTGTTGATTATAGAAGGAAACTGTGTCCTAGTGATGCTAGGTTGATAATGTCCTCAAGAGGAGCTCATAAAGATTATCATGTTAAACCCTGCAGGTGGACTTAGTCCGACATGATAATAAGGTTGAGTGGTACTACTCTTGGATTTAGATATTAATTAAATGAGTTGTCAGTAACTCACTTAATTAGTGGACATTCGATATCTTAAACACAGGGAGACTAACACACTCATAATAAGAAGGAGCCCAAAAATGTAATTTGGGATTGGTGCGGTAGTTCAATGATAGTTCTCTAGTGGAATGAATTATCATTGATAAAATTAAGTTGTGTGTTCGGGGCGAACACGGGATGCTTAATTTTATCGGGAGACCAAAACCAATTCCTCCTCTCGGTCCCTATCGTAGCCTCTTATTTATAGAGTACTATACCCACATATACCCACCTTCTATACCCACCTAAAGGGGGCCGGCCAAGCTAGCTTGGGAACCAAGCTAGGGCCGGCCTAAGCTTGGGTTTAAGGTGGCCGGCCCTAGCTTGAACCCAAGCTAGTAGGGTCGGCCATAATTAAATAAAAAAGAAATTTAATTTTAATTTTTATTATTATGTTGAAGATATAATTTAAAGAGAATTAAAAATATCTCTCTTGTAAAAGATCTACAAAAGATTAAAGAAAGAGATTAGATCTCTTTCCTTATTTGTAGATTGGAGAGATGTTTTATTTTCTCTTTTAAAATTATTCACATGTTAATAAAATTAAAATTATAGATATTTCCTTTTATTAACCATGAAGAGATTTTAAAGAGAAATTTTATTTTTTAAAATTTCCGGAAACAAATAAGGAAAGTTTTAATTGTTGATTGAAACTTGTCCAATTTGCTTCCTCTTGTAGTGGCCGGCCATTAGAGTTTATTTGGGAAATTTTATTTTATTTTTCTCAAATAAATCATGTCAAGGAAATTGAGGAAATTTTATTGTAAATAAATTTCCTAATTTGCCTAGGCCAAGGAATATAAAAGAAGGGGTAGGGGTGCCTTCATGAGACACAACCTCTATTGTTTTCTCTCCCTTTTTCCTTGGTGTTGTGGCCGGCCATTACTCTCTCCCTCTCTTTCTCTTGTGGTGGCCGAATACTTCATCTCTCTTGGAGTTCTTGTGGTGGCCGGATACTACTTGGAGAAGAAGAAGAAGAATGAGAGAAAGCTAGCATCTCTTGGAGCTTGGTTAGTATTTTGATTTTCTTCTTTGGTAAAGTTCTTCCTTTGTGGCCGAACCTTGCTTGGAGGAGAAGAAGGTGGTTGGTGGTTTCTCATCTTGGAAGATCGTTGCCCACACAACGTCCGAGGTTAGAAGAGGAATACGGTAGAAGATCAAGAGGTTTTTCCACAAGGTATAACTAGTAATTTCTATTTCCGCATCATGCTAGTTATTTATGGAAATAATACTAAATACAAGAGGCTTACGTTCTAGTATTTCGAATATGGTTTTTCGAAGTTGTGTTCTTTTGTTTCTTTCTTTTCCTTGTGATTTGAATGTTCTCTTTGGTTAACCTAAAGTTATTTTAGGAAATTAAATATTAGCTTTCTATTAAAGGTTTTGTCTAGTCGGTGGTGGTTGCTCCCATATCCAAGAAGGCCATGTGCCTCGCCACGTCAATACTGGGAACCTTTTATGGAAATTAATATTTAATGGAATTGATAACTTAAGGAGACTTGGGTCAAACGTGTTAAGTTCCGCAGGAGATCCAAGTCAAAACCTAAAAGAACAAATAGATTAAGTTTTGGATCAAACGTGTTAAGTTCCACAGGCGATCCAAAATTTAATTTAAAAGAACACATGGTAGCTAGGAAAAGGTTCAGACCTTTGTACAAAATTTTTGTACAGTGGAACCTATAGGTTTTCCGAGTAGCAACCAACACCTCTTTGGTTAAGCCACATTGGAGTGTACATGCTACTTTTTCATCCACCTCGATCATCCTCTTTGATGGTGCATCCCACTTGTCGCAAGGGATGAGTACTCTATCTTCTGTGGGAAATGTGAATCAGATTTGGATTATGATCCACATTTCTACTTGGGTCTTGAGATTGTACTCCATCCAACTTTTTCAGTATCCGAAGTCTTCACCGGAGAATAGTGGTGGGCGAGTAGTGCTATAGCCCTCTTGGTGGGCCATTTAGAAATAGACTCTTGTAAAGACAAAAATAATGAAACTTGTTCCAAGATGTAGTCTTGGATTAATAGTGTGGTAGGAAAATAAGGCAATAAATTAGCTCAAATGGTATTGCACCAATTTTGAGAAAAAAATTAATGAATCAATAAATTTATTAGGAGAGATTATTAGACCAATTTTGACTTATAGTAAAAAAATTTAAAAGTGGAAAAAGGCATAAGAATTTATTTTTTTAAAAGACGGATGAAAAAGCAATGAAAAAAATCCTCGAACTATAGTTGTACCGATTCAGAGCAGTCCCACTCTAATACCAATTGTAGGATCGATACGTGCTAGAGGGGGGGGGGGGGGTGAATAGCACTCATGGTTTTCACGTTCATTTTTACCAAATCAAAGAGTAAAATGTAGCGAAAATAAAGAAATAAACAAACAACGACACACGTTGGTTTTACTTGGTTCGGAGCCTGTGACGACTCCTACTCCAAGGTCTACACTCGTTGAGTGTTTACTTTGGACAATTCACTATCAATCAGTCAAATTACAAAGACAAGTACAATCAATTACAATGGAATAAATTATGTGCTATAATAGTAAACTATACTGACGACTTTAGAGAGTTGAAGATGGAAGCTTTTGGTCGTTGGAGCAGCGTCATGGCTTTGTGGACTTATCTTTAGAGTAGCGCATAATCAAGAGATCATCAAAGTTCATTGTTCTAAAGTACTGGGTTGAGACCTCCTTTTATAGCCAAGTTGAGCCTGATCCAGATCCACTGATCTCGGGATCAAGTTTGACTTGACTTTGATCGGTCGATTGATCCCATGGATCGATCAACCGATCCTGCCTGAATCGGTCCATCTTCCTATCTAGATTCTGCCACTTCAAATGAGTCTTTATTCAGTCAATCGATCCCGCCGTTTGGTCGGGTTTTCCACTTGCCTAGAATCCACTAGGACTTTTGCCTAAGAACACTTAGGACTTTCCCACAAACTCATTCACACTTGTTATGTAACGCCCGAAAAATTCTCAAAACTATTTTAGAAATATTCTATGATTTTTCTGGAATTTTAGGATATTTTTACAGAATTTTTAGAGTAGCGGAGGTAGCAAAAACAAATAGAAAACGAAAACGGCCTAAGCGGGAATTGAACCCGAGACCTATGGTTTACGGATAATTTTAGTAACCAGTTGAACCCAGCAGGGCCGTGCTGAAAGGAAAGGGATTCAATAATATTTATGTTAGGTTTGGGCGGAAATTACCACTTAATATAAATAGGAAATAAATGAGTGAAGGGTTATTTGGATCGTGATTTTCCTCTCCTCAAACCCTCACCGCCGAACCTTCCCTTCTCCTCTCCTTCTTTCGGCGCCAACCACAAGAAGGCCTAGGGTTTGGGGTTTAGGGTTTAGGGTCTCCAAGGACACTTTCCGGCGACGACTTCGACACGAGGATGCTCCCCTCCGAGAGAGGAACGCGAAGACGCGGGAAGATCGTCGAAAGGATCGTCTCCTCCGGAAATCTAGCCATTAGAATTGTAAGAAAATCAGAACAGGAGGTAAGAAACCCCTCACCTGCAGTATAAGTAGCTTTTTGTACGATTGAATGTTTTTAAATTAGCTATATGTAGACTTTTCGACGCATAGGGTGTATTCAACCCTCCTTTTCAGGTTTAGGGATCTAGTTGAGCACCTCTAGATGGGCCAGACACATTTTCTCCTTTCAGTTGAAGATTCTAGACGTTGTCGGGTGCCTAGAGGTGGTCTCCCTAATAGAGAGGAGAGTTGGAGCACACCAAGTGTTCGATAAAATGCTTAGCTCAGTAAAATGCTACGGTGGACATTTCTAATAGCTCAGTAAATGCAATAGAAGCATTTAAATAGTTTAGTTAGTCTTTCTACAGCTTATATGGGGCTACGGTCCAATGGGTGGGCACCCACAGTCGCCTCTAGGTTCAGATAACCTAGTAAAAGCAAGATAAATTAATTAGCTATGATTCAGTATTTTATTTTCAGTAGGGGCACTGTACAGGATTAGACATCCATTGGGCTGGGCTCCCATAGTCGGTCTCTAGGTTTAGATAACCTAGTAAACCCTACTAAATGCGGTACTTGCAAACCCGGGTCTAGCTAGGGATGCGCGCACAGCAAGTACAGTTGCCGGGCCCAAATAGCAGCATGATTACTATTTTCACTTATTATGATAATAGCTTTCAAACTCGTAATCTAGTTATGTGAATATAGTGTTAGCTCAGTTTTAGTTTCAGTTTCAGTTTAGTTCTCCTAGTTGATACCATGAAATAACTCCATGCTTAGATTTTATTATGCATGCCATGTTTCAGTATTTATGTCATGTAACTTCAGTATGCCATGCTTTAACAAATTCAGTGCATGTTTTTAAATAGCATTCTTTAAAAACATATTTGCATCGTTGCATGTTTTAGTGAGGTAGATGGTTTCTTACTAAGCGAAAGCTTATAGATACTTTCTTTTCCTTATACTGCAGATAAAGGTAAAGGAAAGATGGACTAGCGGAGGCTGGAGGACAATGCTACGAAGATGTGTGTGGGCAGGAACTTGGAAAGAAGATCTTAGGAAACTCTAGCAAGTTGTTTAAACATTAGAACTTTTCAGTGTTTTAGTATTTTGCACTTCAGTATGTTAATTGCCATGAATTAGTTAACCATGCACCTGATTATGCTTAGAACACTTCTTTTATGATGTTAGAATGTTATTTGTTAGTGTTAAAGTGTTTCCTAACCATCTTAGAACATGTAATGTGATTGAGGCACGAATTAGCGCTGAAATCAGAGGTTCTGATTCGAAATCAGAAACCCAGATCGATCTACAGATTGATCAGAGTTGGGTTGTGCCACTGGATCGGTCAGCTGACCGATCCAGTCGCGAACAGAGAGTTTATGGATCGGTCAGCCGACCGATCCAGATGCGAACAGAGAAGTACAAAGCTCACTGATCGGTCAGCCGACCGATCAGTGTACTCCTGGATCGGTCGGTAGACCGATCCAGCCGCATACATTAGCTATGTAACTTATGGATCGGTCAGCCGACCGATCCAGAGTTTTTCTCCGTGCCAGTATCAAGCTGGATCGATCACTGGATCGATCCGACAGCCCAATCGATTCATGGATCGATTGAAATGCCTGATTACAGCTAGCAGGACATCCGAGAGGCATAGATTATCTTCCCTAGCATGTGTACAACTCTTAGGTACACCTAAAATATTAAGTTCAGATTTTACAGTAATCAGTTTAGTAAAATTTTAATCAATCCAGATTTCCGCAATAGTAATTTAGCATAGCATAATGTAGCGATCGGCCTTACAGCCTAGTCAGTAGAAGGCGGGTCGTTACATGTTAGATAACAAAACATCTTAACTTTTGAACCCTTTACCATAATCAAAACATAGTTTCAATCGTCTTGTGCTCCCTGCACCAACACCAACAAGTTATAGAAAGTGAACGTCGTGGGTGATTGACTATTCACCCCCCCCCCCCCTCTAACTGGGCATAAAGATCCCAACAATTGGTATTAGAGCGAGGAGTACTCTTGAAGGGCCAATCGTCGGAAGGAGCAAATGCTAGAGGAAGAGGATAGAGTCAGAAGGTCCGCTAGGATGGGATATCCGAATCCCACCTCCATATGATCGAGATAATTTTGAGTATTGGAGGAAGCAGTTGGAAACGTAGTTCCAAATGGATTGGGACCATTAGACCGCATTGGAAGTTCCTTTCGAAGTTCCAACTGACAAGAAGGGGAAGCATCTCTGACATCGGTATTGGACTAAGGAGCAAAGGGAGCAATCGAAGATGGATAAGGAGGTAACCAAAATTGTAATAAATTTATTACCTTCTAATATTGTGTCTCGTATAGATGAGTACAAGTATGCTCATGAGCTATAGAACAAAGTGATTGCACTTTATGAAGGCCCTACACAAGTCCAAGAAGTGGAGGAGCCTAATTAATGGCTCATTGGTCCAAGAGGAGGAGAAGGACCAATCAGATGTGAAGATGAGCTTAACATCCAATGAGGAGGAAGAAGTGGAATCAGCCACATCTTCAGAGGAGGAAGAAGTGGAAATGTCCACATCTTCAAAGGAGGGAGAAAAATCCAAGACGGGTGAGGAAGAAGTCTTGGAAGCTTAACCCTCACCTCAACTACCGAGAAGAGTAGGAATGTCCACATCAAGTGCTTTGAATGTGGTAAGATGGGGCACTGCCAGAGTAGGTGTCCATGGCTCAAGAAGGTAAAGGAGGTAAATCCTAAACCTAGTAAAGTTCTTTTGAAAACTAACGTGGTTTGTAGGGATGATGCCAAGGAGAAGAGGCACATTCTATAGTGATAAATAATGAATTTATTTACAAAATAAATAGAGGTCACACGAGCGTTAACTAAGGAATGTGTCTATAAATTTTTTTACGAATTATAGAAATTTTGTAGGATTAAAAATAAATTTATATGACATATTTTAAGGGAATAGAACTGTTAAATTTGATGGACGCATATGATATTCAATTAAATTGGGAGGTAATTGATCTTAATTATCTTAAGTTAGGTGAGAAAAACTAGGTATAAAATCCTGATCTCTCCTCACTATTCCCAAAGACGCTGATTTCCTTCCCCTGTTCAGCTCTGGCGACTTTGACAGAGCAACCCACCAAGCCCCGAGCTCCAACCAAGTAGCTCCCCACGCCAGTGAGGCCGTGGACAACATTACGACTGGAGGATGCGACCTTCGAGGTGCGACACCACTAGACGAGGGATTTCGACGGTGACACGAGGAAGAGAAAGGCAAGTTCATTTCTATATGTTAGTACGAGATCCGTGAGGTAAGAGATGGGTAGCTAGGGGGAGTCAATATGCTTGTTAAAATGTCGAAAGTTTGAAGGAGATGGAAATCGATCTTTCCGTGTGTTCTTGGTTCATTCCGTAAATCATTCCTATTTTTCCCACAATGGATTTGGGCGTTTCTGTTTGCATTTGGTTTTCTTTCGGTTTCTTCTTGATGACATGGGCTCTGGAACAAGTTCTTGGTGGTTTCAGCTAGGCTTGATGATGCTTTGCTCCTTCCAATTGCTTCCTAACATTTTGGATAGATTGTTGATGTTTTAAGTCATGGTTGAAGATGTTTTTGCTTTCTGTTGGTTCTGAACTGCTGGACTGGGTTGGGAAAGTATGGATTCAATTCGACGTTGTTCGGCATTCTATTCTGCATCACTGAATTTTTGTAGATTGTGAGAACTCGATTCGTTGTTGCTTTGCATCATGTTCTACTTTACTGAATTGCTACGGATTTTGTGTGGATTCAGCTCGATGTGTTCTTCTTCTTCGATTGGCTATGGATTTGAGGTTAGATCTAAAGATTGAAGTATGAATTCAATGTGGTTCTTATTCCAGGTGTTGGCTTTGGACTTTGTTTAGTTTCTTTTGGATAGACAACAAGATATTGATTTGGCTTGAGGTGTATTGGTTTCTTTGTGATGGCTTCGAATTCCCTTCTCTTATGGACAGATTTAATGGATTTTGGATCAATGCTGAGGTTATTCTTACTTCTTACTGATACTTTTGGAATTTTGTATGGAATTGGTTTGGTTTTCCTCTAGCTACTATGGTTTTGCTGTGGAATCTCGGTATCGAATAAGGTATCATGGGTTCAATGGGATTCAAGCTTTCCATTCTAGTTCAATTCTTGTGATCTGTTCGATATTTCATTATGCATGATTTAAGTTCCTGTTCACTGATATTCTTATGCTTATGCATGATTTTGGATATGGAATGGTTCTTGTGAATTGGTATGTTTACATAATGAATGGAATGTGCAATTGATATAAGTATAGAGTGGATAAGTTATGTTTTCTTATGTGACTAATTGGATGAGTATGAGCATATATGGTGATAGTATGAGATGGGTGCCCCGGGATGAGTTTCGGGGAGGGCCCTTCCAAATATGACTAATACTATAATTTATGACTGATACTATAACTTATGTTGGCTTCAGCTATATGACTGCATATTCTCCTAGGAGGTACCTCTAGGGTCATGATTATAGACTAAATGACTGGCTCAAATGGTGGTTACCACAGTGTGTCATACTCACCCTTATTAGCTGTGAAAACTCTTTTATCTATTATACTTTACTCTATACTATAATTTAGTTCATGTTCGATGTCTATTAGCTACTATTCCTGCTTCTTATGGATGTTGTATATTTATATTGAGATGTACTTACTGGGTTTCATAGACTCATGATGCTTACGTTACAGGTGAGGGAGACACCTCCCAGGATTTGATGGAAGACATGCAGATGGAGTAGACGAGGAGGTAGGATGGACGTATGACACACTGTCTGGATGTCTTAGGAAAGCTATGAAGGCTTGTTTTCTCATGAGTTCTTATTTATTGTATGAGGAGTTTTATTGGTGCTTCCCTGTGCCTTTTTATTAACTTCTTGGTTGTGACGCTACTGTTTACGTTGGATATGATAGTTCATTTTGATAGGATTACTATTATGGTTCTTTTACAGTAAAGGTTTAGATGGTTGTCCTTTATTGATCATTGGTCCACAATTTAAAAAAAAATGTTGAGGGAAGTCTAGGGATGTTTCACATTCAATGCTTCACATGTGGTGAGTGGGTACACTACCACACAAAGTGCCCAAGGAAGCGAGAGCTCCAGAAGTTGGCGCACTTGAAGAAATGGGAGAAGAGGAGAGGCTTATGTCAAGGGTGAGCTTCAAGGGTAAGAGAGGTATACCTTAGTTTAAATTTGAATTCAAATTTAAATTCTTGTATGCATAGTAAGAATAATTTTTATTTACCCATACAAAATCATGATTTTAGATATAATGATAGGAATAAGATTAATGTAGGTGATAACCCTAGGAAATTATTTTCAAATGATAGACCTAACAAGAAACAACCCACCTTGACTAAGGAAAGGAAGGTGGCTAAAAACCTAGGCATTAGGAAGGGTAGGTCTAGGAATATCCAAGATGGACACGTTGATTCTAGGATTATAATTCAAGAATTGGAAAATCAAGCCTTGAAGGCAAGGCTTGAGGAAATAGAGAAAGTCCTAGAAAGGTTCATTATTGGACCTAGAGGACTTGATATGTGTTTGGATAGTCAAAGATCAAAAAATATCAAATTGGATCTCTCTAAGATCAAAAGGAAGTCAAGTGCTAGGATGACACATGTCATTTGTAAGGGAGGAGTGACCAAGGGCAAGGGAGTGTCATCTAAAACCTATGAAAAGAAATATGCTAGGATGACATATGATTATAACAAGGAGACATCAAGAAATGACAAGGGAAATCCATTTAAGGATAAGGAGAAATTAATCAAAGACAAAGTGTATAAAGTTAAGAAGGTAAGGTTTGTAGGTCAAGGGTCACCTGAGGTGCACCGAAACTGCCTAGCCATAGCAGATAAGTCACCTAAGGAGGTGACTAAGATTAAGAGCTCTACAGGGAACTCAAAGAGTCTTTGGGACATATGGTAGATGAATTTTTAAGTGAACCAAGCTTGGGACTCAAGATGAGTCATCAAATGTGCCAAAGTGGTTTGGAGACAGGCTTGAGTCTCGAATCTAAGAAATTGTCACAATTAGGTTGAGTTTCATGCATAAAAATATGAACTGGGTTTATATTACATGAAAATAGTTTTTGATGTATAAATGCTATATAAACTAATGATAGGGATGCATTATAGTTTAGTATGGGCAGATACATCAAGAGGAAGCCAAAACTAGGGCTTTAGGTTAAGGTTCAATTGAATCATTTAGTTAATTTTGAATTTTATATCAATCTTGGGATCCGAGATATGTATATTTTTAGATATATTTTTCCCAAATAGACACTGGTAAAACATACCTCTTTATAAAATTTGGATATTTTTGAAGGTCTATGGAATTTTTGGTACATTTCTAAAAGTGAGTCAGAAATGATGTTTGGGCTTGAAATAGTGTACCAATTGACTGATACAGTTATCAGTCGATTGGTAACACTGTTCACGAACACAGAATATTTTTATGGGCTAGTTTTGAAAAGGGCAATCGACTGTGGTGAATAGCAATCAACTGATATAGTCTAAAAATGTTTTTAGTATTAGAACATGACCAAAAGAGTGGTGACCAAAAGAGCAGTCTTGGCAATTTAAGTCCAAGTGTGATTTGACAAACGATGAAGTCCCGGAGGTGAGGAGTCTCTTGGTAATGGATGTAACACCCACTAAGCTTTTAAGATAAATATGAGAATGATGAATTTGTCTTAGAAAAATATTAGTAGAATGTTGAACCAAAAAGAAATAAAAATAGGGAGTGGTCAAGGATTGAACCTTGAACCTCTCATGATGTAAATGATAGGATTAATGGGTAATAACCAGTTGGGATAGGAATGATATATTGATAGCAAAGGAGGGAAACTCATGATAAGGATGAGAGTAAAAGCTAGCCAAAAGAAAGTAAGAAAAGAGCAAGAGAAAGGCAACTTACCTTCCTTCTTTTCTCTCCCTCTTCCTCTCCCTTTGCCGTGACTTAAAGAGGACAATTAAGGGGATTCATTCCCCCTTGTTTCATCATGAATGATGAGAACAAATAAATAAATAAAAAAAAAAGGGGGCTAAGGGAGAAGGAAAGCAAAAACCAATTTTGCTACCTCTTCCCCCTTAACATAAAAGGGAGCATGTAAAGAGAAGATTTTATTTTTTCTCTCATTTCTCTCCTCTCCACCACCGAGAGCCTCAGCCCCCTCTCCTCCATTTTCGGCCCCCAAAACAAGGTTCCTCCTAGGATACAAGGAAGGCTACAAAGGGAAATCAAAGGAGGAGAACAAGAAGAAGAGACCCTTTCTTCCATCACCACACTTTAGAATCACAAGCGAAAAGGAAGTAAGTATCCCCTCACCTGTGGTACAAGTGGTTTTAATGTGTTTTTGGATTTTATGAGGATTTTAAAACCTAGAAACAAAGTTGTGAAAATTCGGCCAAAGAAAGGACTTGTTGATCCTAGGAATGTTTAATATAAGCCTTGATTCATGATAATTTTTCTATGCTTTGTAAGAAGGTTTTCTCTCATATTTTTATATATATGTGATGCTGGATTAGAGATGTACCTAACCCTAGAGTTTCAGCCAAAAAGGTTTTATAAGGGCTAGGGAATTTTTTTGTTTACCTAACTTGCACAAAACCCTCTAAATAAATGGTTAAGGATCCATTATTGTTTTCATACTTGAAGGTTACTTGGAACCAAAAGTACCCCACTCACAAGTTTCGGCCAAGGAAGGGTTTAGGGTTAGGAAGACTTTGAATTTAAACTCACCATGTTTATATGATAGAATATAGAGTTTTTAAAGAATTGCATGCTTGTATGTTGATAGAAACTCATGAACATCACTTTTAATGTTTCGGCCATGGTAAGGTGGATGGTTTAGAATAGCTTAAACAGATTTTTTTTAACATGCTCAAAACCTCCATGACAATAAGATATGAAAGTTGTTTGATGCTCCCATGCTTAATTAGAGTATAGGAAAATTGGTTGCATGATATATGATAATTATGACCACAAGGGTCCTAGCTTGTTTGTGAACCAAACTTATATGTATAGTTCCTTTGATGTTTTTGCCATAAAACTTGTTTAGGTTTTCCATACTTTAGGCTACCTAAAACCTAGTTTAAAGACTTGGAAGGTTTCGGCCAAACATATGCTATGAGATAAAGAAAGGAAAAACCTAGGAAACCTAAGACACAATTTAAATGTATGCTTATAGTGCTTGACTTTTATACATGTTATGAAATGTGTTATGACTTTCTATGCTTTTATGCCATTGAACAAATTCCATGCTTGATGAGGTTCGGCCATGTAGGATTTAAAGACCTAGAAACCTTAAAATTTAGACCTCATGTGTTAAAGATGCTTCTTATGAAATTGAGATAACATGTTGATTGTGTTCACAGGCTTATATATTTAACTATGATTCAAATGAACACCTTAAAGTCTCGGCCATGAAGGGATACATGCCTTAGAAACCCTAGAACTTACATTGAACATGCTCATGTCACTCTCCATGGAATATGAAATGTAGAAAGCTAAAAATTCACATGCTATATGTTGTTAGTGACCTAAATTGATGCTAAGGGAAGTTTCGGCCATGACCACTTGTATGATGTCATTTATAAATTTATACATGATGTCAGAGTAAGTTCACATGCTTGTATGCTTGCTTGAAAACCTAAATGAGTACTTGTAAGTTTCGGTCATGACATAATTTTAAGGGCTTCAAGGATTTAGGAACTAACTCAATTGTGTTTACCATATTCCTTGAAACAAATGCTATAAATATGGTTAAGGTTTCCATGCTTTATGTCATTTAGAACCTTGTTTCACACTTGTTAAGGTTCGGCCAAATGAGGTTTAAGGACTTGGAGAACTTAGAGTCCAAGTAAATCTTGTTTATAATACTTCCTATGAAAATGATATGTGGATGAATTAGGTTCTACATGCTTGGATGTTGTTTAAAACCTGAATTGACACCTAAGAGGGTTTTGGCCAAGATAAGAACCCAAAGGATTAGGAAGCTTAGTACCCAAATTAATCATGTTACATTGTTCCTTATGATTGGATGAGCACATGATACACTTTTATGCTTAGACATGTATGCTTGTGAGCTATATAAGATGAGAATTTCTACGATATGTTATGAGTTCAAAATATGCATGCTTTATGTTATGATATGTGGGTAAATTTTACATGCTTTGATGATATGATATGAGCTGAAAATATGCATGCTTATGTTATGATATGTGGTTAAATTATGCATGCTTGATGATATGCTTTATGCTTAAGATATGCATGTTTTTATGATCTATGCCTAAGTGATGCATATTGTTATGATATGATGTATGCCTAAGTGATGCATACTTTTATGGTATGATGTATGCCTAAGTGATGCATACCTTTATGACATGATGTTGTAGGACCGTTAGATTCGATAGAGGGGGGGGTGAATATCGATTCGAAAAAGACGAGTATAAACGCAGCGGAAAAAGATAAAGTAGACACAAATATTTTTACTTTGTTCGAAGCCTGTGACGACTCCTACTCGAAGGCCCGTGGTCCTTGACCACTTTCGTTGGGCAATCACTAGCAAGTCGAAATGTGATTACAGAAAAGGTACAGGAGATGCTAGTAATAATAAAGCAATACCGACAAAGAGAAAATTAAGCAAAAAACCGGAAGAGCACTTTTGTCGGAGCGTTGTTGACGTCGCACTTGAACGTCGAGCAGCAAGATCAGCAGAAGAGTTCTCAGTCAAAGTTAATTCTGAAGCTCCTGTCTGGGGCTTCTTTTATATGCTGTTCCGGGCGCCTGGATCCCTTCCGGGCGCCTGGAGTGTGACGTAACTGCTCAGCGACGAGTTGTCTGGATAAAATTCGCCTTCCAGGCGCCCGGACCACCTTGTTCCAGAAAGACTCCTTTTTCCTGCAAAACAAGGTTAGTCCGAGGCAAATATATATCCTGTAAAACAAATGGTTAGCACAGTTAAAGTTCAACAGATAGATAAAGAGAGTATGACTTAGATTCCGTCTTTCCGAGACCGGAATCTAGTCACGATCTCGACTTAGACATCCGAAATGGATCTAAGCCGGATCGACGCCTAATGTCCCCTTCCCGGGAACGCGTCCTCACAGTCACTCCCCTCCAGTGACTTACCTCACTTACCTGCCAGACGTCCGGTCAGCCCGTCGACCCGTCTGGACTTCTCGCCAAGCGTCCGGTCAGCCCGTCGACCTAGCTGGACTTCTTGCCAAGCGTCCGGTCAGCCCGTCGACCCGCTTGGACTTCTCGCCAGCTATCCGGTCAGCCCGTCGACCTAGCTGGACTTTTCCTGCACACTTGATCAAAGTGTCAGACAACAACACAACTAACTTAACCTATTTGTCATTCATCAAAACCTGGGTTAGACCGTTAGTGCTACCCGCACCAACAATCTCCCCCTTTTTGATGGAATGACAACCTGGTTAAGTTAGTGAAAGCATATGTACGAAACAACATGCATTTGTGTGGTTTTAAAGTTAGTTTGTGTTTTCAAATTGGTTTAGCTAACTTAACCACCTAACCCTCCTCCCCCTTTGGCATTCATCAAAAAAAACAAGGGAAACAATCATAGTGTAGAGTTACTGAAAACAATAACACTTAATCTTAAAAAATAACTGAGTTTGGTTCAGAATTCAAGGAAAAAAAAAGTACAATTTTTAAATCCAAGAAAAGATCAAGTTGACTTGGGGGAGTATAAAGTTTTGAAAACTTGTATAAAGCAGTAGCTTTTAGCTTTTAGAAAAATTGCTAAGTTTTAATTTTCAAACATAAGTGTATAAGGTCTAAATTTCAAGATTAAATATTCAAAACAAGTTTCAACTTTGAAACGCTTTTCAAACATAAGTTTTCAAAACCAAAATTCCAAAACTAAGTTTGAAAAAATCTATTTTTCAAAACTAATTGAAATTTATTTTTCAACACTAAGTTTGTAAAAGATTCAATTTTCAAAATCAAGGAAAATGAGTTTGAGAAGCTTAGTTTGTAAACTAATTTTTTTTTTTGTAAAATTTAACCTTCAAATCAAAATGTCAAAATTAAGTAAAATCAAATTTTAAGAACTGGATTCAGGACAATT
This sequence comes from Zingiber officinale, assembly GCF_018446385.1. Taxonomy (NCBI): domain Eukaryota; kingdom Viridiplantae; phylum Streptophyta; class Magnoliopsida; order Zingiberales; family Zingiberaceae; genus Zingiber; species Zingiber officinale. The sequence goes on from NC_055986.1 coordinate 106,967,918, forward strand.
TTCAAAGTAAAGTTAAATTAAATTTAAATCTTTACTTTTAGTTTTCAAAGGAATTTGGTAAAAGTAAGATCATATTTTTAGAATGTTTTTGTAAAATTTGTTTTTCAAAATCAAATTTTCAAAGTTTAAAAGTATTAGATTCAAAACCTTTCAAACTTTCAAATTTTTGTAAAAAATTTCACAATTTTAAACAAGTTGTTTTTAAACTTTGATTTTCAAAATTAAGTTTAAAATTCAATTTGGAAAACTAAAGTTATTTTATTTCTCCCCCTGAATTTGATACTTAACTTTAACCAGCTGTCTAACCAATTAGGTACTAACTAACTATCAAAAGATAGTAACTTTCACTTGGTTAGTCAGATTAAGTTAATTATAATCAGTCAGTGTTTAACTTGACTGATGAACTTTAATCTGATTAATATCTGAATTGTATTTAACGTCCAGACTTATGCTGATGCACTGAAATAAGCATCTTAAGTCCAGACAGTTGGCCTATGCATCTCACCCCTTTCTATGTTTATCAAACACAAGCAAGGTAAACCTAAGGTGTTGGTGAGATGCTCAAAAAAAACTAGTCCTATGGGTGCATGTTTTCTAAGGATGTAAAACTAGTCTAAGGCCAAAGCTGTTTTCGAAAGTCTAAAAAATGGAAAGTTTGAAAACAAACAAGTTTAGCCTATAAGTTGGTGAAATCAATTTTGAAAGTATTTTTGAAAGATCCTAGTCTATTAAGCACATCCCTAATTTTCGTCGTAAGTTGCTAAATTCACTTTCAGGGAGAGGTTTTGTAAAAATGTCAGCTAAATTTGATTTGGACTCAATGTACTTGAGTTCAATATCGCCTTTAGTAACATGATCCCTGATGAAGTGGTGTCTAATTTCAATATGTTTGGTTCTTGAATGATGCACAGGATTCTTGGTTAAGTTAACTTATATTGTCAATTAATACTTTTACATTTGTGATATTTAAGTTGAAATCTTTTAGAGTATGCATCATCCATAATATTTGTGCAACACATTCGCCTATAGCTATGTATTCTGACTCAGTTGTAGACAGAGCAACACAATGTTGCTTTCTACTAAACCAGCTAACAAGTGATGAACCTAATAATTGGCATCCACCACTTGTGCTTTTGCGGTCTAATTTGCATCCAGCATAATCTGAGTCAGAATACCCTATTAGTTCAAAATTACTTGTCCTAGGATACCAGATTCCTACATTTGTTGTTCCTTTAAGATATCTAAAAATTCTTTTAACCTGTGTCAAATGGGATTCCTTAGCACAAGTTTGGTATCTAGCACACATACTAACTGCAAATAAAATATCAGGTCGGCTTGCAGTTAGGTACAGTAGGCTACCTATTGCACTTCTATAATATTTTAAGTCAACTGGTTTTCCATTTGGGTCACTATCTAAGATTGTGTTTACAGCCATCGGTGTTTTTATTTCTTTTGTATTTTCCATTCCGAATTTTTTAAGTAATTCTTTGGTGTATTTATGTTGAGAGATATAGTTTCCTTCATTTGTCTGTTTGATTTGTAATCCTAAGAAATAGGTTAGTTTTCCCACTAAGCTCATTTCAAACTCTTTTTCCATTAGATTAATAAATTCTTCTAAAAATTCTGAATTTGTTGAGCCAAATATTATGTCATCCACGTATATTTGTACAATAAATATGTTTGTATTTAATGATTTGACAAACAAGGTTGGGTCAATTTGACCTTGTTTGAATCCTTTAGATGTTAGGTAAGATGTTAGCCTCTCATACCACGCCCTGGGTGCTTGTTTAAGTCCATATAGGGCTTTCTTTAATTTAAAGACATAATCAGGGTGTTCTAAGCTTTCAAAACCAGGAGGCTGACCTACATAAACTTCTTCTCTGATTAGTCCATTAAGAAAGGCAGACTTAACATCCATTTGGTATAGTTTAAATCCCTTATGGGCTGCATAACTGAGTAACATTCTAATGGATTCTAATCTGGCTACTGGGGCATATGTTTCGTCATAGTCAAGTCCTTCAACTTGACTAAATCCTTTGGCAACCAGTCTAGCCTTATTTCTAGTAATTTCCCCAGTTTCACTTAATTTGTTTCTGAATACCCATTTTGTTTCTATTATTTTCTTATTCTTAGGTGGTGGGACTAAGTCCCAGACCTCATTACGCTCAAATTGGGCTAGTTCTTCTTGCATAGCTATAATCCAATCTGGGTCTAGTAGGGATTCATCCACAGTTTTAGGTTCAATTTTTGAAATTAATGAGATTTGACTTAGGTTTCTAAAGGATGATCTGGTTTGAACTCTTAAGTCTGGGTCACCAATTATTTGATCAGTTGGATGATTTGGGTTTACCCTTATTATTTTAGGAGGTTGATTCTCTTGATGTTGTTCCTCGTCTTCATGATTTAGAGTTTGGTTGGTTTCTGGAACAAACTCTGGGGGTTGTGTAGTTTCTTTAAATTTTACATTAGTAGTTTCTTCAATTTTTAAGGTAACTTTATTATAAATTCTGTAGCCTCTACTGTTTAGGGAATATCCTACAAAAATTCCATTTTCAATTTTAGAGGTGAATTTTCCTAAGTGTTCTCTTGTATTTAAGATAAAAACTGGGCACCCAAATACCTTAAAGTATTTTATGTTTGGTTGTTTATTATAAAATATTTCGAAGAAAGTTTTGTTATGAGTTTTATTTATTGTTGTTCTGTTCTGTACATAGCAGGCTGTACTAACGGCTTCTGCCCAAAAGTATTTAGGTAGGTTATACTCATTTAACATTATTCTAGAAGCTTCAAGTAAGGTTCTATTTTTTCTTTCTACAATTCCATTTTGTTGGGGGGTTTTAGGGCATGAGAACTCATGATGGTAACCGTTTTCTAGACAAAAACTGTTAAAGTTATGATTTTTAAATTCTCCCCCATTGTCACTCCTAATTCTTTTAATTTTAATATCTTTTTCGTTTTCAATCTGTTTGCAAAAATTTGTAAGAATTCCAAAAGTTTCATCTTTATGTTTTAAGAATTTTACCCAAGTAAACCTAGAGTAATCGTCTATAATTACTAAACAGTATAAGTTTCCATTAATGGATTTGACTCCATGGGAGTCAAAAAGATCTAAATGTAGAAGTTCTAAGATTGAGTTAGTTTGTGGTTGATTTGTTTGTTTGTGGGTTGATTTAGTTTGTTTTCCTTGTTGACAAGCGTTACATATAGTTGAATCTAAGTTAGGTAACTTCGGTAAGCCTTTTATAAGTCCATTTAGTTTACTTATATTTCTAAAGTTGGTGTGAGACATTCTTCTATGTCATAACCAAGTTTCTTCTTTTTGTGTTAAATAGCACTTAATGGAAGAAATGGTTAAGTTGATGACATAGATGTTGTCTTTTCTAAAACCTTTTAGGTTTATGGTAGGATTATCTAGGTGTTTGATTGAGCATTCTGTAGATAGAAACTTGACCTTATACCTAGTATCACACAATTGACTTATACTTAGAAGATTATATTTTAAGTTTTCAATAAGTAAGACATTTGTAATTATAAAATCTAATTTTAATTCAATATTACCTATACCAATTACCTTGAGCTTGTCGTTGTTTCCAAAGGCAACTGTTCCTAGGCTTTTGTAAGTGAGTTGAGTGAACTTGGTGTGATCTCCAGTCATATGTTTGGAGCAACCACTGTCCAAAATCCATTTGGTTTCCTACAGTAAGTAGGATTTAAAGTTAGTCTTTTGAGCATGTATTAATTTAAGTTTAAAATTAAGTTTAAAATTAATTTAAGTTTTTTTTTTTTAAATTAAAATTTTGAAGTTAATTTTTTTAAGTTTAAAATTAAATTTTGAAATTAATTTTTTAAGTTTAAAATTAAATTTTGAAATTAATTTAAGTTTTAAAAATTAAAATTTTGAAGTTAATTTTTTAAGTTTAAAATTAAATTTTAAAATTAATTTTAGTTTTAAAAATTAAAATTTTGAAGTTAATTTTTTAAAATTAAAATTTAAAATTAATTTAAATTTTAAAAATTAAAATTTTGAAGATATTTTTTTTTTTAAGTTTAAAATTAAATTTTAAAATTAATTTAAGTTTTAAAAATTAAAATTTTGAAGTTAATTTTTAAAGTTTAAAATTAAATTTTAAAATTAATTTTTTAAGTTTAAAATTAAATTTTGAAATTAATTTAAGTTTTAAAAATTAAAATTTTGAAGTTAATTTTTTAAGTTTAAAATTAAATTTTAAAATTAATTTTTTAAGTTTAAAATTAATTTTTTAAGTTTAAAATTAAATTTTGAAATTAATTTAAGTTTTAAAAATTAAAATTTTGAAGTTAATTTTTTAAGTTTAAAATTAAATTTTAAAATTAATTTAAGTTTTAAAAATTAAAATTTTGAAGTTAATTTTTTAAGTTTAAAATTAAATTTTAAAATTAATTTAAGTTTTAAAAATTAAAATTTTGAAGTTAATTTTTTAAGTTTAAAATTAAATTTTAAAATTAATTTTTTAAGTTTAAAATTAAATTTTGAAATTAATTTAAGTTTTAAAAATTAAAATTTTGAGAAAAAATTGAAAATAATTTTTTTTCAGTTTAAAATTAATTTTTAAGCCTTATTCATCTCACCTGATCTATATTATCAATCAGGGAATCCTATGGTTTTGTGAGATGAAATTGGTTTGATTACAGAGTTTTGGTTTAACTAGTGTTAGATTCAGACTTAGCTTTGGTTTCCACAAATAGGCATTCTTCGGATAAACTTCTAAGTTTGGTGAGTCACAAGGACATCATTAGAAGTAACCAACCTTTCGAGGTTTTCCGAATAGTCCTATCCACGGAACTTAGTACTAAATCTTGGTCTAACTGGTTAGGATTCGTTTAAGGGTAGTTTCGGTCAGTTCCACTTGGCCAAATGCACCAGATCGAAACCATATCTTTCTAGACATGCGATGCCCAAGTTTCCCTAACGTACTATCATCCAAAAATTTCACCAATACCATGTTTCAAGTTAAACTTGGTCTCTTTTTAACTAATCCTAATTACCCTGCCGGGTTGGTAAATTTTGGGTTACCCTATCGGGTAAGTTAGTTTTGGAGGTGCCAACTATTCTGGAGCCTCCTCCTGAATTATTGGCCATTAATTTAAGTTTTGATTTTAGGCTTGTGTCGATTCTTTTTATAGTTATAGTTAACTTGGTGATAATTCTGTTTAGATTTTGAATTTGATTTAGGTTTGTATTTTGGATTTTGGTTTGGTTTATTTAATTTTATATAATGTATTTTTTCTTTAGGTATATAATATTGATTAAGTCCTACTTGCGTGGTCAGACACGCTTTCGGAACCCAAGCTAGATTGGTTGACTTGTATTGGGTTATTAATGATTTGAAGGTTTTATTTGAATTCGACTTATATCCTAGTCCGATTTTATTATAACATGCTTTTTGATTATTTAGGATTAAATCTAAATTTTTTGATCTTGTTGTAAATTTTTCTAACATTTCTTTTAAGTTGTTTATTTCATTTTTTAATGATAAATTCTCCTCCTCAAGTGTTAGATCTTGAGTTGGATTTGAGTTCTTTAATTGTTCCTTGAGGTTTTGATTTTCCTCAAGAAGTGATTTGTTTTCATTTTCTAATTTAGTTAATTTACTATTTAGACAGGAAATAATTCTAAAAAAAATTTTGTTTAAATTAAAGTATACCTCATTCGGGCCTTCGGAAACGAGTACGGACTCGTGGCTTGTTTCGGGTTCAGACCCGTCGTCATCTTCCGACTCGTTATCTGTTTCGGCTTCGCGGGCCATCAGTGATGTTTCTGCTCTTCTTCCTCCGATTCATCCGAGGAGTCGTCCCACGTTGCTTTGAGTGCCTTCTTTTTGGTTGGCTTTGGTTTGTCGAACTTTAGTTTTGGACATTCGTTCTTGTAATGTCCCTTTTTGTTGCAGCCGTAGCAAGTCACGATCTTTTGTTCTCAGGGAGAGCTGATCTTTTGAAGATCCTTTTTGCTGAAGCTCCTCTTTTTCCTGGTGAACATTTTTCTTACCAAGTTCACCAGGTGTTCTTCGTCTTCGGAGTCTTGGTCGGAGTCTTCTTCAAGTTCAAGCTTGCCTTTCTTTTCTTTGGAGGAACCTGCAAATAGTGCTATACCTTTCTCGGCTCCGGCATTAGTTTGTTCGTGTAATTCTAATTCACAAAACAGCTCGTCTAATTTTAAGTTAGAAAGATTCTTAGAAATTTTGTAGGCATCCACTATTGATGCCCACAAACTATTACGTGGAAAAGCGTTTAAAGCGTACCTTATTAGGTTTCTGTTCTCCATTTGGTGGCCTATTGCATGAAGCCCGTTGAGGATGTCCTTGATCCTCGCGTGTAGTTGATTCGCTGTTTCTCCTTCCTGCATTTTTATATTAAAAATTTTATTTAGAAGCAGGTCTCGTTTTGTTACCTTAGCGTCGCTCGTTCCCTCGTGCAGTTCGATCAGCTTGTCCCATAGCTCTTTAGCGTTTTTGTGTGGACCGACTCTGTTCAGTTCTTCTCTTGTCAATCCGCACTGTAGAGTGTTGATCGCTTTATTTTCTGTTGATGCTTTTTTCTTGAGATCTGCTGTCCAGTCTTCAGGATCCACTAGATTCCCGGCGTTGTCCACTGGAATTTTGTAAGGTTTCGTAATACTCATCCACTGGTCGAAGTCTGTTTTGAGGTAGACCTCCATGTGCTTCTTCCAGTAAGGGAAGTCGTCCCCGTTGAAGAGTGGAGGTCGCACTGTGCTGAATCCTTCTTGTTGGGACATTCTGTGCACAGGTAAATAACCAAAAAATATCCCAAGACTTGGTCTTGGATTAGTAGTGCGGGAAGAAAAAGATAGAAAAAGAAATCTAAATTCGTGTTGAACTAATTTAAATTGATTAGTGAAATATTAAGTTAACGAAACACCAGTTTTTAAAATTAATTAAAAAAAAATTCACCCCCTGTCTGATTGGTGGTTGCACCAAATCAGAGCGGTACCTGTTCTGATACCACTTGTAGGACCGTTAGATTCGATAGAGGGGGGGGGGTGAATATCGATTCGAAAAAGACGAGTACAAACGCAGCGGAAAAAGATAAAGTAGACACAAATATTTTTACTTCGTTCGGAGCCTGTGACGACTCCTACTCGAAGGCCCGTGGTCCTTGACCACTTTCGTTGGGCAATCACTAGCAAGTCGAAATGTGATTACAGAAAAGGTACAGGAGATGCTAGTAATAATAAAGCAATACCGACAAAGAGAAAATTAAGCAAAAAACCGGAAGAGCACTTTTGTCGGAGCGTTGTTGACGTCGCACTTGAACGTCGAGCAGCAAGATCAGCAGAAGAGTTCTCAGTCAAAGTTAATTCTGAAGCTCCTGTCTGGGGCTTCTTTTATATCGGGTGCTGGATCCCTTCCGGCGCCTGGAGTGTGACGAATCGCTCAAATCAAGATGCTCCACGTGGCGACGAGTTGTCTGGATAAATTCGCCTTCCGGGCGCCCGGACGATCATCCGAAGGAAAGCTCTTTTTTTCCGCAAAACAAGGTTAGTCCGAGGCAAATATATATCCTGTTAAACAAATGGTTAACGGTTAAAGTTCAACAGATAGATAAAGAGAGTATGACTTAGATTCCGTCTTTCCGGAATCTAGTCACGATCTCGACTTAGACATCCGAAATGGATCTAAGCCGGATCGACGCCTAATGTCCCCTTCCCGGGAACGCGTCCTCATAGTCACTCCCCTCCAGTGACTTACCTCACTTACCTGCCAGACGTCCGGTCAGCCCGTCGACCCGTCTGGACTTCTCGCCAAGCGTCCGGTCAGCCCGTCGACCCGCTTGGACGTCAGCCCGTCGACCTAGCTGGACTTCTTGCCAAGCGTCCGGTCAGCCCGTCGACCCGCTTGGACTTCTCGCCAGCTATCCGGTCAGCCCGTCGACCTAGCTGGACTTTTCCTGCACACTTGATCAAAGTGTCAGACAACAACACAACTAACTTAACCTATTTGTCATTCATCAAAACCTGGGTTAGACCGTTAGTGCTACCCGCACCAACAGATGTATGCCTAAGTGATGCATACCTTTATGATATGATGTATGCCTAAGTGATGCATACTTTTATGACATGATGTATGCCTAAGTGATGCATACTTTTATGATAGGATGTGTGCCTAAGTGATGCATGCTTTTATGATGTATGATATGTATAAGTATGACATGTACTTTACTTTATATGGCTTGTACCAAGGGTGGGCTCCATAAGCGCCCCGGGGTCGATGGAATAAGACTCGAGCCTCGTTAGGGATGGGCTCCTAAGTGCCCCTAGGTCGATGGAGTAAGACTCGGGCCTAGTATGTTGCCTTGTAGGGTTCAAGACTTGCTACCTTGGACCTACATAGGTTGCGCGCAATATGTAAGTGGTACATAGCCGGGATCCCCTTTAAGTTGAGATTATGTTCAAGTATATATGTAAGAAGAAATGGTTTTAAAGATCATAAAACATACACATGTTTTTCGGATACATGTTTTTTCAAAATCATATTGCATATACCTTATGATGATTTATGATATGCCATGGTTAGATATGATTAGGTTATGTTCCATGATATGTCCATGTGTAGGATATGCCATGACTCCTTATGACGATATGTCATGATTAGATACGATTATGTTATGCTTCATGCTATGCTTTACGCTATGATATGCCATGACTAGTTATGATTTCTTCATATTGCATGATATGCTTAAAAGAATATGTTACATTATGTCATGACTAGTTGAAATGATGCCATGTTGAGACATTCTTTGAATATACTATGATTTTCGGTTTTAATGAGTAGGAAAGGAACTTACTGAGCCATGAGTGCTCACAGCTTACTGTCCTTGTACCACAGATAAAGGAAAAAGATGGATGAGCTAGAGGAGCAGCAGGAGAGGCAAGGAGATGTGTGTGGCAGTGGCTAGGCAACTGATAACCATGTTTAGCTATATTATTTTAATTCATAATGCATGCTTTTGATGGTTTATTCATAGCCTAATCTCACATTTTACATCATATTTCATAATTTCATTTTATCTTGGACTTAATTGCAAATTAGCTTATTTTCATGGTATTTGATGCTAATATTTGTTTATTATTTTGTAGGCATCAAAAGGGTCATGGACCCAATCAGATCAGGCTACATTTGGGCTCAAATCTAGGGCTAAACGAGACGATCAAGCTTTGGATCGATTTGGATTGTCCATTGAAGATTGGAGAGATATGAGCCATCCGTCAAGCATCTGGTCCATTAGACCTAATGGGGAGTAGATCTGGACCGTAGATGAAGATCAATACTGTTGGATCGGATTTTAGGCCATTTTCCACCGTTGATCAAGCTCCGAAGCATCTCAGCCGTTGGATCAGATTTGAGAGGATTTAAAAACCGCGTGAGAAGCTACAGTTCTTTGAGCTCGGTTTGCGATTTTGCGCTACAGTGTCTTCTTCTCCGCGACCGCAGTTTCCCGTTCCTCAATTCCAGATCCGAGAGCGAGCTTCTTCATCGGCGGCGATTGCGAGCTGATGGCGTCCATCTTCCGAGATCAGTGAGTGCCAGAGGGAGGTTTCTCTGGTGCGATTTTGGATTTGTTCACTGCCGCGATTCTGAAAGAGGGAGGTTTCTCAATCAGCGATCTTCGCGTCCACTAGAGCTTCGAGGGAGGTTTCTTGGAGTTTCTGATCAACTTTCCGATCGTCATTCCATAGCAAGACTGGCTCGATCTGATCAATCGGATTGGCTTGCAAACCACAGATCCATCCTCTGTTCTTCGGCTGTTTGGGGTTGCCAGATGATTGCGAGTTTGAGGGGAGGTTTCCAAAGACTGTGAGCGATCCCTGGTGATAGCTGTAAACTTGTGCATTGCTCGTTGGGTGTTGAGGGGAGGTTTCCGATTCACCTCTGTTTCACAGCAGATTGTGGAGGTTTAAGCTTGGATTCGGATGAGGAATGTTTAGGTTTTGTTTTTCTTTATCTTATCTTTGAATTGTGTTCAAACTTTGCTCAGATCTTCGGATCTGAAACCTTCATTTGCACTTTCAATTTCTATTTGAGAGTTTGTGTGTTTGATTTCAATTTCTTGCTTTTAAAACCCCAAATCTTAGATCTAATTCTGATTAGTTTAGTGATTCTGATACTAACAGGTTGTAGAGTTTTGTGATTTAGTTAGCAATTTAATCTTTGTGACTATAATCTTGTTTAGGTGTTGGATGCCTAATTTGATGAAATGAAGATGATGATGTTTTGAGGAAGTCAACCTTGTTTAAATTCTATTCTAGAGATGGCTGAACCTATCTTGTGGATAGAACAATTTGATTTGAATCAATTCTAGAATTCACACACATTTACTAGTTAACCTTGGAAAAAATACGACTTGGGACTCGTTGCTACAACGCTTGTTTTAATTTTAATGAGTTTCAATCTTAATTAATTTGATGTGCCAAGTGACATGAAAATGGCTAACACCAAATTTTGAAATGATGTCATGTTGAGACATTCTTTGATTATACTATGATTTTCAGTTTTAGTGAGTAGGAAAGGAACTTACTGAGCCATGAGTGCTCACAGCTTACTGTCCTTGTACCACAGATAAAGGAAAAAGCTGGATGAGCTAGAGGAGCAGCAGGAGAGGCAAGGAGATGTGTGTGGCAGTGGCTAGGCAACCAAATAAGAACCTGCTTTAAAAAAAAAACTTTTAAAGAACTATGCTTTGGTATCATGAATTGTAGTACCGTATGTGTGACTTGATGTTATGTTTCTACTAATTTTGATATCATGTTATTGAGGCCATGGTAGTGTAGTTCGGATTTGATGAAAGGGAAAACAAAAGAAAAGTTTTTATTAAACTAAGAGAATTATTTTAAGTCTTCCGATGTTTTAAAAAAAAAAAAAGAAAAATTTGTACATAGAGTATTGTAGCCCCGTCCCTTAGGGTTAGCAGGGAGGGCGGGCGTTACAATGGAAGACCCAACAACAAAGGACAAGGTCGAAGGAAGCTCTTGAAAGCAAGGCGTGAAGGATGGGGAAGCATCCGAGGGACGCAAGGTTGATGGAGGAGGCTAGAAGGCAAGGTCGAGGTTGTGTGGGCAAGGATGAGTACATGAGAGATTGTACTTAGGGTAAAATCCTAGGTTAGGGTTTTACCAGTCGATTGACAACTGAACTAGTCGACTGGGCCAGGGCACAGAATGTTTCTGTGCCAGATGGCTATGAAAACTAGTCTACTAGCACTGTAGCTATCCAGCTGGTACTGTAGCAATCAATGGGTACTGAGTAGTCAACCGACACTGTAGTAGCCAACTGGTACTAGGTCGCACGGACCTATCGATGGGTAATCCACTAAATCCTCTTCTAACGTGCTACTTACTTTCAACCCCCCCTTTAAATGTAAAGTGTAGCGTGTTACGCTTCTACAAAGAAAGTCGGAGAAACGTAACACGCTACACTTTCCGTTTGTAGAAAGTAAGTACAGTAGTTAACTTTTTACCAAATACTTGTTTGAAGTTGGTAGGCTCGAGATCAATGTTTGGCCAGCTTCTTGGTGGCAGTCGGATGCAGTAGAGTCACAACAGGGCAACAATAGTAAGCTGGAGCAGTCGAAAAGCCGATCGGACGCGTAGAAGCTCGTGTAGTAGTTGTGTCTTGAGGCTTAGTCGAGATACCCTTATAACGGGTGTGGAAGGGGCTTTCCATAGCTTTAAAGGCGCCTCCAACCTGCTAAGTTTGATCCTGAACTTCTTTCTCCTTATCTGCGATGAAGTCTGAATTTTATCCTGTGGAAGGCGCCTTCCATGGCACTGAAGGTGCTTCCATGAACAGTGAGAAGATGCCTTCTATAGCATGGAAGGCGCATCGGACACTGTTCACTCGATACCTTTTATGCTCCTTTTACCTTGTAAAACATGTTAGTCCAATAATACAAAGTGTACTCTACAAGACAAAGTTTAGCACAACCATAGTAAGAAGTAGTAATTAAATCTTGTCTCCCCGAGATCAGGATCTAGTCAGGGTCTCAATTTAGATTTCTAAAATAGACTTAAATTAGACGGTCGCCTACAATCCCTTCGAACAGGGATGTGTTCTCACTTAGTCACTCACCTCCAGTGACTTACCTTTACTTACATGGTGTAGGGTTACCTTCGAAATCACACATCCGGATTTCAAGAATCAACATATATGTTATTATGATTTCGAATGTGCATAGATTATATATGTTATTTTATATCATTTGACGCACATCTTTTTGTATTCATTTGGTTATGATCTATGCTTTTGCTCCCTTTTCTATCATATTTCAGCATAATTACTACTTTACATCTAGAGATCTACTTGGTTGCTTGTTTTAACTTTCAGAAGCAGTTTAGAGTGGGAAAAAATACTAAAGACGCAAATGAAGCAAGGATTAGAGTCCCAAATCATTTTAGAACTAAACTGGGTCTGGCCATGCCTTGAGGCATGGATAGAAGAAGATTCAGATGGTGGCCATGTGCAAGGGCACAACCAAGGAAGCAAAGAAGACATGGTCGTGCCAAATGTCACTGCCAGGGGGAAGAAATAGCACAAGTAGAGGAAGAAGTCGTGTCCTAGAGCATGACCAAAAGCTTTCCATGCCATTTTCTAGAGCCAAATTAGACTTGGTCGTGCCTTGAGGTACGCCCGTGAACTTCAAAGTGCAATTCTGAAGAGCTGGCTGTGCTAATTGGCACGACTAAAAAAATACAAAGCAGAGTTGCTCTACTTTGGCCGTGTTAAACCACATGGCTTGGCCGTGTGGACAGAGCCAAACTGGCTCTGGCCATGCCTTATAGTACGGTCAAGAAGCCAGTAGCAAAGAAGGGGTCGTTCCATTTGGCACGGACAAACACTTGTGGCCGAGATTTATTGGCTCTAGCCGTGCCAAATGGCACGGCCAGATGTTGGAGGCAGGACCACCATATGCCTAGAGGCACGCCCACCTCGTGCCACACCACTATAAGGGGGACACTTCATCTTCTCCACAAGGGAGGAAGTTTGGTAGAGAGGAATTTGTTGGGGTTGCAAGGTTGCAAACATAATCCCACATTGAAAACACATGGGAAAGATCATGGATTTATAAGAGAAAAAGTATCTCCATTGGAATGATGCCTTTTGGGGAGAGCCCAAGAGCAAAGTCATGAGGGTCTAGGCCCAAAGTGGACAATATCATACTATTGTGGAGATATCTAAATTCTTTTCGATCCTACAATTGGTATCAGAGCCTGGATTGTCAGAAGGTTTAACCACCGACTATGCACAAGAGCTATGGTCTGATTGAGCCATGTGGGTACAATATTGACCTCGAACAAAGAAAGTGGGGGCTCATATGTTTGGATCAAGAGGACCAGACACCAGGCAGCAAGTCCTAGTTGTGGCTAGACAAGGAAGTCCTAGTAGGTCGGGTGGACCGAGGGGTAGGAAGACCTGGTGGGTCAAGGATCGGACGTGGGAAGCCTGTGGTCCTTTGTTTGAGGGGGGATTGTTGGGGTTGCAAGGTTACAAACATAGTCCCACATTGAAACACATGGGAAAGATCATGGGTTTATAAGAGAAAAGATATCTCTATTGGAATAAGACCTTTTGGGGAAAGCCCAAGAGCAAAGCCATGAGGGTCTAGGCCTAAAGTGAACAATATCATACTATTGTGGAGATATCTAAATTCTTTTTTATCCTATAGAATTGACCATCTTGGTCAAATCCTTGCATCCAGAGGCGACGTCTGGGTGATCCGAGGTCGTTCTGCTGCTCCATCCTGGTCGACACGCCAAGATCTGCATCCAAAGACTTCACTTGACATCAAGGATAAGATTTCCTCTTCCTTCTCTTTGATTTCTATTATTATGAGTCTTTAGATTGCATTTCTGGCTATCCTGGAGTAGATTTAATTTGTTCTAGGGTGTATGATGTAATTGTAATGTGTAGATGATGTAAACTCTATAGAATTGCCAATGACCTAGTTTGATGACGCTTGTATGCATTTGTTCTGTATGATGAAATTCTTGCATAGAGGCATTCCCTTATGATCATGAATTTATCTATCTAGATTGTATTTTTGTATGCATAGATCTTCATTCTGAATTAGATACATTACTGTATGTCTATATTGGGACTATGCGTGAACCTGAATTTTCATTGACCAAATGCATAAATCATCATTTCTTTTAAGTGTGTGTTCTAATATAGCTCGGCATGACCTTAGGATACTTGTTTGGAGTTTAGTATCTAAGGTAACTATCCTTCTATATGGAATGCAACCTCCTAAGTGAGGATGATTCTATGTATGGATAAGTTTATCACTTGACATAATGGCTTCCCCTAATCATATGCTACACAAGTGATCTACGTAATCTAGAGACGTATACCCGGGGGAGACCTTGTGACAGGAGGTATTCTACTAAAAACTCGGACTCTCTAACTTGTTCACTTGATGACATACTTGGTTACTGATAGGAGAAGCACTCCGATACACCATTGCGGGGTAGAATTCGATAGATGTTTAGGCTATCCTGCAAACATACAAGCAGAGACTAGGAACGGGCCAATTCGTAGCATAACATCCACCATTACAATGAAACCTTCGACTTAGAACATCTTCTAACTAAGGACTTCCTCAATTTACTTTCTTTACTTTCACATTTTAGTACAAAAATCTTAAAACAAACATCTATCGATTTTGTCTACCTAAATTCGAAGTGTAGAACCAACTAGCATTTAAATTTCAATCCTCGTGGGATTGACTTTATAAATTTTATTACTTGACGACAACCATGCGCTTGTGGTCACGACATCAAGTTACCTCTGGAATCATACATCTGGACTTCAGGAATCAAACATCCTGACCTACTGGAATCGCACATCTGATCTTCTCCAATCGAGAATCACACATCTCGACTTTTTGAAATCGCACATATGGTCTTCTCTAATCAGGAATCACACATCTCAACCCTTGCTAGAATCCCACATCTAGACTTCAACCTGTCAGGAATCTAACATCCCAACTTACTGGAATCACACATCCGATCTGCAACCAATCAACAATCAAATATTCTGACTGGGTTTAGTCAACCCTGCACACTCGATAGCAAGGTTAGACTATGACAACACCTAACTTAACTCACTTGTCATTCATCAAAACCTGGGTTAGACCGTTAGTATAAATTGCACCAATAATTTCTCTCTTTTTGATGAAATGACAATCTGCGTTAGTGTTAGGAAAAGATATGCAACAAGATATGTATAATAATAATTGATCCAAGAGAAAATTAATTAAGAAATATTAATTGCTATTCTATTCTCTTGATCATTTTAGGGTTAACTTTTTCTTATTTAACCCCTTAACCCTTATCCTCCCCCTTTGACATTCATAAAAAAAACATGCAAATATACCAAAGTACATGAAACACACAAGTAGGTATAAACTTTTCAAAAAAGTATAAAAACTTGCAGGTTTATTGTACGGAGGAGTTTAGAGTGTAAAGAAATTCCACTCAAATAGTCTTCAAAAGTAAAGTCTAAAAATGTTTAAAGTGTACTTCAAGAAATTTGCATGGTAACATTTCAAAATATTTGGAGAGTGGGTTACAAAATACTTTTCAAAATAATTCTTTTTCAATCATATAAAAAAAAACTTTTATTGAAAGAAATTTCAAAGAATTCAACATATTTTCAAAAGATTCTTTAACCAAAAATTTTAAACGATTTTAAAGTATTTTAAACAAGAATTTG
Source organism: Zingiber officinale (assembly GCF_018446385.1). Taxonomy (NCBI): domain Eukaryota; kingdom Viridiplantae; phylum Streptophyta; class Magnoliopsida; order Zingiberales; family Zingiberaceae; genus Zingiber; species Zingiber officinale. The sequence goes on from NC_055986.1 coordinate 106,983,682, forward strand.
GAATTGTTTGCAAAATACTTGAAACAAGAGTTTTTTTTATCTTAGAAATGTTTTCAAAATATTTTAAGTTATTGTGAGTAAAAGAAATAATTTTCAAACATATTTTTGAAAATGAAAGTTTCAAAATAGTTTCAAAAGATTTTCCTAAGAAAAATAATAATAGAAATATTTGCTTTGCAATATAAGTTAAAAAAAAATCAAAGTAAAAGAATAAATAATTGTGAATGTATGTGACACACTTTGAAAATAATTTTGAGGGTGATTGTGAAATCATTTTGAAAGTATTTAGGAAAGGAAATAAATACTTTAGAAAATTATTTTTAAGTATCTCCCCTTGAACTTGATATTTAAAAAAAATATTTATCTAAGAATTTAACCTTAAATGTCTAACCGATAGTTACTAACTAAGTACCAGACGATAGCAGTGTTCACTGGGTTAGTCAAGTTAAGTAAATGTATCTAGTTTGTATTTGACTAAAATAGATTTCTTAACTTAATCACTATAATTTTGATATTTTCGCCCAGACTTGTATTGATACACTGATATAAGCATCTGAAGTCCAGGCAATAGGCCTATGTATTTCACGCCGTTCTAGGTTTGTGAATACACAATCAAGGTAAACTTATTGTGTTTGTGAGATGCTCAATTCCTAGATCTATAGGAATATACTTTCTATGGATTTGATCTAGTATAAGGCCAAAATTAATTTTAAAATACTAAGTGAATGAGAATTTTTAAAAAATATAAGTAAAGAATTTTTTTTCTAGAATTTGTAAACCATTTGAAAAGATATTTTGAAAATAGCAGTTATAATATATCGCTTGCATTCCTAGTTGTCTTCGTAGATTACTGAATTCAGATTCTGGTAGCGATTTAGTAAAAATATCAGCCAAGTTTAACTTGAACTCAACATAGTTGAGCTCAATGTCTCCTTTGGAGACGTGATCTCAAGTAAAGTGATGTTTAATTTCAATATGTTTGATTCATGAATGATGCACTAGGTTTTTGGTTAAGTTGATAGAACTGATATTATCAATATGGACTTTTACATTTTTATATTCTAAGTAAAAGTCTTTTAATGTGTGCATCATTCATAATAGTTGTGTCACACACTCACCCATTGCTATGTACTCTTTTTAGCAGTAGATAAAGTAACATACTATTATTTTCTACTAAACTAGCTGACAAGTGATGGTCAAAGTAGTTGGCATCCATCACTTGTGCTCTTACGATCTAGTTTACAGCCGACATAATTTAAGTCAGAGTAACCTATCAGTTCAAAACAAGGTGTTCTCGGGTAAATTCCTACATTTTGTGTGTCTTCTTTTTTACATTAGTTAGGTGAGATTCTTTAGCATAGGTTTGGTATCTAGTACACATACTAACTACAAATAAAATATTAGGTAGACTTGCAGTTAAGTATAAAAAGCCACCTATGGCACTCCTATAATATTTTAGATCTATGTGTTTTCCATTTGGATCACTATCTAAGTTTTTGTTGCAACCATTGGTATTTTTATTTCTTTGATATTCTCCATTCCAAATTTTAAAAGTAATTCTTTTATATATTTTTGTTAGTAAAAATAATTTCGTTCATTAGTTTGTTAATTTGTAATCCTAAGAAATAAGTTAGTTTACCTACTAAATTCATTTCAAATTCTAGTTCTATTAAGGTTATAAATTCTTGCAAAAATTCTGAGTTGGTCGACCCAAAGATTATGTCATCTATATATACTTGGACTATGCAAATGTCTTGTTTGAGTGATTTTACAAATAAAGTTGGATCAATTTGACCTTGGTTGAACCTTTTGGAAATTATATAGGAGGTTAATCTTTCATATCGGGCCCTAGGTGATTGTTTGAGACCATACAATGTTTTCTTTAATTTAAACACATGGTCAAGATAATCTAGACTCTCGAACCCAGGTGGTTGACCTATATACACCTCATTTAAGAAGGTGGATTTAACATCCATTTGATAAAGTTTAAAATCTTTTTGGGCTGCATAGCTCAGCAACATTCTAATAGACTCAAGTGTAGCTACTGGAGCATATGTTTCATCGTAGTCAAGTCCCTCTACTTAACTAAACCCTTGGGCAATTAGTCTAGCTTTGTTTCTAACAATTTCCTCATTTTTATTTAGTTTATTTCTAAATACTCATTTTATTTCTACTACCTTTTTATTATCAGGTAGTGGTACTAAGTCCCAGATTTTATTTCTTTCAAAGTATGCTAGTTCTTTCTGCATGGCTATAATCCAGTCTGGGTCAAGTAGGGATTCTTCTATTGTTTTAGATTCAATTTTGGAGATTAAGGATATTTGACTTTGATTTCTGAAGGATGATCTAGTCTGAATTCTTAGGTCTAGATCACCTATAATTTATTCAACAAGGTGGTCTGAGCTAAGTCTTATTATTCTAGGCTTAGCTTGTATTTATTTATTTTCTTGTGATTGATTTTGTTCATCTTCGTATTCATCTATTAGGTTTTCACTTACTCCCCCTAGGTCAGTGCTGGCTCTAATGAAATCAATTGGTTGGTGTTGAGTTGAGTTAAATTCTTTAGAGTTTGTAATTTCATCAAATTTTCATTGGTTGTTTTCTTAATTCTTAGTGTAATTTTATTGTAAACTCTATATCCTCTACTGGTTAGGGAGTACCCTACAAAGATTCTATTTTCTACATTTGAGGTAAATTTTCCTAAGTATTCTCTTGTGTTTAATATGTAAACAGGACTTCTAAATGCCTTAAAGTATTTAATATTTGGTAATTTACTATAATAAATTTCAAATGGAGTTTTATTAAGTTTCTTGTTTATTTTTGTTCTATTTTGTACATAGCATGCTGTATTAACAGCTTCTACCCAGAAATATTTTGAAAGTTGATATTCATTAAGCATTGTTCTAGTGGTTTCTTGGAGAGTTCTATTTTTTCATTCCACTACTCCATTTTGTTGAGGTGTGTTAGGGCATGAGAATTCTTAGTGGTACATATTTTCTAAGAATAATTTAATGAACTTATGATTTTTAAACTCACCACCATTATCACTCCTAATTCTCTTGATTTTTAACTCTTTTCCATTTTCAATTTGTTTATAAAAGTTGCTAAATCTTTCAAATATTTCATCTTTATTTTTTAGGAATTTTACTCAAGTAAGTCTTGAGTAATCATCAATTATTATTAAACAGTATAAATCTAAAGTTAGTATAGAACATTCTCCTATGTCACAGCCAAGTTTCCTCTTTCTGTTTCAAGTGACACTTGAGTGAGGAGCTGACTAGGTTAATCATATAAATGTTATTATTCCTAAGTCCTTTTAATTTTATTGAAGGGTCTTTTATGTGCTTAATTACACATTCAGTGGATATGAATCTAACCTTATATTCAGAATCACACAATTGACAAATACCGAGTAGATTGAATTTAAAATGTTCAATAAATAATACTTTATGAATAATAAAATTAGATTCTAGTTCAATGTCACCTATTCCAATTACCTTAAGTTTACCATTATTTCCAAAGGTAACTGTTCCTAATCTTTTGAATGTCAGGTTTGTGAATATTGTTTGATCCCTGATCATGTGTCAGGAGCAACCACTGTCCAATATCCACTTAAATTCCTATGAAGAGTAGGAAGAAGAAGAATTTAGTTTAAGTGTGAACTTAGTTTGAAATTTCAATTTGAATTTGAATTTGAATTTACTTTTAATTTGAATTTAGTTTAGTTTTAATTTTGACTTAATTTTATTTTTTACTTTGATTTTGATTTTGATTTTGATTTTGATTTTAATTTTAATTTAGTTTAGTTTTAATTTTAATTTAATTTAATTTAATTTTTTACTTTGATTTTGATTTTGATTTGAATATAAATTTTATTTTAATTTTAATCCTTATTCATCTCACCTGATTTATATTTTCAATCAGGGAATCCTATAATTTTGTGAGATGAGTAAACTTGAATTTCAGGATTTGGTTTAACTTTATATTAGATTCAAGTTTAGCTTTGAGTTCAATAAACAGGTATTCTTTGGATTATCTTCTAAGTTGTAGTGAGTCACCTGGACATCATTAGAGTAACCATGCCTTCAAAATTCTCCAAGTAGTCATATCCACTGAACTTAATATAAAACTTTAGTCTAACTAGTTAGGATTGGTAAGGAGTAGCTTCAATTAGTTTCACTAAGCCAAATGCACCGGGTCAAAGTCATATCTTCCTAAACATGCATAAACAGAGCTTCCCTAGCCTACTATCATCCAAAACTTCTCCAATATAGTTTATCCGATCGAGTAAATTGTTATTTTTGGAGGTGCCAACTATTTTGGAGCCTCTTCTTGAATTATTGGATTTTGTATTTAGGTTTTAGGTTTGTGTTGATTTGCTTTATAGTTATAATAGACTTGGTTATAGTTTGAGTTTAGATTAATTTTATTTTTGTTTAATTTAGGTTTATTTGATTTGATTTGATTCTTTAGGTTTAAGTTTATTTTTGAGAATTTAGTTTTTGAAATTGTAAGTGAGTTATTTGGTTTATTTATGTAGTAAATTTTACTTTTTGGTACATAGTATTGATTGAGTCCTACTTGTATAGTTAGGCATGTTTTCGAAACCCAAGCTTTAGTTGATTTTGATTTTTAAGTTAAAGTTAAAAATGATTTGTATTTTATGTTGGATTTGTATCTGAGTCTAGATTTATTGTACACTACTCTTTGGGATCCAAGCATCATGTTTAGGTACTTGGTTCCCGAGGTAAATTTTTTCAACTACCTTTTGAGCTCGTTGACTTGACTTTTCAGGACAGAGTTTTCTCCCTCAAGTTTTTCAACTTGAGTTGAATCTTTGTCTTGAACTTGGCTAGTCATTGAGTTCATGTTCAGTTGTTCCTTAAGGGTGTTATTTTCCTTTAGGAGGTGTTTAGCATGTTCCTCAATTTTAATTAATCTTTTATTCAGGCAAGCAATTACTTTAAATGAATTTATGCTGATAAAGGAATTTACCTCAGGTCGGTCTGACCCGGATGAAGAGTCATGACTTGACTCGTATTCAGACTCATCTTCTTCGTTTGAATCACCTCCGGTTGCCATTAGTGCGAGGTAGCTTGCTTGCTTCGGTTCGTCTGCTCCTGATCCGGTCGAAGACTCATCCCAAGTCACTTTTAATGCTTTCTTTTATTTTTGCCTTCTTGACTTGGTCTTCGTTCGGGCATTCGTGTTTAAAGTGTCCCTTCTTGTTGCAGTCATAGCATGTGATTTTTGCTTTTGTGTTGTTGGATGCAGACTTGGACATCTTCTTCATGTCCTGTTTGGTGAAACCTTTCTTGCATCTAGTGAACATCTTCCTTACCGGGTTCACTAGCTGCTCTTCCTCGTTTGATTCTGATTCAAATTTAGTGTCAGCTTCAGGTTTATTTCCCTTTGATGTACCTACAAAAAAAGTAATTCTTTTCTCGACCTTTGGGCCATTAATTTGTTTATGCAGCTCTAATTCATAAAATAATTCATCTAATTTTAATTTAGAGAGGTTCCTCAAAACCTTATAGGCATCTATGATCGATGCCCACAGTGAGTTTAGGGGAACGAATTAAGAGCGTACCTTATTATGTCCCGATTTTTGAGCTGGTGTACAATTAAGTGAATGTCATTGAGGATGTCCTTGATTTGAGTGTGGAGCTGGTTGGTGGTCTCACCGTCTTGCATTTTAATGTTAAATAATGGATTAAGAAGTAGGTCGTGTTTTGTTACCTTCGAATCGGGAGTTCCTTCGTGTAGCTCTATGAGCTTGTCCCAAAGCTCCTTTGCATTCTCATGCAGGCTAACTCGGTTGATTTCCTCCTTTGTGAGCCCACATTGGATCATATTCAATGATTTGGAGTCGATCTAGGCTTTCTTTTTGTCTTCTGGACTCCATCTTTTTGTGAGTACGCTGTAGAAAAAGAAATAGACAGAAATGAAAAAGACAAGAATACAAAGATTTACTTGGTTTGGAGCCTTCGACGACTTCTACTCCAAGACCCAGGTCTCACAGACCTATCGACAGGTAATCCATTAAATCCTCTTCTGGAATGGCCGGAAGAGTAATCGAATATAAAGAAAGTCAGAGAAGTGTAATACACTACACTTCTCGTTTGTAGAAAGTAAGTACAGTAGTTAACTTTTTACCAAATACTTGTTTGAAGTCGATAGGCTTGAGCTCGATGTTTGGGCGGCTTCTCGGCGGCAGTCGCACACAGTAGTCACAGCATGGCAACAGTAGTAAGCTGGAGTAGTCGAAAAGTCGATTGGACTCGTAGAAGCTCGTGTAGTAGTTGTGTCTTGAGGCTTAGTCGAGATACCCTTATAAAGGGTGTGGAAGGGGCTTTCCATAGCCTTGAAGGCGCCTCCAACCTGCTAAGTTTTATCCTGAACTTATTTCTCCTTATCTACGATGAAGTCTGAATTTTATCCTACGAAAGGTGCCTTCCATGGCACTAAAGGTGTCTTCCATGAATAGTGTAAAGTCGCCTTCCATAGCATAAAAGGCGCCTCAGATACTATTCACCCGAGACCTTTTATGCTCCTTTTGCCTTGTAAAATATGTTAGTCCAACAATACAAAGTATACTGTGTAAGATAAAGTTTATCACAATTATAGTAAGAAGTAGTAATTAGATCCTATCTCCCCGAGATCATAATCTAGTTAGAGTTTTAATTTAGGTTTCTGAAATAGACCTAAACTGGATTGACACCTACCGTCCCTTTAAACGGGGACACATCCTCACTTAATTACTCTCCTCCTGTAACTTACCTCTACTTACTAGGTGTAAAGTTACCTCCAGAATTACACATCCAAACTTTGGGAATCAAACATCTTGCCCTACCGGAATCGCGCATCAGGTCTTCTCCAATCGGGAATCACACATCCCAACCTACTGGAATCACATATCCGGTCTTCTCCAATCGAGAATCATACATCCCGACCCTTGCCAGAATCCTACATATGAACTTCAACCTGTCGGGAATCGAACATCCTAACTTACCAGAATCACATATTCCATCTTCAACCAATCAGGAATTGAACATCCTGATTGGGTTTAGTGAGCCATGCACACTCAATAACAAGGTTAGATTATGACAACACCTAATTTAACTCACTTGTCATTCTTCAAAATCTGGGTTAGACCATTAGTGCAAATTGTACAAACACAGTAGACTGGTAAGTATGGCAGTCGACTAATATCAAATCGTTGGGGTGTAACAGTCGATGTTTTCATAGAGGTCAGTCCACTGGTGACTTTACCAGTCAACTAGTGGTGAGAAATACAACTTGTATTTTCTCTCAAGCTCTATTTAATAGAGCTTAGGATGGTCAGCCATAGTAACGAAATATAGGTGGTTAACCTCTATTAGTAGTCTTCCCAGCTCTCTTCTGATCAAGCGTGCTTGTGCAAGGTTGTGTCGAGATTTATCCAACCACAAGGAACTACTTGAGCTAAGTGGGATTTTTTGGGGAGTCATTGATAGAGCCTAAAATCTATATTAAATGTCACAAATAGGCTTATCAAATTAATAAAATGTATTTTCCACTGAACCCCTTAACTAAATGATAATGTTGTAGTAACGAGCCCAGGATCGCTCTCGAGGAACCAACGATGATATGTAATCTAGGATTGTATTTTTATTCCTATTTTTGGGGTTTTCGATATAAAAATGGAGTTGGGGGTTTAAAAGCTTTAAATCTAAATCTAACAGAGGAAAAACACAGCAATTAAGAAATTAATCTAAAGCAAGAGTAAAACCTAACTATGTGTCAATAATCAAACCTCAATGTATTGTCACTCTACGTTGTGATTAAACCATCGACACACACTTAAACTAAAGATAAAAGAGCAAGACACAATTAAATCTGATCTAAACAGAAATGAAACTCTAACTTAGAATTTAAACACTAAACAAGTAACCAAGCATCAACTAAAACTTAAACTAAACTACAACAAGGTAATGAAAGGCTAAATTACTTGCCTAAAAATATAACGAACATTAAAAGAAATCTGTTCTAAGCTGTAAAAAAAACTATAACAAACTGAAATAAATCCTAACCAATCCAACTCACAACCAATCTCGCCAACTTCACACTCAAGCCGTCACACAAGCGTGCCAAAGTCGAGACCACCCAACTTTGGACCTCAATGGAACATCTCAATGGCGTATCAGCTCAAGGAGTGCTTAACTACACCGACGGACCACCCCCGGTGAGCTAAGAACAATCCTAAACCCACTCAAGTGCCGAAAATATGGAAATCTGCCTCTGGATCTGATGGAAGGCTGTGGAACGCGGATGAACGTCGAGTGAAGCTCAGGAACACCGGAAGACCACCTCCGAATGTTGCTGATGGGAATCGGAGCTTGGATTTGGAGGACCACCGCCAAATCGAGCTGGAAAAGGAAGATGCCGCGATCCAAATTCCACCGGAGAGAACACCCTCCGATGACTCCAGAAGATCGGGATGACACCGCCGAGAAGCTTACCACCGAGATTGAAGCTTGAGAGATCGATTGGAGAAGAGAAAGGGGCCGGAATCCAGAGAAATGTCGCGGGGACGAAGCTGCTGTGCGTGGAGGATTCGACGAAGGAAGCTGGGTACTGTAGCTTCTGTTTTGAATCAGATCTGGATCTGAACGGACGGCTGGGATTGATTTGGAGCTAAATCAACGGTGAAAATTTGCCCAAAATCCGATCTGAAGGTACTGATCTTGCTCTAGGGTCTGGATCTACTCTCCCTTAAGTCGGATCGATCAGATCATCACTGGATGGCCCGGATCTGCACTGTATTCAATGAACGGCCCAGATTAAGTCGGGCTGGATCAATAGCTAGATGAACTCAGATCTGCATCAAAACTTCTGGATCTTCGTCAATGGCTCAGATCTTCTCCCCATTAGGTTGGATCGGCCAAATCTTCAACGGATGGTACAGATCTCTCCTATTCTTGATAAACGGCACAAATCGACCCAAAGCTTGATCTTGTCTTTTGAACTCCGATTTGAGCCCAATTCCGGTCCAAATAGATCCAAATCTAAGATCCTTTGATGCCTACAAAATAAGAATCAAATATTAGCATCAAATAACACCAAAAATAATATAATTTGCAATTAAGTCCAAAATCTATGCAATGCACAAAAATGTAATGTAACCATGATTTAAACTATGAAACCAACATCAAAACCATGCATAAATGAATCAAAATAATGCAGTAAAATCATGGTTATCAGTCATCCACCGATGGATTGTGACTATTCACCTTACGGATAAACGTGGAGTATGATCCCTAATCTCCTAACTGTTGGAACCCCAAGGTGTTTTGATGTGATCAAAAAAATTAAGTTAGGTCCTGTTTTGTTTAACCCTTGTGTCTAAGTGTGCAGGAGCTTAGGAGCACAAGAAGTTGAGCGGAAGACGTGGCTAGTGAGAAAGACGGCACGAGGAGAGAGCCAACGGGCTTGGTATGTCTAAGGGACGAGATGCCGCGGAAGAGTACACCGGTGGACGAGAAAAACGTACGCGACGTTCGAGGGATGAGAAACCGAGGAGGAAGGCTGCTCGAGGAGAAGGTCGGAAGTTGGGTTCGGGTGAGCCCTATTCCGGATGGCCGAGATCACCCAAGCTAGCGGAGGTAGAGCGGAAGACCCGAACCGAGACGAGCTGAACCAGAGCAAAGGAACCGGACCGTAAAAAGTCAACACTATTGACTTATGTGGTCCGGGCGCCCAGAACCATTCCGGCCGCCCGAAGCCTTCTTTTGAGTCCGGGCGCCCGGAACCCTTCCGAGCGCCCGAAACCTAAATTTTATCTGCAATGATGTGGACGCTGACCGACGAGCCCGGAACCCTTCCAAGTGCCCCGAACAGTGCTATAAATAAATATAGCACTGATTTTCACAGTTAGATCAATTCACTTGTAATCCATTTCTCTGTGTTATACTTTCTTCTGTGCTGTTAATGCTGTAAGAGGCTACTCTGCCCAAAGGAGATCTTCAGATATTGCGCCATATTCTCCTTGGACTAGCAATCTTCTGATTATAAACCAAGTAACTCCTTTGTGTCTGCTTTCTTTTAATTAGTTTCTTTCTTTTTTAGTACAAGTGTTCTTTATTTAGTTGATAGTCCGAGAAAGGTTTGGTTTATTTGTTTTAGGACAATTCATCCTTCCCCTCTTGTCGGCCTCCAAATTAGGGACCAACACTAACTTTGTTAAACGCAACGTGTCGATTTGTTTTCTTGTTTATTGTCTTCTAGGGTTTAGCTTTCTACTTGTTAATTTAGTTTTTTATTTCGCTATGCTCTAACAAGTTATAGGAAGTGAACGCCATAGGTGATCAGCTATTCACCCCCTCTAGCTCTAGCTAGGCATAAAGGTACCAACAGATTATGCTTTAGTTATGCAGTGTTTATACTTTAGTTATGCTTATGTTAACGCGTTAGTTATTCTTATGTTTAGTTTTAAAATTATGCTTCAATTACGCTTATGATTACACTTTCGTATGCTCATGTTTATGCATTAATTATACAATTATTCATGCTCTGTGAAAAGTATGTTCATAATTGTGCTTGCAAATAAAGAAAATATGTTCACATTCATGCTCTAGTTGAGTTTATGCAATGAAAGCAGCTAAGGGATAAAATTAGTTAGTGTAGGTTCTCCCATTAGAATACATGGTTATAAGAATTAATTAATACATATTATAATTTGAATGTGCTGAGTTTTTAGACTCATAATTCTGATTGTTGTAGGAGATGAGACACATGAGATAGGAGCTATGACCAGTGAGTAGGTTTAGGACAAAGACAGTATAACCCAAAGACATTTCAGCTCATGTTTTGCATTATTTAGATGTTTTCTTTAGGAAGTATAAATTATGGAACTTGGTGACTAATACTAAATATTTACTAGTGGATAACTATTTTGAGAACTATTTGGGTACTTTTGATAAGTTTTGAATTTATGTATGGATTCAAGTGTTTCCATGTTCTGGATGTTCAAAACAAAACATGACTCATTTAAGATAGCTTAGCGGATGTTTCAGGCAAAGTGATGTAGGAAGGTGTTTTTGAACTCCTTGAAGCAAATGATAAATCAGACCAGCAGTCTGTCGAACCATCCTTGTGCCGAGCTTGAAAGAGTGGTCAGGAATACTCGACACTTTATTACGTCGTTATACTGATGCAGTAGGGTGGCATTTTGGAATTTATGGAGGTGATCCTCCATGTCATTACTACCTTCGTATTCCCTTATAGATAGGGGCTTATAACTCCTGGGCAACTTCTCGTCCAGCGCACTTCTTGAGAGAAAGGCACAATGGCCAGCTATTTAGGTGTTTCCCGAGTAGCTAAAGCTTTACCTCTCTTCGGGTCCCTTATGTTAGGATGTATACTAAAAGCCTAGCTTTTGGTATAAACATTTATCTAGAAATAAGAATCACATTGGTCAAATGACTACATTTATAATAAATGTAGTTGTTCAATTAATTTATATTGTAGATAATATGGTGTGTGGTGTCACACACAGACGATCATGTTATCAGTACCTTATAAATTATAAACATGAGCTCACGACCATGATGGAAAGGAACAAACCATTGGAAGGTCGTAGTGTAATTAGGTGTTAGTTTATCTTAACTATATAATTACACTGGTACACTAAAAGTGTATTGAGTAGGACCATTAGAGGTCGTTTCTTTTATACTGACTTAATAAAGGAACAAAGACCTCAGTTATTATGGAAGTGTGTGCTCTTAATCCTAATATAATAACAAGCACATATATTTGATATTTATTTCTTTAATTTATCAATGGGTGAGATTTAGTTCGATGAATCAATAAGCCCGATAAGTTGAGAAATGATATCACTTATAGTGTGTGTTGTTGATTATAGAAGGAAACTGTGTCCTAGTAATCTAGGTTGAGAATGTCCCCATGAGGAGCTCATAAGGATTGTCATGTTAAACCCTGCAGGTGGACTTAGTCTGACATGACGATGAAGTTGAGTGGTACTACTCTTGGAGCTAGATATTAATTAAGTGAGTTGTCAGTAACTTACTAAATTAGTGGACATTTGTTATCTTAAACACAGGGAGACTAACACACTCATAATAAGAAGGAGCCCAAAATGTAATTTGGGATTGGTGCGGTAGTTCAATAATAGTTCTTTAGTGGAATGAATTATTATTGATAAAATTAAGTTGTGTGTTCGGGGCGAACACGGGATGCTTAATTTTATCGGGAGACCAAAACTAATTTCTCCTCTCGGTCCCTATCGTAGCCTCTTAATTATAGAGTACTATACCCACCTATACCCACCTTCTTACCCATCCCATAAGGGGCCGGCCAAGCTAGCTTGGAGACCAAGCTAGGGCCGGCCAAAGTTTGGCTCATGGGTGCTTCAAGGTGGCCGACCCTAGCTTGGGTTCAAGCTTGGTGTGGCCGGCCCAAATTAAAATAAAAGGATTTTTATTTTTAAAATTTTCTTATGTGGATAACATGTTTTAAAGAGAGTTTAAAATTTAAATCTTTCCTTTTATAAGATTCTACAAAAGATTAAGAGAAGAGCTAAATCTCTTTCCTTATTTGTAGATTAAAAGGTTGATTTTAATTTTGGTAAAACTTTCCTTTTAACCATGTTCATGATTTAAAAGAAAGTTTAAAAAATTAATAATTCTCTTTTATTAGTTTCTACAAAAGATTAAGAAAAGATTTGATATCTTTCCTTATTTGTAGATTAAAAGAGATTTTAATTTTTAGAGATAATTTTCTTTTTATCCACATGTTTAAAAGAAAGATTTTAATTTATTAAATTTCCTTTTTATAAACCAATCATGAAGGGATTAAATTATTGGAGAAATTTTTATAAATTTCCGGAAACAAATTAGGAAGGTTTTAATTCTTGATTGAATTAAATTTCCTTTGATTGGAGGTTTGTTGTGTGGCCGGCCATGATGATTAAGAAGAGGAATTTGATTTTAATTAATTAAATTTTCTTTTTCATGGCAAAGGAATTAAGGAAGTTTTTATTAAAGTTTACTTATTTGCCAAAACCAAGGATTATAAAAGAGGAGGTAGAGGAGCCTTCAAGAGATGAACTTCTATTCTTTTTCTTTCCTCTCCTCTTTGGTTTTGGTGGCCGGCCCTATTTCTCTCCTCTCCTCTTGTTGGCCGAAACTCATCTCTTGGTGGAGCTTTTGTTTGTGGCCGGATCAAGGAAGGAGAAGAAGGAGAGAAAGCAAGCCTCGTCTCTAGCATCCCTTGGAGCATTGGTGGTGGCCGAAATTCTTCATCCTTGGAGGAGTTTATTGTGGCCGAAATCTAGAAGAAAGAAGGAAGGTGGAAAGGTGGTTCTCATATCGGAAGATCGTTGCCCACACAACGTCCGAGGTTAGAAGAGGAATACGATAGAAGATCAAGAGGCCTTTCTAAAAGGTATAAATAGTATTTTTCCTTTCCGCATCATACTAGTTATTTTTGGAAATAATACCAAATACAAGAGGCATATGATTTTAGTGTTTCGAATATGTTTTTCAATGTTGTGTTCTTTTATTTTATTTTTCCTTGTGATTTGATTGTTCTTTTCAGTTAAGCTAAAGTTATTTTAGGAAATTAAATATTAGCTTTCCTTAAAAGATTTTGTCTAGTCGGTGGTGGTTGTTCCCATATCCAAGGAGGTCATGTGCCTCGCCACGTCAGTACTGGGAACCAATTATGGAAATTAATATTTAATGGAATTAATAACTTAGGTGATTTGGATCAAACGTGTAAAGTTCCGCAGGAGATCCAAGTCAAAACCTAAAAGAACGAATAGATTAAGTTTTGGATCAAATGTGTTAAGTTCCGCAGGCGATTCAAAAATTTAATTTAAAAGAACACATGGTAGCTAGGAAAAGGTTCAGACCTTTGTACAAAATTTTTGTACAGTGGAACCTCTAGGCTTTCCGAGTAGTAACCAACACCTTAGGGGTGAGTTCTCGACTGAAGGAGACTGAGACCGCTTGATTTTGGTGTTCCCTTCTCCAGGTGCCAGATAAAGTGTATGGGGGAAGTTGCATAGCTACTTCCTCTTGGAATTTTCGTCCGTGGTGGAGGGCCTATCTCTCGAGGCCACAGGTGCACGCAGCGAGTGGGAATCCATAATTTGTTTTTCTGAGGCCACTAGCATCTTGGCCTTCTTAAATAGCTTGTATTCCCCAGGTGTCATAGTGATGTTGATTTTACTGATGTCCTCCATCTTCACGTTACGGGCCAGGTGAATATGTTCCCACAGACGTCGCCAAATTTGATCCCGTCCATATGCTAAGTTAGATAGAGGGGGCCAGTGACGAGGGCAAGGATGTTGACAGAAGAAGACTCGGACCTAGGATCGGTGGAAGCCAGTGGTACCCTAGAAATACCATAAACCAAGCACCAGGAAGCGTTAGAGCGAGAACTAGGAAAGAAGTCTCTGGTGCAGGTTCGACGCTCAAGTCAGCAGGAGGCCAAATTGAAAAAGTATGAAAAGTAGAATTGCATTAGATGCGTGTGTATAAGCGAGCATGCAGATACCTGACCAACTGAGAGGACCTCCCTTTTTATACTGCCTTTGTGACCTCCGTAATCATTAGGTATCATAGAATGTCGGGTGTCAGAGTATGTCGAGGGATAGAGGATCTATGACGACTTCCATTGGTAGAGGAATGTTCCACGGTGTATATGCGACAGAGTATTGGAATATTCCTTGACAAATAGCTGTTATTTTTTGATAAGTTAAGTTGCTGCAATTCCTTGACAACTTCTCGTAGTAGTAGTTCGGCCAGAATGGAATTAGCTGGGAGAATGAGGGGGGTTGAGCCCTGGGGACCCGACCGGGTTAGAGTCGGCCGGGAGAATGAGGGGATTAAGCCTTAGGGAACCGACCGGGCTGGAACCAACCTGGAGAATGAGGGGGTTGAGCCCTGGGGGCCCGACCGGGCTGGAGCCTGCCGGGAGTAAAGGAGTGGACTACCTTGACGCGTATTCCTTGACCCTGATCACCACTTCCTCTTGATTTTTGACTCACATATCATCTTGACCATTGATCTTATGCTATCCTGGGGCCACCTTTTATGCACCGTATCATATGTTATATGCTTCTCCAATTATAGAGAATGAAATTCTCTACGTTAAAAGTAAAATAATATTTCTTTTTAATCTTTCTGATTAAACTCTCTATTATTATAAATATAATAATAAAATAATGGAAGGGAGAACTAAAAAATTAAAGATAATGAAAATATTAAGATAGAGTGTACAGTGAAAAATGATTATAATTTAATAAAATGTATAATTTACTTTAAATTTTAAAGATATTATAAAAAATTGACTAGAATGTTCTAACTTGGTATATGTTGTAATTCAAATTTACTTGAAACCATGCCAGAGAAAAAATTGCCTACCAAAGACGACGAAAAAAAAAAACTAAGAAAGGAATCACTTAAAAAAAGGGAAAGCATGCAACGCATAAAGTTGTAAAAGACAAATGCTACTTTATCTGCTATAAATTCTAATTTGCTAAAAATTGCTTGCGCAGGCTGAAGATGTGGTCGACCCTCTAGAATTTAACCATACTGACAACATAAGATTGCTCAGCACAGATTATCTCAGCAAAGCATGACGAATTTTACTGGCTAAATTGACACGGTAACTAATATTTCGATGGATTATTTTAACTTTTATACTTTTCATTTTATATGCTCTCGTATGGTGAAAGTTTGATTCATATCTTACTTTTCTAATTTGGATTCATTTAGAATTTTAATACAATTCTTTCTATATTTATAAATTTTATTAAAAATTATACAATTATTATTAGTAAGGGATCGAGAATCATGTATTAGGCTTGAGCTAAATCAAATTAGTTTAAAGGCTTAGTCAAAGTGGAGCTAAATCTAAACACAACTGAGTCCTCCATCAAAGAGAATTTAATCATCCATCCAAGAACTTCATTTAAGATCTGATTGATTCTGAACCATGCATTTAAATGTAGGATGATTTAAGTCATCCATTCTAATTTAGTCTCCTGATCATCTATTGGGATCTGTTTGATCTTAATCATCCGTTCATATTCTATCTCAGCCGTATCTCAGCCGCTTCATCAGCTCTGTACTAATCAAAATCGTCCGATCATATTTGAGGAGCTACAATTTTTCATTGGCAAACGCGCAGGGATCTCGAGCGCGGATCCTCTAGTCCGCAAAACATAGATCATTCTCCATCATTGGTGGAGAATGATGCCCCCCTTTTATTTTACACAGGGGGTCATGAGCCCGGATCCTTTGGACCACTTTTTATGGTTCAAGGGATGGTCCCTAAGCATGCATTGGTGGGGATGAATGATCCTCACCTATTTTATAAGTGGGAGCCATGTATTCCATCAATGCATGCATAGAGATCATCCCTTGGACTACAAAAAGCTGTCTAGAGGATCTACCCTCGGGGGTCATCACTCTCCTTTAGTCGAGAGAAGATCTTGCGATCAAGAGGATGCTTCATTTTCATATATTGATGGAGATATATGATCTCCACTTGTTGTAAAATAGATGGGGATATACATTTCCACGAAAGGGAGTGTATCGCCACTAACCCGTCTTTTGCGGACAGAGGATCTGAGCTGAGCTGGGATCTCTGCTTCTCGGTTTCATCTTTGATCGCGCATCATCTTCTCCACCCGACACCTTCATCCCGGACGCTGGCTTCCTCCTTCTCCATTCACACCACCAACGGCCGGCGATCCCAGCCATCTCTACTCATCACGGATGCATCTTCTCCTTCATCTCCAACCAAACAGATCACCCTCCGCGCGCGCCATCGAACAGAGCTTCTCTCCATTTCGCTACCGCCATCCACAGATCCACTGAAGCTCCTTCCGATCCTTGGGGTTTCTCTCGGATGTGAACACAGAATTCGATCAGCCAAAGCTCCGGTAGTCTCCTTCATCCGGCCAGTTCCCACCTCTGATCCGATCAGCCCTTAGCCTTCATCCGCAACTCCAGGCAGCAGCTCTTATTTCTTCCGATCAGTTCGGAGCAACTTCACAGCCAGTCTTGGTCGATTCTTCATGCGTTGATGTTCTCGTTTGATGGTTGTGCTTATTGACTGGTAGTGCTTGTATAAGAATTAACTTCCATGCTTAGAATTGCACAGACTTGGTTAAATTCAACTCACGCTCGCAACTTGTTTGGTGAAATGTTTCTTCCATTCATTAGATTTTATTTGATGCAATTTCTTTACTTTAATGTCATGCAATGCTTGTGTGCTTGATGTTTGTTATATATAGATTTTGTTAAATGCTTTCCTTTATGTTGGTGTTCTTCATTGGATGCAAGAAGACTAGGTTAGCTTAGGATGTTTACTTCATGTTCCCTTTAATTCACTGCAATTGTCGTATAGATTAGATTAGGATGCATTTCACTTGTTAGCTTTAGCATTTGAAAATCCAAATCCACTGTCAAATAAATTGATCCTAAGAACTATCAATCTATCATCTACCTTCCTTGTGAGAGACGATTCGAGTCATCTCTATGCTACATTAGCTTAGAAGGGTTCAATACTTCATTTTGAATTGTAATCGTGGTACGATACATGGTTATCAACGATCATCCAAATTCATTCTTGTTCCGGTTTGCTCTTCAAAAGAATGAACACTGTCTGCAAGGAAGAATTATTGAACACACTTCCTCTATCAATAGAAAACCCATACTTTCAAGAAGATGAATCATAGTTTTACTCAGAAGATGGGTGATAATCATTAATAAATTCCAGCAAATATGCGATCGATCTCAGACATGGAAGCTTTTACAGTAGTCTCTACGAGGTCACAGGTGCAAGTGACACTAGGACACCAAAAGAATAAATCCATATAAAGTCAACATGGATTAGGTTCAACACATGTTATTTTAGGAACAGGATTAGTGAACTGTGAAAGCAACTCATTTCAAGATTGCCACCAAAAATGTTGTTATGTTAAAATTGCTAGGAAAGAGGTCTGCCCATATTTTCATATGCTCAACACTTCCACCTCAATTACAGCAGCATGAGCTAGACTAACCATTGCTAAGTACATAGAAAAATATGTGACTGTCAAATAGAAGACTAAACCAAGCCCAACACCTGGACGGAGTAAATTTTAATTACTGAGATTAGCAAGATTGAAACACAACCGGTTATTATGGCACCATGTTGAATATGATTGATGGACACTTACCCAAAAACATGTAATTAGGAAACACCATCTTACACTTGTATTGATAGCAAATACAAATCGAATGAAGATTAACACATACAACAAATGGAAGAAAATTTTCACAATTTTATGCATTCGAAGTTGAAACAAGCATGAAATAGTCTATACGTTCGCAGATAGTGTAGCCCTCTGTGCTCATTTCTCAATTCTCAATACTTGCAGATCTAATAAGAACAGAAGAGTGAAATACTGAAATGCAATGCAGATATATCAGTTGGTTCAAAAGCAATTTAAAAGTCATGTTTAATAAAATCTTCAGTGGGAGACACTAATAGATCCTGATCGCACTATCTGCAGATAAATTTTGTCCAGAATTGTTATCTGGGTGATCATTGAAAAGTTTTGCTTGTAAATAAGATAGATTCAGTTTGGATGAGTCATATAGTAAGTGTTTGCTTCTCCTGCTCATTTTACCCTAATTTGTATGGTGGATTAAACTCTAACAATTTGAGCCCATCCTAAAAAAAATTGGAAGACAGGAAGAAAGGGTTACTCGCCGTTCAAGTAGCCGCTCACAAACCATCTGTACGCGAAGCTGCCGCTCGTTGCCATGGCCACGCAAGGAAATCCCTAGAACTGCTTAAGAAAGATTGTCATGGATTGCCGCAACTAGAAAAAGAAAGAGTTACCTCGCCGTTCAAGTAGTCGCTTGCGAACCGCCTGCACGCGGAGCAGCCGCTCATTGCTTGGCGAGGGAACGGCCGCCTCACGCGCTAGAGAGGCAGCGGCCACCTCGCGTGCAGCCTCCCCTTGTTGCCTCACCGGTCGGCGACGAAAGTAGTTACTGAACAGAAAAAAAAATTATAGTTACCTGGCAAGCAGAGATCTCAATGCGGAGAGCGAAGGAGCGGAAAGGGTACTGTAGTGATGCAGCGCGAGAAGTTGGTAAAGTTTAAATTAAACCAATTAAATAATGAGAAAATTTGCATGCAGTCTCCATTGGCAAATACAATTTTGCATGCAGTCTCCATTGAAATAAATCTTTGTTTACACTCCCTATTCAAATATACTTACTTAATTGCCCCTGATATTTTAAGTATAAAAAGTCTTAAAATGAGTATAATTCCTCTTAAATTCAGTACATTAAACTAGAATCTAGTATATTTTCTATCAAATTGAGCACGATTCTTTTTCTACCTCAATTGGATGGAAAATATACTAGATTTTCTTTAAATAATACTCAATTGGATGGAAAATATACTAGATTTTCTTTAAATGATGCTGAATTTAGGAGGAATTATATTAAGTAGAAAAAAAATTGCACTCAATTTAATAGAAAATATACTCGATTCTAGTTTAAAGTGCTAAATTTAATAGAAATTATACTCATTTTTAGACTATTTATACCTAAAAAATATGAAGGACAATTTTAATAGAAAATATACTCGAATATACTAGATTTTCTTTAAATGATACTCAATTGGATATAAAATATACTAGATTTTCTTTAAATGATACTTAATTGGATAGAAAATATACTAGATTTTCTTTAAATAGTATTGAATTTAGGAGGAATTATATTAAAACAGGAAAAAATCATGCTCAATTTAATAGAAAATATACTCGATTCTAATGTTAAGAGGAATTATACTCATTTTTGGACATTTTGTACCTAAAAAATCTGAGGGGTAATTAGGTAACAATATTTGCATGAGGGAGTTGTAGCAAATAAAACTTTGCATACAGGGAGTGGAAACAAAATTTTTTATGAGTGGGGATTGCATGTAAAATTCAAGTTGTGATTAGGGATTTTTCTCTACTTTACTCTTAAATTAAATAAATTAAATTAAATAATTTTCACTAATCTATTTATTAATTTATGCATAACATTTATAAAATATATTATTATAAAAGGTCTAATCTGATATTTTATTTTCTAAATTAATCAATTTTAATAAATATCATTATAAAGTATTTATAACTATTTTTTTAATAAGTGTCCTAAGTAAAATTGTAGAATTAAGTCTACATGAATGGACTAAATCTAATTGCTTCACATGAGTGAACTTAATTTTTATAAGGTGGGTTTACACGTAATTAGCACACACAAAACTAATTGTCATTAAAGTAACAAATCTAAATAAGTAATATAATACTTCAATGCATATAAAAAGAATTTGGATTAAATGGATTTGGATTTAATGTATAGATCTAATAACATGATTCGTTAACATTAATGGATTATTAATGATGAATGAGCTTTAAGATGAATAGTATTTATAGGATAAGCTTGGTATATAAAGAAAGATGCTCATGAATTAGGCCACATTTTAGAGCTTCTTCAACTCCCTTTCTTCCCCATTGAGAAAGAACTAAGGATTGTCGCAACCCACTCTTGTAGAAGGCTATTTCGCACTAGCAGGAACACTGGCAACAAGTAAGAAGCGATAGCTTTGCGATGAATTCAGATCAACTTGTGCTAGCTATTGTTTCGATTTTCCATTGTGCTTTAGAGATTGATAATAGAAAAATCGTATTGTAAATGTATCCTTTAGTTCATGTATGATGTATTGCAATTCTAACAATTGGTATCAAAGTTTAGGATTTGCTTATTATCAGTTTTTAAGGCATAAGGATTATTTTTCAATGTTTTGGCACATATATATCAATTTTTGCATTTGATTCCATATGGGTGAGCAAAATTCATGTATATTCATTGAATGTAGCATGGATAGATTAGGATTTAAACTATGAATCGAATTTTTCGCATTATCCGCAAAGAACAAGATTGGTGGCGCGAATGTAGGGCTGAAAATCATGTCCAGAAATTAGATTCTTCTGATATTAGGTTCCCAATCAATTGGGAGTCACGAATTTACAAACAGAGGCTTCCCAAATCGATTAGCAAATCGATTGGCATAAGGCTCAATCGATTGGGATGCTCAAGTTCACAAACAGAGGGGTTCAGAATCGATCAGTTGATTGATTAGAGCTTACCAATCGATCGGCATGAGGAGTCAATCGATTGGGATTGCCCGATCGCAACGAAGGTCCCAAATCAATTGGGTGATCAATTCGAGTTCCTCAATCGATCACCATAAGTAGTCAATCAATTTTGGAATCATTGGAAGTCCACAGAAGGCTTTTGAATCGATCTACTGATCGATTGGTGTTCACTATAAGGAAGTCAACAGAGAGCTTTTGAATCAATCGACTGATCGATTGAGATTCTCCAATCGATCATCTAATCGATTGACGTTAGTAAGGAAGTGCACAGAGAGTTTCTGAATCGATTAGCGAATCGATTGACATTAGTCAATCGATCAGCTAATCGATTGGGATGGATGAACGAGCGAATAGAAGCCTTCTAGATTGATTAGTGGATCAATTCATGTGTGTTCAATCGATTGATTAATCGATTGGCACACGTGTGAATCGATTTACATTCATTCTAGATCAATTAATAAATGTGTCAATCGATCGATAATTGAATTTAACTCAGTTTTCAGTAGTTTCTTCCTGGATTCTCCTTCGCTCTTGCTACTTATTCAAACATATACTATCTTCAAAGCGAGAACTATTGGGGAGGCTAGAAGTATTAGTGTGGAGGGATATATATTCATGCTAAGGGTGATTGGCCCAAAAGAAAGTCATTCTTATGTCAGATATATGTTTAAGGAAGCTCACAAATTAAATTAATATTCTTAATCATGCACATGGTGTGTCAGCCCAAAGAAAGGGGCACTATGTCGCCGATTAGACGTATTGTGAGTAATGCTAGAAAACATAAGCTAACTAAGGAAGCTCATGAATAAAGTATCATATGCATAATGCATTGACCTAAAGGAAGGTGAGTTATGTGGCAGATGAATGTAATCATGAGTTATTTAGAGAGCACTGATAGCAAGTTACAATTTAGTATAAAGACTTAATGTAATGTTGCCTTAGATATTAATGCCCATATAATTACATGTTTTGTTTGTTGCATTTTGTTATTGTACAACTATAAAGATACATGTCTTATTTATTAAAATTGAGCTATATTCTTTGCTTTTTTTTATGTAATACTCTCAATGTCTACTAATTTGAGCATCCTCGTGCTTACTGACATAAATTTTGGACAATAGAAAGAGCATATTACATTTTTATTAGGCTGCATGGATCTAGACTTTGCATTTAGGCATGATCACCCTGCACCTTTAACTGATGATTCTACTACAGATCAAAAGGTGAACTTTGACAAGTGGAAGCGATCTAATCGCATGAGTCTGATGATCATGAGAATATTAATTACAGAAAGAGCATATTACATTTTTATTAGGCTATATAGATCTAGACTTTGCATTTAGGCATGATCGCCCTGCACCTTTAACTAATGATTCCACTGCGGATCAAAAGGTGAACTTTGACAAGTGGGAGTGATATAATCGTATGAGTCTAATGATCATGAGAATATCAATTCCAGAATCACTTAGGGGTTCGATAACTGAGAAGGAGGATGCTAAAACCTTCCTTTAGAAATTAGCAGACCAATTCACCTTAAATGAAAAGGTCGAGAGTACTATACTTCTCAAGAAGTTAGTATCTACACGGTACACAAGGAAAGGCAATAATATTAGGGAGTACATCATGGAGATGTCCAATTTTATTACAAGGCTTAAGACACTAAAGTTAGACATATATGAAAGTGTCCTTGTAAACCTTATCTTAATTTCTCTGTCTACACAGTTCACTCCTTTTAAGATTAATTATAATATTCAAAAGGAGAAATGGCCATTAAATGAGCTCATAGCTCAGTGTGTACAGAAAGAAGAGAGATTGAGATGTGACACATCTTAAAGTGCTCACTATGCATCCTTATTTCAGTATTTGAACAAGAAAAAGAAGGGTGATGGTAAGAGTAAGGGAAAACAACTTGCAGTGACTGGGGTTTCAGGGCATAAGGTGTAAAAGCAACAAGATCCAGATCCAATTTATTTCTTTTGTAAAAAGAAAGGTCATCTAAAGAAGGATTGCCCTACAAATGCCAACTAGCGTGCCAAGAAAGGTAAACTTCTCAACTTTGTTAATTCAAAAGTCAACCTAGCTACTGTACCTAATAACACTTTGTGGATAGATACTGGTGCAACTACTCACATAAATATAACTATGCAAGGTTGCCTCATAAGCCGAATGTCAATTGATGCTGAAAGATTCATCTATATGAGAATGGGCAAGAAGGCAAAAGTAGAGGTAATAGGTGTATTTAGAGTTTGTTTGGGGAACAATGTACTTTTAAATTTGGAAATACATTTGTAATGTTGTCTTTTAAACGAAGCTTAATTTCTATTTCATGTTTGGACAAATCCGGGTACACTTGTTCATTTAGAAATAAAAGTTTAGTATTTTTTGAAATTCTATCTTGTGTGGTACTAATTCTTTGATTGACAAACTATATAGATTAGACACTGAAACTCATACGGATAATCTTGTGATACATAGTATAGGTGTAAAGTGTGGTGTGACAAATGAGAATTCATCCGTATTGTGACATAGGTGTTTAGGACATATCTCTAAACAATGTCTTGAAAGGTTAATGTCATAAGGAATTCTCGATTCCTTTGATATGTCAGATTTTGAAATATGCATTGAGCTAGTGTATCAAGGGAAAAACAACTAACAAAAATAATAAGCGTTCAAGGCGGAGTAATGGCGTCTTAGAGCTTATACATACGGATATATGTGGATCATTCTCTAAAATTTCTTGGAATAGTTAAGCATATTTTATAACCTTTATAGATGATTATTCCCGATATGGATAATTGTACCTTATTCATGAGAAGTTGCAATCCTTAGACATATTCAAAATCTTCAAAGTCAAAGTTGAAAATCAACTTGGTAAGAAGATTAAGGTTGTAACATCAAATCGTGGTAGTGAATACAATGGTAGGTCTGACAGATCAAGTGAACAATGTCCTGGGCCATTTACAGATTATTTTACTGAGTGCGGTATCGTGTCGCAATACACCATGCCTGGGACACCTCAGATGAATGTGTTATAGTATATACTAAAAGTCTAGCTTTTTATATAAACATTTATTTTGAAATAAGAATCACATTGGTCAAATGTCTACATTTATGCTAAGTGTAGTTGTTCGTTTAATTTATATTATAGATAACATGGTGTGAGGAGACACACAGAAGTTCATGTTATCAGTTCCTTATAAATTATAAATAGTAGCTCACAACCAAGATGGAATGGGGCAAACCATGGGAGTGGTGTTGGTTACTACTCGGAATACCGTCTTAGTTCCCCTGTACAAAATTTTGTACAAGCATAGAACTATCCTAACTACTCATGTGCTCTACTGAAGTTAAATTTGGATTGCAAATGATGCTTAACATTATTAATCCAAATTTCTCTTTAGAAGTTAAACTTGGATTGGGAACGAAACTTAATATTCTTACTCCAAGTTCAACCGATGTGATCTTCCTAAGTTAAACCATATTACAGAAGTTATCAAATATCTATTTCGAAGATCGGCTTCCAGGTTAAACACGGCGAGGCACTAGGCCTTCTTGGATATGAGATCATCCACCACTTCTTAGACAAAGCCTCACAAAGAAATTGGATATTTAACTTCTTACAGTAAACTAGGTTTAATTATAGATATCTCAATAGAAGCACAATATCGAAACATGAAATCGAAAACATAAAATCGATAACAAAAATGATAACTTAAACCGATAATCTCTTGTGTTTGGTTTTTCAAGATCTATACAAAAGATGAACTAGTTATGATGCGGAAACTAATAACTAGTTATACCTTTTATAGCTTATAGACCTCTTGATCTTCTATTGTATTCCTCTCCTTCTCTTGGACGTCGTGTGGGCGACGATCTTCCAAGATGAAATCCACCCAAGCCTTCTCTTCTTGCTTCCAAGTTTCAGCCACCAATATCCTCCAAAGGATGATGAGTTTCGGCCACCAACCAATCTCCAAGGGATGCTAGGAAACAATGCCTCCTTTCTCTCCTTCTTCTCCAAGCAAAGTCTGGCCACCAAAATCTCTCCAAGAAGGTGATGCCGCCGGCCACAAAGAAGAAGAAAAGGGGAAGAGGAAGGGTTGGCCACAAGGAATAAGAGAGGAGGAATAGAAGATGTGTTGTTGGGTGAGGTACCCCCTCCTTCTCTTTTATATCCCTTGATCTTGGTAAATAAGGAAAGTTTTAAACATAATTAAAACTTCCTTATATTCCTTGCCAATGACTAAAAAAGAAAGTTTTAAAATTAAAAAATAAAACTTCCTTTTCTTCTTGTCATGGCCGGCCATATCTATTGCTTCAAACAAGGAAAGTTTTAAACATAAAAGTAAAACTTCCTTATTTGTTTCCGATAAGAAATTTTAATTAAAAAAATTCTTTCTTTAAATCCCTTGTTGGTTGTAAAAGGAAAATTATATAAATTAAAATCTTTCTTTTAAAACATGTGGATGGTTGCAAAAAAGGAAAGTTTTATCAAAAATTAAAATCTTCCTTTTAACTACAAATAAGGAAAGATATCAAACCTTTATCTTAATCCTTTGTAGAAAGCTATAAAAGGAAAGATTTAAAATTTTTAAAACTCTCTTTTAAAATCATGGCTTCTACATAAGAAAAGATTTAAAATATAAAACCTCCGTTTAATCTTAATGTGGTCGGCCACCCTTGCTTGGGCTCCAAGCTAGGGCCGGCCACAACTTGACTCCCTTCTTGGTTTGGTTTGGCCGACCCTAGCTTGGGCTCCAAGCTAGGCTTGGCCGGCCACCAAGAGGTGGGTAAGAAGTTGTGTTTTGGTGGATATAAGACTTTATAAATAAAAGACTACAATAGAGACCTAGAGGAGGAATTGGTTTTGGTCTCCCGATGAGCTTTAGCTTCCCGTGTTCGCCCCGAACACCCAACTCGAGTTCATCAATAATAACTCATACCACTAAAGAGTTATTATTGCACTACCGCACCAATCCCATATTATAATATGGACTCCTTCTTATTATGAGTATATTAGTCTCCCTGTGTTTAAGATATTGAATGCCCACTAATTAAATAAATTACTGACAAATCACTTAATTAATATCTAGCTCCAAGAGTAGTACCACTCAACCTTATTATCATGTCGGACTAAGTCCACCTGCAGGGTTTACATGACAATCATTATGAGCTCCTCAAGGGGACATCATCAACCTAGATTACTAGGACACAGTTTCATTCTATAATGAACAACACACCAAATAAGTAATATTATTTCTCAACTTATCGAATCTATTGATTTATCAAATTAAATCGCACCCTTTGATAAATTAAAGAAATAAATATTAAGTATACGTGCTTGTTATTATATCATGATTAAGAGTGCGTACTTCCATAATAACAGAGGTATTATTCTTTTATATAGTCAGTATAAAAAGAAACTACCTCAAATGATCTTGCTCAATACACTCATAGTATACTAGTGTAATTTTATAGTCAAGATAAACTAATACCAAATTATATTACAACCACACCAATGATTTGTCTCATTCCATCTTGGTTGTGAGCTACTATTTATAATTTATAAGGAACTGATAACATGAACTTCTGTGTATCTCCTCACACCATGTTATTTATAATATAAATTAAACAGACAACTACACTTAGCATAAATGTAGACATTTGACCAATGTGATTCTTATTTCAAAATAAATGTTTACAAAAAGCTAGAATTTTAGTATACATTCTAACAATCTCCCACTTATACTAAAAGTCTATGTTGTCATAAATGTTGTCATACATCTGATTCGCATCCCCTCAACATGCCGATCAAAAGCTTTCGTCGGAAGGGCCTTAGTGAAAGGATCTACCAGGTTATCTGCTGATGCAATCTTGGCAACAACAACTTCTCCTCGTTTATACGATGTCTCGTATTAGGTGGTACTTGCGCTCAATGTGTTTACTCGCCTTATGGGCTCGTGGTTCCTTCGAGTTTGCTACTGCACCACTATTATCACAATAATCTGTAATAATTTTTGGGTAAACCAGGAATCACATCTAAGTCCATCATGAAGTTTCTGAGTCATACAGCTTCTATGGCTACCTCAGAGGCTGTCACATACTCAGCTTCCATGGTAGAGTCTGAAAGCATCTATGCTTAACACTCCTCCATTGTTATGACTTCACCTCCTAAAGTAAACACAAAACCCTGAGGTTGACTTACTATTGTCCCTTTCAGATTGGAAGTCAGAATCTGTGTAACCCACAGGTAGCAAATCGTCTGCTTGGTAAACCAGCATATAATCTCTAGTCCTTATATGTTTTACGACAGTCCAATGTCCTTGTCATGGATTACTTTGATATCTGCTAATCATGCCCAAGGCAAAACAGATATCCAGTCTCGTGCATAACATAGCATACATTAGGCTTCCTACAGCTGAAGCATAAGGAACTGCCTTCATTTCTTCTATCTCTTTTGATGTTTTCGGAGACATCTTTTTAGATAAAGATACTCCATGCCGAAAAGTTAGAAAACCTTTCTTGGAGTCTTACATGCTAAAATGAGCTAGGATCGTATCGATATATAAAGCTTGGGATAAGCACAATATTCTTTTCTTGTGATCCCTTACTACTTTGATCCCGAGAATATGTGCACATTCTCCCAAGTCTTTCATATCGAATTGTTTGGACAACCATACCCTTACTTCCGATAACACTTTGATATTGTTGCCAACTAACAAAATGTCATCTACGTATAGTACAAGAAATACCACCACGTTTCCATCACACTTCTTGTATACACAAGACTCATCCGGACACTGAATAAATCCATAAGACTGGATTACTTCATTAAACCGGATGTTCCAAGACCTTGAAGCTTGCTTCAGTCCATAAATAGACCGATTGAGGTTATATACTAGATGCTCTTTGCTCTTTGCAATAAACCCCTTTGGTTGCTTCATATGGATGTTTTCTTCAAGACTTCCGTTAAGGAAAGTTGTCTTGGCATCCATTTGCCAAACCTTATAATCCATATGAGCGACAATAGATAAAAGTATCCGGATAGACTTAAGCATAGCTACTAGCAAAAAGGTTTCCTCATAATCGATTCTCTCTTTCTGAGTATACCCCTTCTCAACAAGCCTTGCTTTGAAGGTTTCCACCTTCCCGTTTATCCCTCTTTTTCTTTTGTAGATCCATTTACATCCAATAGCTTTTACACTATTTGATGGTTCTACTAGCTCCCAGACTTTGGTAATTCTGAATAACTCATCATCGATCTAACCATTTCCATAAGAGTCATATTCCTTCATTCTGCCACACCATTCTGTTGGGGTGTACCAAGTGCAGACAATTGAGATTGAATCTCAATCTCTGATAAGTAATTCCTAAACTCTCCTGAGAGGTACTCGCCACCACGATCAGACCGTAGTGTCTTGATACTTTTACCATGATGTTTCTCCACATCAGCCTTGTACTCTTTGAACTTATCAAAGCACTCAGACGTGCGGCACAACAAGTAAATGTACCCATATCTCGAATAGTCATCTATGAAAGAGACGAAATATTCGAAACTACCTCTCGCCTGGATAGTCATAGGTCCACACAAATCAGAATAAACCAATTTCAACACATCTTTTGCTCTATACCCCTTGGCCTTAAAAGGTCTCTTGGTCATTTTACCTTCCAAGCAAGATTCACAGGTTAGAAAGTTTTCCAATACTAATGAACCCAAGAGTTCATCGGCTATTAGCCTTTGAATCATACTCAAGTTAATATGACCAAGTCTTAGATGCCAAAGATATGTTTGGTTCATTTTTGAAGGTTCCTTTCTCTTATTAGAATTAGAGGATGTGTTATTAATTTCCATTTGTTACTTTGTGGGAGTTATTGGATTTAGAGTATACAAATTACCAACTAATGTACCAGAACAGATAATTACCCTATTTTTCTTGATAACCACCTTGTCATCAAAAGAAATAGTATATCCATTCATAAATAGTTTAGAAACCGAAATTAAATTCTTTCTAAAACTTGGTACATAAAGATAATTTCTCAAAATCAAAGTTCTATTCCTATCGAATGATAAGTAGACGTCTCCCACTGCAACAGCCGCCACTTTCGTAGCATTGCCCATGTAGATGGTTATCTCTCCCTCATATAGTCGTCGGATTTCCTGGAACACCTACAATGTATTGCAGACATGATTAGTGGCTCCTGTATCTACACACCAGGTACTGGTAGATAACACCGCTAAACATGTTTCAACTACTAGAGAATAAAATATACCTTTATTGTTCTCTTTCCTATGAGGACATTCCGCCTTCCAATGTCCAGACTGCTTGCAAATGAAGCACTTACCCTTCGGCTTCTTCACTCCTACTTTTAGTCCAGTACCTAGAGATCAATTCACTTTCTTTGCTGAGCCAGCTTGTTTCTTCTTCTTCTTCTTCTTGCCTTTCGACTTAGAAGAAACATTTTTAGCAAAGTGAATTTGAGAATTATAACGAAATAGCCCTTCTGCTACCTGAAGTTCTGTCAGTAGTTCTGCCAATGAATAAATCCTTTTATTCATATTGTAGTTCAGGCGGAACTGCTCAAAACTTTTGGGTAGCGTTTGGAGAATAATTGCAACGACCCAAGTTTCCTCATTAGGAGTTCTAAAAGTTCTTAAAAATATTTAGAAATGCTATAGAAAAATTCTAGAGATTTTTAGAAATTTTTAGAGTATTTTTATGTAATTTTTGGAGGTCGTTTGATATTTTTACTAAACGAAGGAAGTTATGACAAAAAATGTCCAAGCCGAGAATTGAACCCACGACCTTGGACTCGGTCAAAACCCGGCTGACCAGGTGGGCAAACGGGTTTTTCTGTTTAGAATTGATAGCAAATTTATTTAAATAAATTAACATAATATTAAGGTTATAAGAGGAGAACTTAGGGCTTGATTATTTCCCCATGACCTAGCTTTTCCCTTCGCCTTCCTCACGTGCGACAGCGGCGATCCTGCCCGAGCTAAGACAAAATGCAGCTGGAAGTTAGCATCTCTCCGGTGGCCGGCCAAAGGGATTCCGCGAGTTCTTCTCAGATTTGAGCTTCCCTCGTCAAGAGGGAACTGTTAGCACGAAGAAGGGTCGGAGATCTCAAGCCTTCCGAACCCTAGAACCTTCCTTTCTTCTCGGTTTGAATCCAAGAATGCAAGGTAAGTTGCTTACTCACCTGCGGTAAGAGTAGCTATCGAGTTTTTGCTTTTCTTGTTGTTTTCTGTGATGAATGTTGTAAGGAGCTTGTTGTTAGGTTGTTGCCGTGAGTCTCAAAAGGGAACGAAGAAGGGAAACAAATTGTATTGCTTGGAATTGTAGTTTGAATTCGGTGGATAGATTAGTAGTTTGTGATCCCTTGCTATGAGATTTACTGTTTTGAGATGGTTTAGTTTCGTTTCCAGAAATCATTACAAGGTTTTAGATTGAATTAGCAATTTGTTGTTTCCTGCTGTAACCAGTTATGTTGTTAGGGAATTAGTCCACTTTGTCTTTGCTTTGGAACCTGTAACAGATTTAGTCTTATTGGTTGGTTTCCTTGTAGTTTACAAGCCTGCACAGTTTGGTGATTTTAAAAGTTCCAGTAAGTTTAACTTAGGTGGTGTTGTAGTTTTCAGATCCTTGTAAATACTCAAATTGAGCATAGAGTCAATTATATGAGAGCTACCGATCTAACAATGTTTACAGTTGTTCTTGAGATGTTAGAAGCTTTAAGTACTGTAGATTTCTAGTGTTGATATGTTTACACAGCTTTGAGGTTCATGTTAGAGGATTGGTTATAAATTTTTGTAAGCGCATTCCTTTTTGTTAGTATGGATTCGATGAGGTAAGGGTTAAAGGTCTTGGAATGTTTGGTGCTATGATATCTAGAAGTAGAAAGAATTAGCAGATTGTTTTCCTTTGACGTTAATGCTTCACCTAGTTTCCTTTTAAATTCCAGCAGGTGGCTAGTGAAGGTGGTGAAGGTAGCAGGTTTTATGAAAAAGCCCTGCACTAGAGAATGATGGATTAGAATTAGATACAATCTTCACTTTTGAAGAGTTATGTTATGGTGACACATAAACAACAAGATGGAAAACATGATATGAATCAAGTGTAGAGAACTAAATTGATATGAAACACGAAAAGAAGATAGAAAGATGCAGGAAATATGTTTAGTGGAAATTTAAACCACAAAGAAAGGATACATATGAAACGAAGCCTTAAGAAACTAGTTAAGAGTGATAGAATACAGTTTACAACTTTTTGTTTACTGTTATTTGTGAGCATGTGCAGTTTTTATGTGCTATATGTTGAACAAGAACAACCATTAATCCTATACTAGCTTTAGAGCTTGCATTGCAGAATTTTGATTAAGCTTAGTATGCAGAGTTTAGATAAGCTTAGTATGCAAATTTTAGATAAGCTTAGTATGCAGATTTTGTAAGTATAATATGTAGAATTTCATAAGTATAGTATGCAGATTTCATAAGTATAGTATGCAGAATTTCATAAGTATAGTATGCAGATTTTGTAAGTATAGTATGCAGAATTTCATAAGTATAGTATGCAGATTTTATAAGTATAGTATGCAGATTTTCATAAGTATAGTATGCAGATTTTTTATAAGTATGGTATGCAGATCTTTTTATAAGTATTGCATTGTAGAATTTATTTAGCATAGTAGGCAGATTTTTGGTTTAAGCATTTCAAAGTTAGAATTTGCTTAAACATTTCAGTTTCTTTTTGTAAGAAGCATTCTTTTATAAGAAAAGTATAAGAAAGATAAAGAAAAGAAAGAAAAGGCCGAGGCCTTATGTAGATCCCAAAAGTCAAGACTTTAGGGATTCTGGCACACAAGGTGCCTATTAAAATGCCGAGGCATTAAAAGAATAAGTAATTAAGATTATAAGTATTTTACTTTTAAGAAGAGGCTAGTACCCGACTTCCGAGGTTGTCGTTAAACAAATCCAGGTGTCCAATTCCGAGGTCTTGGCCCTGGTAGACCGAGGTCTGCTCTTTTAGGATTGGTGGCTCGCTACCCCAACCTATCAGGGAACACGCATAAGATGGTACTAAGCCTGGGCCCAAGAAGAAGTTGATTATTATTTTGAAGTATTATAAGTATAAGTTTTTGAACAAGTAAAACGAGTTTTACATAAACATAAAGTATTAAAGATTAAGTTTAGAACAAATGAAATAAGATTCATATAGTTCTAAAAATCAGTAAGTTTAGTTCTTTATTCTACCATGTTTATCTAGTAGATGAGTAGTTTTCATGTTTACCTATTAGATGAGCAGCATGATTAACTATTAGAATTACATGAGTAGATTCCTTAGTGGAAGAGAAGTGTGGAAAGACATTCCCTCTGGTCATTCTCAATTATCAGCTACTGCAAGGTTATTAAATATGAAAGCAGAACATCATTTTTCAGAAAGATGTTACGATGACATTTGTCAGTTGATTCTGTCCGAGCGCTGAGTCGACGGACGCTGGGGGCGTGGCACGCTCTGCTGTCTCTGACTGGTGGTGTAGATCTCCAGCGAACCTGCAAAGAAACCGAGCCGGGAGGGGTTTCCCGGCGACGGCCCTCCAACGCTCAAGTCAGGCAACGAGAGAAGCAGCGTAACTGTGGCTACAGTAGAGATTTTTGCATACCTTCGTCGACATATGGGATCCTTATATAGGACCCCGGGAAAGCGTGGGCACGCTTCCCAATGCATGCACGCTTCGCCAAACATACCTTAACGAGCCTGTGTCAGAAAAGTACCTCTAGCGTCATTCCGCAATCGTCCGAGCATATCTCGGATGTGACGGTGGAAGCTTCCACCGTATGATCCTTTGTACGGCTCAGCCGCCAACTCTACTGCATGTCAACGGCAGACGTCTCGAGGATGATGTTATCTCTTGTCTCCTTTGTCCTCTTGCGATTCCTGTCTATTCCAGGGTCGAGCGGTTTAAGCCGCTCGGCGGGCATGTCACTTCTACCTCGGTCGTGTGCTCGGATGAGATTGCTCTTGCCTCTGTTGTCGGGTGCCCCGACCGAACGGACATCTCGCTCGGCCTTAAAATCTTTTTACCTTTTGAGCATCGGAAACCCGACCCCCAGTCGGGTTGTCTTCCTTCGGTTCGGGGGATTCACGACCGGTCGGCTAGATTTCTCCCGGTCGGTCAGCCAGAAATGTCCGGTCGATCAGCCTGCTTCGTCCACTCGGTTATGTCTCAGGGTTGAATCTCCTGACCTTTGACCTCCACGTGCCGTTGACCTTCCGCCCACGAGGGTCCCCCGTCCTTATCACCAGATCACATGCCTCCCCTTCAAGTCTAGTCGAAGGAGGCTCTAAGTCCGACTGACTGAACTATGAGTTTGGTCGAGCGACATTCACATTTCCACTCCTGAAAGTGTATCACCGATCGGCTCTAGGAGGCCCCTTCGGTCGATCGGCGAGTTGATGGCCATGCCTTGTAGTTTTGATTTCCATTCGCTATTTGTTGCGCTTCTGTTTTAGGGGCGGTCGGAATTGTTGAGTCTCCTCGAAATTCGTGTCAATCCTCATTAAGCTGCCCACGCGCGAGTAATGGCTCTCATTAAATGTCGCCCAATAGCTGGTCGCCACTTGGCAAATCCGCCGTCATCGTACGGCGAGGGCGTCAGCTTTGATTGGACAGGCGTCGGTTCAAATCTGACGGTCTGATGCTGACGCCCGTTTCGATGACCTGGATCGGACGGTTGTAGTGGACCGAGTCCGGGGTTTATGAAGCGCCGACGCTGACCCTCCTTCTATTGTTCTTGCCTTCGCGTTTTTAGTGATTCCTCTCGCAACCACCTTCCCGACGTTCGCTTGCCTCGGTGCTCCAACGAACTTCCTCTCCCTCACGCTTTGCTCCCAGTAAGCCTTCTCCTATCTTTACTTTCTTTCGTTTTCTTCTTTCTGGTGGTCTTCGCATTCGTTCGATATAGTTTCTGTTCTCTCAGTCGACCCTTTCACCTTTCTTTCCTCGGTCCTTTCTTCCTTGGTACTGTCCCGGCGATGGCTAGCACCTCGCAGCCTTCGGATCCTTCTCCCGGCTTATGGTATATGACCATGATAAGCCGGTTTGACGAGACCGATGCGGGACGCTTCCTTAACGAATTCGAACTTCCTCCCGGCCATAGACTAGCTTTGGCCACCTCTTCCAATCGGCCCCACAATCCGCCGACCGACACCGTCTGCTTCTTTTGTGACCAATTCGTGGCCGGTCTGCGCTTCCCTCTACATTCCTTTATCCGTGAGGTTTGTAATTACTTCCGCATTCCGCTCGGCCAACTTGTACCCAACTCCTTTAGGTTGCTGTGCGGCGTAGTAATCCTTTTCAAACTGCACGGTATTCCCTTAGTCCCCCGAATTTTCCACTACTTCTACTATCCCAAACAGTCTGAGTGGGGTACTTTCCTTTTCCAATCGTGGATCGGCCCCGTCTTCTTCGATAAAATGCCGACCTCGAACAAGCACTGGAAGGAAAGTTAGTTTTACCTTCGCTTTCCCGAACTGCCATCCTTTCGCACCCAGTGGCAGACCACTGTGCTGAGTCCGCCAGATCTCGGTAGATACAAGAGCCAGCCGGATTATCTTCATGCTACCAATCTATTAGCCGGTCATAGGTTCAACATCAACAAACTACTCCACGAAGGGGTGTTGTACATATTCGGCCTATGCCCGATTCGAACGAAGCTCCCGAGCAGCATGGGTAAGCACTTTCCTTGTCCTTTTTCCTTTTGGTCTAACTGATTTATTCTTCTGTTATGCAGCTGACATCATGTGGCGCGCCAAGGTTGATGATCGGTTGAAGTTGAAGGCTGCGGAAATGGAGGCGGTGGTGGCCAAGGAGATGGCCGATCGAGGCATTGAGCTGGTCGGCTCGCATGAGGGCAAAAGCAGAGGAACTCCAACTGAGGCCCGAGGATCTGTCGCTCAGGTCCCTACAACTGGAGCGACCGGGGATGCTATCTCTTTGGCCGATCAGCAGCCTACGTCAGAGGACGCGGAGCGCTCGGCAGGTGATTCCCCGTTGATAATACGCAAGCGGCGCCGGATGGCCGTTGCGCGGGAGGAGCCGGTGGTCGGGTCAGTCGATGCCCCCTTAGAGGCAATCAATCCGCCACCCGCCGCACATGAGGCCATCTCGTCTGATCGGACTCCCTCCCAGCTCGACCAGCCAGCAGCTTCAATTGGGGCACCACCTGTTAGTTCTTTGCCTCGAGTTCACCTTCGGCTCAAGCGCTCGGACATCATTTCTGCGCCGCTCGGCGAGTCATCCAGCCGAGCCGTTTCTTCCTAATCGGATCCGAGCGGTCGTCGAGTGATCTAATTCGTCCTCCGTCTTCCCACTGAGGAGTTCCTTTTGGCGACGGATCATCCCACTGCTCCCGAGCATCAAGTTACTATTCGAGGGCCGCTTGCCAAGACGTGGGAAGATGCGAGGGCTCGGGTTGCCCTGATGACTCCCGGTCAGCTAGCGGACAGCCATATGCAGCAAGCCACCGGGGTATGTTTCTTAACACAATTACGACCACTTTACCAGGTTCCTGACATTATCCCATCCAAACGCAGCAATGGGTGGAGAACATTGCGGTCAGCAATCGTCTAGCCGAACTGGGGGAGGAGCTGAAGAAACTCCAAATTTCTGGAGGGGCGCCGGCTGAAGGGCCCTCGTATGCTACGCTTTTCTCCGAGCTGACCTAGACAAAAAAACTGCTAGCGGCCGAGCAGCACAAGTCTTCCAGCCTGGAAACCAGGGTAGCTGGGCTCGAAAACTAAGTCAAGTCCCATGACCACCAGATCACTGTGGCCACCAACAGAAAGAATAGGGTCGTTGCTGATCTAGACGCGATGAAGGTGCAGGTCCGAGCGCTGGATCAACGCGTTACAGAATTGACCGACCTGCTATCTGCTGAGAAAGAGAGTCGATCTGCCACTGAAGATAAACTGCAGGCAGATAAGCAAGATCTCCAAGGAGCTTTCGACGCCTCCCGAGCGGCGCTCAAGGAATACCAGGATGGAGAAGCTGACCGCTTCCAGGCGATGAAACAGAACTACCTCTGATCGGACACATTTGGTGACAAGCTCAGCGATCGGCTAGTTCTGTCCTTCGAGGAGACCATCCGGGTGACCACTGTCTATCTGAAGGCCAAGGGTCATCTCCCTGAGGAGAACTCTATCCCTCCTCGAGACATGGCTGGCCTGCTGGAAGCTGTTCCGGAATCCATCTTCGAGCCCATAGAGTGAGGAGTGTTTATGATTTCCTTTAGCATTTTTTGTAACCCTTCCGATCGGCTCTGAGGACCTGAATTTTAATGGATATGTTATCTTTTTATTAGCTTACTGTCAATACTTGTGTCCTCCGCTCGGAGCGCGAACTACTATTGTCCGCGTCTTCCCCTTTTTCTTCTCGTTAACCTTTTCTCGGCTTGCTTTCCTAGTTTTCCGACGGAATTTTTCATGAAGTATTTTCGCTAATTGGGCCGCTCGTCTGAACACACCCACCTTTTTAAATGGCGTTCTCATTAGATTGTTCGTGAAGTACCTTTGGGAACTTGGTCGATCGTCCATTCAACTCACGGGTCTACCTTTTTATTATCTTTTTTCGGCCGGAGGGTTTATAGTCGCCAGTTCGACTCTAGGGTTTAACGTCGGAGCTTGATGGTCTTCAGGCCGGGGGGTTTATAGTCGCCGGTTCGACTCTAGGGTTTAACGTCGGAGCTCGACGGTCTTCAGGCTGGGGGGTTTTATAGTCGCCGGTTCGACTCTAGGGTTTAACGTCGGAGCTCGACGGTCTTCAGGTCGGGGGGTTTATAGTCGCCGGTTCGACTCTAGGGTTTAACGTCAGAGCTCGACGATCTTCAGGCCGGGGGGTTTATAGTCGCCGGTTTAACTCTAGGGTTTAACGTCGGAGCTTGATGGTCTTCAGGCCGGGGGGTTTATAGTCGCCGGTTCGACTCTGGGGTTTAAGGTTTCCGGCCGGGGGGTTTATAGTCGCCGGTTCGACTCTAGGGTTTAACGTCGGAGCTCGACGGTCTTCAGGCCGGGGGGTTTATAGTCGCCAGTTCGACTCTAGGGTTTAACGTCGGAGCTCGACGGTCTTCAGGCCAGGGGGTTTATAGTATCCGGTTCGACTCTAGGGTTTAACGTCGGAGCTCGACGGTCTTCAGGCCGGGGGGTTTATAGTCGCCGGTTCGACTCTAGGGTTTAACATTGGAGTTCGACAGTCTTCTTCAATAATGAGCTTATAGCTAAGATAATATACTCTCGGCCGAACAGCACGGGGTCTTCGCCATCGATCCTATGGCTCGGATAATATACTCCTGGTCGAACGGCACGGGGTCTTCGCCATCGAGCATTTGGCTAGGATAATATACTCCCGGCCGAACGGCACGGGGTCTTTGCCATCGAGCATTTGGCTAGGATAATATACTCCAGGCCGAACGGCACGGGGTCTTCGCCATCGAGCATTTGGCTCGGATAATATACTCCCGGCCGAACGGCACGGGGTCTTCGCCATCGAGCATTTGGCTCGGAGAATATACGTCCGGCCGAACGGCACGGGGTCTTCGCCGTGTCTTCGTACAGATAACTGTTGGTCGTATAATATTCGTGCCTTTGTTTTGTTCTTATAACTTTCATTCCTGCAGCCAAAAGATACATCCGAACAGAGTATTCATGAAAATATGTTACATCGGCGCACCTTTCATCGGGCCCGATAGGGCTGGAGGTGGTTTGTGCTCCATGGCCTATCCAGCCGTCGTCCATCCTCGTCCTCCAAGTAGTAGGCTCCGGATCGGAGCTTCTCGACGACCTTAAAGGGTCCCGCCCAGGGAGCCTCCAGCTTACCTACGTCCTTGACCGGCTTCACCTTCTTCCAAACCAAGTCGCCCACTTGGAATGCTTGAGGAATCACGCGGCGGTTGTAGTTCTGCTTCATTCTCTGCCTGTAGGCCATCAGTCGGATGGACGCTTTGACTCGCTCCTCGTCGATCAAGTCCAATTCTAGTTACCTCCGCTCGGAATTAGCTTCGTCGTAGTTCTGGATCCGGACGGACTCTACGCCGACTTCGACTGGGACGACCGCCTCACCCCATACACCAGGTGGAACGGTGTTACTCCCGTTCCCTCCTTAGGGGTCGTGCGGATTGTCCATAGGACCCCAGGCAGCTCGTCCACCCAGCTTCCTCCCATGTGGTCGAGCCGAGCCCGAAGAATTCGGAGTATCTCCCGATTGGCTACTTCGGCTTGACCATTGCTTTGGGGATACGCCACGGACGTGAAGTGCTGCTCAATGCCATATCCATTGCACCATTCCTCGAGCTGCTTTCCGACGAACTGACGTCCGTTGTCCGAGAGGAGCCGACGCGGGATGCCGAACCGACAGATGATGTGCTGCCAGATGAATTTCTTGACCATCTGCTCGGTTATCTTGGCTAATGGCTCAGCCTCCACCCACTTGGAGAAGTAATCTACTGCCACCAATAGAAACTTCCGTTGTCCGGTCGCCATGGGGAAGGGTCCTACGATGTCCATGCCCCACTGGTCGAACGGGCAGGAGACTGTGGACTCTTTCATTTCTTCCGTCGGCTTATGCGAGAAATTATGGTATTTCTGACAGGAAAGACACGTTGCGACGGTCCGAGCGGCGTCCTCGTGTAGCGTTGGCCAGAAGTATCCGGCCAGCAAGATCTTCCTAGCCAAAGAACGGCCGCCCGGATGACCTCCACAAGATCCTTGGTGCACTTCCTAGAGAATGTACTCGGCGTCTTCTGAACTGACACACTTCAGCAAAGGTCGGGAGAACGCCTTCTTGTAAAGTTGATCTCCGATGAGCGTGAACCGGCCAGCTCTCCTCCTGAGTAGCTGGCCTTCCTCCCGATCGGACGGCGTGGCGCCCGAGCGCAGAAACTCCGTGATCGTTGTTCTCCAATCGCTCGGGAATATGAGGCCATCCATCCGGTCCACGTGCGCCACCAAAGATACTTGCTCGATTGGTTGCTGGATGACAACCGGCGATATTGAGCTTGCGAGTTTGGCTAACTCATCTGCCCCCTGGTTCTCCACTCAGGGTATCTTCAGGACCACTACCTCGGTGAAGTCGGTCTTGAGTTTTTCAAAGGCTTCCGCGTATAATCTGAGTCTTGAATTGTTTATCTCAAAAGCGCCCCTGAGTTGTTGAGCGGCCAGCTGGGAATCCGAGTGGATCACCACTCGACTGGCTCCTACATGTCTTGCGGCCTACAATCCGGCTATGAGGGCTTCGTACTCTGCCTCGTTATTTGTTGCCCGATAATCCAGCCGGACAGATAAATGCATCCGCTCTCCCTGAGGCGAAAGTAGCATGATCCCAATTCCGCTTCCGAGCCGAGTGGACGATCCGTCCACATAGATTTTCCATGTGGTTTCGGGCTCGGTCTTTTGTACCTCGGTCACGAAATCTGCCAAGGACTGTGCTTTGATCGTCGAGCGGGGCTGGTATTGGATGTCAAATTCGCTTAGTTCCGTCGTCCACTTGATGAGTCGTCCGGATGCCTCAGGGTTCAGGAGTACCCTCGCCAGCGGGATATTCGTCATCACAATAATGGTGTGTGCCAAAAAGTAAGGGCGCAACCTCCGAGCGGCAAGGACCAAAGCGAAAGCTAACTTCTCAAGACCGGTGTAGCGAGACTCAGCATCCTTTAAGATATGGCTCAAAAAGTACACTGGTTGTTCCTCGTCGCTCGACCTTACTAACGCTGAGCCCACAGCATGCTCAGTTGAAGATAAATAAATGCGGAGCGGCTCACCTACGGCTGGTTTCGCCAACACGGGTAAGGAATTCAGATAAGTCTTCAATTCCTCGAATGCCCGATCGCACTCCTCGTCCCATTGGAACTTGGTGGCTTTACGTAGAATCTTGAAAAATGTCAAGCTCCGGTCGGCGGTCTTAGAGATAAACCTTGACAGCGCCGTTATCCAACCGGTGAGACGCTGTACCTCTCGGAGGTTTCTGGGAGGCGGCATGTCCTGCAATGCCTTTATCTTATTGGGGTTCGCCTCTATGCCTCGCTCGGTCACAATGTAGCCCAGGAAGCGCCCGCCTTTTGCTCCGAATAGGCACTTATGAGGGTTAAGTTTGACGTCATACCTTCTCAATGTTTGGAAGGTTTCCTCCATGTCCGCGTAGAGATCGGCCGCCCAGAAGGACTTGATAAGTATGTCGTCCACGTACACTTCCAAGTTGCGTCCGATCTGCTCCCTGAAGACCTTGTTCATCAAACGCTGGTAGGTGGCTCCTGCGTTCTTCAGCCTGAACGGCATTACATTGTAGCAGTAGGTGTCGTCCGCCGTGACAAAGCTAACCTTCTCTTGGTCTTCTCGGGCGAGTGGCACTTGATGGTAGTCTTGGTATGCATCCAGCATGCATATCAGCTCGCATCCGGCTGTGGAATCCACCAGTTGATCGATCCGGGGCAGAGGGTAGAAGTCCTTCGGGCATGCCTTGTTTAAGTCCCGGAAGTCGATGCAGACTCTCCACTTATTGCCCGGCTTGGAGACCAGAACCACATTTGCCAGCCAACTCAGGAATTGCACTTCCCTTATGTGGCCGGCCTCCAGAAGCTTCTCTACCTCCGCCCGGATGATTACATTTTGCTCCGCGCTGAAGTCCCTCTTCCTTTGCTTCATCGATCGAGCGTCCGGCCGGACGTGAAGTTCATGCTGCGCTACGCTAGGCGAGACTCCTGGCAGCTCGTGGGTCGACCAAGCGAAGATGTCGCAGTTTCGCTGTAGGCATTTGATCAGCTTCTCCCTCTGTTTCTCCTCCAGATCGGATGCTATTAAGGTGGTGGCCTCCGGTCGGGAAGAATCAATCTGCACCTCCTCCTTTTCTTCATAAACCAAAGAAGGTGGTTTCTCGGTTATAGTATTTACCTCGACCCGCGGTACTTTTCGAGCGGACTTGGCCTCGGCT
The DNA here is from genome assembly GCF_018446385.1 of Zingiber officinale. Lineage (NCBI taxonomy): Eukaryota > Viridiplantae > Streptophyta > Magnoliopsida > Zingiberales > Zingiberaceae > Zingiber > Zingiber officinale. The sequence goes on from NC_055986.1 coordinate 107,024,879, forward strand.
CGGACCATCTCCACATAACATCTTCCAACGACCAGTTGATCTCCCCGCACCTCCCCTACTTGATCTTCCACCGGGAACTTGATCTTTTGGCAGAAGATAAAGATGACCGCCCGGAATTCGTTGAGAGTCGGTTGTCCCAAGATCATGTTGTACGCCGAAGGAGCATCGACCACGATGAAGGTGGTGGTCCTTGTCCTTCTGAGCGGCTCTTCACCCAACGAGATAGCTAGCCGGACCTGGCCGACCGGCAAGACTTCGTTCCCAGTGAACCCGTAGAGGGGGGTCGTCATTGGCAAGAGTTCAGCTCGGTCTATTTGTAGTTGGTCGAAGGCCTTCTTGAATATTATGTTGACCGAGCTGCCTGTGTCAATGAAAATGTGGTGAATAGTATAGTTAGCTATTACCGCTCGGACGATCAAGGTGTCATCGTATGGGACTTCGACTCCTTCGAGGTCCCTGGGCCCGAAGCTGATCTCGGGTCCGCTCGCCTTCTCCTGGCTGCAGCCGACCGCGTGGATCCTTAGCTGCCTTGCGTGTGCCTTTCTGGCTCTGTTGGAGTCTCCGTCGGTCGGGCCTCCGGCGATGATGTTGATCTCTCCCAGAGATGTGTTGCCTCTATTTTCCTCCTCCCGAGCGGAAGGTCGAGGTCGTTCGTGTGATGCCCGATGGTGAGCACCGAGCTGCTGACGATGCTGTTGGATCGAGACGCGCTAGAGGGGGGGTGAATAGCGCTCGTGGCTATTTTGTTCGATTATCGGAATCGTAAGAATTATCAGAGTAATTAAGCAGCGAAATAAAACAAAACAAGCACACAGAGACAGGAGGATTTTTACTTCGTTCGGAGCCTTGATCGACGCCTACTCGAAGGCCCGCGATCCTTGATCGCTTCCGGTGGGCAACAACTATAAGCTCGATAAAATGATTACAAGATGAAGTACAAGTATGTGGAAAAACTAGTTATACCGACGACAAGAGTAGAATTTTGAAGCTTCGGGTCGTCGGAGACTTGTGGCAGCACTTCCGGGCGTCTTTCGGAGCAGCACGTTGAAGAGAGAAGACTTAGAATACGTTATATTGAAGTGCTGGTCGAATCCCCCTTATAAAGGGTGTTCAAGGCGCCTTGAGGGCTGTTCAAGGCGCCTCCATGCTGCCTGGTCTTCCGCGTGGATCAAAACTGACCTGGTCGAATTTCATCCATTCAAGGCGCCTTATATCCCTCTCAAGGCGCCTCCCAAGGCGCCTTCTGCCTGCTTCAAGGCACCTCCAGTGGTGCTTCGAAGCCAGCTCAGCTTTTGCACCCGAGGCGCCTCCAAGCTCCATAGAGGCGCCTCGGACACTGTTCATCCGAGGCTTTAGGTTGCTCCTTTGCACCTGCAAGATACGTTAGTCCCAAACACTATCCTGCAACACAAAGTTAGCACAATACACATGATAAATGAAGTATAGATAGTCTCCGGACTGTCCGAATCTGACTTCGGGTTTCCAACCGAAAACCCTAGGTCGACCCGACGCCTACTGTTCCCTCTACACTCCACTCAGGAGATTTACCTGTTGCCAGTCGATCCTCTAGATCGACTGGACTTTTGCTCAGCACTCGATGCTTCCGGACTTTCTTGCTGGACATCCGCTTCCCCGGCTAGTCCAGTCTTTCACCTGGTTCGCGACACCAGGACTTTCCACCTAGGGTTACCACCCCCTAGGACTTTTGCCTGAAGACATCGACCTACCAAGACTTTACGCATAGGGTTACCACCCCCTATGACCTAGGGTTACCACCCCCTAGGGTTTTACCCTTTGCCTAACCGCAGCTAGGACTTTCCTGAAATCCTCAAGTAGACTTGTTAGACTACAAAACATCTTAACTTTGAATTCTTTGCCATTATCAAAACACGAGTTCGATCATCGGATGCTTCCCGCACCAACAATCTCCCCCTTTTTGATTATGGCAACTCGAATTCAAAGTTAAGTAAACAACTGAATCGATAAACGTTTTTAACACAGGCAAATCTGCTAAGTTTAGATGAACACAGTAACTAAAGCAAATTTGCCCTATATGCTCCCCCTTAACTTTTTCTCACCCTTTCACTTTTGCTCCCCGTTAACTTGAATTTTATATTTACATATTTGTTACTCTCCCCCTTTGTCATATATCAAAAATGGGCAAAAATAGAAATTGAATTGTACAGGAATGTACTGAGGTCAACAGGTTAGCTATGTTCAACAGGGTTTGAAAGTTAAGGTCAATTGGAACTTAGTTTCAATAATATTTTAAGTTTTAGGACAAGGTTATTCATTTAAGTTCAGTTGGTCCTTAATTCCAAGCACAAGTCATGTTCACTAGATTGATTTACTAGGTATCAGAGCCATAAAGAACAAAACATTCTTAAAAAGAAAATTGAGTATCCTTTACCAACTGTCTAACCTTTAGTTACTTGCTGATAGTCTACAGGACAATAGCTTTCACTAGGTTAGTCAAGTTAAGTTATTTTAGTCCAGATAGACTTGACTAGAGCTGGAGAACTTAACTTGATTAATGTTTATTGCATATTTAACGCCCAGACTCATATTGATGCACAGATATAAGCATTCTTGAGTCCAGGCTATACCCTATGCATCTCACGCCGTTCTATGTTTTTCAATCACAATCAAGGTAAACCTAGATGTTTGTGAGATGCTCTGGCTTAATTCTAGGGGAACATGATATCTAGGGGGAAATCCTAGGCTAATTCCAGAAAATTTTTAAAAATCTAGCAAAATTGAAGTTTTGAAAACTGTTTTTCCTAGAATTTGAAACACAATAATAGAAAAAAAATAGTAAGATATCTACTCTACCCAACACATTCATATTTGCCTTCTAAGTCCACTGAACTCAAGTTCAGGTAAGGGTTTTGTAAAGATGTCAGCTAGGTTTGATTTGGACTCAACGTGGTTGAGTGTAATTTCACCTTTAGCTACATGATCCCTTACAAAGTGATGTTTTACCTCTATGTGTTTGGTCCTAGAATGGTGAATAGGATTTTTGGTCAGATTAATCGAGCTGATATTATCAATAAAGATTTTAGTATTTTTATAGTCTAGTTGATAGTCTTTTAGTGTATGCATCATCCATAACAATTGAGATGCACATTCTCCTAGAGCTATGTATTCAGCTTCTGTAGTGGATAGAGCAACACATTGTTGCTTTCTGCTTGACCAGCTTACTAGGCACTGACCTAGAATTTGGCAGCTACCACTTGTACTTTTCCTATCTAACTTGCACCCAGCATAGTCTGAATCAGAATAGCCATAAAGGTCAAAAGTGCAAGTTCTTGGATACCAAAGTCCTACATTTAGAGTTCCTTTAATATACCTAAGTATTCTTTTAACATAAGTTAGGTGTGACTCTTTTGCACAGGATTGGTATCTCGCACACATACCTACTGCAAACAGTATGTCAGGCCGACTTGCAGTTAGATAAAGTAAACTACCTATGGCACTCCTATAGTGTTTTGGGTCTACAGGTTTTCCTTCAGGGTCAAAGTCAATGTTTATGTTGGTTGCCATTGGAGTATTTATAATTTTTGAATTTTTCATGCTGAATTTTTTTATTAACTCCTTAGCATATTTAGTTTGATAAATGTAGATTCCATCTTTGGTTTGTTTTATTTGTAAGCCTAAGAAAAAGTTGAGTTCCCCAACCATGCTCATTTCAAATTCACTTTCCATTAACTTAATAAATTCTTTTAGAAATTTTGAGTTAGTTGAGCTAAAAATTATGTCGTCAACATAAATTTGGGCTAAAAAGATGTATTTTCCTATAGTTTTCATGAACAAGGTCGGATCGATTTGACCTTGGTTAAAGTCTTTGGATATTAGGTAATTAAATAATCTTTCATACCATGCTCTAGGGGCTTGTTTTAATCCATATAATGCCTTTTTTAATTTAAATACATGGTTAGGATAGTCTATGTCTTCAAACCCTGGAGGTTAGCTTACGTAGACCTCTTCCTTGATAAAACCATTTAAGAAGGCTGACTTAACGTCCATTTGGTACAACTTGAACCCTTTATTTGCTGCATAGGCTAGTAACATCCTAATGGACTCGAGTCTAGCTACCGGAGCATAGGTTTCATCAAAGTCTAAGCCTTCGACTTTACTAAATCCTTTGGCTACTAGCCTAGCTTTGTTTCTTATTATTTCACCGTGATCATCCAACTTGTTCCTAAAAACCCATTTGGTGTCTATTATTGATTTATCTATGGGTTTAGGTACGAGGTCCCAGACTTGGTTTCTCTCAAATTGTGCTAATTCTTCTTGCATTGCAATGATCCAGTCTGGGTCAGGAAGAGCTTCTTCTATAGTTTTAGGTTCAATTTTGGAAATGAGGGCAATCTGACTAAGGTTTCTATGGGATGACATAATTCTGACTCCTAGGTTTGGGTCACCCAGAATTTGGTCAGGTGGGTGAGAAGTACTTATTCTAGTTGGTCTTGGCTGTGGTTCAAGTACTGGTTCTTCTGTCTCATTAAGATTAGGTTGGATTTCATCATCTTCTGTACCTCTTGGATGAATGTCAGCATTGTCAGTTATATTAGGTAAATTGTTTTCTTCATTAAATATTACATTAGTTGTTTCTTCAACTTTCAAGGTGTTTTGATTATATACTCTAAAGGCTCTACTGGTTGAGGAGTATCCTAAAAATATTCCTTGGTTAGATTTGGGTGTAAATTTTCCTAGGTAGTCTTTAGTATTTAAAATGTGAACTTTACAACCAAATACTTTTAAATAGTTTAGGTTGGGAATTTTATGATAGTAGAGTTCATACGGTGTTTTGTTGTGATATTTGTTTATTAAGATTCTGTTTTGAATATAATTTTCCATATTTATTGCTTCAGCCCAAAATTGGTGACTTAACTTATATTCGTTTAACATTGTCCTAGCGGCTTCTTGTAGTGTTCTATTTTTACGTTCTACTAGTCCATTTTGTTGGGGGGTTCTAGGACATGAAAATTCATGTTGGTATCCATTTATTTTACAAAATTCGGTAAACCTATGATTTTCAAATTCTCCCCCGTGATCACTTCTTATTCTTTTAATTTTAGTATCTTTTTCATTTTCCGTTAATTTGCAAAAGTTACTAAATATTTCATAGGTTTCATCTTTTGTTTTTAGGAATTTTACCCATGCATACCTGGAGTAGTCATCAATTATTACTAGGCAATATTGGTTCTTGCTTAGTGACTTGGCTCCATGTGAGTTAAATAGGTCAATATAAAGAAGTTCGAGTATGGTGTTGGTTCTTTCCAGATTGGTTAATTTGTGGATTGATTTGGTTTGTTTTCCTTTTTGACACGCATCACAGATTGAGTTATCAATGAATTTTAATTTGGGCAAACCTCTAACTAGACCATTGTGACTCATTTTTTAAATGAGTCTAGTGTGAGTGTGACCTAGCCTTCTGTGCCACAGTTGGGTTTCCTCTTGTTGTGTCAAGAGACACTTTATTCAGGATATTGATAAGTCAATCGTGTAGATGTTATTCTTCCTAAGTCCCTTAAGTCTAATTTCAGGGTTTTCTATGTTTTTAACTAAACATCCAGATCTGTCAAAATTGACTAGATATCCACTGTCACATAATTGACTTATACTTAGTAAATTAAAGTTAAAATTTTCAACCAATAAGACATTTCGAATAATGAAATCAGAACTAAGTTCAATATTACCTTTTCCGATTACTTTAAGTTTACCTTCGTTGCCGAATGCAACCGATCCTAACTTTTTGTACTTCGGTTTTATAAACTTCAACTTATCTCCAGTCATATGTCTAGAGCATCCGCTATCCAACATCCATTGATCTAACTCCTACACATGAAGGAGTTTGAGTTGGATTTAAATGGATATAAAGATGACTTATTTGAAGTAGACTCCTTAGATTTTCTATTTTACTCAATTATATTTGAAGTAATTCAGCAGATACTTAAACCTATTTTGAAGTTTTGAGTTGATATAATTAGATTTTGACAAGAATAATAAAGATAATTTAGTAATTTTGAAATTTAAGTTTTTAAAATAATTTTGAAATTTAAGTTTTTAAAATAATTTTGAAATTTAAGTTTTTTAAAATAATTTTGAAATTTAAGTTTTTTAAAATAATTTTGAAATTTAAGTTTTTAAAATAATTTTGAAATTTAAGTTTTTTTTAAAAAAAATAATTTTGAAATTTAAGTTTTTTTTTTTTAAATAATTTTGAAATTTAAGTTTTTGAAATAATTTTGAAATAAGGTTTTAAAATAATTTTGAATTTTAAAATAATTTTGAAATTTAGGTTTTTAAAATAATTTTGAAATTTAGGTTTTTAAAATAATTTTGAAATTTAAGATTTTTTAAGATAATTTTGAAATTTAAGTTTTTTAAAATAATTTTGAAATTTAAGTTTTTTTTTAAAATAATTTTGAAATTTAGGTTTTTAAAATAATTTTGAAATTTAAGTTTTTTTTTTAAAATAATTTTGAAATTTAAGTTTTTTTTTTAAATAATTTTGAAATTTAGGTTTTAAAATAATTTTGAAATTTAAGTTTTTAAAATAATTTTGAAATTTAGGTTTTTAAAATAATTTTGAAATTTAAGTTTTTAAAATAATTTTTAAAATTTAAGTTTTAAAATAATTTTTTTAATTGAATTTGAATTAATTATCAGTTTGATTTTAATTACTTAGTCATCTCACCCGATCTAAATTTTCAATCAGGGAATCCTATAATTTTTGTGAGATGAATTATGGTTGAATTTTTAGGGTAAGGTTTAACTTTGTGTTAGATTCAGGTTTAGCTTTGGGTTCAACAAGTAGGCATTATTTGGATAAACTTCTGGGCTATGGTGAGTCACAAGGAACTCATTAAAGTAACCATGCCTTCGAGGTCTTCCAAATAGTCCTACCCATTGAACTTAATACTAATCCTTGGTCTAACTAGTTAGGATCCATTTAAGGGTAGCTTCGGTCAGTTCCACTTGGCCAAATGCACCAGGTCGAAGCCATATCTTCCTAGACATGCGATGCCCAAGCTTTCCTAACGTACTATCATCCAAAAACTTCACCAGTACTGTGGTTCAAGTTAAACTTATCCCGTTTAATATGACCTTAATTACCCTGCCGGGTAATCTATTCTTGTTCTACCCATTCCGGGTAAATTAGGTTCAGTTACCCTATCGGGTAGTTCAGTTGGAGGTGCCAGCTAGTTTGGATCCTCCATCTATTTTTCAATTTTGAATTTAGAATTTGTAATTTAATTTTTAATTTTTAATTTAATTTCCAATTTTGAATTTAGAATTTGTAATTTAATTTTGAATTTTTAATTTAATTTTGAATTTTTAATTTAATTTCGAATTTAGAATTTAGAATTTGTAATTTAATTTTGAATTTTTAATTTAATTTCGAATTTAGAATTTATAATTTAATTTTGAATTTAATTTAATTTCGAATTTTGAATTTAGATTTTTAAGATCGTTTTCATTTTAGCTTTCCCTGGTTCACGGTCTCGATATGGTCTGTCGAGGTAGTATATTTGATCCTTCGGAACCCAGTATTGGCCAAGTCCAACTTGATTGATCAATTTGGACTTGGGGACCTATGCTTGGACTGATTTACTACTTTGTTTGTTTATTAGGGATAAATAAGATTTATATTTCTTTTTACTTTTATATCCTAGCCCAGTTCTATTGTAGACGGCTCTTTGTGTCCCAAGAATTAGGTCCAGATTCTTGGATCCTACAGAAAACCGTTCTAAGGTATTTTTTTAAGTCTTTTACCTGATTTTTTAAACTTGAATTTTCCTCCTCAAGTTGTTGAACTTGAGTTGAATCTTCAGTTTGAACTTGATCAAGTAAGTATTTTGAGTTAGTTACTCCTTTAAGAATAGTAACTTCTTTTAGAAGTGACTTTATTTTCAGATTTGATTTGGCTAATTTGCGAAGTAAATAATTGACTAAATTATTAAGCCTAGGAATACTTACAGCGGAGTCTGGCCCTTCGGAAACGGATGCGGATCCGTAGCTTTGCTCGGAGTCGGCTTTTGACTCGCTCTCGGATTCGATGATCTGGTCCCGGGCCATCAATGCGAGTAAACTCGTTTGGTCGAGTTCGTCGTCTTCGTCCTCCGAAGAAGATTCGTCCCAGGTTGCCTTTAGGGCCTTCTTTCTTCTTTGCTTCTTGGCTTCCTTTTGGTTGGGGCAGTTGGCTTTTATATGCCCCTTCTGGTTGCACCCGTAGCAAGTGACTTCAAATTTTACCTTTGAGTTCTGTTGGGCTCCCTTAGTTTGAACTGCCTTCTTCAGATCTTTCTTGTTGAAGCCCTTCTTCTTCTTGTAGAGCTTCTTTACAAGATTCACAAGTTCGCTGGTCGGTTCATCTTCTGAATCTTCTGAATCGGGTTCGTCTTCTGATTCCGATTCAATTTTTCGCCGTCATCTTGATTCCCGTGTTCGACTCGTTCCTGCAATCAAAGCAATACCTTTCTCGGATGACAGTGCATTAGTTTGTTCATGGAGTTCAAATTCGCTAAATAACTCGTCTAATTTTAAGGACGACAAATCCTTAGAGTCTTGTAGGCATCTACCATTGATGCCCACAATGTACTCCTAGGAAATGAGTTAAGTGCATACCTTATTATATCTCTGTTTTCTACCTTCTGCCCGATTCCATGAAGGGAATTCAGGATATCTTGAATTCGAGCGTGTAAAGAACTTGCCGTCTCGCCTTCCTGCATTTTCAAATTGTATAGTTTATTAAGTAACAAATCACGCTTACTTACCTTGGTTTCCGAGGTGCCCTCGTGAAGTTCGATCAGTTTCTCCCATAGTTCCTTTGCGGAGGAGAATGGACCGACTCTGTTGAGCTCTTCTTTGGTAAGACCGCACTGGATGGTGCAGGTGGCTTTGGCGTCGGCTTCCACCTTTTTGATAAATGCTGGCTCCCAGTTCTCACAGGATGTAGGCTTACCGTCGGTACCAGTTGGTAGTTGCAGTCCTGTTTTGACTATCATCCAGGTGTCGAACTGGATCTTCAGATATATCTCCATTCGCCCCTTCCAATATCCGAAGTCTTCTCCGGAAAATAGTGGGGGACGAACGGTGCTATATCCTTCTTGTTGGGTCATTTAGATCTAAAAAAATAGAAACAACAAGATATATTCCAAGACTAAGTCTTGGATTAGTAGTGCGGGAGGAAGGAAGAAAAAAAATAACAGGCTCAAGTGGTATTGACCAACTTTGAGCAGAAAATCGATTCGTGAAAAGAAATTAGAATATAGCTATGAGGCTAGATTCTAATCGACCAAAAAAAAATGAAAATACCACGTGAAAATTATTTTGAATAGTGGTTACACTGATTCAAAACGACCTCGCTCTGATACTAATTGTTGGATCAAGACGCGCTAGAGGGGTGAATAGCGCTCGTGGCTATTTTGTTCGATTATCGGAATCGTAAGAATTATCGGAGTAATTAAGCAGCGGAATAAAACAAAACAAGCACACAGAGACAGGAGGATTTTTACTTCGTTCGGAGCCTTGATCGACTCCTACTCGAAGGCCCGCGATCCTTGATCACTTCCGGTGGGCAACAACTATAAGCTCGATAAAATGATTACAAGATGAAGTACAAGTATGTGGAAAAACTAGTTATACCGACGACAAGAGTAGAATTTTGAAGCTTCGGGTCGTCGGAGACTTGTGGCAGCACTTCCGGGCGTCTTTCGGAGCAGCACGTTGAAGAGAGAAGACTTAGAATACGTTATATTGAAGTGCTGGTCGAATCCCCCTTATAAAGGGTGTTCAAGGCGCCTTGAGGGCTGTTCAAGGCGCCTCCATGCTGCCTGGTCTTCCGCGTGGATCAAAACTGACCTGGTCGAATTTCATCCATTCAAGGCGCCTTATATCCCTCTCAAGGCGCCTCCCAAGGCGCCTTCTGCCTGCTTCAAGGCACCTCCAGTGGTGCTTCGAAGCCAGCTCAGCTTTTGCACCCGAGGCGCCTCCAAGCTCCATAGAGGCGCCTCGGACACTGTTCATCCGAGGCTTTAGGTTGCTCCTTTGCACCTGCAAGATACGTTAGTCCCAAACACTATCCTGCAACACAGAGTTAGCACAATACACATGATAAATGAAGTATAGACAGTCTCCGGACTGTCCGAGTCTGACTTCGGGTTTCCAACCGGAAACCCTAGGTCGACCCGACGCCTACTGTTCCCTCTTCGGGGAACGCGTCCTCACCTACTCCACTCAGGAGATTTACCTGTTGCCAGTCGATCCTCTAGATCGACTGGACTTTTGTTCAGCACTCGATGCTTCCGGACCTTCTTGCTGGACATCCGCTTCCCCGGCTAGTCCAGTCTTTCACCTGGTTCGCGACACCAGGACTTTCCACCTAGGGTTACCACCCCCTAGGACTTTTGCCTGAAGACATTGACCTACCAAGACTTTCCGCATAGGGTTACCACCCCCTATGACCTAGGGTTACCACCCCCTAGGGTTTTACCCTTTGCCTAACCGCAGCTAGGACTTTCCTGAAATCCTCAAGTAGACTTGTTAGACTACAAAACATCTTAACTTTGAATTCTTTACCATTATCAAAACACGAGTTCGATCGTCGGATGCTTCCCGCACCAACAGATGCTGCCGCTCGGGGGATCTCCTTTCTATCCTTTGAATGGGGCTCTGTTGTCGTTGTTGTCGGTCTGGTGAAGGCGATCAGCGACGGTAACTCCTCGGCGCGGGATGAGCGATGGGAGGGAGGCTCCGACAGTCGCGGGTGTTGTGGGTAGCCGACTGATGGAGTGAACAAAACATCGGGGTCCATACCTTCCCCCTGGGCTTGGGTCGATAAGCCGCGACTTGCTGGACGGCGTGCGGCCGAGCGTGCTGATGAGGACGGGCGACTTCGGCTTGCGGTCCTCTGGGGGGTTGGTGACTGATGGGCAGCTTCCGCTCGGCGGAAACTGGTTGGTCACTCTGGGCTTCTTTTCTTCTCGCTGCCTGGGCTTCCTCCACATTGATGTACTCGTTGGCCTCGTGCAGCATGTGGTCGTAGTCTCGGGGCGGCTTCTGGATGAGCGAGCGGAAGAAGTCACCGTCCACGAGCCCCTGCGTGAACGCGTTCATCATCGTCTCCAAGGTGACCGTTGGAATGTCCATGGCCACCTGGTTGAAGCGCTGGATGTACGCTCGGAGCGGCTCCCTCGCGCCTTGCTTGATGGCAAACAGGTTGACGCTTGTCTTCTGGTGGCGCCTGCTGCTTGCAAAATGATGGAGGAACGCCGTTCGGAATTCCTTGAAACTTGTGATGGATCCGTCCGACAATCTCCGAAACCACCGATGTGCCGATCCCGAAAGCGTGGTGAGGAACACTCGGCACTTCACATCATCTGTGTATTGATGCAGAGTGGCAGTGCTGTCGAACTTACCCAGGTGGTCGTCTGGGTCGGTTGTCCCGTTGTACTCCCCGATCGCGGGGGGCGCTTAGTGCTTCGGCAGTGGATCGCGAAGAATGGCGTCTGAAAACTGCTGGTTGATCCACTTGGGTGACGAGTCTGTTCGGGGCGCTTTTCCTTTTCTGACGTCCTAGATGGGTGCTTCGTCCGATGAAGATCCCTTGTCTTGATTGGCCTGCGCTACTTTCGAGGGCGTCTGGAACAGAGCCCGATGAAAAGGTATCGGGGCGGGCGGCGCCCCCATCTGAGTGCCGGCCGGCCCCTTATTTTGCCCCCATATTGAGAGCTGCTCCTGCCTGTCTTCAGGTGGGGCTGCCCGCTCGGCCTGAGCTTTCTGCTGCTGCTCCACGATCTTTGCTGCTCGCGCTTGGACGAGTACATCGAGCTCTTCGGGAGAGAGCGTTACCAGAAGTTGACGTCCAGCTTCTTCCATCTTCTCGACTCGAATTCAGGTGCGTTCCCACAGACGACGTCAATTTGATCCTGTCCGAGCGCTGAGTCGACGGACGCTGGGGGTGTGGCACGCTCTGCTGTCTCCGACTGGTGGTGTAGATCTCCGGCGAACCTGCAAAGAAACCGAGCCGGAAGGGGTTTCCCGGCGACGACCCTCCGATGCTCAAGTCAGGCAACGAGAGAAGCAGCGTAACTGTGGCTACAGTATAGATTTTTGCATACCTTCGTCGACGTCTGGGATCCTTATATAGGACCCCGGGGAAGCGCGAGCACGCTTCCCGATGCATGCACTCTTCCCAAAACATACCTTAACGAGCCTGTGTCAAAAAAGTACCTCTGGCGCCATTCCGTAATCGTTCGAGCATATCCCGGATGTGACGATGGAAGCTTCCACCGTATGTACCTGTGTACGGCTCGACCGCCAACTCTGCTGCATGTCGGCGGCAGACGTCTCGAGGATGATGTTATCTCCTGTCTCCTTTGTCCTCTTGTGATTCCTGTCTGTTCCAGGGCCGAGCGGTTTAAGCCACTCGGCGGGCATGTCACTTCTACCTCGGTCGTGTGCTCGGATGAGATTGCTCTTGTCTCTGTTGCCGGGTGCCCCGACCGAACGAGCATCTCGCTCGGCCTTAAAATCTTTTTACCTTTTGAGCATCGGAAACCCGACCCCCAGTCGGGTTGACTTCCTTCGGTTCGGGGGATTCACGACCGATCAACTAGATTTCTCCCGGTCGGTCAGCCAGAAATGTCCGGTCGGTCAGCCCGCTTCGTCCGCTCGGTTATGTCTCAGAGTTGAATCTCCTGACCTTTGACCTCCACGTGCCGTTGACCTTCCGCCCATGAGGGTCCCCCGTCCTTATCACCAGATCATCAGTTGATGTCAGAATTGCTTCCTGCTGATAAGATAATGACGGATAGTTTTTACAGTACAAAAAAATTGATCAGAGGTTTAGGTTTGCTTGTGGAGAAGATTGATTGTTGTATAAATAACTGCATGATATTTTAGAATGAAGACAATGATCTGCGTGAATGTAAAATCTATACACACCCTCGTTATAAGCATGGTACTCGCATACCAGGACAGAAGAAGAAAAAAATTGCTTGAAAAGTGATGTATTATTTTCCATTAATTGCTAGACTTCAACGTTTGTATACATCTGCTGCTATAGCTTGTCATATGACGTAGCATCATGAGCATGAGCACGATGGAGGTATAATGTGTCATCCTTCTGATTCACCTGCATGGAAACATCTAGATGTTGTATTTCCTACTTTTGCAATGGAACCATGTAATGTGATATTGGGACATTTTGTAGATGGATTTCAGCCATTTGGACAGTCAGGGCAACAATATTCATTTTGGCCGATTATATTGACACCGTAAAATTTATCGCCATGGATGTGTATGAAAGATGAATTTATGTTCCTTACAGTACTTATTCCTGGTCCAACCAATCGCAAAGAGAAGATAGATATTTTCTTACAACCTCTGATTACCGAGTTAAATGAATTATGGAATGTAGGGTCAGTGATTTATGATGTTGCAAGTAAAACTAATTTTAGATTGCATGATGCATTATTATGGACGATCAGTAATTTTTCAGCATACTCAATGTTGTCGGGTTGGAGCACGGCTGGTAAATTAGCATGTCCACACTTCATGACTGATTCTGATGCATTTTCATTACCTTACAGTGGGAAGGTATCTTGGTTTGATAATCACCGTAAATTTTTACCACTTGATCACTCTCTTAGGCGAAATAAGAAAATTTTCCTAAAAAATGTTGTAGTCAGAAAACCCCCTCCACTCCATGCTTCAGGTGAACAAATCATTGAACAAATTGATAGTTATGGATTTCTACCAATATCTCAATCAGGTTCTGATGAGATTAATAAATATATTGTTAGAATGTGCAAGTGTGGTTGGAAGAAAAGGAGTATTTTTTGGGAGTTACCGTATTGGAAGTATCTGCTTATTCGACATAATTTAGAAGTTATGCATATTGAGAAAAATTTCTTCGATAATATCTTTAACACTGTGATGAATGTGCCTGGAAGAACTAAAGACACTGCAAAATCACGCGAGAAATTAGAAAAACTAGTCAATAGACCAGAGTTGTATCAAGATGAAATAACTAATAGATTTCCAAAGGCTTGTTATACATTGGACAAAGATGGCAAACAAGCTTTATGTAATTGGTTGAAAGAAATCAAATTTCCATATGGTTATGCCTCAAATATGGCTCGATGCGTGGATATGAATAGATTAAAGATGTTTGGAATGAAAAGTCATGACTGTCATGTATTTATGCAAAGACTTATTCCAGTAGCTTTCCATGACTTACTTCCTCAAAATGTTTGGCAAGCACTCACTAAATTGAGTCTATTTTTTAGAGATTTGACAGCAAGGTGTATTACGATGGATGATATGCTTCGGCTAGAAACAAACATTCCTCTCATATTATGTAAACTGGAGCGCATATTTCCACCAAGTTTTTTTGATTCAATGGAACATCTACCAGTACATTTATAATACGAGGCACAAATAGCAGGTCCTGTGCAGTACAGATGGATGTATCCATTTGAACGATTTTTGAGGAAATTAAAAAATAATGTTCGTAAAAAAGCAAGAGTTGAAGGGTCAATATGCAATGCTTATCTAGTTGAAGAAGCATATTCTTTCTGATTCTATTATTTTGTTGATAGTGTGCAAACAAGACATCGCAAGTGTCCTAGAAATTCTGATGATGCTTGTCAGCCGATAGATCCATCTATGCTTTCTATTTTTAAGTTTCCTAGTAAGTTAATGGGTGTATCGCTTTATAGATGGTTAACCGAGGAAGAATATCATGCTGCAAGAACATATATATTCTTAAATTGTAAAGAGGTCAAATCATACATAAAGTAAGTAAACTTCTTAAATCAAACATTTATCCTCCGTTTAATTATTTTGCTTGGTACCCCAATTTTAATATAATTAGTTTTTTTCTTTGCTTGTACGAACAACAATTATATCTACAAAACCCATCAATTGGTGCAAGTGAGGTAGTTACAAAGTTAGAGACTAAATTTGCATTGTGATTTCAAATATATGTAAGAAAATTTATGAAATTTTTGAGTTCATGTTTATTAAGAAGTGTACTAAGATATATGTTACTTATTTTTATAGGTGAAAGACTGTAGAATATCAAATGTGCAAGATGATAGGATAATCAATATTGCATCAGGACCTCTTCGTAAAATAGAGGTGTATTCTGGTTACTATGTTAATGACCTTAAATTCCACGTGACACGACGAGATGGCCACCTGGGCTACAGAAAGGTGGCAAGCTAATGCCGAAAAGGCAACAACAAATAGGAATACAGAGCCAGGTGACCCAAGCACTGAAACCGCTCGGCATACGTCAGGATCCAGATCTATTATTAAGCATACCATGGATCTGGTGAGTATAATTTAAAATTATACTTTGTAACAAATTTTGTATTTATTACCAACCTTGTATTGTTGAGTATACTAATTTTTTCCCGAATTTTTTTAATGTAGGAACATGAGCTTGCCCGACAGCCTATATGTATGGAGATTTTTCTCAAGACCCACAAGAAGAATGATGGGTCATTTGTTGATTCTCAATCTCAAACTCTACATGTAAGATTATTAACTTTATTATATTTGTTCATTTCTATCTTGATTAGTAATTAGTAATACAGATCAAATTAGATATTATATTATTTTTTATCCAGCAACAAATGACAGAAATGGTGGCTCAGGCATCTCAGCCATCAGCAGAGGGTGGAGAGTCACAGTCTTTATCCACCGACGATCTAAATGAGATTTATTATGATGTTTTCGGTGGAAGGACAAAAAACTCCACCCTCTACGGCCTTGGCTCTCAGGCCAAAGTGGCATTTGATCGTTTGAGGAATCCAGTAGGTCGTGCTAGTTCCTCTTCTTCTAGTGAGATGCAGTCTTTAAGACGTGAAAATCAAGAACTGCGTTCTCAACTGAAATCAATGGATCAGATGATGACTGATATGGATCAGTGGAGAGCTGACGAGAAGAAGAAGAGAGCTGAACGTGACAAGAGTAATGAAGATCTCATGGCCCAAATGCGAGCGGTCGTGGCTTCTTTCACCCAGGCATCACAGGGTTCTGAGTCACAGGAGACTCAAGATCCATCAAACGGTGATCATTAGCTTTTTTGAGATTTGTTCAACTACACTTTAGTTTTTTATTTATTATATAGAACGTGAGCTTGTTTTGATATTATAACATGTTTATTTTTAAAGGTTTTCTTACTATATGTTTCAGGAGTCACTTTCAGTCCTATTTACATATTGGCTCTTCACTATATCATTTGCTCATTTTTGTTCAGGTATTATCATTTCATATAAAATTTGTTATACATATATATGCAAACTGTTTATTTATACATCATTTTGTATTTGTCTTTCTACATGATTTTCTTTATGATTTCACATTCTTGTATTATTTGGACTACATTCTAGTTCGGTATGTATTATGTAAACTTGACTTTAGATATGGATATGTGTGGAATATATATTCTGTAGATTGGGTTAGCTATGGATTGTATGAAAAATGTTTTGTTTGGTGGATTTTATTAGTGTGTGATTGTCATATGATATATATGTGTATGGATTATATTTGATGTAAATTATGTTTGTTGTGGATTATATTTGTTGTGTGGATTGTATGATATCATGGATTGTGATGGTTTGTTTATATATTTAGAAAATGTATATGGGAACAGCGTGCAAACGAAATGAATCTGTGAATTTTTTTTTTGATTTCCTGTCGGAATACCGATGGAACGGGTTCCGTCGGAAATTATCGAAACCACAGTTTTCGATAGGTTATCGACGGAAACGTTGATTCCGTCGATATATTTACAGTTTCCCAACGGAACAGTAGGTTCCATCGGGAGATTTCTGCCATTTTGCAAACTGTTATTTCCCAACAATACCGACGGATATTTAATTCCGTCGGTATATATTGCCGACGGAATTATATTTTCAATCAGGAATCTTGGGTCGACGGATATTTTATCGACGGATATTTTCGTCAGTAAAATTGCTTTTTTTTTTTAGTGTATCAAACCATTAACTATATATATATATATATATATATATATATATATATATATATATATATATATATATATATATATATATATATATATTTATTACATCACACAAATACAATACGGTAGTCGTTTCACCGGATATTTATTTAACATGGGCGCAAACGACAGCTGGTCGCAAACCCAAAACAGGGTGAAACGATAAGACGTCGCCCGACATGCAACCTACATCAGCTGGTCGCACGGCGCCGCCTCGAACGACAGCCTCTCGCCAACGAGATCATACCGCACGTGCATGTTCTGCTGCATGAAGTTGCCAAAGATGGACAAATTGAAATCCGACCTCACCACCGCCACGCACAGCAACCCCACGCTTGAATCCGCCTCGATGTAGTTCTCCGGTGGTAGATCCATGTCCGCCCCCTCGAAGTGAAACACCAAGCTCGGCACCTGCAGCTCCTCGCCGCCGTACGTGAAGCAGATGTCGAGCCCGTAGGCCGACCCATCCGCCGCGGACAGATTCATCTGCGACTCGAACGCTCGCTTCAGCTCCGCATAAGCCGGGTCCACCAGCATGGTCAGGGTAGCGACGGAATCGATGATCAGCCCCCCGGTCCCGTCCGCCGCGATTGAGAAGGTCGTGCTCGGTATCGGAAGCATGGTCTCGCCGACGGTGATCCCCAGCAATGATAGGTAGTAGGAGGAGGGGAAATACAGCGACGGGTTGGTGACGAACGGAGTGGATTGAGCCTGCGCGCTTAACGTCGACATGGTGCCCAGAAGCAGACGACTCGTGTCGGGGTCGTCGTACGTGAGGCAGTAAGAGAAATTCCCGTAGCCGAGTTGGGACACCAGCGACCAGCTCCCTCTCCCCATCCCCACGATCCCGGACGAGTTGACGAAGTCTCCGCTGTTGTTGTTGCCGCAACCAAAAGCGACGCCGGATACGGCCGCCGACCCGAAAGTAAACGTCTCGGTGCCGAGGGCGCCTTGGGTGAAGGAGCTGTCGCTGTAGGTATAGAAGTAGCTGCAGTCGGAGGCGTTGCTGCAGGGCAGGGGGACGTAGGTGGAGGACTGGGAGGGGTAGTACAGCGGCGTGGGCTGGGAGAAGCATTGGAGGCAGGGCCGGCACTGCGTCCAGATGAGGTCGCTGCTGGTGTCCATTATGGGCAAGTACTGGATCGTCGGCGTGCCGATGGCGAGCTCCATGAGGAACGAACCGCCGCTGGCGTAGAGCTGGGTTTGGAGGACGCCCGTCGACTGGACGTTGCTGCCGGGGCCGCGATGATCGTCTTTCCAGATTTTCCAGATGGTGCGCCCGATGGGTTTGATGGCGTTCCGTAAGGCTTTAGGAATTCTCTTCCCGGAGCAGGAAGGCGCTGCGGCGAATGAGATGAGAAAGAGCAGAAGTAGCGGTAGCAGTTTGGCCATTGATTTTTGTTGAATTACTTTTGATCGAAAGAAAGAGATGAGCAAACCCAAATTTATAAGGAATCATACATTATAATTCCACACTACGTAGTACGTACCAATTAATGCATTATTCATGTGGAATAATTATTGTGTTCGTCCCCGTCAATTCGTCTGTAAATACGGAAAAAATAAATCATCAATCCTTAATAATGACTGATCGTATGAGAAAGATATTTATCTTTACTATTTAAAAATTTAAACCTCAAATCTTGAATTGGTATTACCTTATACCACTAGACTGTCCTAAGAAAATTTGATTATTCCATGCCGCGAGGTGACTTTGCGCAAGATAGAGTTTGCATAATAACAAAATATTATGTATTATTTCTTTGCGAAACTTCATGTAAGTTTCACTACAATAAAATACAACTTTAGATTTTAATTTTAAATAAATTTTTTAATAAATATAATTTTATCTCATATTTCATTATATTTGTAATCTATATTCATTTTTATTTATAAAAATTTATTTACAATTTTACCTCAAATTCATTTTAAACTCTTTTAATTTTTTTTAAAAAAATATTATATTTTTCTTAAAGTGAAATAAATTAATAATTCTGTAATAAGCCCGCCTCTAATTTGTTTAAATTTAAAATAAATTTTAATTATGTCTCAAAAATTTGATTATGAACGTTTGTAGTAAAAATATTTGTATTACGTAAGTTGATTAAATATTTGTAATAAAAATATTTTGTATTACGTAACATAAAGCGTTGACGACGACAAGGAAATTAATTATGTCAAAAATAGAATGCGTATGAAATCATGCATCGACGTCGTATAGATGTATTTCCTTTGAAAATATACAGCGGAGGAGAATTATTATTTGAAAATTATAAAAAAAAAATCTTCTACAAGCAGAAAAACCTAGATATTTCCTTCTCTCAATAAGATTTAAAAATAAAAGATACAAAAAAATAATAATATCTTACTTTTCTTCTTAGATAATCACAAATAAACATTAAGAAAAGAAAGAGTAGTTATAAAGAAAAAACCTTTATGAGAATAAAAGTTTGATAGGGAGTCCCAAAAGTACCTTCGGAAAAAAAACAGAGATTAAATATATTATTATAGTTAAGTGTTACTATTTTCCTTTATCTCCCTATATATAACCTTACGTATATATATATATATATATATATTTTTAAAAATGAACTTTCACGTGGTGTTGATGGACGACGATGACTGAACCGATGATACTTGAGCTCTGCGAACACTCAAACAAGGCCACAGACGTTAGAAGCCAGAAACTAGGAAAAAGTCTCTGGAGCAGACCCTCCGACACTCAAGTCAGGTACTTTTCCCCCAAAAGAACAGTGTACGAAGGAGAAAGAAAATAGAAGATAAGTGCGAATGTGCGAGAGAGTGCACCTACGCAAGGGAAAGGACCTCCCTTTTTATATGACAGTGCATATACCTCTGGAGGCTGACTGATGTCAAAGAATGTCAGGTGTCATGTCTTGTCGGGTGATGGAGGGCAATATTTCCTGACACTCATTAGTTATTCTCTAATAGGCGGTTACGATTCTCTGACCTTATTGTCAGGTGACGCCTTTTGTCCCGACCGGGTATGAATAGGGCAGCACGGGATGATCAGTCAGGTATAACACCTGGCCTAAACCTTGGGGGGTCGGGAGCTGTGGAGAGATCGTCCAAGAGCCGACCGGGAGTTGGCTACCCGAGAGTTAGCTTACTAAGAGAATTAGGTCAAGATACAATCAGGTCGTGAGAACCCGACTAGTCAGATCCAGGTCAGGTATCACCTCGACTGCTTTCTAGGTCTTAGACCAAGGCATCTCAGATCTGGAGTCCTGGTATGTGAGAAACCGACCGGGAATCATGTTGCTGACGTCGTCACACGGTCCTACCTCCTCTTTCCCAACCTATTGACTATTTCATCCCCTTGACTTCTGACTGTCACGCCCCCTTGACTTTTGACTGTCACGTCTTCTTAACTTCTGAATGCTACGTCTCCTTGACTTCTGACTGTTACATCCTTTTAACTTCTGACTGCTACGTCCCCTTAACTTTTGACTACCCAACCTTATCAAATCCCATCATTATGCACCGTATCATTAATCGATTAAAAATATTCATAATTATCTAAAACCCAAAAAAAAATAATTTTATAAAAAAACTTTCTAGTCGACGGTTCATGTCCAGTAGATTGATCCAATTCTATGTGGTTGTAGTGGCTAAGATATAGCAATCTTATCTTCGAGCAATTAATTTTTCAATCAACCTCATCTAGTTGCCTGCTCACACGTCTAATACATTGGATTCATTTTAATTAACTCCAATTACTAAGATTGTGATCTTATCTGCCAATAACTAATTTGTAGTCGGTTAACAATCAAAATATGCTTTCATTTAGTGAAATGGCATAAATAATCACTGCTAGTCAAGGATCAAATATTGTAGTTGATTAGAATAAACCTAGCTCCATCATCTATAACCTAGTCCAATCTATTAGAACTCAAATATAAATATTTTATTTTTGAATATAGAGTTTATAGTAGTTGAGTTCATATTTTAATTATTTGATTGAGGCTCATATCTAATTGACTCAGAGATTTTGACTTCTCTCGAGATTGGTTGAGGCGCATGTCCAATTGACTGAATCAACTCTAACAATTTGACTTCTCTCTAAACTATTGATTAATTAGTGTGGAATATGATGAAAATAAGATGAGACAAAAAATTCTCTGACTTCTATGAATAAATGCATCAAGCATAACGTATATACAATGACATAAACACCACTACTTATGAACCACACACACATCACCACATTTATAGATATGATGCATCACAATTAAAACCAACATAGCACCATAATTTCACCCCATTAAAAAAAAATAACCATATCAAGTAACGTTAAACATAGAGTGATCGATTTAGTTCCACAAAAATTTTCTATCGATTGTCAGTATAAATTGGAGAAGTGCAAATTTTATCTTCGAGTGCCTAGACCTTCTCTGGGCACCCCAGTTGTGCAAACTTTATCTCCACGCAACGGCATGAAGATCGAATTTTTCCATGTGCGGGCGCCTGGACCATGTCTGAGCTCCTTGACCATGTCCAAGCGCCCAGACCGTTGCTGACGTGGACCCAAAGGTGATTCACAATAACGTCACTACGGTGAGACACATGTTAGACGCTTTGGTGGTCCAGGCACTCAGACCATCTAGTTTGGGTGTCCGAACGGTCCAGGCGCCCGGATCAGTCAACCATGTGTTGACTGTCCAACGCCTTCTCTGTTCGTTGGCTTTTTTCCCGGTCGCTTAGATAATTCTCCGGCCTTCCAGAGTTGAGCTCACCCGAATCCAACTCCAGTCTTCTCCTCGAGTAGTCTTCCACTTCGGTTTCTCGTCCTTTAGAAGCACCGCGTACGTTCTTCTCACTCCATCGGTGTACTCTTTCATAACTTCTCATCTCTCGGATGCACCGAGCTCGTCGACCTGATTCTCGTGTCATCCTTCTCGTTCACTATATCATCTGCTCGACTTCTTATCTTCCTAAATTTCTATATACTTAGACGTAAGACATCAAATACACATAACCTAATTTAACTTAATTGATTACATCAAAATAATCATATCAAAACTGTCATAAAATACTTATAAAAACCACCACCACCATTGGATAGTGTTCTGGCGCAGATCCAGACTACTAAAGGGGAAGCTGCGAAGAGCAAGTCGCTGCCAGCTTTGAATCCTTGAGCATGACGATAACAAAGGTAGCTGTGTTTGATGTTGTTTGCAAAAGCGGAGATTGACCTCTTCTATTGTGTTTTTAGCTTTGGGCTGAGCAGTTGGAGATGACCGTCCACTTGCCTTATATAGTATTACATAGTCTAGGCTAATCCGCCAAACTCAAGAGGCTAAGGTGGCTGTCAACTCGGAACAACTCACCTGTTTATGCCATGATTTGGAGATATTAGAAAGCACATTCATTCTGACAGTCAGTATTTTCAAATCTGTTATTTATTATGAAAAAAAATTTCCAATAATATCTCAGTGGGTAGTCAATGCTTTCTAATTGGGTTCCATCATATGATTTTGATATGTTAATAATATAGTTTAAGCTAAGCGTTTTATATGGTTTTGATATATACATCAAATGTACACGAGCTTAAATAGTGCACTCGAAGCTTAGTGACTATGAGATTGAGTTTTGGAATTGACAATCATGCAGATCTTTTGCTTAACAACTCGCGCGATGACCTGAAATGAGCCCTGATGGATTTTTGGAGGAGCTCAAAGGACTACTAAATCATAGATATTAGAACGAGTGGTTGGATTTGAGTGAGCTAATGATACGTATGTTTTCTAGATATAGGTAGATTACTTGTACTAACCGTGAAGCCTTTCAACTAGGTGGTAAAAGGTGAATATGTTCGCTCCCGGTGCCTCTGTCAATCTGTTCCAGAGTTAACACGGAGGAGGTAAATCACGGGCGGCTACTAGCTTTTGGAATAGTGACTAGCACATAAGGGAGACATTTACCTCGACTTTACCGAGATTCGAACCCCAGACCTTTTAGTGGCAATACTTCATGCGCTAGCCACTAGACCCATCCAAGAGGACTGTGAAACCTTTCAACTAGGAAATTGATATCACAAGGTCATATTTTATTGATGGAATCATTCATAGATTTAATTTTTGCATAGACTCATAGTGAAATGTTAGCCAAGTGAAGTGGAATTGTTAAGTAATTAGTAAATCAATTAGAGGTGATTTTTATTCGATTAGGCAGAGAGGGTTAAGATATAAAGATTAGTTTTAGTGAAATAATAATTGATTTAATATTTGATGGGAGACTATGCAAATTTGAATTGATCATAGAGTATGTTTGGTTCAAGTTATTATGTATAATCTTGGTTATATGATTACAATCATATAATCAAAATTATGGAAAATAAAACATAACTAATGTTATTTGGTTCAATGTAGATAATACAACAAAAATTTATTTGTTTGAAGATTTTAATAAATAATCTAGTTTAATATTTTATTATATTACCCTCAATTACAAAATCAATTATACATAATAATAATAATAATAATAATATTATTATTATTATTATTATTTAAACTGTATGTTTTTTTATTTTTTTCATGTTTTTCTTTATTTATATATATATTTTTTATTTTGTTTGTTTTTTTTGGATTTTTTTTATTTTTTTATTTTTTTTTACTTTTTAAGTTTTTTTTACTTTTTTTTATATTTTTTTACCTTTTTTATTTTTATTACGTTTTTTTAAAATTTTTTTTAATTTTTTATGTTTTTACATTTTTTTATATTTTTAACGTTTTTTATGTTTTTTTTCTCAATTTTTATTTTTTTTTTATGTTTTTACTTTTTTTTAATGTTTTTATTATTTTTTTAAAGTTTTTTACAATTTTTTTTATTATTTTTATAGGTTTTTAATTTTTTACGATTTTTTTTTTTTAAATTTTTATTTTTTTTCTTTTTACGATTTTCTTTTTTGTCACATTTTTTTCTTATCCGAAGGTATTTTGGATAAAAAAATAGTTAAAATCAGAATAAAAAAAATCTTAATTTTTTGAAATTTTTTGATTCTTGATTGCATGTCTCTTTTGCTGACATGTCGAGCATGGAGCATTATTCGGGAATCATCGATTACCTAAATCAAATAAGATTTTTGTTGATAATATTGAATGGATAACTAAGATTATCAAAAATAATCTCCAACTAAAAGTATTCTTAAAATTATTAAAAATTCCAAAGACTATAATTGATCATCTAATCTATTGGAGAGTTTGATCATCTAATCGATTGGAGGACTTTTCCAATTGATTAGGGTTTGTTGAATCTGTTTCACAGTGGCAGTAGATTTCGTTAACCATGTCTTCGTTATCTTGGGCCCACCTCCTTGTTATTTCAAGTCAATCTCTAACTAAATCCGAGAGTGGACATGAAATTACTGCAGAATTCTTTTGTGGATGGAGGAAGGAAAGAAATAGGTGGGAAAAAAAATTCCGAGAAGACAAGAATTCGGAGAAGAGGAAGAGAATAAAAAGATAAAAATATATATCTAAGATAAAAATTCTAGATAAAAAATTTAAAGCCGTGGCCGTGCGGCCGCTGAGCGACTAGGAACATATCTTCTAAGGGCTGCCCTGAGCTAATTCTAATCCAAAGACTTTTTTTATTAACTATTATAAAAAATATATAATTTTTTCGTAATTTTATTTTTTTTTAGCCCACTTTTTCCACATCTAAAGCCAGCTCCTTTTTCTGGATCGTCCCTGGCAGGGAACCGTGGTCGTGAACGAGAAAAAAAATACATGACAAAACAAAAGTTCATTTCGAACAGGAAAAAATATCTAAAGATTATTAAATCCGTCTGAATAATAGATAAATAGCGAAAAAATATGAGTAGTTAATTAGTCTATTCTTTTTACACGAAATAAATATTCAAAAGTTTACACATGATTTTTTTTTCTAAGTAATATTTTCATTCTTCCAAGTAAACCGGGGTAGTAGCATCTTAATTAACAGAAGTTGGCAGGACAAGTGAATTTCTTTTCAAACTTCTACGTTGGCTGGCTTCTCAACCTTCTTCCCCGGCGATCAGCCTCCTTCCTTGATCCCCGGCATGTCGGCAGGCCCTTTAGATTCACTCTTGAGCAAGGCTCACAAGTTGCAATGTTTGTTATAATGGTCTGCAAACTAGCTAGCTAGTCACCAACAGATGTATACTTGAGAATAAATTTCAATCGCCAATTTAATTAAAAGACAAACACCACGAACAAATCTATGGAATTGTTGTACTCCCCTAAATTCAGGAAAGAAATTTCATATGATTAATTTTGCCTAGATCAAAATCCATACAACTTCAGCCAATCAAAAGACATGACACAACTTCATATATATCAACACAAGTAGTAATAGTAGATGTCCCCCCACCCCAACCCATATGGTGTGATGGTAAATGACATGATGTTTTTCACAAATAATCAACATTCAAAATTCATACAGTAGCGTTTGAACAGCTAGTGATACTAGATTATTATGTCAGGAGTCGCATTACTCCTTAGATTTACTTAGTGACAGATGATTCTATCTGAATTGAGAAAGATAGTGTATTGGGTGATTAATTTTGATATTGATCATGAGGAGACTGTGAGCTGGAAGCAGAGGCCGCCAAGTGATCCTACGTGTCAAATAGAGAAACTGGAGGAGAAAAATGTCAGCAACCGGGTCAGAGAGGGGCCACCGGCGCAGGCACTCTAACACTCAAGTTAGACAAGGAGAACGAAGATCAATGATAGTGAATAGTAAACTCTGTTAGTCAAACGTATCTGCGTCGGTAGTTGGAGACCCAATTATATAGTGGTATTGTTCCATTCGGCATGAATATTGATGCATTACTAAAATAAGTTCAACCATTCTAACACTCTAACAATCTTCTGAAAGGGGACCCACCACTTATGTGCTTTGTAGGATAGAAGCTTCCACTGTATAGATTATACAAGAAATATTCTCTTGATCATCTGACAACCATTACATAAAATGCCAAAATGGAGTATTATGTTGTTGGGTTAATGGCCGTTAATATGCTTTAAGAGTAGGTCGACCTAGTCCTCTCTATCGTACGATTGGACCTTGTTCACAGACGAGGTCGGGTTGACTAAGAGACGATGACCCTCTCGAGGACTCGGACTCCGCTCGGCCAAAGAGTCCAGTCGACTACGAAATGATAACCCTCTTGAGGATTCGAACTCCTCTTGGCATCTCTGCTCAGCCAAAGAGTCCAGTTGGCTAAGAAATGACGACCCTCTTGAGGACTCAGACTGTGCTCGGCATATCAGCTCGGCCAAAGAGTCTGATCGGCTAAGAAATGATAAACCTCTTGAGGACTCAAACTTCGCTCGGTATATCCGCCCGGCCAAAGAGTCCAATCGGCTAAGAAATGATGAACCTCTTGATGACTCGGACTCCACTCGACATATCCGCTCAGTGAAAGCGTCTGGTCGACTAAGAAATAATGAACCTCTTGAGGACTCGGACTTTGCTCGGCATATCCACCCAGCTAAAGAGTCTGGTTAGACTATACACCTATTACATCCGATCAAATCCAGAGGACTTGGCTCTAAATCCCACTAATACAGCTTGGGGTTCCATAGTCCTATCGACCCTGAGGGACTCTAGATCTGATTGGACCATAGGTCAAATTAGATAAATCACTCAGTCGAGACATGTGACCATGATGACCCTGAGTGTTGACCCTTCCTTGACTTTGGTCGTCGCATCAACCAACTTTCTTGACTCTAAACCTGACTTCAGGTGCCCCACCTTATTCGTCATATCAGTCGAAATGTGGGGTTGAACTGTCTATCACAGAATTAATTGGTGTAAGCTGAATACCTAATAAAAATTTAAAAAAATAATAGTACATAATCAATATTTTGAAATTCATTTTTAAATATATATATAAATTATATTTTGAATTTATTCAATAGGTAAATCAAGAGACAGTATTTATTTTCAAGATTTATAAGGTAAAATCTGAAATATGAATTATTGGAAAAATAATCCAAATTTTTTTATCTTTTTAAAAATAATAATAATAATACTAAATTTATTTAAAATTTCTAATTGAACAACACAAAGAACCTTAATTTATTAGAGCATCCATATTGGTATTAATATGTGGATGTTATAACATCTGAATAATATTATAAATTGATATGATGTGATCCTGTTCGAAAACTGAGAAGATGGTTGACTGAGAATGTGGCTCTGTTGTTGACTTGGTAAAGACTTTGTATTGTCCTGTAACACAAGGAGCGTTAGTGTTGGGCCAGGGAAGAGGTCCCTGGCGTTGGTTCTCCGATGCTCAAGTCAGTACTTGATTTTAGTGAAGAGAATAGTAGCAGCAAATAGTAGCAGAGAGTGTGTGGAACAATGAAGCATCGCATACCTCTGCCTGTGGATGGAGACCCTGGTGTCGGCCTTTTTGCATGTCACGAGGCACTCCAAATTAATAAAGATTGGAACTCACATAAACTAAATGAAACACGTGTAGTAAGGAGTCCCAAGTCGTATTTTTCCAAGGTTAACTAGTGAATGTGTGTGAATTCTTGAATTGGTTCTAATCATACTCTAACTTCAACTTGAATGCATCTAATTTCCAAAAGTACAATAGAACAATTAAAAATGAATCAAAGAAATGTTATACTCATCCATACATGATCTACTCCATCTCAACAAATTAGTGTCAATTAAGTTCGGTTTCTAATTCATCATTGAACCCAATCAATCAATCACCACATCTTCATTTAACAATAACAATTAAGACTAAACTCTTGAGCCCTCACTAACTTGTAGAAACGCAACAACATCCATTCCATACTCATAACCTACTTCAACAGTGAACAAAATAATGCTGAATGAAGTTAACAATCAAAAACTCAAGTAAAACATTTAACATTCCAACAAGATCCCAATCACAAGATCAATTGTATACAGCAAGAATTGCTAACTAATTCACCAAATAACAATCTAACAGTGACAAAATTACTGGTTCAGAATGAACATAAAGTGCAATCAATTAAGTAGCTGCAAAGAATTCGAATTGTAGAAACTTAAATGAAAACTAAAATTGCAAATGAAACATTAGGAACAGAATTGCAGAAGTGAGCTTAAATTGAAATTGAGAAGGAATTGCTAACTAAATAATTAAAACCTAAACACTAGCAGTTTCAGTATAACACGAACTTAACAGATCATAAATCATATGCAAAGATGCAATAAGATCGGGTTTTATAAGCAAGAAATCAAAATCAGAAATGCAGAAAAACTCAAACAAAATGAGATCAAAATGTAAAGAATCAGATCTGAAGATCTGAGCAAGTTTGTGGACAGTTCAACAACAAAGATTAACAAATCAAAAACCCTAAAGCATTCCTCAACCCAAATCCTTGTCGCAAACCTTCTTCACCCTGCTGTCACTACAGAACCACCGCAGAGAATGCCCTTCTGGTATTCGGCTTTGAACCTTGAGCTATCAACTAATCCAGCCGGATAATCATAGCCTCAGAGAATGCCCATACAGCTCACACCCGAGTGGAATCCACATTGCACGAAGAAACAGAGCTGGAATCTGGAACTTGCGAACTCCAATTGATTGATCAGATCAATGTCGGAGTCGCTGATGGGATGGGGAAATGAAAGTGTGATCGGAGCCTCAGAGAACGCCCTTCTAGCTCCGGTGTGATGGAAATCGCGGATCGGAGAACGCCCCTGCATCCGGATTGCAAAATGAACAGAAACCCAACTTCGCAGATTGGGGAATGCCCTCTGCCGCTTCTGTGACCTCGACAATGATTGTCGTCAGCTCATAGATCGCTGCCGATGAAGAACGCTAACTTCTCGATCTGGATTGGAGAATGGGAACTCGGCCGCGGAGAAGAAGAAGACGATGCTGTAGAAGAAAATCGCGACCGAGCCCATCTGTGCACTGTAGCTTCTCGCGGGACTTAAACCTCTCCTTAGATCTAATCGGACTTGCCAGATTGTTTCTTGGCTTGATCAACGGCTGGATGAACTCAGATCTTGATCAAAACCCTTGGATCTTCATCTACGGCTGTGATGTGCTTCCTCGTAGCTTGGATGGACTAAATCCTCGATGGATGGCTCAGATCTCTCTGATCTTCAATGGACGGTCCATAATGCTCCAAGGTTTGATCGTCTCGTTTAGCCCTAGATTTAAGCCCAAATATAGCCTGATCTGATCGGGTCCATGACCCTTTTGATGCCTACAAAATAAGAATCAAATATTAGCAGCAAATACCATGATAATTAGTTAATTTGCAATTAGGTCCAAAATCAAATGCAATTTGTAAAATGTAGAGTAATCATGAGTTTAAGCTATGAATAGACCAATAAAAATATGTATTATGAGTCAAAATAATATAGCAAAATCATGGTTATCAGACCCCCTTTTTAGTGTTACTGTAATGTCTGTGCACACATCCCATAGTATATGTACATTTTTCAAAGCCTTCCTAAGAAAAGACAAGTCGAAAAGTATCTCTAACATCTTTTCTTAAGTGAGCACGCAAACCTCTATGATGTGACAGTATAAAAGCTTCTAAAGTATGATTTACCCGCAGGACATTCTCTACTATCGATGGTACAAATTTCTAAAAGAGTACGATAAGACTTTTATGTGGATCCCGCAGTAGGCCGACTGGGCGCCACTCGGTCGGGATGTCACCAGCTCGGCCATACAAAGTAAAGCTACTGACCTGTTCTTCACTTGACTTTACTGTTATCGGAAAGAAGCATTGTGTCTGATCAAACCTAAGGTCCGATTGGTGAGGGCGGTGGTCTAGATAACTTAGTACCTGGCCCTTAACCTCAGCTATAAGTTGTGGAGGAGAGCCGTTCGAATGGTTTGGTCAGCCTGTTACATCTGACTGGCTCTGAGGACTCGCTCGACCAACTTTGCATGATCCGCAGTCTCATAGTCCACTTGACCCTATGACTTTGACTGTTTGACTTTAACTCCACATCAGTCGGTGTTCACTGCTTTGATCCACTTTTGGGGGACTCATCTTTATCACTGTATCATAAGTCTTCCCCTCAAGTCTAGTCAAAAGAGGTTGTAAGTCTGACTGACTGAATAATTAGTATTTTTTACAAATCTTCTTCCCGATTGAACATTTTGCTATTGGGTCGTCGCTCGGCTTGAACAATTACTGCCTTTACAACTTCTAAGAAAACTTATTGCTTCCCAGTCGGGATACTTTGGGATTGACATCGCTCATATTTATAGTGTCTTTTAATTGCTGCTGATGCCATCCTGATTTCTTGGAAATCACTCAAATCTTTTGCCATTAATGTAAAGCATGTTAAGTCTACTTTTTAATCATGTGCATGCTGATCATTTCCATTCTTCATTAGTGCCACCTGTGATTCGCTTCCATGTGTCGCAACCTTCTATCGTCGACTATTCGATGTGACAGGCGACTATTGGGATTCAATGTGACAACTACCTTTTTAAATTTCAACGGTCCTGATCAAATCTCATTTTCCCATGCCCTTGATTGAACGGCTTGGGATAACCATCGACAATTTTTTTTAAAGCCTTTATTTCTCCCTTCGACGTATCACCTTTGTCTTCATCTTCCTTCACTTCCTTACTCCTTGCTCTATGTTCATCGCTGGCGATTCTTTTCCAAATAGTTCTTTCTTCTTTCTCCTTTCAATCTCTGATGGTGGCTCTCCCTCTCCTCCTCCTACTATCCCGGGACTATGGTATACCTCCACTTCATCATACTTCAACGACGACGAGGTGGATCAAATGAAGATGACTTATCATATTCCTTTCGATTACCAAATCGTCATCCCTTCTACGTATGATCATCCCCACAAGCCTCATGATGGCTTTCTTCCTTTTTTTAAGGACCAATTATATACTGGTCTTCACTTTCTGATACCTCCTTTCTTCTCGAAAGTCTATAGATATTTCCACATCCCTTTGCAACAATTAGTATCAAACTCACTTAGGTTATTGTGCAGGGATATGGTGCGCTTCCGATTGTACAGGATCCCTCTTCATCCTCACATTTTCCATTACTTTTATTATCCCAAATAGTCCAAGTTGAAAGTCTTTCTTTTCTAGGCCCGAGTGAGCACTGTTTATTTTGATAAGATGTCCTAGTCCAATAAGGGCTGAAAATCACACTACTTTTATGTTTAACTCCCCAACCGGCCCATTTCCCGACCGGTTGGAAAATGGATCTACCAAGCCCTCCTGAACTAGGCAAATATCGATGGGAGCCAGCCTACCTCCAAGCCACAGTGCAGTTGATCGGTCTGAAATTCCACATACATAAGCTACTGCCGGAGGACGTCTTGTACATGTTCGGACTAAGTCTCCTCCAAGCTCGGCAACCCTACACTTTTGGTGAGCCGCTTTCCTTCCCTTGTTTTTGGGTCTAATTGATTTTTTCTTCTTTTTTGAAGTAAAAGTCATGCTAAGGGCTTTACTTAGTGACTCCACTAAGTTGATCGATAAAGAGCTAGAAACTTGTGGCATCACCGAGTTGGAGAGTCATGGGTTACTATCAGTCGGGACCTCGGAAATGAAGACCAGCGAAGGAGAAGCAAGCTAAGTAGCAGGGAGTGATGCTGCGGCTAACACTGGCGAGCTGCCTCCCAAGCGGCCCTCCTTGGTGCCCGTAGTGGTGCCTTCGAAGTTGATGACTTCTGCAGAGCTGTTGATCCAACGCCGACATGGCAAAAGGCTCCGAACAGAGGCTTCTGCCCACTCTGCCACTTCCATCCCTCAGACTTCTGCTATTGCGTCTGCACCTTGACCGCCTTCTAAACAGGGCAAAAGCTCCACTTCTGTTGCTCCCGAGAGAGCGACTGGTGGGCTAACTCCCCCTCTTCCGATCGGATGCCCTCCCTATCCAAGATGTTCCCCCTCTCTCCTATCTGCCATCGGTACCAACCGGCCCTGCCACCCCTTTCTCCACCATTTGTTCCACTCCAATGTCCAAATCTAAGGGCAGGCTAGCTCAGAGCAAATCAGCTCCAGTTCACACAGGCATGTGACGACCATCCTTAGATTGACAACTGACGAATGGCAGTACCCTGTTCCTGAGCAACCACGCGTGCCTAAACACAAGATTAAGATTCAAGGTCCGTTGACCCAAACTTAGGCAGAGGGCAAAGCCAAGGCAGCGACTATCCCTCTAGATGAGTTGGCTGATCGGTTCAGCCATAATTCTGTAACACCCACTAAGCTTTTAAGATAAATATGAGAATGATGAAATTGCCTTAGAAAAATATTAGTGGAATGTTGAACCAAAAATAAATAAAAAGAAATAAAAATAGGGAATGGTCAAGGATTGAACCTTGAACCTCTTATACTATAATTTATAGAATTAATTAGTAGAAACCAATTGGGATAGAGAGAAGATATTGATAGCAAGGAAAGGGAATGCATGATAAAGATAGGAGTAAAGATCTAAGAAGAGAAAGCAAGAAAAGAGCAAGAGAAAGGCAACTTGCCTTCCTCCCTTCCTCTCTCTTTTCCCTCTCTTGCCGTGACCTTAAATGATGAATTAAGGGGATTCATTCCCCCTTATTTCATCATGAATGATGAGAATAAATTAGAAAATAAAATAAATGAAAGAAAAATAGAAAATGGGTTAAGGGAGAAGGAAAGCAAAAATCAATCTTGCTACCTCTTCCCCCTTAACATAAAAGGGAGCAAGAAAAGAGAAGTTTATTTTTCTCTCATTTTCTCTCATTCTTCCTCTCCCTCACCGAAACCATCAGTCCCCTCTCCTCCATCTTCAGCCCCAAAGCCAAGGTTTTTCCCCTAAGAAAGCCTAAGATACAAGGAGGACTTAGCAAGGGAATCAAGGGAAAGGAACTAGAAGAAGAGGCTACTTCTTCCATCACCATACCTTAGATCCACAAACGAAAAGGATGTAAGCTTCCCCTCACCTGTGGTACAAGGCTTTTTATGTGATTTTCGGATTTTATGAGGATTAGAAAACCTAGGAAAGAATTTTAGAAAATTCGGCTAAAGAAAGGGTTTTCAAATCTAGGAAGGTTTAAACAAGTCTTTATTTTATGATATGTTTTCTATGCTATGTAGGAAGGATTTTCTTCATGTTTTTATACCTAATTGATGCTTAATCAGAGGAGTGCCTAACCCTAGAATTTCGGCCAAAAATATTTTAAGGAGGTTAGGGAAAACATGGTGTAACCAAACTGGTACAAGATTCCCTCCATGAACTACTAAGGGTCTTTTATTGGTTTTCTTGCTTGAAAGTTACTTGGAACCAAAAGAAATCCATTTATATGTTCCGGCCAAGAAAAAGGGCTTAGGGTTAGGAAGACCTTTAAATTTAAGTAACCATGTTTGTATGATAGAATATAGAGTTCTCTTAAAGAATTGCATGTTGAACATTGTTAGAAATTCATGAACTCTTATTTTAGATTTTCGGCCATGATAAGATGGATAGTTTAGAAAAACTTGAACAAAATTCTAATATGCTCAAGACCTCTGTGATATCATGATATGAAAGTTGTTTAATGCTCTCATGTTTAATTGGAGTATAGAAAATTTGTTACATGATATATGACATGTAAGATCACAAGGGTCCTAGCTTGTTTATGAACCCACTTTGTATATGATGTTATTAGTAATTTTTGCCATGAAACTTACTTAGGTTTTCCATGCTTTAGGCCACTTAAAACCTAGTTTAAAGATTGGTAGGTTTCGGCCATGAGGAAAAATAAAAGAAAAAGGGAAAGAAACCTAGGAAGTCTAAGACACAATTCACATGTATGTTTATTATGCTTGTCTTTATACATGCTATGAAAATTGTATGATTTCTTATGCTTTTAGGCTATTTGAAGCAAGTTTATATACTGTTGAGTTTCGGCCAAGTAGGGTTTAAAAGACCTAGAGGCCTTAGAAATGAAACCAAAGGTGTTAAAAATGCTTCTTATGGAAATATGATAATGTGTTGATTGTGTCACATGCTTGTACAATTTTTCCATGACCTAAATGGACCATTGTATGTTTCGGCCATGAAGGGATAGAGGCCCTAGAAACCCTAGAACAAAAATTAAATATGCTTATGTCACTCTACATGAAATATGATAAGTAGAAAGACAAAGTTCCTATGTTATATGCTGTTTAATGACCTAATTGAGGCTAGGGTAAGTTTCGGCCATACATATTGTATAATGTCTTGTTATGAATTTATATATGATGTTAGTTCAAGTTCACATGATTGTATATTTGTTTTTAGCCCTAATGAACACTTGTTAAAAGTTTGATCATGACATATGTTAAGGGCATGAAGGACTTAGGAACTAGCTCAATATGCTTACTATGTTACTTGGAAAAAAATGCTATAAATGTAGTTTAAGGTTTCCATGCTTTCATGACATTTGGGACCTTGTTTCACACCTGATAGGGTTCGGCCACATGAAGTTTAGGGACTTGGAGAACTTAGAAACCAAGTAAATCATACTTATAATGCTCCCTATGAAATTTATGTAATGATAATTTAGGTTCCACATGCTTGGAGGTTGTTTTTACCTAAATTGAGATCTAAGGGGGTTCGACCATGATAAGAACCCAAGAGATTAGGAAGCTTAGAACTCAAGCTAACTATGTTACCATATTTCTTATGATAGTATAATTACATGATACACCCTTATGCTTAAACATGTATGCTTATGATTTCTACTTTCCATGATATGATATGTGCTTAGAAATATGCATGCTTTGATGATATGTTATGTGCTTAAAATATGCATATTTTTATGATATGATATGTGTTTAGAAATATGCATGCTTTGATGGTATGTTATGTGCTTAGAATATGCATGCTTGATGATATGCTATATGCTTAGAATATGCATGTTTTTTTTTATGATATGCTATGTGGAAGGAAATATGCATACTTTGATGATATGCTATGTGCTTAAAATATGTATGCTTTTATGATATGCATGTTAATATGATGTATGCCTAAGTGATGCATACTTTTATATGATGTATGCCTAAGTGATGCATACTTTTATGATATGATGTATGCCTAAGTGATGCATACTTTTATATGATATATGCCTAAGTGATGCATACTTTTATGACATGATGTATGCCTAAGTGATGCATGCTTGTATGATGTATGATATGTATAAGTATGACATGCATTTTACTTTGAATGGCTTGTACCAAAAGGGTGGGCTCCTTATGCGCCCCTAGGTCGAATTACGGGCCTAGTAAAGGGTGGGCTCCTTACGTGCCCCTAGGTCAAGCTACGGGCCTAGTTTCCTAGTAGGATCAAGACTAGCTACCTTGGATCTACTTAGGATGCGCGCATTATGTATGTATGTGGTACTAAGCCGGGGCCCTGAATATGTTGATATTATGTTCAAGTATATATGTAAGAAGAAATGGTTTTAAAGATAATGAGACATACACATGTTTTTCGGATACATGTTTTCAAAATCATATTGCATATACCTTATGATCATGTTGTGATGATGCTATGATTTATGATATGCCATGATTAGATATGATTATGTTATGTATCATGCTATGCTTTAAGAGCTTAATATGCCATGCTACCTTATGATGATGCTATGTTATGCCATGATTAGACATGATTATGTTATGTATCATGCTATGCTTTAAGAGATGATATGCCATGATTAGATATGATTTTGTTATGTTGCATGATATGCTTAAAGAGTATGATATGTTATGCCATGACTAGTTGAGATCATGTTATGTTGAGATATTCTTTGATCATGTGATGATTTTCGGTTTTAGTGAGTAGGAAAGGAACTTACTGAGCCATGAGTGCTCACAGCTTACTTTCCTTGTACCACAGATAAAGGAAAAAGCTGGATGTGCTAAAGGAGCAGCAGGAGAGGCAAGGAGATGTGTGTGGCTGTGGCTAGGCAACCAAATAAGAACCTGCTTTAAAAATTACGCTTTGGTTTCATAAATTGTAGTACTAAATGGGTGACTTGATGTTATGTTTCTATTTATCTTGTTATCATGTTATGGAAACCATATTAGTGTAGTT
This sequence comes from Zingiber officinale, assembly GCF_018446385.1. Taxonomy (NCBI): domain Eukaryota; kingdom Viridiplantae; phylum Streptophyta; class Magnoliopsida; order Zingiberales; family Zingiberaceae; genus Zingiber; species Zingiber officinale. The sequence goes on from NC_055986.1 coordinate 107,060,972, forward strand.
CGGATATGCAAACAAAAGAAAAGTTTTATTAATCTAAGAAAAAATATTTTAAGTCTTCCACTGTAATATGTACGTAGAGTATCGTAGCTCCGTCCCTTAGGGTTAGCAGGGAGGGCGGGCGTTACAGGTTGGTATCAGAGCCAAGTTATTGCCAACTCACTACACACACATCAAGCCTCCGACCTGCCGCTCCAAGTAAGAATGCTTATGTTTAATTTTCTTGTTATATGCTTATGCTTAGTTTCATGTTATACGATTTATGCTTTATTTTCTTTGCTATATTGCTTATGCTTTATTTCCTTATGTCATATTGTTGTCACTCTACTTCTTACATTTCTTTATGTTGTTTATGCTTTAGCTTTATGTTTTACTTGCTTATGTTTAATGCTTTATTCTATGCTTTTAGTTATAAATTTAGATTAGGATTTCATATTGGTAGGTTAGGAATAATACCAGGCTAAAAACGATAACCACTTACACTAGTCTAATTGTCCTTATTTAGATAAACATGGTTAGGACACGCAATACCCGAACCGAGGGAACAGTGACTCCACCAGACCTTACGCAGGTAGTCGCAAATCTCCAGCATCAGATTACTGAGCAACAGCAGCTGATCACTACCTTAATGGGTCAGCAAGGCAACCCAGTTACCCCACCGGCAAATCACCGGCAGCCCCTACTCCGATGGTCCGACAAGAGGCCTATCTGATTCAGTGGCAAAGGCTTAAGCCGGAAGCATTCTCGGGAAACTGTGAACTATGGGATGCACAAGCCTGACTCAAGACCGTGGAAAACATAATGGAACTATTGGATTGGCCTGAACACGAGAAGGTCAAATGCGCGTCGTTCTGTCTTACCGGAGATGCCCGGATGTGGTGGGACAGAGTAAAGGCGAAAAGACAAATAAACCAAATGCAGTGGACAGATTTTGAGACAGAGTTCTTAGAGGAATTTTTTCCATATGCAAGTAACCAACAAGCACTATGACGAGTTCACTGAGTTCCGGCAAGGTGATTTGTCAGTTAACGAAGTCGTCAAGAGGTTCAACCGCCTAGCCCGATTGTGCCCAGAACTGATCCGTACTGAAAAAGAAAGGGTCCGGTTAATGTTAAAGATGCTCCGACCCGAGATAGCTCTGAACGTAGCCGGCGGAGTTAATAGACCGCAGACTGCAGAGGAGCTAGTCAGCAGTGCCCTTATTACTGAGCACTATCAGGAAGCAATGAACAAGGGCAAGAACCAAGCACTGACCGGAGGACAAAAATCTCATAATACCAGAACTGACTGGAAGGGAAACTCAGGTGGAAAGAGGAAACAGTGGAATAAAACAAAAGGTGGTCCGGCCAATAAGCAGACTAAGTACCCTCAGTGTGCCACATGTGGGAAGATGCATTCTGGAGTATGTCTTCTGAGCACCAGAAAGTGCTACAACTGCGGACAGGAAGGTCATTTGGTAAGAAATTGCCCTACTCAGCCTCAGGCACCACCTCCGCAGGACTTCCAGAACAGGAGTGCCCCCGCACAGCTTCACCCGATGCATACCGCCATAGAAGGGACTTCAATCAGCCAAGGAAGATTGGAGGCCCCTCCCACTATGACCAATGCCAGAGTCTACTCTCTTGCTCAAGATGATGTGGCGAACGCCTCTACTATCGTCACAGGTCAGCTATCTAATTTCAGTCAGTATGCTAGAATTTTTATTCAATGCTGAAAGTGAACTGATGAGGGAATCCATCGAGAAACTGAAACATGTTTCGTATCCGTTAGTTGAAACCATGTCCAGACGACTCTCTACCCTCACCATAACACCAACGTTATTCGAGAACATGTTAGAGAAGCAAACCAGTGACCCGAGTCTTCAAAGAATTAAGCAAGAGACCGCAGAAGGAAAGAATGACGGGTTCCGTATCGCAGACGATGGAATATTATACCTCAGGGATCGATTATGTATTCCAGAGGATCCAGAGTTGCGAAAGAAGATACTGGAAGAAGCCCATACAACGCCTTATGCAATGCACCCAGGTTCCACTAAGATGTACCAGGACCTGAAAAGGAAATTTTGGTGGTCCGGTATGAAAAGAGAAGTGGCTCAGTACGTCAGTACTTGTCTGACCTGTCAAAGGGTAAAAGCTGAACACCAGAGACCCGGCGGATTATTACAACCTGTCCAAATTCCAGAATGGAAATGGGAAGAAATCTCCATGGATTTCATTTCAGGTCTACCCAAGACGACAAACGGATATGATGCTATATGGGTGATCGTGGACAGATTGGCGAAGTCTGCACACTTTTTGGCGATCAAGATGACTTATTCAACTGAACAACTAGCTCAACTATATGTTAAGGAAATCGTCAGATTACATGATATCCCTAAGACCATTATTTCTGATAGAGACGGACGTTTTGTCTCGTACTTTTGGGAGTGCGTTCAGAAGGCCCTCGGCACGAAGTTGTTGTTTAGCACAGCCTTCCACCCACAGACTGATGGGCAGACTGAAAGAGTAAATCAAATATTGGAGGATATGTTAAGAGCATGTGCCCTGGACTTCAAGGGGAGTTGGTGCCGATATTTATACCTGGCAGAATTCGCCTACAATAATAGCTACCAAGCTACTATTGGAATGGCACCTTACGAAGCTCTATATGGGAGGAAGTGTAGATCTCCTATATGCTAGTATGAAAGTGGTGAAAAGAAGGAAATGGGGTTCCGAACGGAACTTATTGATGACACCACCCGAGCTATACAAAATATCCGTCAACGAATAGAAACTGCTCAGAGTCGGCAGAAGAATTATGCCGATAAACGGCGCAGGCCGCTAGAATTCAACATCGGAGACTTGGTATTACTTAAAGTATCCCCCATGAAAGGGATAATGAGGTTCGGAAAGAAGAGCAAGTTAAGCCCACGATACGTAGGACCGTACCGGATTTTAGAAAGAGTGGGCCAAATCGCATACAGACTAGAACTACCTCCAGACATGGCAGCCATTCACAATGTGTTCCATGTATCGATGCTCAAGAAGTGTATTCCCAGCACAGATCAAGTGATTGAGCCACAGTCGGTACAGGTTCAAGAGGACCTAAGTTACGAAAGTAGACCTATTCAGATCCTAGACTGAGAAGTCAAGATGTTAAGGAACAAAGAAATACCCTTAGTAAAGGTTCTATGGCGGAATCAACGATTCGAAGAAGCCACCTGGGAACGTGAGGACGATATGAAACAAAAGTACCCGGAGCTATTTTAAAGTTCGAGGACGAACTTTTTATGAGGTACGGGGTACTGTAATACCCACTAAGCTTTTAAGATAAATATGAGAATGATGAAATTGCCTTAGAAAAATATTAGTGGAATGTTGAACCAAAAATAAATAAAAAGAAATAAAAATAGGGAATGGTCAAGGATTGAACCTTGAACCTCTTATACTATAATTTATAGAATTAATTAGTAGAAACCAATTGGGATAGAGAGAAGATATTGATAGCAAGGAAAGGGAATGCATGATAAAGATAGGAGTAAAGATCTAAGAAGAGAAAGCAAGAAAAGAGCAAGAGAAAGGCAACTTGCCTTCCTCCCTTCCTCTCTCTTTTCCCTCTCTTGCCGTGACCTTAAATGATGAATTAAGGGGATTCATTCCCCCTTATTTCATCATGAATGATGAGAATAAATTAGAAAATAAAATAAATGAAAGAAAAATAGAAAATGGGTTAAGGGAGAAGGAAAGCAAAAATCAATCTTGCTACCTCTTCCCCCTTAACATAAAAGGGAGCAAGAAAAGAGAAGTTTATTTTTTTCTCTCATTTTCTCTCATTCTTCCTCTCCCTCACCGAAACCATCAGTCCTCTCTCCTCCATCTTCGGCCCCAAAGCCAAGGTTTTTCCCCTAAGAAAGCCTAAGATACAAGGAGGACTTAGCAAGGGAATCAAGGGAAAGGAACTAGAAGAAGAGGCTACTTCTTCCATCACCATATCTTAGATCCACAAGCGAAAAGGATGTAAGCTTCCCCTCACCTGTGGTACAAGGCTTTTTATGTGATTTTCGGATTTTATGAGGATTAGAAAACCTAGGAAAGAATTTTAGAAAATTCGGCTAAAGAAAGGGTTTTCAAATCTAGGAAGGTTTAAACAAGTCTTTATTTTATGATATGTTTTCTATGCTATGTAGGAAGGATTTTCTTCATGTTTTTATACCTAATTGATGCTTAATCAGAGGAGTGCCTAACCCTAGAATTTCGGCCAAAAATATTTTAAGGAGGTTAGGGAAAACATGGTGTAACCAAACTGGTACAAGATTCTCTCCATGAACTACTAAGGGTCTTTTATTGGTTTTCTTGCTTGAAAGTTACTTGGAACCAAAAGAAATTCATTTATATGTTCCGGCCAAGAAAAAGGGCTTAGGGTTAGGAAGACCTTTAAATTTAAGTAACCATGTTTGTATGATAGAATATAGAGTTCTCTTAAAGAATTGCATGTTGAACATTGTTAGAAATTCATGAACTCTTATTTTAGATTTTCGGCCATGATAAGATGGATAGTTTAGAAAAACTTGAACAAAATTCTAATATTCTCAAGACCTCTGTGATATCATGATATGAAAGTTGTTTAATGCTCTCATGTTTAATTGGAGTATAGAAAATTTGTTACATGATATATGACATGTAAGATCACAAGGGTCCTAGCTTGTTTATGAACCCACTTTGTATATGATGTTATTAGTAATTTTTGCCATGAAACTTACTTAGGTTTTCCATGCTTTAGGCCACTTAAAACCTAGTTTAAAGATTGGTAGGTTTCGGCCATGAGGAAAAATAAAAGAAAAAGGGAAAGAAACCTAGGAAGTCTAAGACACAATTCACATGTATGTTTATTATGCTTGTCTTTATACATGCTATGAAAATTGTATGATTTCTTATGCTTTTAGGCTATTTGAAGCAAGTTTATATACTGTTGAGTTTTGGCCAAGTAGAGTTTAAAAGACCTAGAGGCCTTAGAAATGAAACCAAAGGTGTTAAAAATGCTTCTTATGGAAATATGATAATGTGTTGATTGTGTCACATGCTTGTACAATTTTTCCATGACCTAAATGGACCATTGTATGTTTCGGCCATGAAGGGATAGAGGCCCTAGAAACCCTAGAACAAAAATTAAATATGCTTATGTCACTCTACATGAAATATGATAAGTAGAAAGACAAAGTTCCTATGTTATATGCTGTTTAATGACCTAATTGAGGCTAGGGTAAGTTTCGGCCATACATATTGTATAATGTCTTGTTATGAATTTATATATGATGTTAGTTCAAGTTCACATGATTGTATATTTGTTTTTAGCCCTAATGAACACTTGTTAAAAGTTTGATCATGACATATGTTAAGGGCATGAAGGACTTAGGAACTAGCTCAATATGCTTACTATGTTACTTGGAAAAAAATGCTATAAATGTAGTTTAAGGTTTCCATGCTTTCATGACATTTGGGACCTTGTTTCACACCTGATAGGGTTCGGCCACATGAAGTTTAGGGACTTGGAGAACTTAGAAACCAAGTAAATCATACTTATAATGCTTCCTATGAAATTTATGTAATGATAATTTAGGTTCCACATGCTTGGAGGTTGTTTTTACCTAAATTGAGATCTAAGGGGGTTCGACCATGATAAGAACCCAAGAGATTAGGAAGCTTAGAACTCAAGCTAACTATGTTACCATATTTCTTATGATAGTATAATTACATGATACACCCTTATGCTTAAACATGTATGCTTATGATTTCTACTTTCCATGATATGATATGTGCTTAGAAATATGCATGCTTTGATGATATGTTATGTGCTTAAAATATGCATGTTTTTATGATATGATATGTGTTTAGAAATATGCATGCTTTGATGGTATGTTATGTGCTTAGAATATGCATGCTTGATGATATGCTATATGCTTAGAATATGCATGTTTTTTTTTATGATATGCTATGTGGAAGGAAATATGCATACTTTGATGATATGCTATGTGCTTAAAATATGTATGCTTTTATGATATGCATGTTAATATGATGTATGCCTAAGTGATGCATACTTTTATATGATGTATGCCTAAGTGATGCATACTTTTATGACATGATGTATGCCTAAGTGATGCATACTTTTATATGATGTATGCCTAAGTGATGCATACTTTTATGACATGATGTATGCCTAAGTGATGCATACTTTTATATGATGTATGCCTAAGTGATGCATACTTGTATGATGTATGATATGTATAAGTATGACATGCATTTTACTTTGAATGGCTTGTACCAAAAGGGTGGGCTCCTTATGCGCCCCTAGGTCGAATTACGGGCCTAGTAAAGGGTGGGCTCCTTACGTGCCCCTAGGTCGAGCTACGGGCCTAGTTTCCTAGTAGGATCAAGACTAGCTACCTTGGATCTACTTAGGATGCGCGCATTATGTATGTATGGGGTACTAAGCCGGGGCCCTTAATATGTTGATATTATGTTCAAGTATATATGTAAGAAAAAATGGTTTTAAAGATCATGAGACATACACATGTTTTTCGGATACATGTTTTCAAAATCATATTACATATACCTTATGATCATGTTGTGATGATGCTATGATTTATGATATGCCATGATTAGATATGATTATGTTATGTATCATGTTATGCTTTAAGAGCTTAATATGTCATGCTACCTTATGATGATGCTATGATATGCCATGATTAGACATGATTATGTTATGTATCATGCTATGCTTTAAGAGATGATATGCCATGATTAGATATGATTTTGTTATGTTGCATGATATGCTTAAAGAGTATGATATGTTATGCCATGACTAGTTGAGATCATGTTATGTTGAGATATTCTTTGATCATGTGATGATTTTCGGTTTTAGTGAGTAGGAAAGGAACTTACTGAGTCATGAGTGCTCACAGCTTACTTTCCTTGTACCGCAGATAAAGGAAAAAACTGGATGTGCTAAAGGAGCAGCAGGAGAGGCAAGGAGATGTGTGTGGCTGTGGCTAGGCAACCAAATAAGAACCTGCTTTAAGAATTACGCTTTGGTTTCATAAATTGTAGTACTAAATGGGTGACTTGATGTTATGTTTCTATTTATCTTGTTATCATGTTATGGAAACCATATTAGTGTAGTTCGGATATGCAAACAAAAGAAAAGTTTTATTAATCTAAGAAAAATTATTTTAAGTCTTCCGCTGTAATATGTACGTAGAGTATCGTAGCCCCGTCCCTTAGGGTTAGCAGGGAGGGCGGGCGTTACAAATTCCACTGGGTAAGTTCGTGAATTATTTTAAAATTTATACTTTCTGCTTAGCATTACGTAGCTCATTTCTCTATATACTTGTTTTGGGTGGATGGTCTGGCTCTCTGCCAAGCTGGCTAGTTGGACCATGAGCTCAAGAAGGCGCAAAGAGCGAGCAGGGATGTGGGTGCTTCCCAAGTCTTGATCGAACGCCTAACTGTAGAGGCGACACAATTAAAGGAAGACTTGGAGAAGCAAACTGAGCAACTTCTTGGATCCGAGTGGGCCTTAACCGTGGAGAAGGACAAAAACCACGACTGAGCCGTCGAGCTGGAGAAACTTAAGAAACAAGCTTAGAATTTCTAGATAAAGATCAGCTCAGCAAATTCTCGGAAGATCAGGGCCATAGAAGACCTTGACATCAAGAACAAGGAGGCTCGGGCCTTGACAAAGAAGTTGGAGGAGGAGGAGGCGACCTTGGCAGCAAAGCAAGTCGGCCGCACAACTGAGCAGGCAAGCCACAAACTTCAGCTTGGCAAGCACAAAAGAATAATCGACGAGAAGGGCACTGAGGTGTGTTCACTAAAGGCTGAACTTACTAAGTTTAAGGAGGAGGAGATCGGTCGGCCGGAAGCCCACACGATGGAATATCTCCACTCCATGGAATTCAACCAGATGCTGACTAATCAAACCATCAAGCTGTTTGGCTATAACATTGATGGGACTATCAAGCAGCTAAAGGAGAGTGTCTATCTCTCCATTGAGGTTCCTCCATCCTTTATAAAAAGGTAGAAGATCTTGGAGGGGCTTCTTGATGATGTCATTGTAGACCTAGCGTAGTTTTCCGTTAAGTTCATTAGCAGTTCCTTGTAAGAAACTTTGTAAAAAATCTTCTAAGTTTAATGCAATGCTTGCCCGTTCGACCTATCAAAGTTTTTCATTCTGTGTATGTGCTAACTTATAGCTTATTCCTTTTCACTTTTGAGACTTAGCTCTCCCGATCTAGTTGAGCAATATAAAGCGCGAGAGCTAAGCTTGCTTATAACTAGGCCGAATGACACGAGAGTTTAGGACTCCTAGCGCGAGAGTTTAGCTCGCTTATATCTTAATCGAACGGCTCGAGAGTCTAGGACACTTAGCACGAGAGCTTAGCTCTCTTATAACTCAGCCAACCGATGTGAGAGTCTCGAAGCGTGAGAGCAAGCTCACTTATAACTTGGCCAAACAACTCAAGAGTCTAGATACTTGGCATGAGGGCTATGCTTGCTTATAACTCGATCGATTGATGTGAAAGTCTAGAAACGTAAGAGCAAACTCACTTATAACTCGGCTGAACGACTTGAGAGTTTGGATACTTGGCGTGAGGGTTGTGCTCACTTATAACTCGGTCTACTGGCACGAGAATCTAGAAGCATAAGAGCAAACTCATTTATAACTCGACTGAACAGCTCGAGAGTCTGGATACTTAGTGCTAGAACTTTGCTCACTTATAACTCGGCCGACAAGCACAAGAGTTTGGAGGCGTGAGAGCAAGCTTACTTATAACTCGGCCGAACAGCTTGAGAGTCTAGATACTTAGCGCGAGAACTTTCCTCGCTTATAACTTGGCCGAACGACGCGAGAGTCTGGGAGTGTGAGAGCAAACTCACTTATAACTCAGCCAAATGGCTTGAGAATCTGGATACTTGGTGCGAGAGATTTGCTCGCTTATAACTCGGTCAACCAGCATGAGAGTCTAGAGGCGTGAGAATAAGACCACTTATAACACGGTCGAATAGCGCGAGAGTCTAAAACACTTGATCATTTTCACTTAAATATTTCTGCATTTATAGAACAATAATTTTTACAATTTACATAAATTCAATACAAACTTACTACCCAGCCTGATAGGGTTGTAGATGGTTTACGCTCCACAATCGATCTAGGTTTCTTCCGTTCTCATCTTGTAGATAATAAGATCACGAGTTGAGCTTCTGTATCACTTTATATAGTCCACACCATGGGGCCTTTAGCTTATTGACGTCACCAAACAGTTTGATTCTCTTCTAGACTAAGTCATCAACTTGAAAAGATCTTGGAATAACCCTCCTATTGTAATTTTTCTTCATTCTCCGCCGGTATGCTATCAACTGAGCGGCTGCCTTATCTTTGATTTCTTCTATTGAGTCCAGCTCTATAAGGCGTCGATCGACATTTTCTTTATCGTATAGCTATCTCTAATCAAACTCCACGCTTATTTTAACCAGTACTCTTGCTTTTCCTCCATACACCAAGTGGAATGGAGTTATGTCGGTCGCCTCTTGGAGAGTGGTGTGGTACACCCATAATACACTTGAAAGTTCATTGACCCAGCTTCCTCTTAGGCTGTCAAGCTGGATTTTGAGTCTTTTGATGATTTCTCTGTTGGTAACCTCTGCTTGGCCATTGTTCTAGGGATAGACTATTGAAGTGAAGGCTTGCAGAATACCATAGTCGACACACCATTCTCTAAGCCTCCATCCTTGAAATTATCTTCCGTTGTTAGAAACAAGTTTGTGAGGAACACTGAATCGACACACAATATTTTTCCATAAGAATTTGATAATCATCTGCTTGGTTATCTTAGCGAGTGGCTCGGCTTCTACCCACTTAGAGAAGTAGTTCATGGCTACGAGGATGAATTTTCTTTGACCGATCGCTATGGGAAAAGGTCCAATAATATTCATACCCCACTGGTCGAATGGGTAAGAGACAATTAATGTTTTTAGCTCTTTAGTAGGTCAGTGAGGTATGTTCTGGTGTCTTTGACATAATAAGCAAGTGGCTACTGTTCAAGATGCATCTGCTTGCAATGTTGGCCAAAAATATCCAACTAATAAGATTTTTTGAGCCAGTGAGCAACAGCTCGGATGACTGCCACAAGAACCTTGATGCACTTCTTGCAAAATGTATTGGATGTCTTCTGTCTAGACGCATTTGTGCAACGGTGTGGAAAAGATTCTCTTATATAAATGATCTCATATAAGGGTGAACTGACCAGCGCTCTTTTTTATCAATCAGGCATGTTCTCGATCTATTAGAGTCTTCCTGATTGGAGGAATTCTATCAAGGGTGTCCTCCAATCACTCTACACTTCTACTTCAGTCGGTCTTTCAATGTGAGACACTAGCAATACCTACTCAACTGGCTTATTCAATACCATTGGGCTTAGAGAACTAGCTAGCTTGGCTTGCTCGTTCGCATATTTAATGTCCACTTGGGGGATCTTCTGCACCGTTACCTCTTGGAATCCTGCCTTTAACTTTTCGAATGCCTCAATATATAATTTCAAATTGACATTATTTATTTAAAGGACACCTGAGAACTGTTGAGCCGCCAGCTACGAGTCAAAATAAATAAGAACCCGGGTAACTCCCATATGCTTAGCTGCCTAAAGACTGATGATTAGGGTTTCATACTCTGCCTCATTATTGGTGACCCGATAGTTTAGTCGGACGGACAACTGCATCTTGTCTTCCCACGGTGATATTCAGAGTATACCCACTCCATTACTTTGTCGAGTGGAAGATCCATCCACATAAACTCTTCATGTTTCCTCTTGCTCGGATTCTGGATTTCTGTCACAAAATTAGCTAAGACTTGTGCTTTGATGAGTGATCTAGGATGGTACTGTATATCAAACTCACTTAATTCTGTTGTCCATTTAATTAGCCGTCTGAACACCTCAGGGTTGAGGAGGACTCAGCCTAGTGTACTGCTAGTTAATATGATTATGGGATGAAAGAGAAAATATGAGCATAACCTCCGAGCGGGCAAAACCAACGTGTACGTCAATTTCTCGAGACAAGTGTAGTGACATTTAGCGTCTTTTAATAAAAGACTCAGGAAATACACCAACTACTATTCATGGTCGTCCTGCCGCACTAATGTCGACTTGATGGTTCGCTCTATGGAATACAAGTAGATCCAGAGCGGATTGTCAGCGGTGGGCTTTGCAAGTATAGGTAAAGAAGATAAATAGATTTTGAGCTCCTCCGATGCCTTATCACATTCGACATTCCACTAGAATTTGGTGGCTCCACACAAAATCTTGAAGAATGGCAAGCTCCGATCAGACGACTTGGTGATAAATCTTGACAAGGCTGTAATTTGTCCGGTCAGACGCTGAGCTTTCTTCAAATTGGGTGGAGGAGGCATGTCTTGGATTGCCTTTACCTTGCTGGGGTTTGCTTCAATTCCCCGCTCGATTACGATGTAGCCGAGGAAGCATCCTCTTTTGGCCTTGAATAAGCATTTGTCGAAGTTCAGCTTAACTCCTTATTTCCTCAAGGTTTGGCACGTCCTCTTGATATCTACACAAACATCAGTAGCTCGGAGGGATTTTATGAGTATGTCACCAACATATACCTCCATATTCCAGTCGATCTACCGCCGAAAGACCTTATTCATGAGTCTTTGATATGTCACCCCCAAGTTATTTAGTTTAAATGGCATAACGTTGTAGCAGTAAGTTCCGTCGGCTGTGATGAAGCTGACTTTCTTTTGGTCCTCCTTGGTGGGCGGGACCTGATGGTATCCTTGATATACATTCAGCATGTATATCAACTCATAGCTAGTGGTAGAGTCCACCACCTGATCGATGTGCGACAAAATGTAGTAGTCTTTTAGGCACAGCTTGTTCAGGTCTTTGAAATTGATGCAAACCCACCACTTGTTCCCTAGCTTGGACACTAGTACAATGTTAGCAAGCCAGCTCAGGTATTGCACTTCCCAGATATGTCAAACTTCGAGCAACTTTTCCACCTCTGCTCGGATAATTTGATTCTGCTCCACCCCAAAGTCCCTTTTCTTCTGCTTGACTGATCGAGCGTCCAGTCAGACATGCTGTTGGTGCAATATCCCTAGGTCAAGGTTAACTAGATTGATTAAGCTTGAGTTGGCTCAAGCTTGAGTCTTGATATTTGAGTTTCGATGTTTGACAATATATGGAGATTGCAAGTGTAATCATTCGATTAGGGAGATTGTTGGAGCAATCCCCCTCTGGTCAAAGTTTGATCAGATTGATGTAAAGAAGAGTCAAGTATGTCAGAGGTTTGACCGGATACTTGACTGGAAAGTCTTGGTGAGTGAAGCCAGGCAGATTAGAATATCTAGTGAGTGAAACTAGGCAGTTGAAAATCTTAGTGAGTGAAGCCAGGCGGATTGAAAGTCCTAGTGAGTGAAGCTAAGCAGTTGGAAGTTCTGGTGAGTAAAGTCAGGCAGTTGAAAGACCTAGTGAGTGAAGCTAGGCAGTTAGAAATCCTAGTGAGTGAAGTCAGGTGAAAGACCTAGTGAGTGAAGTTAGGCAGTTGGGAAATCCTGATGAGTGAAGTCGGGTGAAAGACCTAATGAGTGAAACTAGGCTGTTGAAAGTCCCGGTGAGTGAAGCCGGGCAGTGTGAAAATCTTAGTGAGTGAAACTAAGTGAAAGTCCTGGTGAGTGAAGCTAGACAGATAGAAAAACCTGGTGAGTGAAGCCAGGCATGTGTAAATCCAAGTGGGTCAAGGTTGACCGGACACCTGGTGTTGAAAAGTCCAAGTGGTCAAAGAAGTGACCAGATACTTGACATGCAGAAATCCAAGTGGGTCAAGGTAGACCGGACATCTGGTGATAGGAAGTCCAAGTGGATCATGAGGGACCGGACACTTGGCGCGAGATGGTAACTTCAAGTGGGTTAAGGTTGACCGGGCACTTGGCACGAGGAGAAAAGTCCAAGTAGGTCAAAGGGTTGACCGAATACTTGGTGAAGAAATCCCAGCAGGTCAAGGTTGACCGGATGCTAAGCATGAGGAGTTCCAACAGGTCACGGTTGACCGGATATTAGATATGGGGACCCTAGACTTGGTTTATGCAAGTCAAGGGAAGATCAATCAATCAACTGATCGATTGAACAATGGTTCAATCGATCAGCCGATCGATTGGCACAGCGTTGCAACAAACAACATTCCAATCGATCAGCTGATTGATTGAGATGAAATGTTGCAATCACAGAATGGTCCCCAATCGATCAGCCGATCGATTGGGCACCTCCAAGCGATCAGGCAATAGATTGGAGGTTGTTTCTCGCACATGGACGTGAGGAAGGCTTGAATCGATCAGCCGATCAATTGGAAAATGACCGTTGTGCTGGATGCAGGTTTTTGATGGCTGAGATTGCTGTGATCTGATATAGCAATCGGGAGCAAGTCCAATCGATTGTGAGCCTTAGGAGCGCACATTATAAAGCTCGTGGTGAGCTTTCTTCTCAGCAGCGCTTACAAGATTCTTCACTGCGACTCATCACCGGACTAAGAGCTTGGAAGAAAAGTGTTGTTTCACTTTCAAAAGGGTCCAGAGGCATCTACAAGCTACAAGGGTTCAAGCAAGAAGGTTTTCATGTGTATTATCTTGTATTTACTTCTTGTTTAGAGTTGTATGCTTGTGTGAGTTTGTACAAGGTTTCTCCACCTCTAGTAGTTACCGAGAAAGAGTATTTTTCTTAGTGGAGAGTGTGTCATGTGTGGATCCTTGAATTAGTCATCTCTTCTTGAGGTGGATACCAAGTAAATCCTTGTATTAGCATTGTGAGTTGTGTTTCATATTCATTCCGCTGCATATTATCATTATGAAGCAAGACAACAAAGCGCGATGAGCTATTCCCCCCCTCCCCCCTCTCTAGCACCAACCGTCCCTAACACATGCAACTCATGTTGTATTATTACTGGGGAGATGTCTGAGAGCTCATGAATTGTCCATGCAAATACATTGTGATTCTGCTTCAAGCAGGTAATCAGCTTGGACTTCTTCTCGGGGCTTAGATCGGTCGCAATGAATATGGAGGAGTTTGATCGGCTAGAATGAATTTGTACTTCTTCTTTTTTTTTTCCATAAACTAGAGTTGGGGAGTCTCCCGAATTATGTTGACTTCAAGGTATTGAGCCTTCCAAGCAACTCGAGATTCAACTCTTACCACCTCCACGTAGCATTTGTGCGCCACCAATTGATCACCTTTGACTTCATTAACCGAGTCGTCAACAAGAAACTTAATCTTCTGGCAAAACATAGAGATGATTGCTTGAAACTAGTTCAGTGTCGACCAAGCAAAAATTACATTATACATGGAAGACGCGTCCACCACGATGAAGTTCGTCTGTCATGTCCTCATAAGCGGCACCTCCCCAAGAGAGATGGTCAACCGAACCTGGCTAATTGACAACACTTCGTTGTCCATAAAGTCGTATAACGGAGTCGTCATGGGCTAAAATTCACTTCGATCTATCTGGAGTTGATCAAATATCTTCTTAAATATAATATTGACCGAGCTGCTCGTGTCAACAAAGGTTCAATGGATGTTGTAGTTGGCAATCACAACCTTGATGACATCATTATGAGAGATCTCCACTCCCTCCAAATCTCGAAGACTGAAACTAATTTCTAGTCCCTGTGCTTTTTTCTCACTGCACCTGACTGTGTGAATCTCCAACCACCTAGCATGTGGCTTCTGAGCCCAATTGGAGTCATAAACAGTCGAGCCTCCCACTATCATACTGATGTCCCCTCGGGCAGCATTGTCGTGATTCTCTTCCTCCCGAGTTGACCGTCCCGACCACTTGATAGATACCCGAGTAGGCCTTTGATTATCTCTTTGCTTGGGCTATGGTTGGTGCTACTTGATAGGTGCATTGCCCTGATCATGTTTTTGCCCGATCGACGGTGATGGTGGCGCTCAGGAGAGGGAGATCGATGGCAAAATCCTTGGGGGCCAGTTGGCGTTGTTTTGGGTTGAAATGGTAATAGTCCTTCGTGTTGTGAGTCGTCGAACAGTGGTAAGAGAAGAACAACGAGGTCCATTATTGGGGCTTGGGGAATCTTGCCCTCTTGGCCTCCATATGATAGACCGCATGGGCTCGAGGCTCCTAGTGTTGTTGTGGTGTGCGCGCTCGGGGTCCTTTTGGTTACAAATTGGTGTGGGTCATTCGGTGTTCTAGGACAACAGCGAGCTCAGGGATTACTTCTTTTTTCCAAGCTGACTAGGCCTCTTCAATGTTGATGTACATCGTGTCTCATTCGAGCAGGTGATCGAAGTTTCTTGGAGGCTTCCTAATAAGTGAGCAAAAGAAATCATTATCTGTAAGTCCCTATAAGAAGATACTTAACAAAATTCATGGGTGGCCGATGGGACGTCCATGGACACTTGATTGAATCAATTAATGTAGGCTTGTAATGCCTCTTTGGACCCTTGTTTGAGCGAGAACAAGTTCACATTCATCTTTTGATAGAGGCGATTGCTAACAAAGTGTTGAAGAAAAGTCGTTCAGAAATATTTGAAGTTACAGATAAAGCTGATTGACAAGCGTTTGAACTACCTCTACGCCGATTCATATAGCGTGGTGAGGAACACGCAACACTTGACTCCATCAGTGTACTGGTGGACCATGACTATGTTATCGAATTTGAGAAGATGATCCTCAGGATCAGTCGATCTTGTATACTCTCCGATTGTCAGAGATCTAAAGTGAGGTGGCAGTTGGTCGTTGAAAATTTCTTGGGAGAACTGCCTATTTATCCTCTCGGGAGAGTCATCAAATCAGGGTACTTTACCTTTTCGCACATCCCGGATGGGTGTGTTCTTTGAAGATGATCCTTGTGTCCTTTCAGCTTGGCTATACTCTTCCGAGGGCGTGCGAAATAACACCCTATGGTATGGGATCGACCTATTCGGTGCTGGTGGGATGGGTGCTTGGTGTAAGGCGCCTGTCAGCTTGTGGTTCGACTTCCGGCCGACAGGGTCTTCCACTCATATTCCTTGTTCAGCATGTTAACCTATCGTCGATACAACTGGATCATTCAGCCTTCGATAATCGGTCGCTGCTTGCTATTATTGTTGTAACATTCTTGCAGCCTGAGCGTTTACCAGCATCTCTAGGTCTTCTTGAGTTAACGTCACTGTAGTGAGTCATCCAACGTCTTCCATCTTCATGTCTCAGATGCAGGTGAAATTCTCACAGATGACGTCAAATATGATCCTATCCGAAAGCTGAGAAGATGGTTGGCTGAGAACGTGGCTCTGCTGTAAAGGAGTGTTAGTGCTAGATCAAGGAAGGGGTCCTAGGCGTTGGCCCTTCGATGCTCAAGTCAGTATTCGGTTATAGCGAAGAGAATACTAGCAGCAAATAGTAGTAGAGAGCGTGTGAAACAATGAAGCATCATATACCTCCGTCTGTGAATGGAGGCCCCCTTTTTATAGTGTATGTGCATGCATCCTATAGCATATGAACATTTTTCAAAGCCTTTCTATTAAAAGATAAGTCGAAAGTGTCTTTGACACCTTTCCTTAAGCAAGCATGCAAATCTTTGTGATGTGACAATCTAGAAGCTTCTAAAGTACGATTTGCCCGCATGACATTCTTTGCTATCGACGGCTAAAACTTTCAAAAGAGTACAACAAGACATGTATGTGGATCCTGCGGTAGACCGACAGAGCACCACTTGGCTGGGATGTCATCGTCTTGGTCGTACAAAGTGAAGTTACTGACCTATTCTTCACTCGGTTTTACTATTGTTGGAAAAATGCATTGTGTCTGATCGGACTGATTGGTGAGGGCGATGATCTGAGTAACTTAGTATTTGACTTTTAACCTCAGTTGCAAGTTACGGAGGATGGTCGTTCAAACGGTCTGGTCAGCTTGTTACATCCGACCGGCTTTGAGGGCCCGCTTGGACAACTTTGCCTAATCCACAGTCTCGTAGTCCACCCGACCCTGCCACTTTAACCCTTTGAATTTGACCTTCACATCAGCTAGTATTTGTTTCTTTGACCCACTTTTGGAGGGCCCATCTTTATCACCGTATCATGGTGTATAATGGATGACCTCAGGAATAGTGGGAGGCTAATAGTCAAGTTGACATGGCGATCAAAAGTCAAAAGGAGATGATAGTCAAGGTTGGGGAGTACGTGTCCAAACCGACCATTTCCTCCCAAACTTAGCTTTAGAGGTATTGTCTTGATCTATTCCTGGTCGGCCCCAAGATTTAATCCCCTCACTTTTCCTGGAAACTGCCCCAATCTACTCCCGGCCTTCCCAAAAGCCAGTCGGACCACCAGGGCTCAATTCCCTCACTTTTCCTAGGCACTTCTCCAGTCTACTCCCGACCGGTCCAAAAGATGGGCGGACCCTAGGGCTCAGTCCCCTTACTTTTCCTAGAAAGTGTCCCATGTTGGATCATTACACACATGAGATGAGAGGGGGTGGATCATGTGATTTTAAAAACTTTTCTTTTTAAACTTTTCAAAACAAAGTGAGTACAGCGGAACAAAAAATAGAAACGAAAAGCAAGAACTCGATCGGTTACTTAGTTCGGAGCCTTTGACGACTCTTACTCCAAGACCCACAATCTCGTGGACTATATCAATGGAAAATTCATTATAATCCTCTTTCAGAACCATCGGAAAAGGGAAACAAGTACAATAGAAAAGATAGGATAAGTGTAACAAGCTACACTTTTCATTTAAGAAATAATTAAGTACACAAAAAAAATTTAGTTACCCAACATTTGTAGATTGTCAGATCGAGCTTGGTGTTAGATGACTTCTCAGCAACAATCACACGCAGCAGCATCATAGCTGAGTAGTAGCACGAAGTTGGAGCAGTCGGAACATCGAACGAACATGTAGAAGCTTGTAGAAGAGATGTACTTGAGTCATCTTGAAGCTTTGGGTGAGACGTCCTTTTATTAAGTGTTGAAGGTGCCTTCCATAGTACTAGAGGCACCTTCAACTTGCTAACTCTTATCATGAACAACTCACCTCTCATCGTTGACGAAATCTAATTTTATCTGACTGAAGGCGTCTTCCATCACCTAGCTTAAGGCGCCTTCCTTAGCATGGAAGGCACCTCGGGTACTAGTCATATAAAATACAGTACCCAAATAATAATTAAATTATAAGATTATTTGAGAAAATAATCTTATAGTAATTTTTATAGATTTTTAGAAATTTTTCTAGATATAATCTGAGTTCGGAGGAGATATTTTAAGAAGTAGATATATTAGGTTTAAAGAAAGCCTGTTTGGAATACCATTTAAGTTGGGAGTTGGCTAAGTTGATTAAACCTTAATTAAAATAGGTTACATAATTAACCTAAGTATAAATGAATGAAACCTAAGTTCATTCCCTTTATTTCCTCCTCACTCCGCCTGATCTCCCTACTCTCCCGACTCTCTTCTTCATCACCCAATGCCACCACCGATGTCGCGCCACCCGTTGTCGTCGCCGGTGAAGTCCCAATGTCGCAGCTACCTCGTGAGCGCCTTCCTCTTTCCTGACTTGTCGCCGATGCCAAACGCTAGCTAGCGACGTGCCCTAATGCTGACACAGATTCTTCATCTTTAACCTCGAGTGGTGCCCTAGCACTAATCGATGTCGCCGAGCCCTAACCTCATGGTCTCCTCCAGATCCACCACTCCTGATGGCCGAGCAACGTCGCCGCCCTCTTCCTCACGCACCTCTGCCCTTTGGATCGTCGATCCACCATTGTCGGCACAGATCCTGCACCTTCTACGAATCGTCTGCTGATCTCTCCGTCCACGAGCAAGGAGCTATCGATTCATAGTCACACCCTTCTTCTCAATTGCATTGCCTGTGTCGACCCATCATCACCATTACCCACCTTGTCAATACTATGACCCTCGGTCAGGAGAGAGAGCACCATCACTCTTCTTCAACCTAATCTAGCCGTTGGTCGCCATCTCTCTCCTCTGCCCTGACTCGACACCACAACAGCCACCAGCGGGCCTTCCTCTTTCCGATTCATCACTGCTATCTTCTCTCGCTACTGTGCCATAAAGCCCCATCCGTGCTCTGTCCAGATTCAGAGGGGAGGATGATCGATAGAGACACCATCTCCTCATCAAATCCGAAGAGGAGAGCTAAAATTTCACCACAGCATCAATTGGATTTCGTCCTACAGGAATTTCAAATTCTGATTTGTAGTAAGTTGTTAGTTTAAATGTTGTGGATTAAGAATTAGAGTTTAATGCTTAGCTGTGGATGTGTTGATTATGTTTTAGGATTTGTTTAGAGATCTGCGGCTGCACTATAGCTCCGGCCATGAATCCCCAGCAGCAAGCTTCTCTGGCTGGGTCAACATCGAAGTCTTTAGATTTGGGTAAGTTTGGTTCATTCATTTCTCTATCATGGTTAGTAGTTGATTTGGGAAGATCTTGGATTGAATGATTGGTTAATTGATTATAGAAATTGATTAAGTTGTATTGGATTGATTAATGGATTGTAGATTAGGATTGGAAATATTAAAGGATTCATGGATGACAGTAATTGAAGTTATCATTAATTAAGGATAATTAATGATCACGTTGATTATGGTTTCCTAATTGGATTTGGATTTAGTTTAGATAGTTAATACATGATGAGATTTAGCCAAACCGTACATCTTATTGCAGGACTCTGATTAGAGACGGGCATCTCGACATGGGAGTTAGTTGATACGAGCTACGATAAAGGTGGGTCCTTCTTACCTTGATTCTTTAGAACTTTGACCTTAGTGTATGAGCTATATATTCGGATAGTTACTGTATTTACCTTGACTCCACTAGTATTTTTCTTGTGCTTGATGCCTATCCACTCGATGTTTGAGATACTTGTTTCCATATCTATATAGTCTCATGTTGTCATCTATAATATTTAGCAGATACTAAATATCATGTTTACTTGCTTTGATTGTTGTTTATTCATGTATCTTATCGAGCATGCGGGTTTCATGTAGCATACCTAATTACTGTTTATTTATATATGTTGACTACATATCATTGCATGCATACCGAGGACCATTGTCTCCCTTGTTGTGTGAGAGAGTCGTCAGTCAATTTTAGCGCTGCACACTCGGCCACTCATGGGTACCTGTAGTGCTCCCACTCAATCACTCATGGATAGTGATAGTTCAATATGCGAGCAGCAGGGACCTAGCTACCTATCATATTGTATTCTTTTGAAAGTTTGTGCCAGAAATGACAGAGAATATCCTATTGACAAATCATCTTTTAGAAGCTTCTAGTCTGTCAAGTCACAAAGATTGGAGGGCTCGTTTAAGAAAAGGTGTTAGAGTCACTTTATGGTATGTCCTTTCTTAGAAAAACTTTGGGAAATGTGCTAATGTTTTGAGATGCATGCGTAATGCAATAGTGACATTATAAAAGGGATCTATATCTACAGGCGGAGTTATGCAATGTTTCTTATTTGCACATGTCATTTGCTATAGTTCACTACTTTCTTCTCTAAAATCAAGCACTAACTTGAGCGTTTGAGGACTAACACCAGGGACCCCTTCCCTGGCCCAAAATTAACACTCCTTGTATTTCAGGACAATGTGAAGTCTTCATCGAGTCAGCAGCAGAGTCATGTGTCTAGCTCACTGCCTTCACCGATTTCCGACAGGATCATATTTGGTGTCATTTGTAGGAATCTCACCTGCATCCGAGACGTGAAGATGGAAGACACTGGTCGGCTCACCATAGTGACGTTAACCCCAGAAGAGTTGGAGATGCTGATAAATGCTCGAGTTGTAAAGATGGTGCAACAACAACAGGAAATAACAGTCGAGTGCTAAAAGTTGAACAAACTAGCTATGTCCGCTACTGACCAATATGCTGAACATGGGACTCAAGTGGAGGGTCACATCGGGCGGCAACTAAACCACCAGCCAACGGACGCCTTCCACTAGGCACCCGTCCCGACGACTAACTTACCGCTAGTGCCCAATGCGTCAATCCCATACCACAGAGTGTTATTCAGAATGTCTTCAGAAGAGCATGGCTGGGCGAAAAGAACACAAAGATCGTCCTCCGAGGACGCACATGCTCGGGATGCCCGTAAGGGCAAAGCACCCAAAATGACGATTCTCCCAAGCGGGTAAATCTATAGTTTTCCCAAGAAATTCTAGATGGCTAGCTTTCGGCTCACTTTCGACCTTTGTCGATCAGAGAGTATGGAGGATCGACTGATCCTGAAGATCACCTACTCAAATTTGACAACATCAGCAGACTCCACCAATATACTGATGGAGTCAAATGTCGAGTGTTTCTCACTTCGTTGTTTGGCTCGGTGCAGAGATGGTTCAAAAGACTGTCGATCGGATCCATTTGCAGCTTTAAGAATTTTCAAGCAGCGTTCCTCCAACATTTCTCCAATAGTTGTTGCTATCAGAAGACGACTATAAATTTATTCTCACTCAAGTACCCATGAAGACATTACGGGCCTTCATCAAAAGATTCAACCAAGTGGCTATGGACGTCCATTCAACCACTCAGGAAATTCTAGTAAGTGCATTTTCACAAGGACTTACAGATAATGATTTTTTCTGATCCCTTATCAAGAAGTCTCCTAGGGACTTTGATCGCCTACTCAGATGGGCTACAAAATATATCAATGTGGAGGAAGCTCAGCTAGCTCGGAAGAAAGAAGTGATTCCTAAGCCTGCTGTCTTCACGAGCGTTAAGTGGCTCATAGTAATGCGCCCCCAAAAGGACCCTAAGCAGGCCCTCAATAGCAACATCAGGAGTCTCGACCACATGCAGTCTAGCATGTGGAAGTTGACGGATGAGATCCATCGAGCCCCAACCATAGATCCCAATGTTCTACTCCTACCACCGCTCGGTCTCACAACACAAAGGACTGCAAAATTATGTGCTTGCTACCTTAGCTTCTCCAACTTGATGGCTTGATCGTGATTTTTGTCCTTCTCCACAGTCAAGGCTCGCTCTAGGGGTGAGTATTCGGTTAAAACCGAACTGAACCGATTTTTTCGAACAAACTGAATCAAACCAATTTTTGATAAAAACAGAACCGAATTGAATTGAATTTTCAATAAAATCAAACCCAACAACCCGATTTTTTTTTTAAAAAAAAAATTGGTTTGACTTAATAAAAATTTGGTTCGATCTAAAATTTATAGTCTAAAAAAACCGATTTGATTCAAAAATTCGGTTTATTCGGTTTAACCGAATAAAAAATTTAAAACAGAACCCAAACCGAATTAACCAAATTAACTGATTTTTTGGAAAAAAATGAATTTCAGAATAAATCGAACTAAATTTTTAAATTCGATCGGTTTATTCGGTTTAATCGAACTTTTGCTCACCCCTAGCCCACTCGGACCCAATGAGCTGCTCAGATTGCTTCTCCAAGTCCTCCTTTAATTGAGTCACCTCTGTAGTTAAGCATTCGATCAAGGAGTGGGAAGCGCCTGCATCCCCGACCGGGGTTTGCGCCTGCTTAAGCTCATGGTCTAACTGGGCCAGCATTTGGCAAATAGCCAGGTTGTCCACCCAAAACTGGTATATAAAGAAATTGATTAGGTCGAGCTGAGCAAAAAATATAATTGTTTAAAAATTACACGAACTTACTCCTATGGAATTTTGGTTGAACCGATCAGCCAACTCATCAGGGGGAATGTCTTCGCCCTATCTCTGGCTTTCGCCCAAGTCTGGGCCAAAGGACCCTAAATCCTTATCTTGTACTCAAGGGTGCGTGGCTCCTTTGGAATGGGATAACGCCACTCATTGGTTGGCAATCTAAGGATGGTCATTATATGCCTGTGCGAGCTGGAGCTGATTAGCTCTAAGCTAGCCTTGCCCTTTGATTTTGACACTAGAGTGGAGTGAATGGCGGAGAAAGGGGTCGTTGGGTCGACCGGCGTAGGTAGCAGATAAGAAAGGGGTTGGACGATGATGGCACTGAATGGCAGCTATGATAGAGAGGGTGTTCGGTCAGAGGATGGGGGAGTTAGTCCACCTATGGCTCTCTCGGGGGCGACAAAAGTGGAGCTTTCTCCCCGTTCGAAAGGTGGTCACTGTGTAGACGCGGCGGTAGAAGTTGTCGAGCCGGCAGCAGCTTCCATTCAGAGCCTCTTGCGGTGTTGTCGCTGAACCAATGGCTTAGCAGAAGTAGTCGACTTCGAGGCACCACTATGAGCACCAAGAAAGGCCGCTCGGGAGGTAGCTCCCTAATGTTGGCAGCGGTGTCACTCCCGCTACTCTGCTCACTTCTTCTTCTCCAGCCGATGCTTCTAAGGTCCCGACCAGCAAATGCCAATGGCTCTCCAGCTTGGCAACTCCATAAGCTTCTAGCTCCCCATCAGTTAACTTAGTGGAATCGTTGAGTAGAGCCCTAAACATCATTTTAGGTGCAAAAAAGAAAAAAAAATCAATTAGATCCAAAAACAAGAGAAGGAAAGGCTACTCACCAAAAGTGTAGGCCAGCCAGACGCAGACATGACTCAACTCGAACATATACAAAACACCCTCCAACAACAGTTTGTGTATGTGATATTTCAGGCTGGCTAGTTGCGCCGCGGCTTGGAGGTAGGTTAGCTCCCACCTGTATTTTCCCAGCTCGGGGGAATTGGATAGCTGCCTTTGCCAGCTGGTCGAGAACGGGAAGTTGGACATAGAAGTAATGAGACTTCCAACCCTTATTGAAAGACAACATCTTATCAAAATACACGGTGCCAACACGAACTTGGAAGAGGAAGACGCCCGATTTAGATTGTTTAGTGTAATAAAAATAATGAAAAATGTGAAGATTAAGGGGAATCCTATACCGATGGAACAATACTACCACTCCGCACAGTAACCTAAAAGAGTTAGGCACCAGTTGTTGTAACGGAATATGAAAGCATCTACAGATTTCGACAAAAAAAGGATGGGCTGGGAAACGGAGGTCGGTATAGAACTAGTCTTTGAAAAAAGTTAGAAACCCTTCAAGAGGGGTGTGGGGACGATCGTAGTTAGACGGAATGGCAAGTTTATGATCAGGAGGGATGTGGTAGGTCATGGTTATTTAATCCACTTCATCGCCATTAAAATCTGACGAAGTGGAGGTGTACCACAATCCGGGGACAACCGAAGGGGGAGAAGGAGAGCAGGCCATATGGAGAAAGATGAAGATCGAAGATTGAAAGTGGAATGGAAAAGAACTTACTGGGCGTGAATTGCCGGCGACGAGAAATAGAAAGCAAAGGAGCAAACAAAATTGAAGACGGAGGCAACACAGTGCGAGGAGAAACGAAGGCCTTAAAAACCCCGTTGTCAGTTTTTTAGAGTCGTCCTATTAAGAGTTTAGTAAAATGAGACTTGATCTTGGCCGTCAAAATTTGAAAAATAGCCGTCACATCGAATCCCAAAAATCACCTATCACATCAAACATTTAGCTGCATGAAAGTGTGACACGTGTCAGTCAATCACATGTGACATTAATGAGGAATGGAAACGATCAGCAGACACATGATAAAAAGTCATGTTCGGCATGCTTTGCATTAATGGCAAAGGATTTGAGTGATTTCTAAAAAATTAGGATGACATCAGCAGTAATTAAAAGACACTATGAATATGGGAGGCCACTCGGGAAAAAGATGAGAAAAGATATAACAACCAGCCAAGTGTAGCCAACATTTGATCCGAGCGGCGTGATCCTCGAAGTCGCCCGATCGGGAAGAAAAGAGTTCCATTAGGATCTGTAAATAAGGGTCGTGATCGTTTAAACCGAGTGGCGGCCCAGATAGCAAAGTGATCAGTCGGAAAGGAGAGTTGTAAAAAAATACTAAGTGTCCTGTCAATCGGACTTGTAGCCTCCTTCGACTAGACTTGAAGGAAAGATTTATGATATGGTGATAAAGATGGGCCATCTGAAAAGCGGATAAAAGTAATGAGGACCGGCTGACATAGAGGTCAAAGTTAAACGATCAAAGTTTCAAAGTCATATGGACCTGGAGACTGCTGACCAGGCAAGGTTGGCCAAGTGGGCTTGCAACGCTGGTCAGACGAGAAGGGTCGACCAGACCATCCGAACGAGCGTCCTCTGCAACTTGCAGATGAGGTTTGGAACTAAGTCCTAATTTACCCAGCCCACCATCCTTACCAATCGGACCTAAGGGTCAATCATACATAGCGCAGCTCTCTGATAACACGAAGGTCGAGTGAAGAACAGGTCGATAGTTGCATTCTATATGACCGAGCTGGTGATATATCGGTCGAGCGGCTACCTGTCGACCTACAACGGGACCCAGCTACCTGTCATATCATACTCTTTTGAAAGTTTGAGCCAGAAAGACCAAAGAATATCCCGCTGATTTCAACATGCTAAGTCACAGAAATTGGAGGGCTCGTTTAAGGAAAGATGTTAGAGATAGTTTATAGCCTACCTTTTCTTAGGAAAGCTTTGGGAAACATGCTAATTCTTTGAGATGCGTGCATAATACAATAGTTGCAAAAAAAGGTGGAACCGCCACCCTAGCGGCCCCCTGGGCCTGGCCCCCCAGGATTCCAGAGGGAGTAAATCACGGTTAATGCTGGACAAGAGAGGTGACTGAGGGTCGCAGGAATTTTTGGCACAGCAGACTAGGATTTTAACCCCGTGTGCAACTGGCGACCTTTGACCCCAGAACCTTAGCTGCAAGAATCAGACACCTCTCCAGCTGATCCAGCCCGTGGGGGCGTGCATAATACAATAGTGACACTATAAAAGGAGGTTTCCATTTACAGACAGAGGTATGCGATGCTTGTTATTTGCACACATCATTTGCTACAGTTCACTATTTTCTTCTCTAAAACTGAGCACTGACTTGAGCGTCGAAGAGTCAACGCCGGGGACCCTTTCTCTGACCAAACACTAATACTCCTTGTGTTACAGGATAATGTAAAATCTTCATCGAGTCAATAGCAGAGCCACGTGTCTAACACATCGCCTTCACTTATTTCAGATAGATTCATGGGCAATGGGATAGCTCAATTCAATAAAAATATAGTGATTTGATATTTTCATATCACGATAAGACACGTGATTAATGAGAAAGATTATTAAGAGAGAAGTTAGGGAGATATTATAAAAGGGTCCTATCCCCAAAAGTAAAGATACATTTTATTATGTGTACATTTTGTATTCATTTTTTGCACTGTTCTTCTTCCAATTTTCCTCTACTTCATTAACTTGAACGTGGGTCTACTTACTGGCACTCCTTTTCTCCTCCTCTGTGTTAGCTTGTAGGTGTTCTTGCTCTGACGATTTTTTTTCAATCAACTTTAAAGTCAACTGCATTCTAATTTTCTCAATTTCAAATCGAATATATATAAACATAATTTAAAAAAAAATGAAAGTTAAATGAGTAAGAGATGATGAGAGAAGGGTTGAAAGAGCGAGGAGTGAACGTGGGTTATTTGGATAAGGGGTGAGAGGTGAGTTTGAGTATTTAGAAAATTTTGTTTTTAAATTTTTCAGAGTTAATATGATAATATTATACAAAAGTTGATAAAAAAAAATGCAAAAAGTAATTAATCCTTTTATTTAAAATAAAAGAGTGTTTTGGTTTTTTATTATTCAAATCATTTTTTTCTGACTTCGTCCGATTAATTTTAATTTGGTGTTAGATTTTTTTTAGTTATCGGATAAATTAGAAGTACAATTTATGCGTCCTATTTTTATGCATAGATTATTATTTTAAAAAAATATTTTATGATCATATCTGTGGATCCTCTTATTATTCAAATTATTATTTTATAAGAAAATCATTTTTTTTATTGGCATTGGAGTATCATCAACCCTATAGCTACAAGTTTTACTATAAGTCCAATTAATTAGCTTAATTAAAAAATAACGAGTTGATTCGTATTTAACCACACCATTAATATCACTAAAATATTATAAATATTATTAAATAAAAAAATCATTGAAAAATTAAAAAAAAATTAAAAATTATGATTTTTTTAAAATAAATAGTCCGACGATTACAGATGAACCCACTAAACTCCCCTTATATTAGGAGTATCATCAACCCTACAGCTACAAGTTTAACTATAAGTCCAATTAATTAGCTTAATTAAAA
Organism: Zingiber officinale; assembly: GCF_018446385.1. Classification (NCBI taxonomy): domain Eukaryota; kingdom Viridiplantae; phylum Streptophyta; class Magnoliopsida; order Zingiberales; family Zingiberaceae; genus Zingiber; species Zingiber officinale. The sequence continues at coordinate 107,088,118 of NC_055986.1, forward strand.
AATAACGAGTTGATTTGTATTTAATCATACCATTAATATCACTAAAATATTATAAATATCATTAAATAAAAAAAATTCATTGAAAAATTTAAGATGAAATTAAAATTTTTGATTTTTTTTAAAAATAAATATCAGTGAAACCCTTCAGTTCGGTCCGACGATTACAGATGAACCCATTAAACTGGGTCAATAGATAATCAATCGGTTAACCCGTTCCCATTTCTAGTTAGGTCCGATTTGGATCCAGTCCACGGTGACTCGGTCAGTTCTATTTGTAGCTCCTTTCTTCAGTGGAAGATACCACGCTTTAGCTTAGTGATCTAAAGGATGAACAGAATAAAGAGAAAAAAAGGGCGAAAAAAAAAGAATCTACCAAACTTGAGAATCGGTAAGTATAAATTCATATCCGGACTAGCTATGCTTTTCTTTCCTCTTCTAATTAATTTTAAAAAGATAGATCCGTTATCTTAACAGTCCTCTAATATCAATCTCATGAATATGGAGGGGTACATAATCAATATCTGATCATTACATCAGAAATATTATGTACCCATCGTCTGCGCTACTCCCAGGGAAGCTTCTAATTAGTTTAAAAAAAAAAATATATGGAACCGTCACATCAACGGCCCCCCTAGAGCCGGTCCCACGGATATGGAGGGAGGTAAATGCAGGTACACAGATAGAAAGTACATAGCGGAGACGTTAAACCCAGACAGTGACACCCCGGGGATCGATCCCTGGACCCTTTCAACCACAGAATCAAACCATGCACTCCCCATCTATGCTACGTCCTGGGACAGCTTCTAATTAGTTTTAAGATTTCAGCAAAGGTTGTTCTTGGCGTGCTGCAGTCAAAAATGGAAAAGGTATTGGATTCCAAGCGCGCGCAGTGGGCATGGCACAATCTCAAAAGCATTATGCAATCCTATAAATGGAGTCGGCAAACATGTACAGCTTCAAGCATCAAGCGATTTGAAAGAAAGAAAGAGCGAGAGCGAGAAGAAGAATGGCGGCGGCGGATCTGAAGCGCATCCTGTCGCAGGTGCTGCCGTCGCCTTCGTTGAAGGCGCAGGCAGGTCTGCTGAGAGTCCAAAACCATCTGGAGATGATCGAAGGCAGCCTGTGGAAGATCAACTCCATGTACATGCACGGCCTGATGACGGCGATCACTAAGCCCGACGTCGAGCAATGGACCAACGACGTCAAAGAGGCCCTGTTGGACGTCGACCAACTGCTCGGCAGAATTCTCCGCTGCCGATTACCAAAGGAGGCGGCGGCGAAATCGCCGTCAGTTTGCGGTGATATTCTGCTGTGGCTGAAGGAGACGGCGGCGAAATCGCCGTCTGTTCGCGGTGATATTCTGCTGGGGCTGGCGGAGACGGCGGCGAAATCGCCGTCTGTTCGCGGTGATATTCTGCTGGGGCTGACGGAGACGGCTAGCAAGTTGAATCATCTAGCTTTCGGGGGGGCCTCCTCATTGGGCCTCCGAGCGGAGATGATGGATTCCATTGACGCCGACCATGAAGATTTCTCCACCGTCCTGAATAACGAGGTGCAGGGATTAGAAGATACAACAAATAAAATCGTAAAAGAGCTTCAGAGTCAGCAGCTGTACGAGGAAATCCCCACCATCTTCTACATCGTCGGCCATGAAGGAATGGGGAAGACCACCCTTGCTCGCAAGGTCTTCCACCACGACTGGGTGCGCAACTACTTCCAACACCACGTCTGGGTGGACTCGCCCGATTCTTTCTCCTTCGACCCCATGACCGTCGCCCGCTCCTTCGTAGAGGCCGTAACCAAGAAGCCGTGCGGCCACCGGGGTTATCTGCAACAACTGTGGCTCGACGTCAGCAAGAAGCTCAACGTCGGCCGATACTTTCTCGTCCTCGACGACGTCCCCGTCCTGATGAAGGACAGGGACAAGTGGGAGCAGCTGAGGCATGTCTTCCTCCGCCTGGGGTCGCCGGGGAGCAGAGTCGTCGCCGTAACCTCGGTGCATCATTCTGATTTTCCCGAAGGGAATCCTACCTTCAAAAAACTACCCCCCGTGTTGGGCTTATCGAGGGATTCATGGACAAGTCTCTTGCGGCGGCGTGCATCAGCGTTAATCAGAGATGACGACGAGGGCAAACAGATTCGCAAATCCTCTTCCGCTATCTTGGACAGATTCGCTGGTAAATTGCACGAGAAGAGTAGAGGCAGCCCGTCGCTAGCCAAGGTTTGGGGCTCAGCTCTCCAGTGCACCGAAGTGGGTCGATGGGAAGATCAAATAGAAAAAGATCTGCTGCCGAAACCACTGCAGGACGAGCAGCATTTTGGATCGTGGTCGTCCCAGTATCTTATCCCTAAAGATGCACATTTGTACTTGTTCTCCTCGTTGTTTCAGCAGGATCATGATGAGCATGACTACGAAGACTTGTTCCACATGATGGCGGCTCAAGGCTTCATCCAAGATTCAAGTAACAAAGCACTGATAATAAGCAATCTGAAGCGCTCGTTGCGCCACTTCGCCACTAAAGACTCGCGCCAACAGGAAAGCCTGACTAACGATCTGATACGCAGCTTGCCCATCCTTGAAGCAACACAACCATCTTCTGAAAGCGAAAAAAAGGTTCTAAGTTATTGGAAGACGAAGGGTTTTCCAAAATCAACGCACCAACTGCAATGCCTGCATTTGTCCGTGCTTATTCATCCGAGTACAGATTTGACGCTACCGGTGACCTTGCCCTCCAAGTTGAGAACTTTGAAGTTGACCATGCTTGTTGCTGAAAATGAAGAGCAGAAGAAGAAGATGGAAGGCCAAAAAATTGAAACGGTGCTAAAAGACGAATTTTCAAACCTCAGACACTTGCGTGTGTTGGATCTACGAGCTACTAAAATGGCGGAAATGCCTGACACTGTAGACGGGTTGGTCAACCTGAGATACCTCAACCTCTCCTGGTCCGACATCGCTACACTCCCTGATTCCTTCTGCAACCTCGGCAGTTTGCAGATCTTGAAGTTGGCTCATTGCCACAAGCTCTCTGAACTACCCCATCGAATCGGCAAGCTCCAGAACTTGCAGGTAATGAAACTACCATTTTGTGAAAACCTCACAAAACTGCCTAAATCAGTGACGAACCTTATAGATTTGCAAGAGTTAGACCTCGAATGTTGTCGTCAGTTAGTGGAGTTTCCAGATGAGTTTGGCAATCTGAAAAGCTTGAGAAGCCTTAGTCTAGTTGGGTGTTTGTCATTAACTAAAATGCCCAGTGGGATGCGGCAACTGACTGAGCTCAGGCAGTTGTCAGGCTTTGTTGCACTTCAAGAATGTGGAAGTTGCACGGTCACTGAGTTAGGGCCGCTAAAGTATCTAGAAGACTTGCACTTAAGAGGCCTTGAAGGAGTGCGGAGCACGAATGATGCTGAAGCCATGAAGCTGAAGAACAAAAGATTCATTAGGAATCTGGTGCTGCATTGGAATGGGGATGATGGTGCAAGCTCTGATTCATTGCTGGAAATACTTGAATGCCTCCAACCCAGCACGGCTTTGCGAACATTGGAGATCAATTCTTACTCAGGCAAGGATTTCCCAAAGTGGATGAAAGATGGGCAACCATATCACTACACTTTGACAGAGATCAAGCTTGTGAACCTCCGGGATTGCGCTAGTCTGCCCCCACTCGGGCAGTTAGCTCGCCTTGAGGTTGTCGAGATAAGTGGGATGGTCAAAGTGCGTAAAGTGGATGATGAATTCTATGGTCTAAATGGCGCATTTGCTTCATTGAGAAAGCTCACTTTCTCTGAAATGCCTGAGCTACAGAAATGGGTGAAGGTGACAAGGAAATTCCAACTGTTCCCCAAGCTCACTGAATTGATGATCATTCAGTGCCCCAGACTGGAGCAATTGGAGGTGGAACTCACAGCCGTCAAGAAGTTGAGTCTGTGGTTGAGCAATGGAACTCTGTTAACATCTAAATCGTGGGATTGGAGCAAGTTCAGCGGTCTTACAGAGTTGGAAATAGTTGGGTGCCCTGGTGTGAAGCATTTGCCAAAAAGCATGAAGATACTCGAACAGATGGTGGACCACTTAACACTCGTTGGATTGGGCACGTTGGAGTCTTTGCCAAATTGGCTCAAAAAAGATTGCTGTTTGGACATCACCAGATGTGGCAAGGTGAAAGAACAAGAGTGCCAGAATGCCTCGGAGGCATTTAGTTCTGCAACTTCGATTGAAAGTAGAGAATGGGACAAAAAGTAAGATACAAGATTGATATAGATTGTTTTATTCAAGAATGATAGATATATATAGGTTTTCTCTTTTTCTCTTTTTCTCGTTCAATATGTGTATTTTGTGTTGTGATTGTAAACCCAATAACGGCCCGTAAGATTTTCTAGTGGGCCACTTAATCAAGTTGCTCTTGGTCCTTGACTGGTTTCGTTCCGATAGTCGTGTTGATCCTTGCGACCTCGTTACGGATTCCATGGATCCGTCACCGCAGAACTCTTCCTCCGCCGCCGGTAATGGCGGTCTCTCCACCTCCGCCTCGGCCACACCCAGCCCGGCCCCCAACCCGACTTCAGCCGTCGCCTCCGCCCCAGTGGACGAGGCGAAGCAGAACCTCAATCAGGTTATCAACTCCATCGACAAGACCCTCGGTCTCCTCCACCAGCTCTACGTAACGGTATCCTCCTTCAGCGTTGCCTCGCAACTTCCTCTCCTCCAAAGACTGTAAGGCTTTTGCCCCTTCTCGCCCTCTCTCTTCTTCACTTCCCTTGGCCGCGGAGATGCTAGTGCCTCTTATTCTAGGGTTTTTGAGTGATCTTTTGGCTACCCCAGGAACGCCTTGGTATCGGAGCTCGATGCGATGCAGAAGATGGCGGACAAGTGTGACGTGCAGATCCCTTTGGAGGTCGTCAAGTCGGTTTCTGATCTCCGTTAATTTGTGCTTCTCTTTTTCTTTCCTGTCCGTATTTGAATAGCTTTAAAAAGATTCACTTTTTCCATGAAGTTTGATAGATGATGGGAAGAATCCAGATGAGTTCACTAAGGATGTGATAAATAGTTGTGTTGCCAAAAACCAGATGACCAAAGGAAAGACTGATGCTTTTAAGGTAAATTGCCATGCTTCCATTGTTCTTAGGATTTATTTGACACAAATATATGCCTATTGCTTAAATCTTTCTTATCTTTTTCTATGTTGTGAAGTTGTGGATCTTGTCTTATTTGGCTTATTAAAGCAGTGGAGAGCTAAAGTTCCTTTCTAGAGAAAAACTTGTTTCGTTGACATAGATCTGTTGCAATGCAATTGAACACTTAAATTGTCACCGTAGTTGTTAGAATCACACAAATCATGTTTTCTATCATATGAATTTGGGTAGATTCAGATGTAAAAGAAACACCACTGCTCCTCTCCCTCTCCTCTACGTGACACCGGCGACGACCACTACTCCTTTCCCTCGCCTTCCTCTCGACGCCATGGCCACAGTCGTTTCCCTATCCACGTCGGCGACGACCGCCCCTCCTCTTCCTCCTCCTCACCGTCGGTCGCCACCCCTTTTCCTCTCCCTCCCCTCCTCACAATGCCGCCGCCGAACAGACCGGTCGCCGCACTTCTCCCTTCTCCTCGCAACGTCAGCCATAGCATCTTCTTCTCCTTCCTCTCCCTGCTTCTGCTGTCTCATGCACCATGAGTTGATAAAGAATCACGATGATCTCACATGATTCTATACAAATCATATTTGATGCAAGTGGGAAAGCCCATCAGAAAATATACCCAAGCCATCAAAATTAACATGCCTATGTACGTTATTTAAAAATTAAATTCTGTTATGTTATAGAAGCAGAGAACAAGGAGGGTGGAATTAGAGTTGTTGATAACACAGAAGAATAAATCTTGTTGCTTGAAGTCCCATAGTCTACGGTGAGTGTAGACTTGACTCTGGTGATTATGAAGAACAAGTCTTGTTGCTCCAAGACCAAAGTTGATGGGTAGAAATACCAGTCTTGTTGTGTTAAGATCAAAGTTGATGGGCATTGTGGAGTTGTCAATCATTGAGAAGAAATCTTCTCAAATTGAAATTGTAGAGACTTGAAGTCAACAGACTGAGTACAGCTAATGATTATTATCTTGTTTCAGAAGCTATTGATGATGAAATATAACTCATTTTATTCTGATTCTAAATAAAATAAAATAAGATAATTTGAGTTTTTTTTTTTTTATCGACATGATATATAGACCTACACTTCTTTTTGTTGTTATAAATCATGGTCAATATTTCCATTGGTTGTATGCTATTATGCTCTTAAATAAGGCAAATACACTACATATATAGGATGTGAGGAAACCTTTTCGTCCTATTTTACATTTTTTAGATGAACCTTACACATTCATGATTTAATGCACTTTACAATTCAAAATTATCCTAAATTATTGATGATATGAACCTTGATTAAGCAATATTTCTCTAAACGAATGTATAATTTTTCACATTAATCCTCATATTTATGTTCATTTAACAGAAGCTTTGTCATGTTTATCTACATATTGAGTAAATAACTTGTTTGCTGACCTTTAATCCCAAGGAGTCGGCCTTTTTTTAGCATGAAAGTCACCTCTAAAATTGGAACATTGATTTCAATCTTACTGCACTGCTTGTCCAATACTGATTTGATAATTTAATTCCCTACTTTTAAAAAAACTGAACATTTTTATTTTTTTTCCCACAAAATGAATAATTCAAGATGCATGTATTTACGTTGTATATTGCGATATTAGTCTCTATTAGTCCTTTCTACACCAATGAACCTTGGAAGGGAGGTTTTTTTTTTAATTCAAAAGTACTTTTGAGAATCCTTTATTTCCTAGAGAATATATATATATATATACATTTGGGTGTTTGCTAGGACAAGCTTCACATAGATTATTGTGCTAAGGAATCAAACAATCTTGTTCTGTCCAGCATTTCTTAACCTGAATGCCATTAATCTTGTTGATCTGTGTACTATGTTTTCTCAACTGAGAGCGTAACTAACTATAATTTCTTAGTTTGGAATAATTTTAATGCCAGTAGCTTTTTATACATGCCCTGATTAGCCATTTTCCTTGTGTTGTTTCATATCATTGCAATGGTTCCTGATCATTACTATGGCAATAGAGTCTTCGAAAGCATCTTCTTGAGGAACTTGATCATGCTTTCCCAGATGAAGTAGACATGTACAGGGAGATCCGCTCTTCTGCTGCCGTAAGTCAAAAGCTCAATTCTTCAGAGTCATCCTTAAATTTTTGCAAAAATCCAACATTTCTTTTGCTATCCTGAACCAATGCTAATTTTGTGCTTCTGCTCTGATATCCAACTACTTAATTTGTACAATTGCATGAATAGCAGATAACAATTTCAGTTCATCTTTTTCAGCGAGTTATAACTAGCCAGACACTGAATCATATAACCATACTGTGTCTGAAATAAATAAGAAGGATGTAAAGCTTCAGAAAATACTGCTCGTCAGCCATGGAGTGCATTAACTTGCAGTGATGAGGTTTGAAAACATAGAATATTAACAGACCAGTTGCCAATATTTTATTAAGTGTTCGCTATATGAGTTTTGGAAACACATTTCTTTTGGCAGATTACCATCCAAACTACTTGTGCATAAAAACTGTAGATCCAAAACATTTCATAGTGACAATTGTTTGGTCTAATTGTTTTTGCTCAGACAAAAAAATAGAGTCAATTTTTACTGATCATATGAGTTCTTTTTTTGAAGGAATCGAGGAGGCCGGCACAGTCCCTGCAAACTTTACAGAATGGAGATGTGAAACTAAAATCAGAGTACTGAGGAAGTTAGATAGTGCTTCGTTTCTGTGCAAATAGATTGCAACCTTGTACAAGGTTGTTTACCAGTACGCCATATGTAATTACGAAACTATCATGCTTCCTACTATTATTTAGTTCTTGAGCTTCCTTGCTCATCAAATTTTAAGTCCAACGGAAGTTCTTAATCTACTCTTTGATTGGTCCTCTTGGTTCATGGTGTTTGCCCGTGACTTTTCTTTTTAGGATTTTGTTTGCTCTCAGTTCCCATGTATGAGTCTAGCAAGTTAGGCTTACTTTCTTCCCATATGTTAATTAAGTTAATTTCATAGCGAAGGCTTCCAATCCAACGTGTGATGACTTCAAATATTAATCATAAAAAAAGGTTGAAGCCATGTTGGTTGCAAAATAACAATTTCATAAAAAAATTTCTTAAACTATGTTGGATATATATATATATATATATATATATATAGAAACCGAAAAAGAACACAAATCTGAGAAGCATAACCAGTGTGATCCAAATGAGATGAATGAATCAAACCGTAAAACAAAATAAGCACGCTGTACATTTTTTTTAATAATGCAATTAATGTTGGAGACGATCAGTCACAAAAGTTTCTCATCATAGGGGAGTACATTTGAGTTTTTGCGTCATAAATAATTGAACTCTTCGGCTGTAATATGATCGGGGATTTCGAATCATTCAGAGAGCTCATTCTACCATTTACCATCACACCGTAATCCCGAAGGTATAAGTACATTATGCATATGGTAAAAAATAATTTGTTCATCCTAAATATCCCACACCACCGGTCCCACAACAAGATGAATGGAATAAATCATGGTACAAGCACCCTTTCTAGGTGGGAGGGATTTTATTCCCAAAGGGATTATTCCTCAGAGATTTGATTTCTACTTTCATATGAGAATCTACCACCCAAGTAATAACTCAGTTATGTCGGTAGGCTAATCACGTTATACATTGCAGTAAAAAAGATGATAACACTCATCACAAGGGTCCCTCCAGGACTACCCCACGTGATTTGGAAAGAAGGTAAATCATGAGGGCTTCACCCAACACAACAACCCTTTACATGGGATCAAGTGATTAGGGATGCATTGCACATACGTTGGGGATTGACTCTGTGACCTATTATAGTAACACCACATATAGATACTAACTGTGCCGACTTATGAGGGCCTAAGCACGTTGTACATTGGAGCAAAAGCTGAAATTATTATCTTAGCGATCCCTTCAGAAAGACCTCATAAAGAAGATAAATTATAGAAGATATTTATCCTAGCAAAATGTCTCTTTATGTCGGGAAGGACCAACACCCAAGTTAATCATCAACTTCAAGGATATTTCATAATACTAATTAAGGGAGATCGGATCCTCTGTCTCCAAAAGCTCTTATCCCCGTGT